>NC_135506.1:14108540-14708540 GCF_052857255.1 Amblyomma americanum | reverse complement strand
TAACCGAAAAGAAAAACCTTCCCCTATGCCTTCCCTGGTTTCAATGACTGTTGGCTTCTTTCGTGTGAGAGTATTTATCTTGACACTTTCCTTACTGTTTTCTTCTCTCTCCTCCAGGGGTCACTGGAGAAGCCTGTGGGTGGGTTCTCTGGTGGCCCTGCCCTCTGGTGGTGGGGTGGCCATGGCCATTCTGGGTGGAAACTCTGCCTGCCTTGTGGGCGTGGCCATTTCGGCCTCCCTGCTGCCACCCATCATCAACAGTGTCAGTATTGGCTTCTTATTGTGGTGCTATCATTTCTTCTAGCATACTACTCAGCCTTGGCTTAGAAGCTGTCTAGTGTTGGCCAGGTGTTGGCTTTGACTTCTTTGTGGTTGAATGCCTGGAAAAATGGTTCTTGGGCCATACTTCGAGCACACCAAAGACCTGCTAGACATAGTACTTTTTGGTCAAGCTCCCCATACACCTGTAAATATCAAATTGTCATTGTCATCATCATGGTAAAGGGGAGGGCTCAATGAGTTGGTTGGTACGTGCTCAGGAAGAGCTGCCTTCTCAGGTGACAGTCAGGTGGTTCTCGTCCTGTTTTCTATTCTGAGTGCGTGATCCAGTGTTCCCCTTGGTACCAGAATCCTCTTCCTTAGACTTTACGGGAGAGTAAACTTGTAGCACGGGCGGAGAACTAGATAACGCTACAAAAATTGTTAAACAAAGTGCATGCATGGTTTCTTCTAGTGGCAAGCAGTGCAAAACATGCTTTCATTCTGAACGCCATGCTGTGAGAGCACATTAGCAGATCAGGCTGCTAAACATACTTTTAAGATACATTTAGACACATTAACTGGCAAGAATTAGCGCGTAAAAACTGCAGCATTATGTATGTTGCGTTCTAGACCAGAGGGCCGGGTTTGCTTCCCAAGTACCATTTTTGACAGTATGCTTCTAGCAAAGTTCCTGCCTTGTCAGTAGCATTACTGGGCAAGCTGGTCTCGGGAATCACTTGTAGACTTCAGGAATTTTATGTAATATGGAAATAGTCCGTGTTTCAGGGACCGCCTGTTTTTCTTGCACATTTGCATGTTTTCCTGTGTTAATGTGTAAATCAAACTCAAAGGCACTGGCCTGCTTCCTCACAGGGCATTCTTTGGTCACTGTCCCTGGTGAAAGTATTCAAGTCACTGTCTCAAGATCCAATTCAGGTAAAATGTTTCATTTCAGTCTCAATAATTTATGGTTGCTTTTGTTTGCTGCGTGGGACTACATTTCAGGAACTGTGTTTTAATCTGGAATGTAGAGAATGGCTGCATGTGTTTGGTTGAGGTATTTGTTGGTACGCACTCAAAACGTCGCTGGTGTGTTTTAATCTGGAATGCAGAAAATGGCCGCATGTGTTTGGGTGAGGTAGTTGATGGTAAGCACTCAAAGCGTTGCTAGTGTGAACTTCAGGACTGTTCTGTAGCAAGGCATCTCCTTGTAGTAAGCCGAGAATGTATATTCTCCATGGATATATGCAGTCTACTCTTCATACAGTAAAATCATGCTGTTAGCATTTAAGACTGCTGCGTTTTCTTTTTCCCAGCTGCTGCATTTTTGTGAGCTAGTCTCAATCTAGCTCCCACAGTGACCCATGCAATACAGACATGACTGTTACATTGCAGTTGTGCAGCGTTTCCACATGGTACGCGAATGTCGCCTCGCGCGGTAGTAGTTTTCCCCATGCCTGCATTTCTGGCAGGCTATTTTCAGCACACCTGACACGGCTGAGGCACACCAGCCAAAGTGGGCATACACATCCCATCTGTGCTTTACCGCCACCATGGGCTGCGGCTTGCCGCATGGGCATTCCGGTTTTCTGCACCCATGCCAACACCCTGTGGATTGTTGCGGCTGTTACAGTCCCGTCATCGCTATAGTGTGAATGACAGAAAGGCGCAAAAACGAAACTGTGCCGCTGCAGACGCGCGAGTAGCTCTGTACGAGATGTGGCTGCGTGGGCTGACTTAAGGGCTTTCGTTTTTGTCACTCACCTTCTTTTTTGTCGCTTACGGCTTAAAAGACGCAATTTATAGATGAGGGATGACTATGATTAATAGACGAGGGCTGAGTATGAATAAAGCTACCACCTTGAAAGCAGTGCAGAAGTGCATGCGTACCGCGGTATTATCCGCTCAGCACGCGTAGCCCCCTACCCCCACCTATTTCCTCTGCCTTCATTCCACTGAAAGGAGGTGCTCAGGCAGACGGAGGGCCATCGTAGGTCGTTTCAGACGTTCCGTGTATGCAAAATGATCGCGAGAAACACTAAGCCTTGCAAATTCCTGAGAAGCATGCAGTGCTCACAGGAAATTTAAAAATGTGCAGCAGACAACGACGTACAATTTTTTTTATTTTATGTGCTGTGTTTGACTGGTACACTTCCCTGTAGGTACTTTTTTTTTTCTGTGATCCGCGCAAAACTTAGATACTCTAGCATGACAGCAAGCACCATTTTGAGGTACCTATACAGCCAAAGAAGAGAGAAGTAATAACTGCGCTTGTGCAGACGAGAGCTGTTGCAAATGACTTTTAACTGTTGTACAGGGAGCTTGCACTGTTTAGCTGAAATATTTTTCCAGCCATTGCGTACTGTATGAAAATTGTTTTTTGAGAACGAAAAGCACAGTGGCTGTCTCACTTCTCAGTGGACATCTCAACTGTTCGAGGGGCAAGGGACGAAGGAGGAAGTGAAAGAAGGGAGAGAGAAAGAGGTGCTGTAATGGAGGGTTCTGGTATAACTTTGACCGCTTGGGATTCTTCAATGTGCACTGACAGCGTACAGTACACAGGCACCTTTCATGTTTTGCCTCTGCTGAAATGTGGCTTTAACAAGTGTGTCACCCTGCGTGAAGGCCTTGTTTTTCCTTCTCAGGTCAATACCACAGGAGGTACCGTGATGGTGCCTCCAGCTTTCATCGCGCCACGCAACTACGTCCCTTACTACTTCGACGAGTACAACATGCACAAGGAGTGTGCTGTGCTGGGAGTCATCTCGTTCTGCCTGACCGTTATCAACATCCTCTGCATCATTCTTTCGGGCATCCTTGTTCTCAAGGTGCGCTGCTTGCAGTCTCATGACAATGTGACAATGGTAGTCCTACATGATTAGCAAAAACTTGGGGGCCTTCTTAACCACATTCTTTTTAAGAAAAAATGCAATCTCATTTAGGCCTACCTCCAAAATTTTGGGGGTCCTTAGGAATTTTTTGGGGTGGGCCAACCTCCAAATTTTGGGGGTCGTCAGATTTTCAAATTTGATGTCCTGTGATTGATCCACTAGTGGTTACTGCGGTGTTGATGACATCACAGCCCCCTCAACGCATTCATTGATCGCGGAGAGTCCTTATACCACTGTACTGGCGTAGTATATATATATAGTGCAGCGGTTAAGTGATGTACTACTGCCCCGGCAGGTGGCTGTTTCAAACGCAGCCACCAGTGGGGCTTGTGAGACCCAGCCATCTCTCGTCCCATAAGGCTCATGCAGAGCATCATGGTGGGCAGGTGGCAGTTGCATTGAAATCAGCAACAGTGAGCCGTTTGCTCAGAATCGCCACATTCCATGGTGGGCAGGTTGTTATGATGTCACAACATCATGTGGCATCTATCGACCATTCAGGGAATTTCAAATTTGGGGTGCTCTCAGATTTGTCATTTGGGGTCATGTTGATCCTGATGACATCATAAGTGAATTGACCACTGAGGGAATTTCGTTACAAATAAATAGGATTTTTTTTTGTTAGACCACAGTCTAAATGCGATTGCACTAAAATAAACACGCATAGCTATAGCTTTCTAAAGGATTGAAACCGTACTTGGGTAGATGTTGAATATGACTGAAGAGTCATAGGGCTGCCGAAGAAAGTGACACAGCTTTCTTCAGTTCCAGTAGCAAACCTAGTTCAGTCACTAAACCTAGTAGTTCAAGAATTGAACTCGTAGTTTCAGTACTTAAACAAGGTGAAAAGTTGGGCTGGTTCATGCATGATCTTGTAGCGGGAGCAGCACAGCGCGAGACAAAGAAGAGAGAGGCGGGACACGACGCTGTCCGGCCACTCTCTTCTTTGTCTCGTGCTGCGCTGCTCCCGCCACGAGTTTCAGTAGTTGGTCCTAGCAGTTGAGCCTAGTATGTAGTTGAAGGTATCAACCCATTACCATAGCCAACCTAGAAGGCAGTCGTTCCGCCAACTGAGATAGTCAAAATGGCTAGAGGAATGGCTAAGCAAGGTGAAATAGGTCAACAACCTCAAGTGGGAGTGCTGGTGTTCATGTGGATCCGAGGTACAGTTCTTGAGCAGGAACAAGATTTCCTTCAACTGCACAGACTCAAGTCAGCTGTGCAGGTTTCCTTTGTTGCCCTGCGGCATCATGCAGGTGTTATTACTTTCTTGCTTGACTTTTTCGACACAAGGGCAACTGTGCCCAAGTAGTATCAGCCACAGTGTTAATTAGTAAATTATTACGCCGTTGTTGCTCTCTTGTCAACTGCAAGAATGCTTGTGGGGTCAGCCTTCTGAAAATGCAGTTGTATAGTGATGGTGGCATGCAGACATTTGAGGTGCGAAAAATTCAAGAGGTGAGCTCGCTGTCAAGTAAACATAAGTCGACAAATAAAGCAACTAGGTGGTATACACAGCAGATGGACACAGTCAGAGGTGCTTGAGCCTGCTTGTATGGTTTACATCTAGTCCCTGCTTACACCTGTTGTCATACAGTCTAGCTGATTTGCGCGATTGCCTCTGTAGGTAAGATAGAATTAAACAAGCATATGGTATGCGGCACTACGACGTCTTGTGTCATTCGATATTATAAAGGACTTTCCAAATGCAGTGGGAGTATGTTGGACACTTTCTTCTGCGATGTGAAGCATGAAAGCAAAAGTGTATTAACAGTAGCTTGAGGTTGATTATATATATACAAGGTTGCATACATTCGATAAAACAAGAGAGCTGGTTTGCATAATTTAAATTTCTGCATCTTGGAGCGTGCCCAAGTTAAACCAAGGATATGGCAGTCATTTCATCTTTTTAAATGAAAGCAGTGTCAGTGCCCATGCTGTGCAAATTTGTTCTGGACACGTGTAAATTCCAGGTTGTGTAAATTGAAAAATTTTGTGCTGACCAACTACTAACCTCAAAAGAAGGAGCAGCCGCCATGAGCATTGATTGCCAACTGCACAGTTTACTGAACATGCCATAAGTTGGTATACAGAAAGCAAGGAAACAGGAGAAAAGTCACAAAAGGTCACAGGCAATATGGATGATCAAACACACACAGTTGAACAAACATCACAGTTTTATGAATAAAGAAGGCTGCCTTATGTGTACTTCTTGAGTTGCGATTTCAGAATGAACCTCTATGGTTAAAAAAGTTTTGTGAGTCATTATGCTTCTGTCACGTGAACTCTATCACATATATATATGAGTATTTTATTTGCATTATTTGTTTCTCATGTTGATTCTTGTGTAGGCAATGCCATAATTGGCTTTCTTTCTTATTTAATCCTCTTCATTTAATTGATATGGAACGTCTTGACTGTTACTTGAATCACATGTCCCTAGTTTATTGACTTTTGCAGTATCGATTTTGTGTTGCATTTCTCGTTAAGGTTTTCCAAGCTGTGATGAATCCATCTGGATTGAGTTGTTCTTGTAAAGCAGGATTGTTTGTGTGAACGTTTGTAGTGTCATGTAATGTCACACTTGCCATCTCTTGTAGATCAAGGAGATTGCCCCTGCCAAGAGTCTACAGGGTACTAAGAGATTTTGGAAATATGACATCAAGGTAAGAAAACTGGTTCTTGCTGATCAGAACAGTGGCTAACTGTCCAGGTTCAACATGGCAGCCGATTCAACATGGCATTCGATTCAACATGGCAACCAAAGACTTAGAAAAATTGTTTTTGTGGCACTGAAGCAAAATGCATTACAATTAAAAAAATTTTAAATTTGTACTCTTCTAATCTTCGTAACGGCTTAGGTAATGTTTGATATCCGTGCCTCATGCAGATTGCAATGGCTTTCACCAATCTGTAGTGCCCACAGTTTATAATGAAAAAACCATGCATATAAACATATTGCAATTTGCGAAAGTCTCCATTCTTCAGCAGTTTTATGTTGTTTGTGACATTTAGATGCATGTTACTTTCACCAGTACTGCAATGTGGGGTGCAAATTCTTTTATTCACTGAATCATCATATTTCTTAACAGGTTGCAAGAGACTACAACAAGACTGTGGGTGGTGCACAGGCAAGCAGCATGGGCAAAAAGCTTCTTGAGGAGTGGACAGTGAGTTGCGTTACTGTGTCACGTCTCTGTTTTCGTGGGTCTCCCTGCACAGCATGACTAGAGGCTAGCCTAACTTGTATTTTATGCTTTCATAAACGTCAGGCCACCTTACTTGCGCTTGAATATATTTGGCGCTATAATGTATGGCATACAAAGGAACCGTGGTATAAGACAAACATAGCAGCTAGGACTATACTAGTCTGGCTAAGCTACAGCAATTGCTTTTTATCTATTTGTTTTGGTGTTCATGTTCGACATTTTTCACTGCAAGCTTGATGGCCTCCTATCACCTCGTGTTCCTAGCTGAGTGCTAGGGCATGTGATCTGGCAAGGCTTAAAATTAAAACGCTTAGTCAACTTAATCTTTGTCTATGCAGAAATCAAGCTCAGCACCATACATTTCCTTTCTGTTATGGCCTTCTTTTGTAAACGGAGTGTGCGCAGAGAATGCTAGCCCAATGGCTGAGCGCTTCCCATGTGTGCTTCACAGAAACTGGATGAGGCAAAAAAGGCAGATCCTGCCTTGGCTGACAACACTCTCCAGGACCTGCAGAACATCATTGAGGTTTGTGTGCGCCATTCGTGTTGCTTGTTTCCTCTAATTTTTCTTTTTTTTAAATGTACCACGTGAGAACACACTACACTTGACTTGTATATATTCATTTGACATTAGTTTATCTCTTCCCTTGATCATGTTCCAAAGTAGTGACTAGTGCGTGTGCTTCCATAGAAAATCTCGTCGTTTTGAATTCAAAATGACCGGCATCAAATAATTTGAGTCAGCAGTTGACATTTCAAATGGAAAGGAAAGCACAAGGAGGTGGTTTATATAAGTGTTACGCAAGGTGTGGTGAATTCTTGAAAGGTAACCTTTCTGTTCAAGTTGTTGGACCTGAGACTGTGGGAAGGCATTGCAGAAGAGGGAAAAATAACACGTATGCTATTTTCTAATCAAAACAGTGGAGAGTTTCAAAAGGTTCACTGTGGTATTAGCTAATCAGTGGCTAATTAGGCATTAAATCCTGGGTCGCTTCAAAAATTGATTTAGGGAGCTAATCAGTGTCTGAACTAACCTGCATATGAGAACAGAGCCATGACTGGTGGGTGCTTTGTCAGTGACATTTCTAGCTGTCGCGATCTGTCAGTGCATGAGCTCCAGGTTGCTGCATATGTACGATTCCAACATGGCAGTAGGTTTGCAAAAAATCAGTCCCTGATTTGCTGATATAAGCTCAACCTCCACAGTGCTGCACTGCTCCAGCGAGACAGCAGCACAGCAGTGAATATATGTTTCGTATGATTCTTATTGACAAAAAAAAAATTCTTAATACACATCTTATGGCTTAGCGGTATTTCGCGACATCACTTTGTCCACTGCTTGTTTCAAAGTGTGGGTGAAGAATTTTGCATGCCCCAATTAGGTCACAATAATGGAAGTTGGCTGCATACTTGACACGGACAGCTGTAAAGTATTCAGGATTTTGTATAAAAGCTGTCTCGTGTATTCGATGAGTAACTGCGCACTATGTCGGACGCTTTTAGATTTTCCACTTGCACTATGTTTAGAAGCATCAACTTTCCTCTTCTTGTAAGTCTATCTGGGACAAAATGAACACATCTTCAAACTTACAACAAATCTGTTCAGTGTTCGAACTGATCGCGTAAGCACAACAATGCTACTCCTTCAAAAAGGGTCACCGACATTTGGCCTGTTGAGAAGTGAACACAGTAGCATTTATTTTTGTTGCCATCATCAGTATGCATATGTAGGAAGCCAAAATTAATTGAAACGAAGGTTAACCATGGTCTCGATTAACAAGAGCATTGGTTCAAGCACTCTTGATGCCATGGGCAGCATAAGAGGGTTCTTGCACAGCTCCTGCCCTCACAGTTTTATCACATTCCAAGTGAGATTCCTGGTAATACAGGATGTTCTGTATCCACTGCTATGGGCGAGGGCTGCACTGGTGAACTGTCTTAAATTTAGGTTACGCGCAGCATAAATATCCCCGAAAGTAGAAGATTGGACAGCCATTGACTTATACCCCTGTCACACGGACACTGTAAAGGTACTTTGAACTAATGCTCCATTACTGTAAGGACGCACGCGCGCTGCCACACGGACGCGCCAAAGGACACCTAGCTCAAAGGAGCTTCGAAACAAGGCAGCTCGAGTTCGTCCTTTGAGGCTTCAAGGGAGTACTCTCTCTCCCAGCGAATTAACACCATAAATAAATTGGGAAAAGAAACGTTCAATTTTCATTTTATAAATTCACTTCATAAGATAAGTGGTGTTTTAAAATATAAGATGGTCATTTGTTTTGTGGCAGTCTCACCACGCCATACTCTCGTTCGAGATATACGAGCGTCACGGTAGCCACGGTAAATATGCCGCCATGTCAGCCATGTTGTTTGTTGCTTTAACATAATACGGTTATAAAACTAATTTACTAAAAAAAATGTGACATTTCTGTATTTACATGTGCAGTGAGGTTTGCAATTTTAATAACGCTTTTCGCCGATGAGGGCGCTAAAAACTTCTTACGAAGGTCATTCCGCGACCGTGTATAGCACGGACGAACTCCCTTGAAGTAGTGCTCCTTTGGGAGCATAAACGAGCATTAGTTCAAAGTGCCTTTAGAGTGCCTGTGTGACAGGGGTATTACCTTAGTTGGTAGAGTACCGCACGCATCATGCGGATGTTATAAGTTCGGATCCCTCTGGTGTCAGGTAGTAGTTGTTTTTTCTTCTGTTTTGATAATCAGTTATCTTTCTTGTAAAAATGATCACACTGCTGATTTCCCATTGGTCAGTACAACAAATTAAAGAAAAGAAACATTCTGTTATGCATTCCTTTGTTTGAATGAATGCTGGCTTCCTTTGTGTATATGTCATAACAACCCTCTCATTTCTCTACCCTTGTCTGCTCGACATCAATGGTAACACTTCTCTCGTATCATGCTACAGGAAGCCGAAGATGATGACGTATACCAGACAGTCGTACAACAGATGGCCAATCATCCTCCACCATTGGTAAGGCAACACTTCTCGCCCAGCTGTCTTGTTAAGGGGGCCCTGCGACTCAAATCAAGCGTGTGGTTTTTATTATTTATAAGCAGAGTTTGGGAAATTGTGATGCCTGAACGCCTGAGGAGATCACCAGAGTGGTAGCATTTATTATTTTAATCTGCTCCAGGAGTGCCTGTTTTGGGCGTTGAAATGTAGAGGAGATTTTCGGCAGCAGTAATGAGGTGGAAGCCAGATTGTGCGCTGATTGGTTTGACGTCCAATGTCAACTTAGTTCCTTTGTACTTAAGAAGTGGATCCAAATATGAGAAGCTTTTCACACGGGGAAAGCAACTGGAAAGAAGCAGTAAAAAACAATAATGCCAGGAATGACACTTTCAATTTCACTTCAGACTGTCACTGAGATGAGTGCTGGTGTTAAAACTGTCAATAGCGAAAAGGCTGCAAAAAAGGCCAGTTTATGCATCATGGCCAAAAATGTGAAGCAAAAAGCAGAACGATTGACAAGGTGAAAAGGGGGTGAGCCAGTGATTGCAGTTCTTGCTTGACTTGCACATGGATTATGATGATATGTTCTTGTAGAATAAGGTAGACAAAATAATCAGAGCATCTTTGGCCTGTATGTGTAGCAGTTCTCAGAACATGGAAACCATTAAAAGAATGTAATTTTCTTGTTGCCTGGAGGCATGGCCTCACATAGAGGGTTGTGATGTGCAGGTCACACAGGAAATTGCACAAAACGTCCTTTAGTTTTAATGCGACAGTGTTAAGGGCCCCGTGTTGCAGAAAAGCTGGTGTCGTTACCGTCATTGGTGTTGGCCGTGAGTGAGAAATTCCTCCTCCCCCCCTGCCTTCTCCTTGCAATGTACGCCACTGCCTCAACAGATAGCGCGCGACGGCAGCGCCTGCCGCTCGTCTCGTTCGGGCGCAGTGGGGCTGTGCGGGCACACAGGAATCACGCAGTGAGCGGCGGACAACGCAGCGCACATCCAAAACGCGTTCACCACGAAGTTCGCGGCTTGCTGCCCGATCGTTCAGCACGGAAGCTATGCTGGCGTTCGTGGCATCGGGTTTATTGAGAACGATGTGCCGACGAACTACAGCTGCAACTTGAGTCCCACGCATTTCAGCAAGGCGCCTGGCAGCGCTTCTACGTGGTTTGCTGCTCTGTGCGTCTGTTTCACCGTACGTAGCAGAGCGAATTGTCTAACGGGCAAGGCGTCGCGCCAAACGGTCAATGGCGTTCCGTGGACTCTCTGGCAGTGCTGCAACACGCTGTCACGTTCCACTCTTAAAGGCGAAGCTTAAGCGTCCTCCAATTTTTTGGCTGCATGCTTAAACTTTGTGAGCACCTTTAAACCGGTTTCTGCTGGCCTCCTTTCTGTAAGGAACATAGTGTGCTGAAAATATCTTACCAGCATGCAGTCTTCAATCAGTAGAATCAGGGGCTGCAAAGCTAGATCAGTGATGTTCCATTTGGGGAATTTTTTTCCCCTCTGTACGGAATTCAAGGAGTAAATTGTGTCAAAAAGGGGAATATTACAGAGTTTTAGGGAATTCTGAGAACCAAAATAGTCTTTCTTCCAAATTTCATGAGTTTTCAAGCTACTGCACAGAAAAAGGACTTAAAATAGAGATTTTTTTAGTCTAATTAAAGGAATTTTCTTTCAAGGCATGAAACATCACTATGGTAGATCTTGTAAAATAAGTGTAAATGAAATTGTTCGAGGATTTTTGCTTGGTTGCACGTTGAATTGGGTTTTGGCCAACTTTCCCTCCTTCGTGCAGAACATGGTGCGCTACCTGTCGAGGGCACTGTCTATGCCCGAGCACAAGGAGCACCCCAAGGAGGGCCGCATGAACGTCTGGGAGCTGGAGAGCCTGCTTGGTGGAGAGCCATCATCCTCGCAGAGCAAGCCTAGGGTCACCTTCCGGCTCAAACGGAGCAAATCAGAGACCATGGTATGCAGCGGCTGTCTTGACTGCTGCGCTACCAACTCATTTCTTTGTTTGGAAAGATCTCTCCATTTGTGCTGAAAGAGGTCAAGATCTCTTCCAGCAGAGAGAGAGAGGAGCTAAGGTTGCTTCATCATCCAATTGCCACAAATGTGCATTTGTAGTGTGGCTTTAAAATAATCTGAAAGTAATTGAAAAGAGAAGGATATGCATGCAGTGTAATAGTTGAATTGGTAGAAATTGTGTTCTGGGGGTGTGACGGAGTTAGAACAATTGATCTGTTCCTTATACTTTTTTTTTTTTCAAATGGGGTGAGATAATTTTGTTAGTTTTATTTGCGTAATCAAAAATGTGTAACTGGATTTAGGTGGTCACCAATAGAGCTTGGTTAATCCAGATAGACCTCAAGTGCTGAGCACTTACCATATGTTCTCATGTAAGGGGGCGCACCCCAGTTTGGCAGCCGGTAATTCGAAAAAAGAATTGCTTCATGTGTGCGTAATTTTGCCCATGTGGTATGTTATGCTTGGAGCTGATAGACAATAATTGGTATGATCACGTACGCATTGTCCCACACGTCGGACTCCATCTGGAATCGTGAGCACACCATGTTACAACGCTGCTAACTCGTCTTGTGCACTTGGCGTTCACACCAGAAAGGACGAAATGTTATGCTGCGTGAAAAAACTAGAATTGGAATGTGCTGCACCCATGCTAGCGGTGTGTTTCTGCGTAGCCACACGTCGCCCGCCAGGCTCGGGCGGCTTAAGGCTCGGGCGGCTTAGCAGTGCGCCGTTCGCCTGATGTCATTAGGCCTGGTGTGCTTCATATCAAAGCTGCACTGAAAGTGCTTAGAATCAAGTCATGGTTTACAATAGCAGGTCTAACTTTGCTACCAGTTCACCATCACACAATAACATCACATTAAAGGAGTATATAGACATCAAATTTTGCTTTCATGCTTTCTTCTTTCAAGTGATGCGTTAAACGTTGGTATACATGGATCACGGATCACCCCATGGTATTTGCTTGCGACCACAAAAATGATTTATAATTGATTTTCTTCTTGATGTTGTTTCGGTTTCATTTTCATCAGCCTAAAGATGACTGTGACATGTAGTTGGTGTTTAGGTCGCGTGAGACATGAAAAAGATGGTAATATAACTGTTGATATCTCGTTTACTGTCATTCCAGCTCCTGAAGCAGGCTGGCTTAAATGTTGTAGTGAATTGAAAATACATATCAGTGATTATATTTTAGTTTTTTGTAGCTTACATGACCTTATGTTCAACTACACGTCACAGCCATCGTTAAGTTGATGAAACTGAAACTGAAAAAAGCATCAAGAAAAAATTCAATCAAATTATTTAATGGTCGTAGGTGAATACCACTTTGTGAACCATGTATTTTAATAGGTAACACATGATTTGAAAGAAAAAAACATGCAAGTAAAGTTAGTGTCTCTGGTCCTTTAAAATGAATGTTTAGTTATTTCTTCAATGTCTTCGACGGTCTTCAAGATCTTCGACGGCAAGCACTATCTCGCACCGGTGGCCGCCGGTCGCACGCTGATTCGTCATAAAAGTGCATGTTGCAGCATTTAGAGGGGGCTCATAATAGGGACTCCGGTGTAGTCGGAAAGATTTTACGGAAAAGTGCTGGTCCATGTAAAGGCCACACCCCGTCAAAACCGCGGGAAAAAAGAGCGGCCCTTTCACAAGTATGTGCGGTGTACCTGAGCATACACATATACTGCCGTGGTGCTATGAAGCTACTGAAATCTCAGTGCCTAGGCACAAATTAATCGCTGCAGACATACTTCAGTGGAGCTTTCTTGGGCCATTTTGTGACAGTCAATTGGTGAAAGAGTGCTTCGCTTTTCTGTCTTTTTGCAGGAAGCAGGTTCTTCACCCACCCACGGCAAGCAGCCTGGCAGGAAGAGGCTGAGTTTCTTCCCATTGCGTCGCGTGTCAAGGTTTCAAGTGTCCAGAGTGGATGAAGGCTCTGAGCGGCCGGAGCCGCTGCTGAGGAGGATGCGGAAACTTTACCGCAGCTCAGAAGCACCTTCATGATCTCATCTGTTGTCCACATTGTGAGTGGCACAAAGTCTATAGTATTGCCACGTGCATTCTATCTTGGCATAGGGTGCCTCGGAATCACTGCTGTAGTTGTGAAAGTGTCATAAGCACATGCATTGTACCGCGCCCGTGTGACGTCCTTCTTTCAAAGCTCTTCCGTCGTTGTGCTGCTTTTACCCTTTTCTATGCGCTTGAACCTATTTGTTCAACTAAACATGCAACGTTTTGTGCTGGGCAGCTTAAATTTGCTTAAAGGACTATAGACACCTAATTTTATTGCTCGTTTTCTTCTGTCAAACGATGCATTAGACATCAGAAAACATGGATTACCGGGTAGTATTTGCCTGCAACTGCTAAATACCTAATTTATAATTGAATTTCTTCTGTCATGTTGTTTCGGTTTCATCGACCGACCGATGACTGTGAAGTCAAGCTGATGTTTTGGTCACGTGATCCATTAGAAAAACTAATATAATAGTTGATATGCATTTTTATTACACTACGACATTTAATCCAGGCTCTCCCAACACCTGGAATGACAAAAAATCGCCTGTCAGTGATTATATTATAGTTTTTCTAATGGATCGCATGACCAAAACATCAACTTGACATCACAGTCGTCATTTGTCGATGAAACCGAAATCAAAACAGCGCCAAGAAGAAATTCAATTATAAATTATTTAGCAGTCGTACATGAATACCACAGGGTGCTCCATGTATACGAATGTGTGACACATCATTTGAGAGAAGAAAACATGTCAGCAAAAATTTGGTGTCTGTAGTCCTTTAAAGTGTAAGCCCTTCTATCTATCTTTGTTATCGTCACAGTGACGTTATGTCTTCTTCACCACAATGGTGACCGTCACAGTTGCCGAGTGGCGGAGATGTTTAGTTGCCAGGTATAATGTCATCAGCTTTATACTGGGCCATGATGCCTACATTTAAATCGAGGAAAAATGTTAAAGCGGCTGATAGTATTTCAATGCTAGAGAAACCAGGGTGGTCGAAATCAATTTAGGGGCCTCTGCTATGGTGTTCGTGCTTAACCCTACTGCACTGATCTTTAATCTGAATGTTATTCACTGCAGGGGTGCGCACAATTTTAACCTGCGTCTAGCCATTGTTTGAGAACACAATGAGCTCATGCACAATGACAACATTTGGAAACCTGCGAAAGTTTTATATATGTTAGCTTCTTTTTTGCTGTCTGACAATTCATGGAAAGGAGTCAAGGTCTGTATGGTTGGATTTACTAATGTTTATGTGTCTGATGAAAAGGACAGGAGGTATTTTTTAGCTGTGTCTGTACTATTTTTGTAGCTTGCTTTGTAAAAGGTTAACTTGTGCTGTGGCCAATGTGATCACTAAATGTTGCTGAGCTCAATAGGATATCAGAAGCCTGCAACAGAGAGGCGTTTGGAAAGGTGTAGCTTTTAAAGTGTTGTTAGACAGATATTTGTGAAGGTTCCAATGGCTGTCCAATTTTTACATGTTAATAGAACATTCTACAAATACCATGGTGTTAATAATATTTTTGTTCTATATTGTCCTGCATACCCACAGGCTTGTAGGTTTATTAGATGCTTTTTCTAAGTTTGTAGTGTTCGTCAGATTGCCTTTGATGGGTGCCATTTACACAAGTTGGGATGTTATTCGTTGTTTTATTTTGGAATATTTTGCACTTATTTTATTGTTGCTTTCTCAGCATGAATGCACATGTTTTTGTCATGAAGACTGCTGGTTATTGCTAAGCCTTGTTTTTGTTTCTTGCGCACCTCTAATGATGTAAGCAAACTGCTGTGAAACAGCCACGGTGCTTCATGAAAGTGAAGCCTTGAATAGGCAGCACTTGAATAGGCAGCACCTTTTTGCATTTGTATAGTCAGGGACGTGTCCATGTAGCATTATTGTAACATGATTTTTTTAAGTTCACTTGCATTTTTCTCCGTGGTTTTTATACATGTTGTTACGCTAATCTGCCCTTTTAATTAAAGACATCCCTACACACTTTCCCGCAGAAGACTGTTTACATCTGGGTATGGCCACTGAATGCCACCAAACCATTTGATCGTATGCTAAAGTACTGGTTACATGGTACTTTGAACCATGTCAATTGCTGGTTAGTCCATTTTCTGTGTGTCACTGCTGTGTCAGTCTTGCTGTTTTTTCAGTAGCTGTCAGCAGTCACAACTTAAGATGCAGATAAATAGTTAGTACTAATGAAAATTCAAGTGCACGTTGTATTCGTGCTTAATTGTCTCAAGTAAGGCACAAACATCAGTGGTGTCTTAGCAGGATGCAACAGACCCTGCTACAAACACATGTGCCACAGAAGGCATGCGATGTAGTGGACTCTCTTTAAGACAAGCATGACAGGACATAATAATTATGTTCAGATTAAAAGAACTTCACTTTGGTGTTAGCGCTCAAAATGTCAGATTGTGGTAACCTTACATTTGTTGTGTCTTCTGGCCTTTTCTGCCACACTTGCTGTTTTGTTGTTTGGGAGGACACGTTTCCAGCGTTTGCTGAAAACCGCTCACATGTGACGGGCCACTGAAACTAATTGTTGGTGCACCAAAAGCAGGATATGCTTTGCGACGTGCATTTGCTAAGTGATACGCAGTTTGCAATACAATACGATTCACAAGCTGGAAGAACACTCGTGTAGACAGTCGTGTTCAGCGTGACTTCCAATGCACTTGTGGTAACATCAGTGGGCTTGGCACATTACATCAATTGCATGTGCCATATACTCTGCAGAAGGCCTTGCCCCTTCGGCTAAGTGCTAGGTGCATAAATTTCCACCGCCACAGGGCTCCTGCTGCTTCATGAAGGAAACTCGGACTACATTTTGTGTGTTGCAAGTCATACTGAGTGCTGAACATGATTGTGTTTGCAAACTCATCAAATTATGCTGTTATGAGGGTTTGCGTTAAACAGTGTGCATGTTAATTGAATGGTGTGGACCAAATTCGTTAATTTTTTGCACTCTAGCTGTCTGGTGGAAACTAAATAGCGGTGCCCAAACTGTTCACCTTATCATAGAATTGAGGCTAACACATCTTAAAGGGAGTGAACTGTTGTACTAGTGCTTTACTAACACGTACAGTGCCTGCCATGTAAAGCAATGGTTCTGCTTAAAATTGTGATCCAGACGTCATAGTCATTGTTGGTCTGTGTACTTACATGTGCAAATCAGTGCAGGCTGACATGGTTGTGTAATGTGAAGTCCTGATGTGATTAGCATTCTGATAAACTTGTTCAATTTTTAGAAAGCTGATCCTGCAAACTGAGTACATAATTAGTTGGTCGGCTGGCACATGTCCTACATACGGGGTGCTTCACGTAAGACTTTCTGCAATTTTTAAAAATGGGATTTTTTAGCTAGAATAGCGCTTTTCCCGGCATAGCATTTTCAGCAGTGTAGTACATCAGAATACAGCTAAGACGTGCTACTAGAAGGCTGGTTAACTGATATTGAATAGTTAACAAATAGTAGGTAATAGTTTACTATTACTGTTAGGCTTCTTAATTTTTGATATCTCATCTTAAGTAGTATATCCATATCAGTTTTTAGAATTTCGAAAATGCGGTTAGCCTCGGCGCTGTGGCCCAACAATTTTTGTCTTTTTCGACAATATATACTTGCACTAGAGAGGTTGCTTTGCCTGCAAACTTCTCGAAAGCACATGTATTTTGGCGCGATGTAGCCAAAATTTGTTGAGCCACAGCACCGAGCGGAACCGCATTTTAGAAATTCTAAAATCTGATATGGATATTGCTTATTGTGGGCTACACATCTCTCAATAATTAAGAAGCCAAACAGTACTAGTTAAGAAGTTAACTAATTACTAAGACTGCTAATTAGCACGTCTTAGCTGTACTGTGAGGCATTATACCGTTGACACTTGTTATGCCGAAAAAAGCACTCTTCTAACTCAAAAAGCCTGTTCTTAAAAATTGCAGAAAGTCTTCGGTGAAACACCCTGTATAAAGCAAGATAAATGGCACTAGGAGAAGCTTGGGATGTGCAGTAGTGCATTCGTCACCCTTTTAAGTCCTTTGTGCTGTTTTCTTTGTTAAACGGGATTGGTTGTGTAACATATATGTGGAAACACGTACTCAGTTTATAAGTTTAGCATTTGTAATACAAGTTTTTTTGTTTTGTTTTGACCTGCAACTGTTTGACTACTTTGTTGTCCTGCCTCAGAACATTTGTTACATAATTTACTTTGGTTGTACTTTACAATTAAGCACATGCATTTAGTTATGTGCTCTGTGATGTGCACTAGTGCCTTACACACTCATCCAATTAAGACACCTTCACCCCTATTTTCTTGTGAAAAAGAAAAAAAGCTGGCTTTCCATAATGATGGGGAGCATTTTGTTTCTTCAGAAAGTGGGAAGTGTGCTGATGTGCTTTGCAAAGAGTCAATGGGGTGTATTTATTCACGATGAAATTTTGGCGCAACTTTGCTGTTGCTGAAGACGAACCTTACTGAATAAATGTTGGCATGGGGAAGAAATGTGCGTGCCTGTGTTGTTCACACCTTCATATTACCTGGAATTTCTGGTGCCTCAACTCCGGCTATGCATAGGATACATGGACCCGCCATGGTGGCTCAGTTGGCTTTGGCATTCGGCTGCTGATCTCAACGTCGCGGTAGTCGCGGGATCAAATGCTGACTGCGGCTATAGTGCCTGGATTGCACTGGCATATTCTAGACACTATACCACGGCGGCGGCATTTCAATGCAGGCTAAAGGCAGCGGAAAAAAAAAAATATGCACTTTTAATGTGAAAGCATTGTTAATTTTTATTTCCTTTCGATTATCTTTTTCTCTTCCTAATGCCACATCTACTCGTTAGCATTTGTTCACAAGAAGCAACACGGTTTTTTGCCCTATGGGCTGCGTGTTCACCTCACAATCTGGAAATTTTTCTTTGACACCACAGTGACGTCATCTGGGATTTTGTGACCACTTTTACAGTCAACAACATTGGGTTTTGTTTCCGATGAGCCATATATGCTTTCGTATAAAAAAAAAAGCTTGTTTGTTGTGCGATGTAAGCGCGCAGGATTATTCTGGACAGCTCTGCTACAGTGTCTCTCATAGCCTGTTTGTCATGTAATATTTATTTTATCAATGCATTAGCATTAGAAGGGCTGTTGCAAGCGGAAATGGCGTCCGCCGTTTTCCGTGGCAGGTTGCCCACCCTGTCACAGTTGCAACCTGCCCACCAGTCTAAGAACTTAGTTGCTACATGGTGAAGCAACAGCGCTAAGTACGGGACAGGAGACAAACATGGAAGCACGAACAAGGGCGCTGTACTGGCAAACTGAAAGAGCAGTGACTGAGATCAGAAGACTTTGGGCTTCCATGTTTGTCTCCTGTCCCGTACTTAGCGCTGTTCCTTCACCATGTGCAATACCAACTAGCCCGTCAACTCGCTCTTAGTTACTGCCTCGGATTGAACGAACTTTTAGTATGCCACATCGGATCTACAGTTGAATCCCGGTACAACGAATTCCACTTCAACGAAATCTTCGCCACAACGAAGTATTTTTCATTCCCCGCGAAATCCCCATAGGAGTGAATGTATTAAAATTCTCTCGAAAACGAATTACTTTGTGAGCACGCATTCGCTTCTATGAATTTTTCGCGAGCCTTCACCGGTCAGTGGCCCGCCTTTCTTCAAAAGTTGGGTGCTGTACGAGATTATTCCCTGCTAAAGCAGTGGCTTGGAGCAGCTAAATAATGCGCAGAATGTATGTTTATTACACTGTCATGTATTCTCTATTTAAAAATTTGGTTGGGAGTCGTTTATTCGTCATAGGGAAGCAGCGAGGGGACTCCTTGGCGCCGTGCGAAGGCCGAGAGTCACACGATGCCGCTGCTGGCAGTGAAACGCAAGCAGGCTAAGTTCACTGATTTCTGGCAATAAAACTGTTTTGCTGGAGTTATTGCCTTGCATTTTCGGTTAATTTCTCGACAGCGAAATTTCGCGACAACGAAATTTCTCGCGCTACCCGTCGATTTCGTTGTAGCGGGATTCAACTGTAACGAACTTTCGTGTCTGTACCGAAGTTTAGTGAGTCAACCTCGTTCGAATATAAAGAACATTTGGCTGCTAACGCATCCAAACGATCCATTGAGGATCACCTAAGAGTCATTGTTTTTTTTTCTGAGGGAAAGATTCAGCTCGTGGTGCATGCGTGCATGGGGCAAAACATCAAGGCATATCGCCATCGACATCACGAGGTCGTCTGGCTGTGTTTTCAATGCATTGTGGTGCCGGCATTTGTTCAATGTGCAAGTGAAAATTTCCAAGCAATAAACGGCACATCGACTGAATGGCGCGTGGAAAGTGCAAATGAACGCATCTACTGTTGGTGCGACTTGTGACAGCTGGACTCTGAAGCTACGCAGCTGACAACCAGCACCTATGGCTGCAGTAGAGGTCCAGGTATCGCGCTACATTGACAACGTTTTGGTGAGTTTCATTAAGCTGCTGCTGTTTTCTCATGTGCAATAACATTGTGCATACATCGTGCACGGAATATTGGGTAAGTGGTCAGTAAAAGTGCCGAATCAGCACCTGCAGGGCTGATCAGGGTCTATTTGGAGTTGTCATTTGTCACTCGCGCACAAAAACCGGAAAGCTTATCTCGCGTAGATTTGTCTCCACTTTAACCGCACAGTTTGCTGCGAAGTGTGCAGTTCCGATCATTTGGCGAGAAAGCTTCAATCAAGTGGTTGTAGCGTGCGCTGCTTCGGTCTATAGGAGCAGGAATTTTGGCGTCGTCCGCATGGGGAACGTTCAAAATGGGAAATCAAACAACTTCATAGTCCTTGGTTTATTGTCGATGTGTCGGCTCTTATTCACAGGTGCGAAAAGGACAATCGTTTCTACGTTAAGTGCACAACGACGTTTCATGAACGACGCATAATTTTCGTGTTTGACGAATTCGTGGGAACCTAAATAAATAAAATCACTAGCTTGTCGTTCTTAAAGTACAAATGCTGTGGTCTACGCCACTTTTTTTTCTTACTTTCAGCAAAATGACACCCTGGAAGAAGTGTTCAACTCCTTCATCATCCACTCGCAAGAAATGCAGGAATTCAAGGAGCGGACATATCAAGAAGACATAAAGACCTTGTTTTCTGGTATTCCACAGGTCGGCATTAATAAACTTTTCGAATGACACAAAAGCTATAGTTTAATATTTCAAACACTGAAAAAAACTATAAAGTATAGGAAAGATATTTTTTGTTGCCCCATCTTGATGCATCTTTTGAAGCTTCATTACTGAGCAGGAATCTGCACACTTGATGTGCTTGCTACTTACATGTTACTAATTTTATGTGCAACTCAAACTACATTACTAAAGCACCAACAACTAGACAGTTCATGCTGTGTTTTTTACTGTGGTGTATTTTCTTGAAACCATTTGCATCTCAGTGCATGCTTGTTCTGTCTAGGCAAGCTCTGCAGATCGCTCACACGTTTCTCCATTTTAGGAATCCCTGGATGGTGCGTTGAAGCAATATGTGTCGGCGGTCTCCAGCCTGAGCAACCACCGTCAGATGCAAACCTTATTATCCCTCTTGCATCATGCAGTCACTGCAGGTGTCGTTCAGCCGAAGTGAGTGTGCACAGACCGGTTGTTAGCATTGTGTTTGGGCAACATTTCTTACCAGTGAAGAAGTCATGACTAGAGAAACCAGTGCATTTTACGTGTAAGCCTGTGTGTCATGTTTTTTTCATACTGTGTATAATGCGAGAAAAAGAGGGAGGATTAAATGAATAAATGAGGGAAAGCTTAGTCTTGTCAGCTAAAGTATGGCCTGCCTCAAAGAAATAATGCATATATTTAGACTATAAGGAGTATTAGCCTGATCTGCAGCACCTGTCAGTTTTTCGAGCAAACACTGCAACATGCTTGGTTGTCACTCTGAAGGCCACATGCTTACATGGGAACTCTGAGGGCTGTGTTTTTGTGGGCTGCACCGACATTTCTCAGACAAGCGAACAAGAAGTTAAGAAAAACATGTCAGACCTTTGCTTCTTCAAATTTCTGCTAAAGAGTGCTTGAATGTATGCAAGATTATGCTTTGGGGTGCTGTCAGGTGCTTGCTATGGGCGCATGCTCTTGTGGCCAGACAAGCTCCCCAGCAGTTGCTATGGCAGCAGTACCAACTTTGTTCCCTGTGCACAACAATGTGGTGCTCAAGTGAGGCTGGTAAGGGTGTTGTGGATGCCCCCACTGCTGCAATGCACACCGAACACAGCACATAGAACAGTTATCAAAGAAAGAAACAGCATGTCATTTCTTGTGTAAGATGTGACTTTAGGCATATTTTGCTCTATTGTTATGTGGTCTGGTAACGTTGGTATGAAAGGCAGTATTTAGAAGTGGCCAGTTTGATTTTGCATGGAAAAGTATATTAATGAAGAAAAATTTAATGTGGTAGCATTTCTTCTTATGGGCCATAGTCGTTTGACTAGTCACTGATTTGCTGTCCCTTGCTACGGTTTCATGTATTACAATAGAATATTTAATCAGGAGTAACTACTCCATGTGGTTGCTGTCTTTCAGTTCACAAGTTAGGTGAGGCTTAATTTTTTTTTTGTACTTGTTTTATCTGCTATGAGACATGCCTTTTTCCAGTGCTATTGAACAGTGCTTTGGTCTGAAATCTTCTCTGGGGTGAAGCAACACTGCGGCTACCCGCATTGGAAGAATGTGAAAGCGTTGATGCCTCCTTGACACTGGTCACCTTTCAAAGATTTTATTGAACATGTCATCTGTGAAAACTTCTGACTGTGAAAACTGAGCAGCAGACATTTGTCTTGCATAAGTCAGTGGTGGGTGACTAGAGCGAAGCATTATAGCAAAGATGTCATTTCAGTTTCAGTCACGAGAATGAAATTGCACTAAACTTGCATAATATATGTGTCTCATTACAGACCTGTGTGTGATGCCCTACTGGCTACAGACAAGTTCCACTACACAGCTGAAGAGTACTGGTGCCAGTCACTGTGCCTGATCCAGAAGATCGTGGCCGGGATTGACTACAAGGTTTGCACCATCTTCCACTTTTCCTTTTTTTCTAATCTACTCTGCCTGAAAGCATTGCCAAATCACTTCCCTGTGATGTCTTTCAGGGTGTCCGAGACCTCCTGAAGACAATTTTTGACAAGGCTCTTTCAATTCCCCCATCAGTCAACATATCCCTGATGAGGCAGATGAACACCCTTAGCAGTGTAAGTCTATGAATTATTTTTTCACATTATTTTCTGCACTCTGCTACAGCTGTTGCTTAAGGGTCTGAACTCCATGACAGTTGCACGTGCAGGTAGTTAGAAACTTTTTTTTTTGGCTCACAAACATTAAAGAACTTACATTTGTAACCTTCTGCTTTGGAAGTTAAACATCTAGTACTTCAGATTTAAAGCATGCCCTGAGTGTGCTTTGAAGGCATGGGTTCTCAATCTTTTTAGCCTGAGCGGACCGTCATGGCTTTAAAAATTCGTTTAGAGACGCCTCTTCCTGCGGCTTCAGTCCATTCCTGTCCTTTAGGCCAACGCAGTGGTGGCCTAGTGGTTAAGCGTCCGCCTTGTACTTGGGAGTTGCTGGGCTTGTATGTCATAGGTACATTTTTACCAGTGCCCGAAAGTACAATTTTACCCATGGGTGCCCGGCAACGGGGTTGCGAATGCCGACACCAATGGTGCAAAACTTATGAAACACCTAAGAAAAGCTAACGTAGTAGCCATTAGGTCGCCACAATGGCCTAGTCGTTAGAGCATCTGCTTCGAAGTGAGGTGCTGGGCTTGTAGGTAAGAAGTCAATTTTTTTTCGGCGAGCACCCAGAGGTGCATTTCTACCAGTGGGTATCTGGCGGTGGGGCGGAGGGAGCTGTGTAAGTGGCGCTGCTGACACTGCATTTTTAAAGGAACGAGCAAAGAACAGCAAACAATGTAAAGAGAGAGAGAGGGTTTATTGATAGGAAAGGCAGAGAGGTTGGCCTGAAAAATAAATATCTGGCCTGCTACTCTGCTCTGGGGGACCGGAAGAGGAGATAAAAGAAGGTCACGATGGGGGACGATGATGATGGGAGGAGGCAGATGAAAAACTACTTAAAAAAAAAAAAAAACAAGGCACACTTTCTGACATCACAAACGCGAGACAAGGTCCGTGTCGCAAAAGCGTGAGAGCGCTCACGTTGCCTTTACAGTTCTAAAACTATCTGGCCAAGCACCGAGGATCAAATCCTCAGAGAGGAGCGATGTGTCCATAGGCTTCAGAGCAGATGCGAGTATGAGTCTTTCACGTGAATACGCTACGGCGACGGCTAGGTACTGGGCCCTGCCAGACACCCGCCACATCCGTCTTAAACGGCTAGATCCGACGATGACCTTTTCAGTTCATCGCGGAATACCTCGCCCTATTGCATGCGTTATCCGTAGACTACGTTTAAACGTGGCATTCACGTGCAAATACTTGCACTTAATAGGACAAGCGGACTCCCCGGAATGTACCACATGTGGCGTGCTAGAGACTATAGAGCAAACAATGTAAAACCATTCCAAAGAACCTGAGCATTTTGCAAAACCCAGTCTGGGAACTCCTGCTTCAAGATCTAACAGCTTCATATCGGAGCATTAAGAGTGGGCCAGTAAATCACCTGAAGGTCTGCTTGATAATGAAATTAAAGGACCCAGGAGTGAAGTGCATCACTGCATCAGTGAGAAATTGTTTCCATTTTCTGCTGTCTGAATGAACTGTGACAGAACCTCAGTCAAGCACTATAATTAGTGGGCTCTTATGTTCCATAGCCAAGTTAATGACTATGAGACAGACTGTAGTGGAGGGCTTCGGAATAACTTTAGTTGCCTGGGGTTCCCTTGCATTATTTCGCCTCCATCAAGGTACGATTTGATGACTATAATTTTAGGGTGAATGATGGAATTTGTGAAAGAGGCAAAGTCTAGCTTTTTTTCCTTGGCACCCGAGACTTCATTCGTGAGTGAAGGCGTGCCTGCCTATTCCTTTGTGCTGATGTTTTTTACTGCTCCTTGCTGTGTTGGTTCCTTTACAAATGAGCTTAGTGACTGCAGTTGTTTGACTGACTGATACTGTCTGCGCTGGTCAGGTGCTGGAACACATTTTCGACCGCAATGCCGCTCTCCTACCAAGCTACCTCATCTTTGACGACGTTCAGAAGCGAATGGCATCGAAGGCAGGCTGGCCACATTGGGTACGTTTTGCACCATGCGACTTGTATCGGAATGCGAGTGCCATTTTCACTGTTGTTGAGATGCGGCTGCCATTTTCAAGAACTGGGCCTTTCTTTTATGTCAACCTGCTGCATTTGTTGAGTTGCTGTGCCATCGAGGCTAGTGCCATTGTTCCATTGTGAGGAGACAGCCTCATGCTAAAAATGCCGTCCATACTTCTTCACGTCTGCTTGTTTTGTAAGATGGTTTTTAAATGAGTCTTTTAGCATGTGCTGTGCAGCCAATTATATCTGCTCAGCAGCATTGTTAGATATTCTATGTGGAATTTTGACATTTTATGCACGATGTTAAGCTGATCTTGTTAGCTTTAATTAATAGTACAAAGTATGTGTGTTTGGATCTCTGTAAACTGAGCATCGGTAAGACGGGAGGAGTACATAAAGTATGTGAAAGTGCTCAAGTGTGTTGCACAGTAGTGGCCAGTACTAAGGCACTTGATGCACCAATATTGTGGCATCATATATTCCAGGCACTGGCTGTGGTTGTACAATTCAGAATGATAACATAATCTAGGGGCTGACATTTGCAGTGCACTTTTCACGCCAATTCCTCACGAAGTACCTGTGGGAGTTCCTATTTTAACTTTGTTTTTTGTTCTGTTTCCTTGTTGTCTTCGGTCTGGCGCACCAGAAATTCGCCAAGCTTGTGTCCGACTTTGTGGACAGCTTTCAGCCATGTGCCCAAATGGTGACTATTGTTGGTAAGTAAAAGCCTGCTTGCCATGGCTGTAAAATGTGCAGTGCTCATGATAGAATGCTTACACAGGCAACATCAGCTTGCTTGTTTTAATTTTTTAAATTGTTTTGGCAAAGCTTCAGATTTATGCCATGTGCATTAAAAGCTACCTTGAACTCACTTTCTTAGTGCAGAACAGCATCAAGAATATAAATTGCTTAGACAGCATGCCACATCTTAATAACTTGGCATGCTATCTCAGCCAGTATGTCTCCTTGCAACCTCTCTATTGTGCTTGTTGTGTAGTCCAGCTACTCTTATCATGGCCCTGTCACCATACTGATACAGTATTTTACTTTCCTGCACTAACTTATCTATCTTAACTTGCACATGACTCAAAGCTCGAAGTTAGTTTGTCATTTGGCATGTTCACTTGTGCTTTTGACTGACATGATGAACATGCTGCTTGAACCGCGTATCTTAGAAGCTTGGGTTTTCTTTTGAAGCAGTTTTATGCTGACGATTCTGGGTTGCTGCTTGAAAGCAAGGCCCTATTGTTAGTAGAAGTTCCAACAAATACATGCAAGGGAGAGCAGCAAATACATAGCTTAAGGTCCTGAGGTCTTGAACCAACTGTAAATGGCTTTTCGCAGGCATAGAACACGGTACCAGGTATTCTGCACCCATGTAGAATCAGCATTTCTGTCTTTTCTTGTTTCGTTAAAATATTGCGTTATCTGTTGAGCCAAATCTCGTTTAATAAGTGTCGCCCTTGCCTCTCATTTGCTGTACAACAGGTGAATCGTGCACCAACATCATAACGCTTATACACCTTCATCCTGTGGTACTCTCTGTCCAGGTCGTTCCAAGCTTCGGCCCGTTGTGGGTCATTCAGGAACATGCTGCACCGTCTGGAAACTGGACCCCAACACAGCCAAGTTTGCCGTCAAAGGACAGCTGCCCTACAGTGCGGTGAGCTCTCAGTGCTCCCGCGGAATTTCACAGTTGTAGTAGAAAAAGTCTTGCTTTACTGGTTTAGTCTTCGCACGGTTGAAAATGAAACTTTCATAGGTCGACGTTTCCTGCCTTGCTGCTGCAGGTGTTCTGCTTAATAGCTGGGCGAAAGTCCTTCATGGGGAAACCTGCTCTTTTGCGACAGTGTAAATATTAAGGTAGATGTCATGCTCATTTGGATGGCATTTTTGGCTAGCCAGTTAGAACCTTCAGTGGTGAAAGTTGTCAGCTGCACTGTAATGCTGAAGGTGCCGTGTGTTTTGTGAGACAACACTGCATGTGCAACCGCTGTCTTTTTGCTTTCATACATTATGTCACCGGCGTATAAAATCAGTCATCTTGTAAAATTGGAAGTGGTTGTGCTTGTTTTGCTGCTACCCGTGCTGTTCAGCTACAGTGTGCTTGGCTTACAAGTCAAAGCATGCGTGTGAAAGGGGGACTTGGGGTGGCAGTGGGACAAGCAGTGAGCATATTCAGCGCAAATACAATGTTTGCACTCCTACCTCATTCCTAGTGTCTCTGTGAAATTTAGGCTTCCTGCATGATGCTTGCCCATCCGTATCAACACTTCACTGCTTACTTGTTCAAATGCGGAGATTTTTAAAGCTTGTTAATTTCACTCCCGTTAATTTGGAAATCCGGGTAATTAGAACTGCTGGTGTGTTCCTGGCCAATGCCCATGCAAGCCTATGATGTTGGGTCTTGCTCCGGTTAATTTGAACGGCCTCTTTTTAAGAGGCTGCATCCAGATATGACCGGCATGGCAAGCTAATGTCAAAATAGCACTACTCATACTTGAATTGCATGCTGCAGAATCGCCCATGCACCTCGATGCGAGCGTAAGTAGGTGTGACCGAGAATAGCCGAAGAAACATTAGAGGGGCACTTTGTTGACCTAGAGTGCGGTAAGGCGAAAGCCTTTAGCTTGGTGTTGCTGCTTGTGTCACTGATGTGTGGTCAAGATGTTGATTAAGTGCGATTACACAATTGTTTGTGAATCTTAAATGCTGGAGACACTGGAGGCCGTTTGGGAGGCATCCGTCTGATTCGACGCCTTTCCGCAAACACTCTCCAGCATCCTTACGCTAGACATATATTAGTGCGGGCAAAGAAAAAGAAAGAAAAATAATGCTGCTAGACAAGGAGAGCTACACATGCATTGGCAAGAATTAGCATAGTCGTTAGCATGCTCGGCTGCGGAACGTAAGGATGGTGGTTCGAATCCTGCCGTGCACAAGGATTTTTTTTTCTTATCGAGTTGACGTCATTTGATTGACAGCTATAGTGTGATAGATTTTGAGTACGGACAGACGGAAAATGATGAGCCATTAAAGGCTTTCGCCTTAATTGCCCAACTGCTCAGTTCCAGTTTCACTTTTCTGAACTTGCTCCAGCCAGCGGCGACTGTGGCTATCGGCTGCGCTCCAACCAGTTAACTGAGCCCTGTCGTTTCGAACGCTGATTGACGCCACTGTGTGTTTCCTTTGCATCCATCCGCGTGGATCTTCCATTCCAATGTGCCTAAACTGCGCGCTCGTCACGTGCCATTCGCTGTTTGTGTGGTAAAGTCTTCCCACACGCAACGCAGCCACTTGTGAGGGGGCTGCATCGCTACTGCATCACACCATGAAAGATGATGCAGGGAACCATTTTGGAACTGTTCTGCTCCGACGCTGCTGACAGTGCACGCACAATAAAGAATGGGCGGAAGTATGAAAAATAGTCTCTGTCGCGCTGTTCTCATCTCAAAGGCAGGCAGTTGTCGCGCAGTAATTAACCGCGATACAAGTGGTTCTTTTCAGTTTTTTCGGAATCATTCGCTAATTCGATCTTTTTTTCCAGTCCTGTCAAGTTTGAATTTCGTCATTAGTGGAGCTGAGCAGGGAGGCTAGATGTGGAATACGCGGGACATTTGCGCTGACTAGTGCACAGCTGTCAGGCTTGCCATCATTTCAGAGCCGTCCAAATTGTTTCTTCCGCAGGAGGTGCAGCAGCCCCAAACGGAGCTGCTGCGGTATGTGCTGGAGCAGCCGTACTCGCGGGAGATGGTCTGCAGCATGCTGGGACTCACCAAGCAGGTGAGGTCCTCCAGGTCTGACCTTTCTTGAGGCCTTTTTTATTTTTTTGTTTAGCTTTTCGCTTGTCACAATGTGCACTGGGCGATGCTTAGGCAGGGGGATGTACAAATATAATCCTAGCTTTTGAAAGAATTTTTTTTTTGCATTTTTTCTGCTGTCTTTGTACCGTGGACAGTTTAGTCTAGTCATCCTGGGTATGTTGTGTGATCCCCTCCCCTGTAGATAGAAGCACCCCCGCTGTTGAATAAAGGCCTTCACTCACGCTTCGTCTACTTGCTGGTAAGTCTTGGCTCCTCATTTGACCTACCTCAGTCGCCACAGGAATGTGTGTTGGTCAGCACCATCCCATGGACTGTGTTCTCTCTCTTGTTCACGTGGATATGTGAGTACTTGTAAGACTGAGGTTGTCCAAATACTTTGTCACATTCTGTAAGCAAACAGCCAGAACAACTTAGGTTTCACGCATGCAGGGCGTAACTCAGTGGATATTTTGTATTGGGTAACTATGAAGTATTCATGGGCACTTTGCTACCTGGCACTGGCCTTCCTGCTGGAACCAGTCTTTGAACTGCCTGGCAATCAAAAGGAATGCCATTTAAGCACTCTGGGTTAGTCATGGAGATTTGCTACGACGCCTTATTACTGGCAAACGCACGTGACGAAAAGTAAAATGTTCGTTAAGTGAGGAACAACTCTTTTCGTGTCCTTTTGCTTAGTGCAGATTGAGTGCTGATTGGTACACTTTTCTTGAATAAACTCATTAATTTGAGCAGTACATTTGCTGTAATGGCACACAGGGGTGGCTGAGCCATGCTCGCTTTAACCGTACCAGTGCTCATGTCACAGTCACGAAGCACCTTGCATCAAGCGCCCGGTTCTCTCGGGAATGCCTTGCAGCAGAAGCAGCGGTGCCCGGTGCTGGAGCAGGAGCTGGTGGCGCTGGTCGTCCGGGCCATGGAGAAGTCGGAGCAAGAGGGCTCAGATGAGCCCATCGAGCTCTTCTGGCAGAACCTGTCCAGCCAGCTGATCTACTTTGTGCTCTTCCAGTATGCCAACTTCCCACACATGGTGTTGGCGCTGCACGACCAGGCAAGCCACTCTCTCTTCCTTTCTTCCGCCTTCATTTGTGCGCTACATGAAACACGAGAACACCTGTTGGAGCCGTAGCCAGAGGCTAGTTGTGGGGTCAGTGATGGAAAAACTGAGTTTATTAAGTGCCAGACACTACAATGACATCGTTAAAGGCTAGGAAATGAGAAAGGTGCCAAGATCCTAAACTCAATGAACAGCTGAATGTGATCGAGAACTTTGAATTGTCTACAAGGTAAGAAGCTGTTTGGTTACAAAAATGTTGTTGCCGCGAAACAAGAAGTTAGCAATGACTGTGAGGTACAAAGTACAATGAATGAAGAAACAAGCACATGATTCATTTGTGCGTAATGTAACTAAGATCAAGCATTATCATCCTAATGAGAAAGTATTTTAATCAATAGCATTCTGTATTTTCTTTTATAATTTAGTGTAGAACTCCTCACAGGCTGCGCATCTCATGAAAAGGGACGCTGGTTCGTCTTAAATTTAAGGGCTTCCTTAATTTTCACATCACCTGTTCAGAACTGCTTCAAGGCTATTGCATGCTGCCAATGTAGTCGATGCTAGAGCACGTGGGCATCAGCTTATGGTGGCTTCAAACAAGTCTTTTGTGTTGCCGCATGGCCATATCCTTGTCTGAATAGTTTGCTAAATGGATCGTCCATTTCTGTTTCATGGCTGCAGCTGTTTGGCCGGAATTTACGGAAGGGCAGGGACCACCTGATGTGGGTGCTGCTGCAGTTCATCTCTGGCAGCATCACCAAGAACCCGGTGAGTGCCTGACATGATTTAAACCCTCAATGACCGACACTTCTAACAGGCGTGGTGCCAAAATACGGTAGAATCCCAATAAATGGAAATCAGTTAAACAGAATCACCGTTCAAATATCAGTCGTCGAGCCTGACTTGCGTAGTACGTGCCTGTGTACCTCTGGCATGCATGTGACGGCAGGCGTGATGACAGTTAGTATATTGCCCCTGTTGCTAGGACAAGTAATAGGCAAGTCACATAGTTCCATTTTTGGGGTTTCACCGCCATGCTTGTGGTGAAGGCGGCTACTGACCACACATTCGTTTATGGAACTTGCAGTGATCTTAGCTTGGGGAGCTTACGAACTTGCCGCTTTCATCAGGTTTGTGTATTGGTTCTCAGTCTTTCTAATCTAAACTCAAGGAACCTCAATGGCTTTCAGAAAGTGTGCTTAGGAACCCCACATGTCTCGGCTTCCATCCCTACCTGCCTGATATGCATGCAAAAAAAAAGAACATGCAGACACACAACCCCTCAGAATATGACCAGTTGATTGGCTCTATAGCAAATGAGTCTGCTATGAGTAAGTACAGTGCAATAAGTCCCAAAATAAAGTAGGTGAAGGAAAGGTTGGGGTTGAGGCATGCATGTATTTAAGTGCTTGGTTGGGGAACCCCAAAAGAGTTCAGGTGTTCCAAGGAACCCACTGTACAAACTTCTGGTGTGGAGCCTTTTGCTTTTTCAGTCAACTATTCTCATGGACTTGTCCATTGTGTTTCACCTGTGCAGCTGAATGACTTCCTGCCGGTGATGAAGCTGTACGACCTGCTGTACCCGGAGAAGGAGCCCCTTCCCTTCCCGGACGTGTCCAAGTCACACTGCACGCGGGCGCTGGCCATCACCTCCATCTGGGTACACCTGACACGCAAGGCCCAGCTGGAAAAAGTGCGACTGCAGAGACCCCTGCCGCACGCACTGTCCACGCATCTCGAGTGAGGGGGCGGCTCTGCTGTGCTCTTTTAACGCCTAGCGGTTGCGCATTCCGCCAGGCCTTTAGAAGATACTGCGTTTAGATTGAATGAAGTTGGTCCGTATCAAATAGATTACAGGGTTCAAATGATATAAATGCTACTTTCACTGAAAACAGAGCTTTTATAAGTTATGAAAGGCCAAACACGAAATGCAGGCGTCGCCTCCACCAGCAGTTTTCAAAAGCACAATGCGGCACATCAAGCCCGTTTTTTGCGTGCTCATTTCTAAGGCATGGTTATGCCACCATTCTTTTCCTGATTGGGCTGTCTGGACGGCAGCAGTTTTCAGCTTCTCAAAACACGTTCATTGTTGGCCCCACTGCAGAAATTTTCTTGCTTTCTTTTAAAACATTATCTTCCTCCTCTTCTTTCCCAGGCTGTGAGCATACAGTCGAGCCCGCTTACAACGAACATGAGCGTCACGCGGCGTCCATTCGTTATATCCCGAAGTTCGTAGTAAGTGGACCACAGCTTTAAAGACAGTTGCTTGTCAAAACACAAAATTTTTTCTTTGCGAAAGTCCATGATGGACGTCTGTTTTTGCAGCGCAGATCGGATGAGGGAGGTTTCCAGTTTATTTAAAGCAGAAGCGTGCTCTTCGCCAAGGCCCTTAGCGCAGACAAGTTTTCTGAGGCTCTCTATGTAGCTCATTGCTACAGGCGTGCTTATGGGTGTTGGCTCTGAAGTTTCATCCTCATCCGATTCCTCTGCGTCACTATCGTTCCGCACTTCAGAAACGATGCCGTCGTCCGTGCACGGTTCCGCGGTGTCGGCGTTGTAATCGACAGAAATAAAATCATTACAACCAATGTCGTGGCTCCCCATGACGGAGTCGACGACGCGTTGCCACAAGTCGCCGCCGGGCTGGTCATCTTCCGAAGCATCAGGCTCGGCATCAGACACTCGACGAAACCGGCCTTGCGGAAGCAGTTCCGCTCGCCAGTGGCCGTCACCTCCACCCAGGCCGCTTTCATCATCTCTACTGCTGAATGCAATGGAAATGGGCGCGGTGTTTCCGTCCGCCATCCCGAATTACAACCAGGGCCCAAGATTCGAATGAAGCGAACGAAACATCCGCACTGCAACAAGAGTGACAAAAGCGCGCGATGGGGTAGACTTGCAATGCACACAGGCACACAATCAAGCTAATGATACAGACGCACAGCGGCAGCGGAGAGACCAATGAGGGGTGTCCGTGAGCGTCAATGCAGCCACCTCTTGGCTCCCATGGAAGGCCTGCTTCATGGAGCGTGGCTTCCGCGATCAGCACCGTCAGCGTGGTGGTTGATCGCCGAGGCCACGCGCGATTTGCAAGAGAGTGAGGGGAGGGAAGCGGAGTTGCGAGGAGGGGCGGGAGGGCGACCTTGGAACGCGCGTCGGCGGGGGAAGGGTAGCTCGCTTGAGAGCAGCACGAAATGGGGCGGACAGTTCGCCTGCGATGAGGCTCGGCCCGAAAACATACCACGCGCTGGGTGCACAAAGGGGTTGGAGGCAGGTTATCTCGCATCGTGGCGCCGGGTTTACGCCGTCCGTTCGCTGTAACCGATCAGCAGGGCTTAATGACATTCGTTATACGTGTGATTTTGTGCCATTGAAACAATGTATATTTTGACGGTCGCGCAGGTCTCGTTCATCATAAGCAAAAGTTCGTCTTAAGTGGGGCCGTTATATGTGGGCTCGACTGTATTCTCTCTTGAGTAGCACGTTTTGCACACATTTCAGTTTTTTAGTCAAAATTGTGCACATTTTTTTAGAGGAACAATTTCTACCTGGAAGCGCTATTCACAGTATTCACTGTGCCTGCTAAATGCTTAGAGCTGAAACATAGTTTCGCAGTCACGCTGTGTGCAGTTCTATAAGGGAAAATGGATGCATGCCTGCTGAAGTGATGCATTTCGACCTGAAGCAGTACCGTATCTACACGATTGTAAGTCGGCTTGAATGTAAGTCGACCTCCCCACTTAACATTTCTGAAAAAAAAAAAAAAAAACTTGGAGGTCGTTTACGCTTGGCCTTTAATAATAGAACGCAATAGCACTATCCTGCGGCCTCCGCTTATCGCCAGCCGATATCGGCTTCTGTCGCGCGCGGGAGTGCCTGTGGGCACATTCCAAAACGAAAATGTATTAGTCACTGGACTGCTTGTCCACACTTGCGCCGTTGTCCTCACTAGCGCTGCCGTCGTGATCGCTGCTGTGGTCCCACAGCTCGTTCTAACATCGTCGTGCAGCGAAATCCGGCACTTCGCTAACAGCCACATCACGACATCGCGTGCAACAGCTGAAAATTTTGCCTCGCTGCAGCTGCTACACCTGATCACCCATTGTGAATGTTGAACTTGTAGCCCGGCTTGCAGTTGTTTGTTTCTTCGGCATAAAGAATGACAGCCATCTCGAATGTAGCCGTGAACGAGCGCCAGTCGCTTACCGGACCCGGAGCACAAATAACGAATGACGAAGCACTACATTAAAAAATTGTGAAATGCGGCCGGCGGTAGTCAAATGCGTCAGAGCCAAAGAGAAACTACGCGTGAGCGTCGCCGGCTCTTCCGTCGGCTACCGACACTCCCCGCCGCAGCTCTGTTTCCGAGTGGGGTTGCTGCCACCATTGGAACAGTGGCCCTTCCATCAACTATCGGGAGCGTGCGCTGTTGAAAGTAAGCAGCAAAAAAAACTTGGACGACGCCTGCTAAGAGTAAAACGTGCATGCGTTATCGGGCCACCGCCACTTATCAGCAGACGCAATCTGCGGCCATGTGTGGGGAGTGCGCTGGTGCGGTTTGCTGCTTATCGACAGCCCCCATCGGCTACCTCGCGCGGAGGGGGGATGCCGGTTCTGTGCGGTGACTTAGCAGCTGCTCAAGGCCAGCATGAAGAGCGTTGCGACAGAGCTGCGCAGCAAAAATCCAACCACTCTGTACCATGCCTGATATCTCGTTTGTCTCGCCTTTATTTATGGTGGGATGCTTTGGTTTGGATTTAAGTCGACCCCCCCCCCTCCCACATCGGATTTTCAAATTTTTAAAAATAGGTAGACTTACAATCGTGTAAATACGGTTCAGCACTTTGCTAAATGTGCACTAATCTGAAATTTGCTGTATGCTGAAATCTGGTCTATTGAATCTCATTTGCATTGCATGCAATGGAATTGTATTTTGGCAGAAAATTTTGCAGCTGCTCATTAACCAGAAAAGGTTATTCAAGTGGTGCCTCACTTTATTTGTGGGTACAACAGGTCTTCCTTACCGGTACTCACCTGTGGGGAAGAAACTTGAGGTGTAATGAAAAGGGCTCAGCTTAAATTAAGGACAGTGCTGCGAGCTATTTATAGGTGTAACATTAAGAGACCGGAAGCGGGCAGGTAGGGTGAGGAAACAAATGTGGATTGATTACATCCCAGTTGAAATCAAGAGGAAGAAATGGGCTTGGGCAGGGCATGTAATGCGAAGGCAAGATAACTGCTGGTTCTTAAGGGTAACGGAGTGAATTGCAAGAGAAGGCAAGTGTAGCAGAGGGCGGCAGAAAGTTAGGTGGGCGGATGAGATGAAGTTTGCGGGCATACGGAGGCCACAACTGTCAAAGGACAGAGTTAATTGGAGATACATGGGAGAGACCTTTGCCCTGCAGTGAGTGTAGTCAGGCGGATGATGATGATGGTGGTGGTGGTGGTGGTGGTGGTGGTGGTGGTGGTGGCCAATAAGCGGTCTTTTGATTTGCAGATACCTCCAGCAGCCCTTTGTGAACCAGTCAACACTGAGCTTTGGGAACGACTACTGGATATCTCTCCTGTGTAATGCCTGTGAGTTATCAGTGTTTGTCTTTCATGTTTTCTCTTTTATTATAACTTGAAATTTTCGAACATTGCAAGTATGCAAGCTCCGGGGGATCACCCAATGGCACCGGTTTTAGAAGTTTGAATATCAGTCAAGTGGTATGCCTTGCTGGCCAACCGGGTCATGTGGCGTGCTTTGCTTGCTCAAACGGCTCTCCACCTTATTGCGCTCCTTCCAAGTACAGACGGCACGCAGAAAAACTGTATGCACTGCATGTAAGAGCATTATGCTAGCTTTGTCGCGGCATATTTACAATTTTGCCGAGGATCAGTGATGACGAGGCGTCGCTGTAGAGGTGCGAGGGGTAGTGACCTTATAAGGTGCAGTACTGAGAGCGGTTGCAGGTCCAGGATAAGGGTTTGTGATTGGTGACGCGTTCAGCCTTCATGTAGGGCACTGCTGGCCATGGCGACGCCTCTGCGAATACATTGACCTACCATCAGTAACCGTCAACTCTTCAACCACGACTAGTTAAATCGCGTCCCTGAGCAGCTTCTAGGTTGTAAGGGCCTTAATGAGGAGTGCATGACTGCGCTGGAGAGCTTGGAAAGTGCCATGATATGTCTGTCTTTGGAGGAAGACATGCATGACAAACTTTTTAAAGGAATAAATGCCGATTTTTCTGAGTGTGGTTTTGGTCGTAATATGAAAGTCCACTGGCTACGAACTTTAGATACAACAGACGAAGTCCGGACGGCCATCAGGTTCATTAAAACTAGGCTCAGCTGCATATATCATTAACCGATTTATACTGTTGCATCATACTTACTATAAGGCGGAGGTACAGCAGAATCAGCAGAGACAGAAAATGCTATTTATTCAAATGATCCTCGAGGAATTGCCTGGGAGTTTCTTTTGCACGCCTCTATACTGAGCCATGTTGGTTTGAAAGAAAGCTTTTTAATATATAATGCAAATTCTCCAAAAGAGATGCTGCAGTGTATTGTTCATGTAATTTGAGCTTAGGGTTACAAAGACGCAAGCTAAAAGAGGGTAGGTTGTTCTGTCCAAGGCCATCCTACTTTACCACAGGTGGGGCAGCAGTCCTCTGTGTATGTGCCATTCACAGCATGGTTTGTAAACTTTCCTGAAATATTATTTCAGTTGTCTGGTCCTGCTGCTTCAAAATAGTTAACCCTTTAACCGCGAAATTGATTCCCGCAAAACGTACCAAAATCTCCAAATTGTTTTGGCGATTTTTGGCAAGGATGACTGTTGTCAGGCTTGAAACACGCACTAAAGGCACAAAACACTTTTTATGGGCAACGACCTCTCTCTAGTGTCGAAAATTTCAACCATCACAATTGCCGACCTTGTTACTCGTCTTTGGTAATGGGAGCAGCAAAACATCGGGCTGGATGAGCGTCGCTCGTCATTTGTGATATTGGTACGATCTCTCATGAGTACTGCTCGGGGTTGGTGGTTAAAGGGACACTGAGGAGAAATTGAAGTCGGCTTGTATTGATAGAGTACCAGCTCCTGATCACAAAAACGCTACTCGTACTGAAAACAAAGCTCTTGTAAGGTGGAAAATAGCAAGAACCAAAATACAGGTATCGCCGCCACAGGCCAATCTCGCAAGTACAAGCGTGTTGACGTCATAGGACAAGAGACGCCACCTTGCAGGAATTTTCCTTCCTACATGAACATCCCGAGTCTCTGAGTCTGACAAAGGAAGGTTGTGCGGTTCAATATTGAAGGAAGTTTTGTTTTGAAGCTGACAGTGCACTTTTATCACACAAGGAAGGCAGACAGAAGACACCCTGAATGTTGGAAGCAAAGAAAACCGATGCTAGGCGGCGCCACAGGCGGCCAGGAGAGTTTCGATTTGTTATGACGCTTCGCGTCTATGAGCTTTGCGTGCCCCGTGGTTTTGTTTTTGACGCGCATCGATTTACAAGCGCCGAACAGCAGAGGAACTCCAATTGCTGCTTCAAGTGCTAGTTAACCTTTGAAAGAGCCTGTTAAGGCTGGTCAGATGATCGCCACGGTCGATGAAAAACTACGATGGCACGATGATCGGTGATTGTACAAGGCAGTTAGCAGTATAAAGAGCATTTGTGTCTTCGTACGCTTTCACAGCGAAACGTTCCCGGCTGTGCCAGTCAACTTCAAACTACTTAACGGAAATCATTTATTAGGAACGGTAGACAAAATACAAGGCAGTTAAGAAAAATTCCTGAAGGTCTAGCTCTGCTAGGCCAGGATATACGTAACGAAAGCGCGGAGACTTCTGCATCAGAAGAGAGCATTCACTAGATCCGCCTTTATTCATGGGTAACGCTTGAGCCGTTGTGGCGGGGTGGTAGCGTCTCCGCCTCAAACCTCAAACCCCAAAGTCCCTGGTTCGATTCCGAGCCTCGGCACAGGTTTTTTTTTATTCAGTGAGTGTGCGGGGGGTTTCAGTGGCTCCCATAGATGCCGCCGCCGAATACATTGGTTAGCGGTTAAGCGCAGGCTCTGTTAAGGCGTGTTTATACTCCAGCGTAACGCGCGTGCGTGCGCTGCACGGCGACGTCACGTCGGCCAGCAAGACCCTTTATACTCCAACTGCACTTGACCACCGCCGGGTTCGGCGCGGCTTTGGCGCACTCTGACCGCACTGGTGGTGACTTGGAGCACGTCTCTCTTTTGCGCCGAGTGCACCAGCCGCCGCCGGCCCGGCCAGACCGGTTCGGCTCCGCGGAGAGGCGCGCGTTGTGGCGTCATGTGCCTCCTTGGAGCACCACCACAGCGAAATCGCAAGTTTGCGGCGAGCAGAACTTTCACTTTAAAAGAGGTTTGGAACCTGCAGAGACCGTGACTCCACTCTCCTCCAACCCGTTTGTTTGCGGCTCCATTCAATAGCTTCGGCAGTTGGGCGGAGCTGTTCTATTCTAGCTCTCGGTTAATTTAATTCATTCACAGTACACATCTGAAGGTACATGCAAGTGGGCGAGAGAGCCCGATCCAGTGAACCCCGTGCCTCCGGAAATGTGCGAAACCCTTTGAAGCGTCATGCGTTGGCTTTACTATCAAGCCGCCAACTTTAAACGCGAGCGCGCTTGAGCACCCATCCGTTTTTTGTTGCAAAAAAATAACCTGGCCCTTGCGACCGTGGGAAGCCTCCTCGATGCCGCCTGCTGCACTGTACAACAGCGCCTTTCAAGGAATCACAATCCATTGGCCCCAAAGCCCCGGCCAGCCTCCGATGGGCGCAACGCGCCGGCCTTGTCCTGGCCCCTCGCGACTCCTTGCACTGGGTTTACGATATTTATTTAGCAACAGCTGCTCACGGTGGAGAAGGAAAACGACCCGCCGGTGCCTAACCTAACCGTGCTCCCTAAAAAGCATCGCACGCTTTGTGGGGCTAAGGTCGCTGAAATGCAGGCCGAAGTTTTTGTGAGAACTTCGTCGTCGGGTTCGGGAACGGGATACATCGTAACGCTGGGAAGACGCCGGCGCAAACGTGAACAGCAACGGTAGCGACCTCCGATAGATGCCTTCAACGTGCGGCGGCGGTAGCTTTCATTTCGGTTGCTGCTAGACTGCACCGCTAGCCTCAGAAATCACGGAGTCTGCGTTTACGTCGCATTTCACGTCACTCCGTCCAATGACGTCATAAAGAGTATGCCGTGACGTCATAAGAGTTCCCCGAGTTAGAATCGGAGCGACGGGAAAAACTTTTTCAACTTCGAATCCAAATTTCCTTGAAATAAATGCAACTTTCGCTCCCGGACAAGCGGCAACAAAGCCATAAAATGGTGAACTATCAGATTTTGCTAACAAAAAAAAATTGAGAGTTCTCACTGTCCCTTTAAAGGGTTAAACTTTCACTAAGTTATTCACTTTGGGCGGGGGGGTCCTTTGTCGATGCCTGGTTTCAAAATGGGTTGGTGTACAGTTTCTTTGCATTCACGAAAATTTGCTGAGCACCTCCTTTTCCTAATGGGAAACTGGGGAACTTTAAGAGTGTACTTAGGATTGAACTTGTGCATGACCACATTACAGGTTTGGTTCTTATCTGACGTTAACCATTGTAAATCGGTCGCTGGGATGCGACATAAGGATATTTTGTTGCATGTAGAACTGTCCCAACACACTGTTGCATGCAGCATCACTTGACAGTGCTGTGATGCGTACTTTCGGCAGACAGCACGAACCAAGAGTACTTCATACGACCTATGGGCGTCCTTGCCGAGGCCATTCAATGCAGCCAGCGCAGCCAAGGCTCCATGTCTTCATCCAACTCGAGTACGCCAAATGCGACGCATCCACTGGGCATGAACGTGCTCGACTCGCTCACGGTTCACACCAAAATGAGGTAAGCAAGTTCTGTGTGGATTTCTTTGCACATTTACTGGCACTAGCTCCCACTACAGTGTTTAACTCTGAAATTGAGGCTGAGCTGAGCTGAGAACTGAATCTGCTTTTGCATCCTATTGCTGTCTGATCATGCTCTTATGCTTGTCTTATGAATAGGGGTGAGTGGATATTAAAAATTTTGAATACGAACTGAATGCGAATATCAGGAAAAAAATTGGCTTCAAATATCAGATATGATCTGTTCAGCGCAAACAGATGTGCTCTCTTTTTTTTTTTCATAACAGTGTATGGTCTTTGCAACTGAAATCAAGCAAAATTAGACTGACTCAATACAATAAAAAATTCAAATGGAAGAAAATATTATATGCACAGAAATGCATACTGCTTTATTAGACAGCATAGCAGCATGCAACCTGTAATGTGGTCGTACAATTAACACATGACTTGCAGCTAAAATACAATGATGGGTAGTACAAACCTCAATGAATATGGACATCAGTTGACCAGGAGAAATGTCTGAATCATCCGAAGATTGACTTGTCATAGTAGTAGCATATCTGAATCTCCTGCCATACACTAGAATGATGGGTGGGCAGATTGAGAAAGGCATCCGTCGCAGTATGACAAGTGACTGAATCAGAACATCCCATCACTTTATTACCTTATAAAACCCCCAATTTTGGGGTTACAGTTAAGCGCACTTATAACGAACTTGATAGTCGCGCCGATTGCGTTCATTGTATCCGAGGTTTATAGTAAGATTGACTTGTCATAGTAGTAGCATATCTGAATCTCCTGCCATACACTAGAATGATGGGTGGGCAGATTGAGAAAGGCACCCGTCGAAGTATGACAAGTGACTGAATCAGAACATCCCATCACTTTATTACCTTATAAAACCCCCAATTTTGGGGTTACAGTTAAGCGCACTTATGACGAACCTGATAGTCGCGCCGATTGCGTTCATTGTATCCGAGTTTTATAGTAAGTGAGCTTCTCATTTAAATATGAAGTGCGACGAAACTTGCGTTTATTTGTTAGAAATGTTTGTTGTGTGTGTCAGCTTCTTTGAAGGAGACCATGTCATGGCGCCTTCCAAGCTTTTAAGAGCGGTTGTATATAGACTTCTCGCTGAGACCCCATGGGCCAACAGACTGCTTTAAGACCATAATTTAACTAATCACGGTTAATGCATTCATGGCAACTGGTGGCATGTCGGTCTCCTCGTAATTGTCATCAAATTCTTGGCAATCGCGGAGTACTCGTACTTTGCATACAGCGGCAGCGTCATTGAGTAACTTTGGAGTGCCGGTGTCATGATCCACCCTACAAAGTCATCCTAGGCGAAATCATGCCTGGCCATCTGTGCATCAGCAACGCGTTGTTACAAGTCCACATGTGTCTAATCACGCAGATGTTCAACAGCGTCTTCAGTTGGTCTTTCGCCCGTAAACCATTCTTTACGGACACAATTCCCAATGCACTCTGCAGTCAGTCCCATTCAAACGGCCATAACCATTTCCACAGTGGTGAACAAATATATTCTAATCAGAACTTCGGAACCTGCTGTGTCAATTGCCATCAGCATGCACTGGATGCAGCGTCGATGATTGGACATTTTGAGTGTTCGTAAAATAACGACAAAAACTCCCTTGTTATCCAGGCCTTTGTGTTTGACCTGTAGCAAAGGAGAACATGTCTCCCAAAGTAACGCTGCTTACACGACTTCCCCATGACCAAGCACAGCTGCTGGTCTCAGCAGTTCATACTCGAGCACAGAAGCGCGTTAATGCAAAAGTTTGCATTCGTGTTTTTGAGAGGAGCATTTGGTAAAACTGGAGCATTTTGTCTCCAATGTCTCGGCTTCTGTATAGCGTTTTTAGGTCCCCACACTCTTCCAGGAGGTGGGTCTCACGAGGGCTCGGAGACGCTCTTTAGTTGTGCGCATGCGCGATTATATTGACTGCAAGGCCATGTTAATGGCGTCTCCTCATGCGTTCCATGGTTGTTCATTGTGTGTGGGATGCAGTCCCATTGCCTTAATGCACATTTTGACGGTAGCAACACCTGCATTCATAATAAACGAGCGTTAATTGTAACTGCGGGCATTATAAGTGGGCTCGACTGTACTCCATAAAGGATGTGGGGTTTTAATCGGGGGAGATAAATACGTTCTCCCCACTTAATCGCGGCTGACAAGGTTCAAAGCCGCCCGGACCCCACCCCGTGATTGCGTGCGCTACTGAGCGCACACCAACCACGGCGGGCCTTGCTCTCAGGGAACAAAGGAACAACACATTGGCTGGCACAAACAGGCATTTATTGCTACAGCAACCCTAACGGCAGATAGAAACAAGGTACGCTAATGAATCAGGGTCTTCCGACTCGCCAGCAAGGTTACGAGCGAATGTTCGCCAACGCTAGGGCAAGGGATACTCCCGAGGCCTGGACGGGACGAGATACGAGAGCCAGTCTTGCCGCCGCTTCCTCGCCCCGCCGGGGAAGAGCGGAGCCGCGAGCGACACGTCTGCTCGCGCCGACGATCCCAGCCAAAGAGCCTCATGCCCTCTCCCGTGCGCGGGCTGCAAGCAGTCTCTCGCGCCGCGACGCTGGCGCCCTCTCTTGCTAGTTAATGTAACTGACAAGGGAATGCATTCCTCCTCGAGGTGAGGCTGCTGCTGCACGGTGCCTCGCGGGAAAGCAAACACAAGGGACTGCAGGGCAGGTCCCCACAAGGGTGGGTGGAGGAATACACATAAACTTAAGCAACAAAAATAATAATGATTCAGTACGTATGTTACACAGTGCAAAAATATGGATGAGGTGGTTGCAGTGGTATCATGTGGAAGCCCATTCCAGTCTGTGGCTGAGTAAAGGGAGAGTGATGCAGCAAATGTTGTATGAGCATGTGGACTGGCAACTTGCGGGGGATGAGCAGTGCAGAGTGAAATGCATGCCGGAGGCTAGGCGAAATACAATATGGGCTGTAAAAGAAACTTATTAAATAAACACATGTTGGCAATTTGACGATGACAGAGAAGGTTTGTTAGGCCACTCTTCTTTTAAATATGATATGCTGACATTGTATGAATAGCATGAATGAATTCTTCATTCTGTAGCGATTCTAGGGAATGTCGATTACACTGTTGTTTTATTGGCACCATTATGCAGTAGAGAGATCAACGATAAGTGCACCTTATTTTGTCGGTAAGGTCATTAAAAAATGCCTTGACACTTGAAAGCGAAGAAGAATTGGAGGCATAATTCACAACAGCGCAGCAAACACGGTCTAAAGGGAGACTAGACAAACCAACTGCTTGCTTTGTCAAGTCTCCCTTTAGACCGTGTTTGCTGCACTGTTGTGAATCATGAATATATACGAATTCGCCCAATTTTCTTCACTCATCAACTGGAGGCACTTTCTTTTTTTTTTTTTATACCCGTGCAGGCCACCTCAACCTTAAAAGAGGGCCTCACAAAGGTGTAGTGATGATGGTACGCTTTGAATGTGAACGCACAAGCATTAAATGGCGCGCTTGGTGTGCACTCAAGAGCCAAGTATGTTTTCACATCTGCATCGAGCATGAAAAGACAATGAGGGTGTCATGCATCCTGGGGAAAGTTACTACCTACAAAAAATGTACTAACTTACAAAGTGTTCTCTTTTCACATTGCTTGCACCCATATTTGCAAGTGAGACGTGGAAGAGTTGCAGATGTTATGGGCATATATTGAAGAATTTATCTAAACCTCGTCCTTTGTTTGTTTGTTCCTTCAGCCTGATCCACAACGTGGTGACCCATGTCATGAAGATCCCCCAGGCAAAGTCGACAGTCTCCCTTACGCCAGCACTCATAGAAACCTACAGTCGGCTGCTGGTGTACAGCGAGATCGAATCGCTTGGCATCAAAGGGTTCATCAGTGAGTTACCCACCATCTCTTACCTTTTCCCTGGGGAACCTTACTGGCATCGGTGCAGTGTAGTATTTAAGAAAGTGATAACTGCTGAGCCACGTACTTCATGTTTTAGTGCTCGGGAAAAAAAAAATATGTCTGGAAAGAATTGGCCTGCACAGTGAGACGGAATTGGCCAGCTCTTGTCATGAATCAGTAAACATCACAGGCTGTTATGTTTAGCTAGAAGTTTTTTGTTCTAACAGGACAAAGAGACAAGGGACAATGTTTCTGGGCGCTTGTGTGATGTGATGTTATGCAGTGCAATCCACTTATAATGATACCAGATATAACAACATATCGCTTATAACCATCAAAATCTTTAGATTTATCAGTTTTCCCTTTGACCCTATAATGTCCAGATGTAATGATTATCGGTTATAAGGATCAGATTTTCTGGTTTTTCTCAGTATCGTTATAAGTGAATTGCACTGTGTTACTTTTATAAATGACATAACTACTTATGTTTATCACTGTTTATAAATGTTGTGTTTAGATTGCACCTCCACATTTCTCTGCTGCGAGGTGGTATTGGGCACTGCTCATATTTTTTATTTGTTCTTGCAGTAATGTTTTCAGGGAACCCAGATGCAGGGTGCTGTGTCTTTGTTTTCGCATTGCAAGGCCTTTATGTGTTTTTTGTTCCCATTGCTCCTCATTTGTTTTTTTGCCTTCTTTGAAGTGGTTTTATAAACTTTATCATAGATGATGCATGTTAGTTTAAACATGGAAACTTATTTTCTCCCGCCCGTGTTTTAATACACGCTTTCAGCATTGTCATCAGCGGAAAATTAAGGCAATGAAATATTGAAGTTGATTTACTTGAAAGCTTGTTCTTTCCACACTGAATGCCAGATTGAGATGTATTGTCAGATGTTAGACTAACTGCGCTGTTGCACTGGCCTCTAACAAACATTGTGTGTCCCTTTTCATGGAATATGCCTTTGGACAATGAAGATATATGCGAATGTATGGATGAATAAATCAGTCAGTCAGTCAATCAGTCAGCAAACGAATTAATTGAACGTATGAAACAGGAAAGCAGATCAACGAATGAACATGGAAGAGGCTGCTTGTCGTACGCTCGCTTTCTGTGTCTGAAAACACGCCGAACAGACCACCTCCTGCCGACGGTGTTCAAGCAGCAGGCGTGGGGCATCCTGCACACGCTCCTGGAGATGTTCAGCTACCGGCTGCACCACATCCAGCCTCATTACCGCGTTCAGCTGCTGTCACATCTGCACAGTCTGGCTGCAGTGCCGCAGACCAACCAGACGCAGCTGCACCTCTGGTGAGTCGAGCGGTGCCCATCACTTTGCTCTTGTGGGGGGGGACACTAAAGTTGTGATTTTGTATGTTTCCCATTTGCGTACACAACCACATTCGGTGCTTTCAGTTTTGTTTAGATGCATTTCATTGTGAGATAAGCAGCATTGCTGCAGGTGTTTTGTGTGTCTCTTACTCTTGGTGCTGCTGCTAACATCATCGGTGGTGTCACCACCAGAGCCCTGACAGCATCATTATCGCCATGCGTCATCAGCCTGACTACGCCCACTGCAGGCCAAAGGCCTCTCCAATGTCTCTCCAATTAACCCTGTCCTGTGTCAGCAGTGGCCACCCTATCCCCGCAGACTTCTCAATCTCCTCCGCCCACCTAACTTTCTGCTGCCCTCCTTGCTGGTGCGGCAGAAAGTTCCCCAACATGCCATTGACAAAATCTACCTGCTTTGGCTAACTTGATCAAGTTGTCTTAGCTAATAGCACAGGTAGTTGTTTAAGCAAGCATGCTTGAGTGCACACAATGAAAACGACTTGGAAGATATTTTTATGCCAAGTGTCACACACTTTCTGCGAGTGCTGGTGGCATCTTTCAGAGGTTTCCGCAGTTTTTGTCCTCAGTGAAAACATATGGAAGCTCCTGAGCAAGATCAAATGGTACGATGGCTTCTCTTGCAGCTTGTCCTATGAGATGTGGCTCTGACTGAAACTCGTTGCAGTGTCTTCAACACAGCTCTTGCTTTCCTCGTTTCCTGTTTTCTCCTTCTGCATTACAGCGTGGAGAGCACGGCCCTGAAGCTCATCACAGGTCTGGGCAGCGCAGAGGTGCAGCCTCAGCTGTCGCGCTTCCAGACAGAGCCCAAGACGCTGCTCTCCTCCGAGTCGGAGGAGCTCAACAAGGCCCTGATCCTGACCCTGGCCAGGGCCGTCCACATCACAGGCTCGGAGTCCCTCTCCATGATGTGGTGCAAGGAGCTGCTCACCACGGCCATGCAGAGCACCCCACACAGCTGGTCCAGCCTGACACTGCTCAGCTTTCCCTCGAGCCTGGCTGAGTTCTTCCAGCAGCACCAGGCCCAGCGTGAGAGCAAGGCCCAACTCAAGCGCTCCGTCGAAGAGGAGTACCGCAAGTGGAAGAGTACGGACACTCGGCCTCCCAATTGATTTGCATTCTTGCATGAGCTAAGCCCTTGCTACTCATGATAGCATTTGGATTTAAAGTGAAGACTAGTGCTGGAAGTTGCAAGGGAATACGTGTACTTGGAGCAGGTAGTGACAGCTGATCCGGATCATGAGAGGGAAATAACTAGAAGGATAAGAATGGGGTGGAGCGCATATGGCAGGTTCTCTCAGATCATGAATACTAGCAGTTTACCGATATCCCTCAAGAGAAAAGTGTACAACAGCTGAATCTTATCGGTACTTACCTACGGGGCAGAAACTTGGAGGTTAACGAAAACGCTTCAGCTTAAGCTAAGGACAACGCAGCGAACCATGGAGAGAAAAATGTTAGGTGTAACGTTAAGAGACCGGAAGCGGGCAGAGTGGGTGAGGGAACAAACGTGTGTTAATGACATCCTAGTCGAAATCAAGAGGAAGAAATGGGCTTGGGCAGGGCATGTAATGGGAAGGCAAGATAACCGCCGGTCCTTAAGGGTAACGGAGTGGATTCCAGGAGAAGGCAAGTGTAGCAGGGGGTGGCAGAAGGCTAGATGGGTGAATGAGATTAGGAAGTTTGCAGGGATAGGGTGGGCGCAGCTGGAATAGGACTGGGTTAATTGGAGAGACATGGAGAGGCATTTCCACTATAGTGGGTGTAGTCAGGCTGATGGTGATGATGATGATGAGTTTAAGTTGGTCTGTATCAGGCATTCTCAATCTTTTTGGTTTTGGGGAATGCCAGCAGCTTTCAGAAGGTGCTGAGGAGCCCCGTGCATTCATGGTTCCATCCCTTCCTATCCAACATGCATGTAAAAAGGAGCACTCAGATTCATGGCCGCTCAAAAGAAAAATTGGCAAATTCAGTTAACAACAACTGGCTGTGTAGTGGAAGTCTGCTATAGCAACAGTCTACTAAAAAACTGTACTTGAAGCAGTGACTGTAGTTTACTGTTTTCTTTTAAATTCTGCGGATTTCATCTGAACTGGGGGCTCAATAAGATTTTAATAGCTCGCTAGTGATGGCCACTGCTACCTTTTTATGATCAGTCTAGGTGTTGTAGATTTGTACAATGGACAGGCTTCAAGTGATGTCTGCGTTCACTGCAAGGAACAAAATTGTGTGCCAGAAGTTGTTTTGGTTCTGTGTGTTAGATTTTGTCTACTTGGAAAAGCTCGTTACTATGTGTCGCAATTCTCGCTATATTTTAACGTCCAAAGCCTTATTCTCCTTGCTTCTTTTCAGCCATGAGCAATGAGAATGACATCATTGCCCACTTCTCTCAGCAAGGGACTCCACACTTGTTTTTATGGTAAGGTGGCAGTTCGTTTTTATTTCATTGTTATCTATATTTCTACCAGAAACATGCTATAGCATGCTTCGTACACAATATACGGCTTCAGCTGGGCACCAAACCTTACTCAGATATGCTGCACCTTTGAGCTGTGCTTTGGGCACAGCACAAAACAGCTCATGTGATATTCAGGAGGCCCACGCATTGGCATAGTGATGTGTTCTTCCCAGTCCTATGCTAAATGCTATGTGGTTTTTGCCTATGAAGTCTTCCACATCCAGCTTATGCAGGACCTCTTGTGTTGATCCTGTGCTCTGCGTTGTTTACTTTCAGTTTGCTGTGGAAAATGCTCTTGGAAAACGACCGGATAAGCCCACTGGCCTACAAGTGAGTCACTCGAGGATTTGATGTAACGACCGTGATGTACTGCGACATCCTTGACCGTGCTTGTGCACTACCTGAAAGTTAAAAGGTGTGCATTTGTGTGGTGTGCTTCAACTTTGCAGCTGAGACATGGCTGTTGTAGAGGTTGGTAAGCATGTCCCTACGCGGGTGTCCCAATGCCGCTTTTATGCTCGTCGTAACTATGTACAGTGACTCTCAGTATGACATATGACCCCTCATTGAGGAATGTATTGGGGTTTGTGCCGTGTACCAATCTAGTGTATCGGGATCCACAGCACTAGACATGCAGTGGTGCCATCTGTTGGGAGCTGAATGCATAACTTGCCAGCTTTTTGGGGCTTGCACTGCTTCGTGAAACAGGTCCCAATCACTTATTCGATGTTGCGGTTCTTATTGAGTGCAATAGCGCCTAGTGAAAATTATGTGGTGCGTATGTCATATCTGATTAAATAAATTTCTTTGACTTCGCTATATTGTAAGCAAAGATCTTTGCTGCTGTTTCTACAGGCTCTGTTCTCCCCATTTATATTTCTTTCTGTGTGGTTTCGCAGCATCTTCAGAGTCCTTGTGGCATTTTACAATAAGTGGAGCTTTATCGTATAAAATGTTTCTTGTATACAGAAGACACTTACCCATGCAGCTGCAGTTCTTTTGGCATAAAAGCATTGCATGAAACGGCTGGGCTGTCTTGTTTAGCTGCTCATTTAAGCATTTTTCTCAGATATTTTCATCTCTATTTCAGCCGGACGTTTTGAGACTTGATCTTGATCATACTTTTATAGCCATAACTTGTTTTGAGAGTTCCATAAATCTGGGTGACGTTGTTTTGCATATCTAAGCTTTGTTTCCTTTTCAGAAGTGTAGAGATTAAGCTTGAGCCTGGAAGTTGAATGAATATGAAATGATCATTCAAATTTTGTCTTTATTTTTTCTACATCGTTAGACTCTTGCAGCTTGCTCATGCTTATATTTCCCCATCAGGATTTTAGACAGAATTGGAGCCCGTGCCCTTTCTTCACACCTCCGGACGTTTGCTGACTTCCTGGTCTTTGAAGTCTCCAATTCAGTGGGAGGGCAACACGTGAACAAGGTAAGCGAAGCTTCCTTGCCTCGTATTTCATCGTTTGTTGCGTATCTGAAATATCCCATTCTTGTTTTTGTTTTGTTTTTTGCAGTGTATTGATGCCCTGAATGACCTGATTTGGAAGTACCACGTCATCTCATTGGACAGGCTGATCCTTTGTTTGGTCAGTATATTGTCTAGCCCAGTTTTCCTAAACATGCAAAGCCATATGTTCAGGATGTGATGGCTCATTGTTGCTTCTGCTGTAATGATGTGCAGGCTCTTCGCAGCTTTGAGGGCAATGAAATCCAGGTGTGCTTCTTCATCATACAAATGCTGCTGATCCGACCGTCAGAGTTCAAGAACCGGGTCTTGGATTTTGTCAAGAATGTAGGCGTCCCTTGCTTCACTTTTTTGTTGTTGTTCTTGTGTCCTGAGCTTAATCTTTTGTGGTTTGGTAAAGAGAGTCGTCGTATGCTTTCAGAATTCTCCAGAGCACTGGAAGCAGACAGATTGGCATGAGAAGCATCTGGCATTCCACAGGGTACGTCTGGGTGCATCGATTTTTCATATTTTAAGGCGAAAGCTCATTGCATAATGGCTCATCGGAAATGAAACCTGGCGTTGCTGTCTAGCAGCAGTGGTCCAAAGACCCCAGTGACGTCACTATGGTCTCGCATGCCGTCAGCAATAGACCGTGAGATAGTAATGGGTGATCATTGGCAATGAAGCAGACATCGGATTAGACAGTAGTAGTTAGTGATAATGGTAGTTAGTGACAGCAATAGTTATAAGGATAGTGATAGTTTTGGAGGGATAAAGGTCATTACTAAATAATTATGAGGATCATTAATGACAATGGCAATTATAAAGGCCTTTATGGCAAATGGTAATGGCCTTTAGTTCAAAGGCCTTTATGGTAAATCCTTTTTGGTCAAAGGATGCTTTCATATTCACAGCACATAAGGACCTTAGGTGCCCACCGTAACTTTTCATTTGTACTTTGAAAATTGCAGCTGCTTCCATCATCAGTGGCCCACGTAAAGTGTTTTGCGTAGTTGGAAACAGTGCAGTATGCTGTACGATGCTAAGCAGTCTTGTATCTGAAAAAGGAATTGGTATACTACATAAAAGGGTAGGAAAATTGGAAACAGTGAAAGAGATCATTTTTTTATGAAATGCCTCGCAGTTTTCCTTTTTTTTTACATGGTGAATGAAATGCAGTTGTTATTACTCAAATGTAATTTGCTTGTTATCTGCAGCCTCCAGCCAAATAATGGTACGAAGTGGCAAATGTTAGTGTTTGCAAACACACTTTCTCTTTTACACGCCTGGAAAAAAAGGGTCACCTTGCTTCATTAATTTTGCGCTAAGCTTTTCGTGGAGTTTTTCTTTAATAAGTCTTGCAGGTGCAACAAGCCTAGAAGCATTTGTGTCTGTCTCCTCTCAAAAGTTGTTGGCTTCAAGATACCTGCCATTTTTTGCAGAAATACCCGGAGAAGTTCTACTTTGAAGGTCTGCAGGATCTGAGTGGGCAGAGCCAGCAGCACACCTACCTGCCTGTGTACTTCGGCAACATCTGCCTGCGCTTCATCCCGGTAGGTGCACAACACATTGTTTGTGCTCCAGCAGAATGTGGTTAATTGGCTATACTTCGTCGCTTTGTAATGTGTCCATTTTGTACTCTCTCTTTTCTGGAGCAGGCGAGCAAAATGTCTCTTATGGTAGCAGCTTCAAGCCTGCTCTTTCCTCATTTTCTTTTTGCACTCTGTCTGTCTGTGTCATAAATCCAGCTACTGATCATAAGTTTGTTTGTCACCTGTCGTGGTGGCTCAGTCGGCAGGACTCGGCTACTGAGCCGGAGTACCCGGGTTCGAACCTGACCATGGCGGCCGCGTTTCTATGCAGGCGAAACGCTAAGGCGCCCGTGTGCTGTGCGATGGCAGTGCACGTTAAAGATCCCCAGCTGGTCGAAATTATTCCGGAGCCCTCCACTACGGCACTTCTTTCATCCTTTCTTCTCTCAGTCCCTCCTGTATCCCTTCCATCACGGCATGGTTCAGCTGTCCTCTGAGATGTGAGACAGATGCTGCACTATTTCCTTTCCCCAACAACCAGTTTCAATTTCGATCATAAGTTTGTTTTGGCATGTAGTCATTTTTGGTGCAGGGGCACTCAAATCAGCCATGGTTTTCATGAGCAAACTCATGAGTGGTTACTGTTTATTGTGCAATAGTTTGAAAATGCTAGCATCGGCTTGTTCTCGTATTTCTTTAAATCTCTCGCCGTTCTGTGTGGCTTGCCCTTGTGGGCTAGTTTGTTTAAATATGTGCTCTTGCTTTAGAAGCCTATTGGTGCTTGTTTATTCTGCTATGCGCCGAAGATGCCTTGAAACACTCTTGTCAGTCCCTTCAGGTGTCTTTTACAATCTGTCACCACTTTTTGTGTTTTCTTTTACTTCGAAGTGGCTTTTATTGTGTCACTGATAATGAAGCTCTACTGTCCTTCCATCTTTCACATGAGGTAAAAGAAGAGCATGGGCTGGAACACATGCTGAAAAAGCAGGTTAACTGAGCATGAAAAATACATGTCATGCGCTGCACTAGTCAACATGGTTGACTTTGCAGTATTTTCTGGTCTTGCTAATAGGAGAGAAAGAGCATTAGAGATAAAATAAACTAGGGGCAGAAATTGGAAGGTTATTGTTTTTTATGTTCACTTCGCCTTGTCCAGGTGATGGACATTGTTATCCACCGGTTCCTGGAGCTCTACCCGGTGGCCACCATCTCAGTTGAATCTCTGCTCGACCACCTCGGCTGCCTGTACAAGTTCCACGGTGAGCGCCAAATTCTTCGCTCTTCATTGCTGCGTTCCTTGCTTCGCATCTGCACATCGTGTGAAGGAGGAGAGCGCTTAATTCGATGCAGACTAAAACTTTTTCTTTACAGTAAAAGCTTGTTAATTTGACCCCCTTTAATTCAGAAATATGAATAATTCGAACTTCCGGCTCGCTGATTCAGATGCTGTGGATCTCGCGCTGGTTAATTGAAGGGGCTGTCGAAGGGAGGCTGTGTCCAAGTATAACCGGGCAGCACGGGGCTGTCGACCTGAATTACATGCTGCAGAGTCATTCACGCACCTCTGACATGCACGCGACGAAAGGCGTGACGACGAATGGAAGGCCCGCATCTCTGAGAATAGTCCGAGTGCTTAGTTTTGGTTTTGCTTTTTTGTGAAGCTGGCCAGCATCAGCCAGGCAACTTAATCCAGTTGAGCACCATTTCGGACTCTGATTGGCGTGTCGCTGATATTTTCAGCCCCCTCCTTTCATTTTTTTTTCCTCGCTACTTTGATGCCGCTGAGGCGTTTCCTTTGCTTCTGTGTGCGCGGTTCCGCTCCAATGTGCTGAAACTGCACACTCGTCATGTGCCGTTTGCTGCTTGCGCGGTGAAGCCTCCTCACTTTTGACGGTGCCGCTTATGATGGTGTGACACAGTAGCGGTGGAGCTCCACCACATCGCACCATGAACGTTGCAGGAGGCCTTTATGATTTTGATGCAGTTCTGCTTCGATCGTCCCAACAGTAGGCACACCATAAAACGTTGATGTAAACGTGAAAAATAGTCTTCGCCGTGCTGTTGCCATCTCAAAATGAAGCAACCGTTGCCCAGCCTTTCACCAAATAAATTTACTGTTCTTTACAATTTGTGGAAATACGAGGGAAACAAAGCCTTTCGCCCCGCCCGCACTCCCACTCCGCGGATGCAGCGTTCCCGCTCGCTAACCGTGGAGGGGTTCGTGCTCGAGGGACAAAGGGAAGGGACGACACAGCGTTAACACTCATATGCTATTTATTACACTTGCAACTAATACATTGAGCGGGCCAGCTAGCTACAAAACATCAACGAGGCATTCCTCGGAAATAGAAGGCTACGTAAGAAGGACTTCCGACTTACCGGCTGGGGCAGGGGCGCGACTTCGGAGGTATCGGCGGCGAACGTTTGTATGCGCCGATAATGGCGGCCGGGTTTTCCCGTGCGCGCTGCATTCTTGGGGCAAAGCCATTCCCTAGCATTTGCTGGGGAAGGCGACCAGAGCGCGCGTTTGCTGCGCTCGCTTCGCTGCCTGGAACCAGAAGTCCAGCGGCAAGGCACAACGGATCCCCGTGCGCCTGCCGCGGAAGGTGACGAGAGCGTGCGGCTGCAACCGCTCACCACGCTGGCCGGATCCCGAAGAGCCTCTCTCCGGTTCCGCAGAATTCCGCGTAACCTACGAGGTGGCGCTCCCGTCACCGTTCCCTTTCCCCCATGAGGGAGACTTCCCTCCTCGCCCAGCCGGGGGCTGTCCGTCCCGACGGCCGACGATGAAGATGGGCCGCATCGAAACGGAGGGGGGAAACAGGTTCTCCACAAATTTTTTCGAGTCATTTGATAATTAGGACTTTTTGATAATTAGAACATTTTTCCTGGTCTCTTGAAGTTTGAATTAACAGGCTTTTACTGTATCAAAATAATTATCTCAGTTATCTTAGTTATCTGTGCTTATTCTGTATCTACAAGACATCAGGCTTGCAGCGAAGGGGCAGAAATGCAATTTTCGGGCACACCTTTCATTCGTTGACTGCACCTTGTCCAGTGAAACAAGTTTTCCTTCAAGTCCTCTTTAGGAACTTTTTTTCTCACAATTTATGGAAGAAATAGTGTCTTTCGGTTGTGTCAAAACTACTTTAAAATTGAAAGTCTCGTGCCTATTTGGGCTCGTTTCTTGCGCAGTCTTTGCATGGCTGTATTCCTTGTGTGTGTGTGCTCAAAGATTGAACCTAAATTTGAATGAAGGAAACGTGCCCATACGTATTTATGCTGTGTGGTAATTCAGGGTGTGGTCAAGTGACAGCTGTCTTGTATTAGCATTCACGGAATAATCATTTAAAAGTGCGCATTATTGGTTAGTATAACAATCGCCCTTGTGCCCAGATATTTGAGCATGTTCAGGTGGAGCATCACCAAATGAAGTATACAAGGTTGTTGCTGCCTTACTGGTGGCACCAATCTTGCACCAGATTGGCAGGAAAAGCAGTGCCATGCAGTCTCCACCTTTGTGTAGTTGTGTGGACAAACACAGTTAAGTTTACCCTTCTAGGCTGAAAGGCATTGCATTCACCTGAGGGAAGGAGTGATGAGTGCAAGGTGTTTCTCTGCAATGTCGGCTGTGAGGATGTGTGCTCATAATCCAGCACTTACATCTGCACGCTCTTGAAAGATAATGCTGTCACCTTAATTACACTGTCACCTTAGTTACTGAGCACATGCCCTTGTTCAGTGGCTATACATTGTAATTTGCCATGTCTGTGTATTAATTTCCTTTGGAAATATTGGATGCAGTCGTGAAATAGAGTTGTATAGTGCTTGTCATTTTTCTGTTTTCATTCAACAAGTTAGCATAGGTATATTGCCAGATATAAGTCGACTTTGAAAATAAGTTGATCCCCTAGCTCGCTGCCCTTGCTGGACAAAAAAAAAAAAGTTGACTTCAAATATAAGTCGATGCATGCACTGGTCCTGCCCCGCCGTCACCGCACTTTGTTATGTAGTTTCCTTTGGGATGGGATAGCGACAAGCACGCAGCTCAAAGCAGTAAACATGTAGTGATACAATAACAAGGCCAGCAGTTTGAAGCAAATGCAAAGGCGATAAAATGGTGCCCCTTCCTGCCATCCACATTCACATGTGGTCCGACTGATTGCCAGCAAATCAAACTGCCAACAGTCCTGTAATTTCGGATTCTGGCGCGACGCATGCTCCGGAGCTTACCGGAAGTTTGTTCTCACGCTTTCTGCTGCTCGTACGAAAAAGCGAGTTCCAGCACGAGCTAGCCGTGCAAACATCAAGCATTCGAATTACTTACCTTTTTTTTTGACACGAGCTTCATTCATTGTGTTGGGGTCCGGGCACCGGCATGGAGCTCATACCGCCGCCAGCTGTTGATCTGAAACTACCTTAGACCCCTCTAATATGTCAGTGCCAAGCATAGGTCGACCCCTTCCCCAATTTCATTCAGGTGGTCATTTTTTAAAGAAAAGGTTGACTTATACGCGACAAAATGCGGTACTCAACGAAACCTTTATTCTTATGCAGCAGTGGCCTGTGTGGTTTATTGCCATTGGATTATCTGATCAGTACTTGGAGGTATTACTGTGCAGCATATGTGTAGAAGGAACAGTGCTCTGGGTATTATGTGATTCTCCAACAGAACTGTAAATGACACAAACTGTGAGTTTTCAGGCCAGCCGCTGATAGCAAACTGCATTTTCAGATCGGCCACTGACGTACCTGTACAACACTCTGCACTACTACGAGCAGAAACTGAAGGACAGGCCTCTTCTGAAGAAGAAACTGGTGGCTGCAATTACAGGTCTGGTGTTTTAGTCATACTACTTTCAATTCCTTTATTTAAAATTGTTTTTCTTGTGTATAAATCCTCTTTTTTTTTTTTTTCAGCAGTCTATTTAGCACTTAAGAAGGATGTTGCTTACCTGGGTTGTACAGGCAGCTGTTGTGTTTAGGCTACAATTCATAATGATTACTGTTGTCAAGCCCTTACAGTTTATAAAATTTTGTAGTTGTAGTAACTAAAAAACAAAGAGAGCAATTTCTGTAGTGAATGCACAAGCACTGAACTTACGACATTCCTAGTGATTTGAAACGAACTGGGCTTGCACCTTGAAGTTGACTGTCTTGCATTTGCAAGTGAAGCAAGGGACAGTGGATGTATTGAACTGGAAGTGCTTTCTGCATATTTGAGGCATTGAACATCAAAGAGCGTTGCTGTCATGATGCGATATGTTCGTATAGGATATGTTCACAAATTGTTGACACGCCTGTTGTCTTTACTAGCTTTAACCAACCAACCAGTGCAGTGACTGTATTGCATTAGTTGTCAGTTACAGCTCACTATCCAGCTATATATTCGCTTGTGACAGCCCATCTCGGTTGAAAAATTGCTGCATTAGCTACTATGATTGGCTGTGATTGTCATTGCCCTGGCAGAGCTTTCGTTGATATTGGCTGTCATTTTGCATTTGGCCCCAGGATCGCTGAAGGACATCCGGTCAGGCAACTGGGCTCTGAGCGAAGCCTACATCAGTTACCTGCAGCGGCCAGCTGACGACACAACCTGGATTCCTGACCTGGACTACTACATTGGGCTGGTCGGGAGAATGGCCGACAGTATCCTCTTGCTGCTGGCTCCAGACTGTTGCCAGTTATGCTTTCTGGTGCACCTGAACTGCGTATCCAACTCGCAAATCAAGCAGCCACACTTTTTTTTCCTGCTGAGCACATTTTAACTCTAAAGTGTTGACTTCCTGGCAGTTTGAGGGAAACAGGGCAACATTTAGGGTAAACTGGGACTTTGTGATGCATAACCAACTAGTTAGTTCATTGTGCTAAAAATTGGCACTTGCCTTTTTGCATTAAGTTTGACACTAGTTGATCTGTACTTCATCTCACAGGTAGTTTGCAGCACTAAATACTATGCCGACCGGATCCAATCAGGATGGTGTGCACTCCATGAATGTTTGCCCACGTCCGTTGTTTCCCTACTGGCGGCTCCATCTCTGGGGAGGATAGAGTACCAGTAGTCACCTGCTCTATATTCACAAGTGGCGCTTGGTGGCTTTTGAACATTTTTTTTATATGAAGTGATTCGACGTGAAGCGATTCTAGGACTTTCAAGGCTAACTGCTTCGCTTGCTTGGGGAAGCAGTGCATTTTCATTGGGCGGTGCACAGGAATCACGAGCGCCTCAGTAGATGCCATGTATCTGAATGGCAAATCATTACTTCGTAGCAGGCCTCCGCAGAGCTATGTCTGTGTGGGCTTTCTCTGTTAATTTAAACTGTGACTAAACACAGATTCTGCTGCATTCGGTGCTCAAGGCAGAATTGAATCAGTCGGTTGGTTCGTTCGTTGGTTGGTTGTTGTGCAAAAACATACGTGGAGCTTTTAGCTGTGCTCCTGTCTGTTGCGACAATATGTTGTTCTCCCTAACGATGCACCGCCTGAACAGCTGTGGCTGGCAAGTCTCCATTCCCGCACACGGATTGGCGTTTCAATGAGTTTCCCAACTCGTCTGCCCATGCCTTGCACGTGACTTGCATCGAGCTCATGGCACTGCCCGTGGCTGCTGCCGTGGTTGGGAATGCCTTGTTGGACGTGGTGCTGAAAGGGTGAGTGTTGTGAGTTCATCCTTTTTGCTGAGTGTCTGAAGGTAGTCGTGCATGGTGGAGGGTGAAATTACGTATATACAAAGGCAATGCTGATGATTGCTGGTAAATTTGGTAGCAACACAGTTGGGTTGTTATCACGGCTTAATTTTGTTTGGTGCAGTTTGTAGCAAAATAAGGGCCTCCAGTATAATAATGCGTTAAGAAAAACTTGGTGATGTGCTAGGTGTGGGACATCTAGGGTAAATATGTCAGTGTTGTACAATGAGCTGAATGTTCACTGGAATCATTGTGGCTACCACTGATGTTGAAATTTTAATCTGCAAAACTTGTAAATTTATCTTTGATCCTCTTGTTTCTGACAGCTTTTCACTAAGTACTGCATGTTGTCATGTGTGGTGATACCTTCGCACAATACGAAAAAAAAAATCACATTCATTTGTTTTCCCGTCTTACCCTTAAGGGAGTATAGGCACCTAACTTTGGTGGCATGTTTTCTACTACAATCGTGTGGAAGACACTACTACGCATGAATCACCATGTGATGTTTGCCTATGGTCGCTAAATAATTTATAATAGAATTTTTCGGTCATGCTGTTTCGGTTTCGTTTTCAACAGCCGAACGATGACTGTGACGTCAAAGAGTGCTTTTGTGTCACATGAGGCATGGATAAACGTCCATATAATCGTTGCTTAATCGTTTTAATTTACTGCAGTGCTGAAGTCAACCTTCCTTAAGAGCCAGAATGACAACGAATGTGGAAGCAGCAATTATATTGCAGTTTTTTCATGCCTCACATGGTCTGTAAGTGCACGTTGACGTCACAGTCCTCATTCGGCTGTTGAAACCGAAACCAAAACAGCACGAGAAAGAAATGAGATTATACATTATTTAGCGGTTGTAGGAGAATACCCGGTGGTAATCTGTGTACGTATAATAAATTAATAATGCCTTACACATCATTACAAACAAGAAAACATGCACCCAAAAGTTAGGTGTCTATACTTCTTTAAATTGTGATGCCGCACTATGGCACTGAACTTCAAGCGGTTTTGAAAAAGACATTTCTCTGTGCAACAGAGTTTCAGTAGGGGCCCTTTTTATTGAGCACAAACCAAAGAAATTCCAAAGATGTCATCAAGTTGCTTGAAAAATTCCTCAGGCCCATATTTGAGAAGTGCAGGATTGAAAAATAGTGCCTCCAACTTTAAACATGTATACACAGCCCTTATTGGCTCACTGCAGAGATAACGGTAGTATGTTAGGCGTCGTAGAGTGATAGTTGTTCAGATGTATGCTGTCAGAATACAGCTGTAAGCCTTTGCTTTCCTGGCAGCATTGTAAGGCGCTGTGTAGCCTTAAATCACCATTGATATTGTAGTTTCAAAAACCACACTTCTTTTTGCTAGACTAGGTGCTCTGAGTGGAACATTTTGTGTTCCAGTAAATGGATTTAGATGTATGATATTGTCGAAGTGGTTGGAAAGGTGAGCTAGACAGGTGTGAAACTTCAAAATGCCACTCATGATGTGATTTCTTGTAAGAATGGCTTCTGCGCCTCACATGGTTGTGACCATAAAGCCACATGATTTGTTACCTCCTCAAAGCTGATCACCTCTGCAGGCAGCTGCTTTCTGAAGACACGTGTGTTCAGGAGCACTGTGGCCCTATTTCAGTTCTGAAATTTGCCACCATTGGCTAATTTGGGCAGAATAATATTTTGTAGGAGCTGGCTATGGGTGGGTGGTCGTAACTTTGAATTCAAGAAGTGCGAGCGTGTATGCTAAGTTCTCACAAAACATTTTTTTTTTTCATTCTAGACACACAGTGCTTCCACGTGGCAGCATTGAGAACTGGATGAATGCCATTGGACTCATCCTCACTGCACTCCCCGTAAGTCCTGCTATTACTCCATCCACTTGTGGAGCAGCAGCCTTCAGAATGCAGCAGCATCAGATGACGTGAACTGCACCTCTTACATTGTTTTTTTTTTTTTCCCCTCCAGAGTTGAGAGCTGTGTTCCCAGCTGCATTATGCATGTTGGCCCTGCTTAAGGTCTGATGTGTTGGTAGCATGCAGAATATATATTACAACAATGCAAACTTTGCTAGCATGAATTAAATTACATTCTCGGTTATAAAGGCAATAAAAAGTACCCTATTTGTTTGGGTAAATCAATAGTTTTGTCTTATTTATTGCCTGCTGTACCATCTTAATTCCTTTTTCTTTGTTTCCATAGCGTGCTTCCACACTCTATTCCGCATGCACGTTTGGAACAAGTGTCACTCTTGTCACATTTCTGTCCAGGAGCCGTACTGGGCCGTGCTCAACGACCGCATCCTGTCGGCCCTGCAAGGCCCCAACCTGGCAACGCCCTCTGGCAGCAACCAGAGCATCTTCCAGCTGCTCAGCTTCTCATCCAACCACAGCAGCATCACCGAGGTGCAGTGCTGCTACCTCATGGCGTTGGTCCACGCCGTCTGGTACCATGCCAGCATCGGCCAAATCAGCCAGATTCCACAGTGGGTACCCTTCGTAGTTGGTGTACCCATTTCTTTCAGTGCCTCCTGCTTGTTTGCTTCGCTGTTTGTTAACTATTGATATTGGCTTTTGCTATTGAATAGTTTAGGGTCGTTGATGTGTTGTGAAGTTGTGGGTACATCATGGGCCGGCTCATTATATTTTCTAAATGGTCACTGTCTGACCCCGGCGATTTTTGATTAAAAAAAGCTATAGAACGAAGTATCATAGCAAGCAGAACTTATCGAATTGCCACTGTACTTGGAAGCACATTTTGGAGGTGTTCAGAGGTGTTGAGGGGTGAATCAGCAAACTAGAAGGTCACTGGGAAAGTGGAAAAGGAGCCATGAATGTACCAAGCAGCAAGGCTAATTCATAGAATCTGCAGTTGAAAATAGTCACTTCCTCCCTTGGAGCAGTTTTGTAATTTTGTTTGGCGTTGAAGTTTTGTAACATATTGGAAACAGAAGTGCACCTGGCAGTGCAGCCTTTTGACCTTCTAGCTGGTACGTTGCTGAATACGTGAGCAGGGGTGCCAGGAGTGGCGGCTGTTTCCTCTTGCACTGTAATGCTGTTGCCCTTCAAAAGACAGCTAGTTGGACCGGCTGATTTTTTATCAGCTCTTGACTGTTATAGAGCACACTACACATCTCAAAATTGCATTTAATGGAGGGGGGGGAGTGCAAAATTGGCTGTTGAGTTTTTTTCATTTTGGCCGTTTTGCATTAGGCACAGTGCACTGAGAAAACAGACAGAGATGTTTAGCTTATCAAAGGTGATAGGCTGCATGTAACATATGGATAGAGAAGGAACATTTCGGCTTATTTATAGATGAGAGTAATAAAGTGATATGGGGGGAGTGTAACACATATCTTGGATATGTACATATGATTCCTTCCACCTCTAAAGTACCCAGTGTTCCTGTTTCTCAGGATCATGCGTGACCGGTTCAAGCCTGCGGTGAAGACAGAAGAGCAGTTCCTCTTTCTGTGCCATCTGGTGGCACCATTCTTCCAGCGCATGGGCAACGAGAGGTCGCGCAACGTCATGGACGTCAGTGTGCACGCCCTATATCTCTCCTCGTCTTTTTAATCGGGTTTATCAGTGCGCATTGCGGTAGTTAAAGCGAACTCTTTGCCACCCCAAAGTGAGGTACAGTCACCTCTTGGTAATTGAACATGTCAGTAGTTTTAAACATGCCAGCTGATTATTCTGTTCTTTACTAACGAAGCTTCGCTTGTGGTCTAAATGAATTTTGATAGATAACTGGAGGTTTTCTTCTTAACTTCAGGTTATAACTGAGGTGAAGAGTATAGTGCGGCTTATGGTGAACATGGATCTCACATCAAAACTGAATTCCTTTCAAACTCAGTTGATTTCATTTTTTTTTTTTCTCTGAATCTTCGGACTCGTGGCAATAGTGTTTGCCGTTCACTGTCAGTGACAGCAATGGTTGCTGTGCACCAAAGGGTACAAGCTAATTTTTTTTTTTTTGCACGCTCATCCTGGTGAAGCCACATCGTTTGTGTACAATCTTTGCTTTTTCTTTCCAGATCACAATGGAATTGTATGAAATGCTGGAAAGTGTCGATAAGCACTGTGAGCAGCTGAACTACATTGATCAGATCACCGACCTCTTGTATCCTTTTCTCAGATATTTGCAACTACTACATTTGCATCAGTGTCATTATTTTTGCCTGCAGCCTTCACAGAAGCGCTGCAGCTAGAAGTACTAAGTGTATAATACATACTTAATTTAATATAATAGGTAATTACCACCAGCAGTTCATTATAGCATCACCAGAATTGCAGTGTTATTTATCGACAGTGGATACCGTACAGAACTTATTCCTTCACCTTGTTTGCCACTGGCTGTTTTCCAAAAGAGGGAGTTTTTGGCCGCCACTTTATTCGTGATAGCTGAGGGCAACAAACAGCATGTAGTTATCGGCTTCAGTAGTTGCTCACATATCGTGGACACTTTTGTCTGTGATCGTGTGTGTACGTCATTTTTTTTTCCGTGTTATGTTTCACAAATTTTTTTTTCTATTCTACATTTTTATTTTTTAAGTTAACACATTTGCTTTTGCACCTGTATGCTCCTCATTTATAGTGAAAATATTTTTTTCATACTGTTAGCAGTATGCTGATTTCCTGTCGCTTTTATGCACATGAATGTTTTAATGCCTGTAACTTGTGACTAGGTTTGGTTCGGTGTGTCAAATCAAGGCATCTCTTCCAGATTGGCTCAGATTTGCTCAATAGAGCGGTAACAACTTTTAAACATTGCTTTTCGCAGACTGCAGCGCCAAAAGCATAGTTTTATCAAGCTCGTGATAAAGGCACGAATAAGTGTATAAGTCTTAAACCCTACCGATTGTGATTTCTTTAGTATATATGCCTCGTGTAGATCCCAGTATATATAGCCATGAAAGTTATGAAAAACGAAAACACATGCCAACAGTCTTCTTATAGGTGCATATTTCAAAATTTCTGCATGAGCCTCTCAGAAAAGTTGCCTCTTTACATTCTGATTTTGTCCTTGACCAGAACGCGGTGCAGGTACCACATCAAGTACATGTTCACCGGCGATTCCATCAAGACTGAAATCGAGAGAAGCATCCGCAACCTGCGACCAGCCCTGCAACGTCGTCTGCGGTTCATCACTCACCTGAACATAGAGGAAACGGCGGCTGCCGAAACTCTTGGAAAAAATTTTCACGTTCCCATCTTGTAAAGTTCGTCCGCACATTTGGTCTCTGAGGCTTTCAGCTTTGTGGCATGCCTGCCACGTGTGTGTCGAGGATTCATTATGGACCACAGAAATGACCATGGAATTTCTGTTCCCCTGTGCCAAGCATGGTGAGAACATGTTACTTTGCCAATGCTGGTAGTATTTAATAAACATGAACGTTTCTTGCTCTTGCCGTGTGTTCTGTGCATCAGCAGAACTGTGCCCAGTTTATCGTGTGGTTAAAGGGCCACAGAGAGGGGTGTTTGGCTTGGCTTTAAAATGCTTGCACTATGTAGAGTACAGGCCACCGAGTGTCCATGCCGCGTACGTGACCTCAAAAGCAAGCAGGAAATTTACAATACATTTTTAAAAATTCCCGCTTTTGCACCTCGCGGCGACGTGCGGTGCCGGGCTTTCACGTGAAACCTGGCATACGACGTCACGTCGTGCAAGTGATGTCAGCAGCCGGGGGTTATCATTGGTTCACAGTGCCAAATTCTTTCAGATGTCACGCGCTACCACGGCCGCGGCCAATCCGCGCATGCCGCAGCCAGCGGAGGTATGGGAGGGGCCGAGTGGGTGGGGCCGGCGGAGGAGCGCAGCCATTTTAACGTGTGAGAGGAGAGGGGAATGGACGCCGAAGTTCAAACTTAGTTTGCATATAACTCAGCTTCCACAAAACGGATTAAAATAATTCTTGCTGGAGGATAATTATGAAGTGGCCTCTTTTAACATCCCAACATATTGCAACTTTATTAAGAGCCCCTTTCTGGGGCCCTTTAAGACAGTTGATAGGGCATGCATTGCCTGTTCTGTTTGTTTGAAAGTACCTTGAAGCACAGTTTACAAAATTCTGTCTTGATCTGACCTACATTTTTGCTAAACGCGGGCACAACTTAAGTCTGCAATGACTGCCACACTGAACTCTCCCGTGCCAAAAGGAATTTTCTGTTAAAGCTTTTCTTGTTACCTAAAAAAACCTAACCACTGGGCTAAATTAGAAGCTAAAGAATTTTGATGCCTTCGGCTTGTTTGATATAGTCTATCAACGAAAAGCTGATTTTGTTTACTGTTGTGATTGGTCAGCAGAGTAACAACCACTGCACAGATCATGGGTTGTTGCAAAGTGCTTTGTTTTTAAGTAGTATCCTACTTATAGTGTTTTTCAATTTAAGTATTCATTTCGGGAGCAATGTGGCGAATGTCCACAAAGACATGGTGGGGTGAGAAAACTTTTCTGGGGTTGCAGTATCTGCTTGAGTAGCGAATTTGATCACAATGTACCTAGTACATATGGCAGACATGACACATTATGCTGCTTGACTGTAGCTGGATACAGCTAAAGCCTGCAGTGTAGCTCCACCCGCATTCAGGACTGCCAAACAGAATTCGTCTGTGGCAGAAAGTAGACCGTTGTTAAAGCTTTTCTTATTACTTAAACAAGAGACAAAATTATAAGCTCTAGAATCTTGATGCTTCTGGCTTGTTTGGTCACAGTTGTGGTGCCAGCAAATGTGTGTGTTCATACTCTCATCTCTCTTCTCATCACATCGTCACCCAACAGAACCCTCTTTCTTCTCCTCCCCTTCCCCAGCGCAGAGTAGCAGGCCAGATCTCAATCTTTCTGGCCGACCTCTTTGTCTTCATGTCATTAAGTTTATCTGATTTTGTTCACTGTTGTAATTGGTCGGCAGAGTACTATAGGATGCCACAAACCATGACCCATTGTTACCTACTGCTGTTTTTTAATTTGTATCCTGCTGTAAATATTTAGAGTATGATGGGCTTTTTCTTCTTCTGTACCAAATATGGGTAGAAATTCACACATGCATAATATGCTCTTCCTGGTTAGTTTAGAGATAGAAAAGTATATGAGTACCATTTCCACGCTCATATTACTGAATTTAATTAGCGCATAGTAGCTTCAATTTTATTATTTCACTACATTGATCTGGTTTTGTATATTCGAGCTGGCTAAGGACAGGGTTAATTGGAGACACATGGGAGAGGCTTTTGCCCTGCAGTGGGCGTGGTCAGGCTGATGATCATGATACTTTCAGCACCTTACATAGATAGTTCAGCACAATAGAGTGTGTGTGCTGTGTATACAAATCTGGATTTTGAATTTGTAAGCACATTGAAGAGATCCACTTGTTATGAACTGAGTCAGATAGGAATCTGGATAATGCTTCAAAAAATTTTCTACACCTGAGCACCCACGAACTAACTGCAACACAGGACAACGTTCTGCGGACATCAACTATTGGCTATATTAGATTTTACTGCCCATTTTACTGTCTTGTATTGGTCAACCTTGACAAACAGAGAAGGAGCTTTCAAATTTTTGGTCCTCATTCTTTACTAAAGGCTATTTTCACGGAAGTATTAATCCGATTTGTGCCTTGGGGCAGTAATCATTTTATAAAGAATACGCTTTGAAGTTTTTGTTTAATACGCAGTCAACCTTTCGAGGCGCCTGCTGATCCTTTTGGCACATTTCTGAAAAAAGAAAAAAATTGGTTTTTGGGGAAAGGAAATGGCGCAGTATCTGTCTCGCATTTCGGCGGACACCTGAACCGCCCCGTAAGAGAGGGGATAAAGGAAGGAGTCAAAGAAGAAAGAGGTGCTGTAGTGGAAGGCTCCGTAATACTTTCGACCACCTGGGGATCTTTAACCGCACTGACACCGCACAGCACACGGGCGCCTTTGCATTTTGCCCCCATCAAAACGCGGCTACCGCGGGCGGGTTCCTAGAGATTTTTCTACAAAATTTATCACTAGCGACTGTAGCGCCATCCGTATAACCGAAGAAATTGTAGAGGGATGAACATGAAGTGCAGCTCGAAGCCAGTGAGTGCATTCTCGTGTGCATTACTCTATGCACTTTGCGTTCCGCGCCTGTTGATTGGTTCACTACGCCACCGCATTCTCAGCTTGGCTTGGGGCAGCAGCTGGCCGCTGACCGCTTGTGGCCCTTATCGGCGTTCCGCGCAGTCTTCGTAGTGCTCGCGCTCGAGTGAATCCTTCCGCGTCAGCATGGGCGTTGAAGTGCAGACCATTTCTCCCGGCGACGGTGAGTGCTTGCGGCTGCCGGCGAGTTGTGCTGCGACGCCAACATGGCGCTTGCGGCTGCGGGGGACGCCACGAGGCCTGGCCCGCCCAATGGAACCGCCGTCGAGGCGCTCACGTATCGAGCCGATCGTCTCTGCGACCGGTCCTACGATTTCTTGCTTTCACACATCTTCAATACACGCTCTGCGGAGCATCAGGCTTTGAGGCAGCTGCACACTGTTACCGGTTTGGGGAGCCAGGGGGGCCCCAACCAGGGTTCTGCCGGTTGGTGTACCGGCGATCGCGACAAATGGCAGGCATTCGGGAAAATGCGGCGTTAGGTGCCTAGCGTGTGGAAGGGTACTGGGTCCCTTAGCGCGTATCGCGTGACAGCGGGTTGGACAATGCATTTCCCATGCATAGGCACGTTGGATTCCATTGTGCCGCTTGAATTGCCAGGGCAGTTGCAGCGTTCTCGTACGGAAAAGCACACTTCGTAGCGCTGTTTGTGGATTTTTTTTCCTCACGATCTGACTCTGACGCAGGTCGTGGCATGCTTGAAGCGCTCGGAGCAGACGAGCTGTAGTTGCGATCATACCTTGTTAAGGGGACAACGAACGGATCGCTTTGATGGCAGGCGCTGTTGCCGATGAATCTAACACATCTGTGGCAAAAATATTATAAAAGAAAATACCCTTCGCGTGTTTGAGTGGTGCTATATTAACTCGTACTCCTGCTGTGATAGTTGGATGAGCGTTGGCATTTCCGTGACCATGGCGGAGGGCTTGAGAACCGGTGGTATACTCGGTTCTGCTTTGCTAGCGTTACGATCAGCGACATGAATGGCCGAGTGGCTTTTGCAAGAGAGAGAGAACAACTGTGATAATTTGAAAGCTCAAACGGCCTTAGTTCGCTGCCTGTAGGTATGTCAACATCTTAGTTGGCGAAATACCGTGCGTGTTGTCGGATCGGTTGTCATGGAGTGCTGGAAAAGGCTGCGGTGCGTTCACAGGCCCGAAATAGCCGCACTTGAAAATGTTGCGCCGCCGACTTGACGGAATTATTAAGTTTTAAGAGTGCTGGGGGCACGCCCATTTGAGCATCCCGCACTGGGCACTAAAATTAGAAACTTGGCGTGACGTAAAGCCTAATCGGAAACCTTTAGGCGTTCAGATCACGAGTAGTTGAATTCTAATGCTGATAGCTTGAGAAGGGGCTGTGTTTATTTTTCTTTTCTGCAAATAAATGTCATTCAGCAGGGAAATAGTGCTAGTTCAGCCTTTTGCTTGTGTGTGACTCGACTGTATCTCGTTACTTGTGCAGGCCAGACATTCCCCAAGGCAGGCCAGACAGTGGTGGTGCATTATACAGGTAAGGTTTTTTTTGTTTGTTTTAAGGTAAAGGTTTGTTTTAATCATCGTCTTGAAGTATTGAAGTCATTCTTGTTATGTGTAACTGAACCTAAATCTGCACAATACCTCACTTCTGGGATGGCCCACCTAGCCTTGCTTTAGTGTCCTCTTTCTTGTTGTGAGGGTATCTTGGCCCCACGTAAGGATCGCACACTGGTTTATTGTAAGACACATAGATATAAACAAAACGCCAGCGTGAAAAAAAAAAAGCCTCAGCTGCTTGCCTATAGAAGGCACAGGAGGCAGTGAGGTTTTTTTTGTTTCGTGGCATCATTTCTCAGTATGCCCTTGTTCCAGGGGCACCGCACACATTGACTGCCATGCTCATAACAGCAATAGCTAACTAGGATTGGACATTCCTGAGCTAGTTCCACTACCTGTGAACTTTATGTGAACGTCTACTCTGTTAGTTATTCGAAGTGCTGTTGTAGCAATTTCCACGGCACGTTTATTTAGGGGTCTGTGCACCCAGAAATATACCTTTTGCTGTGTTGTGAGAGCTTGTGAGCCTTGTTTCCGCGGGTTATACAAAAAACTGTGCATGCAGACTTGGAGCTATTGCAGGCTGCAGTGGAATTGTGTAAGTGTAGGTTGGAGAATCTGGGAACATGCAAGAAGAGTGCTGTGAATGTTGTGCGCCTGCTACGTCTACTTTTTAGTGAAGGAGGAGCAGCATCTTAGCGGTATGCAGATTGGGGGTACGGGATCATTCTGCTTGTGTCCAGTATTGTGCACATAGCTTTTTGTATCTTTTTGTATGCTGCCTGCACAGCATGGTTGTCAGTGCACCGCATGTTTTCTTACCCAGTGTGCATACCTATAGAGTGTGCACTCTGTACCTTCACTAAGGTGCAGTGCATCAGTTGGCCCATTTCCTTTGCCGATTCAGCTCCCTCAAGACTCGAAAGTGATGCCGTGTTGCGTGCTCCGTGCAGGCACCCTGGCTGACGGTTCCAAGTTTGACTCGTCGCGGGACAGGGGCAAGCCCTTCAAGTTCCGCATTGGCAAGGGGGAAGTGATCCGTGGCTGGGACGAGGGTGTCGCCCAGGTTAGCCATTCGCTCTCTTGGTTGTTGTGGATGAATGGACGCACGCTGAACTGCGTTGCAGAGTTGCCCATTTCTTTGTAGGGAGCGGGCGTAAAGATGTAATTTGACCAACTTGAAATCAAATATGTTACCCTGATATTTAGTTATTTATTAGTAGTCTTATGGCTTACAGGAAGGATTATAGAGGAGAGGGGCTGAAAAACATTAGTGCATGTAGCACAAAATACAAGCAAGGCTGAAAATACAGCTACACACAAGTGCACATGTAAGCATCAGAAGAAAGAATGCTGAAAGTGAAAGAAACTGAAACGGCAGCAAGGAACAGTAATGGGCTAGAAATGCAGTTTAGGTATGGGCATAAAGTTAATGGTTTATATTAAGTTAGTAAGTGCTCTAGGCTCCACAAGGTGTGGCAATACCTGTAGCTTATGTTGTCTGAAAGCGTGACACTGTAACACTGCAGAGGACATGGTTAGGCTAGCTGGAGCTAGCAGGTACTAGTATAGAAATGTAGTGCTCGCTGTTGTAAGCTGAAAAAGGTTGAAACATTGTCAGGCTCTGAAGTTCTGGCTCTCTTAGCTTTAGTAGTCTATGAGTTATTGGATCTTTGTTTTTTTCCTGCTTGCTAGGATCAAGAACACTTGCTAAATAACTCTGCATGGCTACTGTAGTTTCTTCCACTTTGTTTGGCCCGATTTTAGGTGTGTCAGTTAAGGTACTGTGTTTCGCAGGCAAATTTAATTCTTCTGAGACTTAAAAGTTCGCGAGGAATCTCACTTGAGCTTCGTTACTGTAAATAATGCGTAAAAACATAACAGAATGGCTCGTCTGGTTTGGGTTTAACTTATAGGCTAAATGGGGTCATTGTATCCGACCTAGATTTTTATTGAGAGCCTGACATTTTGAAACCAGCTCAGGCTATTTATCGGACGTGACCATTCAGAGCTGCACTGTGAACTGCCCGCTGCGATGAAGAAACCAGTTTGGTTCTGAAACATTGGGTTTTCGTTTAAAATCTTGGTGGATACTACGCTGCCATTTTTACTATAGAAATGTCTGTTGTTTCTTTTCTTCACAAAAAAAGTTGATTGCCTTGCTGTTCAGTACAAGACGAATAGCCCCTGGCAACGCCTTGCCGCGTGTGTGTACAACCTGAAGGTCGCCAGCCTGCACAAGCAAGCGGTGCACATATTCACACACCGCAAAACAGTCTCAGGTGCAGTGGTAGATATTGTGCCTATTGGTGCATTGCTAATGTGCATATAGTTGTGCATGGCAGAGCTGTGTTCATCAAGCGTGACCCAGCCAATCAAGGGCGTGCCTTATGGTGCTGCCCTGGCTTCATCAAGCATGAGCGGAAACGACGGCTTTTCACGCGCAGTGCTCACATTTCCTGTTGTGTCGGCAGCATTGTGTGGCTGTGGCAGTAATCGAGGTGTTTTCTTCCTGCAGTAGGCTGTGACCTTGTTATGATTGAATTATTCTAGTTCACTACTGTTTGGGGTTTATTCTTGCATGTTTTTCTGCTTGAAACTGCAAACAACACCACTTCGTTGATAGCATTCCGCCACATGCTGTAGAGAGGCAGGTTTTGTGAATTGTCTTATTGTTTATCAACTAGCATTATGTTCATTTTCATGCTTGTATATACCGGCACCTTGTATACCATGTTCTTAGTTCGGTGGTAGCTTTGACATCTGTGGGTGCTTAATTTTAGCCGTGAAAGGAACTAAAGTCTTTGCAAGTGAAGTTCTGAAGTGCCACTGCAGGTGTGTTTATGCCTGCAATGAATTGTAGTGTTTTGTGGGTAGGGATGCAATAAGTACAGAAGTTGGTGTGTGTGAAGGAAACCTATTTTTTTAAGAAAAGAGTTTGAATGCAAGAAAACAAAACGTGCATTTCCTAAAGGCACAAGTTTAGGGCACCCATTTTCAGGTGTAGTGAAATCTATGGCTGCCTGTTAACTGCAGCTCATTTTTTGAATGAACTGGTGGCATCATTTCCATGGTTAAAACATGTTTGGCTGCCATAGAGACCTTTGCCGTTATACACCTGCGTGTCACATGCCACCAGGGTTAGAATCATACAATCAGGATTTCATGAAAATATGAACATATTTACTCAGAGGACCCCGCTTAGCCGCTTAGATTATTGTATTCAGTGTTGTCATAGATTCAGTCCAGGCCACAGCGGCCTTGTTTCGATGGGATGAAAAATACAAAATTGCTTGTGCGCTGTGCAATGTCAGCGCAAATTAAAGTTCATCACAGTACAGTGTTTTACTGTGTGGAAGCACTCCTGGTGTAGCTCAAAAGGGCACTTGTAGTTGGTTTGCTTTGCACCAGTGTCATTTTTTTGGAGGTGTGAATTATACTGCTCTATTTCTTTTATCAACAAGCAATTGTTCACTCACTCTGTGCGCTTGTGCATGCAGAAAGGGCCTTTATGCAGTGATTGAGTCTCACTCTGTGCACTTGTGCATGCAGAAAGGGCCTTTATGCAGTGATTAAGTTAATTCCCTGCCTTTCTTTTTTTTTTTGTTTTACGCAGATGAGTGTGGGCCAGCGAGCCAAGCTGGTCTGCTCGCCAGATTACGCCTATGGATCAATGGGCCACCCTGGCATATATCCTTGGATGGTCTCTGTGGTGGCTGGGGTAATAGGGGGTCAGTCCTTAATGAACTGGTGCAGCCTTGTTGGTTACCCAAACAGGAGCATTCGAAGAGGCAGGGTTGCAGTGTGCTGAGAATGTGTGGGGAATCCTTAGAGAAGTAGGTGGTTGTACAGGCTGTTATCTTATTAGAAGTTGTTCTTTCTAAGGGAAGTAGCAGGCAAGGTTTGTTGTTCTAAGGAGGAAGTTGCATAGAGGTGCACATCGTGCTGCTGACCTTTGAGAAACCTTGCTGGTGAGTATGTCTCAGCTCTGTGTAGCTATGCGATGAAGGTTTTTGCTGCTTTAGCAGGCATGCAGGTGGCAGGTGTTGGGTTGAAATGCAGCACGTATCTTGACGTTACCACAGCTGGTGCCATTAGCATTCTCAGTGAACTGGGCTGCATTTTATGCCCTGCATTGAATGCCTTCTTGTCATTAGAGCATTAGGTATGGGCTAGGCAGGCTCATTGACAGTTAACACCTTAGAGCGCTCTCTTAATTACCATCTGAGACGTTTGTAGCATTTCTAAGAGGACTTGATTATTTGCCAGGAAAACAATCCACCAAACGATAAAGCATTTGTTGGAGCTTAGGTTGTCATAACAGAACACCAATAATTTTATATGTGGTATGTTATTCACGTGCATACGTCTGTTATTAACTCTGCGATGATGATGACACGTGTATAGTTGGGTGTAACTTGAAAACTTCGTTTAGAGGCAGTGGTGAATATACCTCAGAGGCGGCCTTCCAGCTAAATACTAACATCAGCCCATTCTTGTAATGGCATGGTCAATCAGCTTGGCCCTGATATTGTGACAATATGGCAATGCCACATATTGGAGGGCCTCCATTGTGGGGCATTTACCACTGCCTTCTTGAGTCTTATCGGTCTGTGAGAGCAAAGTTCTTGCCAAACGCACCAAATGCAAGGCCTTGTCGTTGCCTCCTTGACTACATTGTACCATCCCACCAAATGCCGTGCTCACCTTTGACGTGGAACTGCTGCGGCTCGAGTAAGGCGTCAGCACTCCACCCTCTCTGGCTCTTGGAGCGAGCACTGGCACCATGCCCGGTTCCTGGCTTTGCTCTTCCCCTGCGGTTTATTGTTTTTGTTTTGTTTATGTTTTTGTCCCTTCCTCGCGTCCAGCAAGTCTCGGACAACAGGCTTGGCCGTCCTCTCTCTTGGACAGACAAGGGAGAGCCTTGTTTGCACCGGGCCTTCTGTTCCAAGTGGCAGCGGAAGACTCGCTTCCATCGAACAGCGCCCAGAAGAGAGAGGGGTCCCCCCAGAAGAGAGATTTCACCACACCGTTTTGCTTTGAAAGTGTTGTTCTTTGCCGGGCCAACGATGCTCACTGTGCCCGTTGAACCAGCCCAAATTGTGCGGGAGTTTGTCTTGTTTCCGTGTGCTGTCCTGCAGCCATCATGTTGCTCACGACCTAAGCAACTTGCAAGCAAAAGGAATTTTGACAGAATCTGATGACTTTGAAGGCGACACGTTCAAGGGTCGCCGTCATTACTCCTCCTTCGGGAAATCTCAGAGTGGCTTGCTGCCAAGAGACAGTCACCACCACCGCCGAGCGCCCCTGGCATCATCGTGCACAGCGGTACCAGCGGCACCAAGTGTGCGCGTGTGGTTTTCTTGCCCCTACAATCTGGACGCCCTTGCTTCCCCATGCAAGGGAGTTCCTGAAGTGATTCTCAGGCGGCCAACCACTCTGCTCGAAGGAGCTGTTTTGACATTGGACTTGCCAGGAAAGCCGCTGTGTTTCTCTGTGTACGCTCTCTGGTTGTTGGGGACCGTGGTGTCGGTGTGATGCCTGATATGATGCCGCGCCATGCTGCGCCCTGGAACTATGCACCCCTCCCGTGCCCTGTACCTGTGTGTGAGAAATAGAGACGTTCCAAATGCACCTGCTTTGTGATGTACTTCCCCTGAAGATGAAGAGTTTTGTGACGTGCTCACTGTGCCCGTTGAACCAGCCCAAATTGTGCGGGAGTTTGTCTTGTTTCCGTGTGCTGTCCTGCAGCCATCACGTTGCTCACGACCTAAGCAAAAGGAATTTTGACAGAATTTGATGACTTTGAAGGCGACAGTTCTTCAATTCATAGCGTAGCAAAGATGAGAGGACAAGGAAATGAAGTTACACAGCACGCACGCTGTTAAAAAATTAGCTGCTGGAGATTAGTTCACTGCTCTTTCCATGTGTTGCCAGATGGCATGATTTCGTCTCCCCAACGTTAGTACCTTAGCTTCTGGTTAAGCAGTGCCACCTGAAGGCAAATAAATGTATGAGGACGGTTAAGACCACAATTAAGTGTGCTAATAACACAGGATGAACACTTTGCAACTAATTCAGTCTCCCATGGGTTTGTTGCCTTTCAGGTTGCATTTCAAGATGCTTTAGAGCCAAAATCTCCTTTTAAAAACTGACGCTGAGATGTGAAAGCACTACTATGCCGCTGAAGGAATAGAATCCGTCTCCGCATCCACTGGTTGAAAACAAACTGCCAGAATTTACTGCGCATGTGCTGTTCATGCTTGCGACAGATGGCGGCTGCTGCTAAGTACACTTTCGAAACACTGTACCTGACCGCGGCTGCATGTCCCACATGTGATTGTTTTCAGCCAATGGCCGACTAATTTGCGGAATTTCTCTCGCGCTCCCTAGTCACTACTGCGCATGCGCCACTAGTAGCAAGGAGCCACATGCGTTCCTCCGCAGCCAGCGCGCCGCCCTTTCTTCAAAATCTAATGTTTTCTCTCTCTTCTTTCCCTCCCTCCTTTATCCCTTCCTTTAGGGCGGTGTCCACCGAGATATGTGAGGAGGTTACTGTGCCATTTCCTTTCTTCAAAAACAAAACAAGTGAGCTGAGGCGTTCATACAGTTCATTGGCGTCGACACCTTTGCAAAGGCCATACATTTTCACGAAAAGCAAGGCGCACAACTGGCTCCATGGGCCAGTGGAGACCTCAGTCTCGCTTTCATGTAGTGGCGTTGGTGCCCAACTGCAAAAGCCTGCTTTGATTGCGTTCCGCACACTGGATAGGCAACGCGCCCACCCTGGGTGGTGGCATGCAGTTAATGGCTGATCGCGAGAGATTCGTCGCCAAATGAACGCTGCGGCCTAGCAGTTTGCTGCAGTGCCGCATGTCAGCCACAACGCTGTCGGCTAATGCATTCAGGCCACATCTCACCACCGCCACGTATCAAAGCACGAATGAGGCGTCCGCATATCCAGGGACCCTGTTATGCGCCCTTGCTTTTTTAAAGCCGTCGCCGTCTAGAACATTGTCAACGCCAATGCCAATGAACACAGCGAACGCCCACGTCTTTCGCTTCGTATATCCTGGATTAGCTGAGCTAGTCCATTTTAATTTTTGCTTACGCGTTTGGATGGAGGCGAAACAAAAAAAGGCCTGTGTGCTGTACGGAGTCTGTGCGCTTAAAAGATCCCCAGGTGGTCAAGACTATTCCGGAGACCACTATGGCTCCTCTCCACTCCCACCTTCCCGTAAGGCGCGGTTCGGGTTTCCACCGAGGGACGCGAGACAAATACTGTGCCATTTCCTTTCCTCAAAAACCAATTTTCTTGCCAGATGCTATCCAGTGCGCCGTAACTCGGCGGCGGGTTAGAAATTGTTTGGAATGCACGGTCGTTGCCGCGGGTCGCACAGCAGTAGCTTGTGCTAGATGCATGGGAGAAAAAATTCGCTAGAGCGTGACGTCACGCAGCCAGCCTTCGCAAGTCTAGTGCTTGTGAAGCCGTACCCTCCCCCCGTTTTTTGCTTCGCTCCTAGTCGGTCCCTTATGTTTTAGTGCGCGCGTCCCACGGCACGGGCGTCTACAGCAGAGAGTAACGAGTTTGGTCTACAGTCAGTGTGCTGCGCTGATTCGCGCATGCGCGCGTGGAGGAGGGATATAGATATAGGAGGTATTCACTGAGGCGGCGCTACCAGACTGCGCGAGCGTCGTCGCGGCTAGCGCGCCACGTTGGCGGTCACTTCACGCCAGCTCGCGCAGTGTCGGGTACGCCGTGAGGTACCCACGTGCCTGTGCACGTTGTTAAATGCGTCAACGTCTACTTCTCTTTGTGGAACGCTTCGTGCGCATCAAGTTTGCAGCAGAATTCTGTGCCATGATATAGTAACCCGCCGCGGTGGCTCAGTGGTTAGGGCGCTCGACTACTGAGCCGGAGTTCCCGGCTTCGAACCCGACCGCGGCGGCTGCGTTTTTATGGAGGAAAAACGCTAAGGCGCCCGTGTGCTGTGCGATGTCAGTGCACGTTAAAGATCCCCAGGTGGTCGAAATTAATCCGGAGCCCTCCACTACGGAACCTATTCCTTTCTTCTTTCACTCCCTCCCTTATCCCTTCCCATACGGCGCGGTTCAGGTGTCCAACGATATATGAGACAGATACTGCGCCATTTCCTTTCCCCCAAAAAAACAATTATTATTATTATGATATAGTAACCGAGCTGCCTGTATAGTGTTTCACTTAGGCGACCACCCTATGCCCCAACTCGGCAGCAAAACTGCGCACAAGAATATACCTGACTTCCAGTTTTTAGTATCAATTGATAACTGCCTGCTACTCATGCAAGACGCGTCGTGGATAAACGGCTCATGATTAACCAAATTTCAAAACTAACGCCGCAGAAACTCGTATTTCCAGTGGCTCTAGTCCGCGAATTGCTGAAGCTCCACAGACGCTGTTTCAGAGGAAAGGCAAATCGTCACAGCTGCCTTATTTACGCTATAGGGCGGTCGAGTAAATTCTTTCATGCGCTTGCAGCACCAACGGCAGACCTAGCGAGTATGCAGTTTTGATTGTAGCAACGTAGCACTGCTTCGAATGCACAAGACCTGGGATCTAGGCCGGTTCGCTGCAAAGTACTGTGCAGCGATTCTTAATAATAATTGGTTTTTAGGGCAAGGGAATGGCGCAGTATCTGTCTCATATATCGTTGGACACCTGAACCGCGCCGTAAGGGAAGGGATAAAGGAGGGAGTGGAAGAAGAAAGGAAAAGAGGTGCCGTAGTGGAGGGCTCCGGACAGCGATTCTGCTAGATTCAGTATTAACAAGTCACTTTCAGCAGATAGGGTCGACAAGCTTCAGCTAAGCGAACTGGCACTTCGAATTACTCGCCTCTCCAAAAACGGCACTTCGGCCGTCGGCACCCTCAGCACGGTTTCGATATCGGTGAATTCAACGCGCAACAGCAGTCCTGTACTACGTCGCACACCTCGCCACATTCCTACGGGTCGACGTTTTCACAAAGTAGAGCCTTTTCAGCGTGCCTGCTCTTTCCTTTCTCGCGCAGTTCACGGCGTATTCACTCAGTCACGTGGTTTCACGGGTCGGACAAAAAATATCTGCGACGAGACGCGAAATACAGATCACCAACGAGTTAAATGCTGCTGCTGGTTGCGGTGGCCGCGCGCGCGACCACCAACATGGCGAATGCCGCGCCGGCCGCTAGCGCCCCTTGCGGATGACGTCACGTGAATACGCTATCATGTGGTGTGATCACAGGGGACCGACTCCCTCCTCACCGCAGAGCGGGCAGGTTGCTTAGTATTTGCAAATTGAGGTAAGTGTTTGGAGCCACCTCCAAGCGGTTGCCTGTTCTTTTGTAAGGCGGAGCTAGGGCCATCCTCCACCCTCGATGTTGTTCGAATGTACCACTACACCTACAACTCGGATAATGTCTCCTCGAGCTGCGGTATCCACCGCGCAGTTCCCAGCCAGGCGATGTCCGTATAAGTTGATGCTCGCCAGTATCAGCTATAGGGCCTTGCCACAGGAATTGGCGGGCTGGCCTGCTGATCGTACCCCTAAGGTATTTCTGGCAGGCAGCTTAGCAGTCCGTGGCTACTGTGTAGCGAGTGGCCTTGCTCGAGCCTTCGGCCATCGCAAGGACAATGACGACTTCCTCCGAGTTCATTGGGTTGTAGCTGACAGTGACGTTGGCGATCTTGCGATGAAGGGGGTTGACCACTGAGGTTACTGCCGCTCTGTTGTCTCGGTAGCTGGAGGCGCCTAAGTAGACCATGTGTGTCCTTCCAACTAGGCGTTTTCCCAGGGCCCTGACTCTTTCTTCCCTGCGCTCCTTGTGCAGTTCCGGGTGCATGTTCCGGCTGGACCGAGAATGTTCCACGCAGCTCACTGGGATCATGTCCGTTTCCTGAATGTTTCGTATGCTGTCCGAATAGCCATGCCTGGCCAGCAGGGCCCTGACCGTTGCAGAGAGGAGTAGGCGCGCCTTGGATGGAGCGCCTCCTGGTCTTCGGCGATTGTATTGGTGTTGTGGACGGCAATTGTAGCAACAGTGGAGTTGCGTGTGGGCAGGCCGATGGCCGTCTTATATATAGGTTTTCCTTAATAGAACACTGGTTTCTTCGATGTCTCACCAGGCGAGTTAGTGAAAGGGCAGGCTATATGTGACCCTGCTGACTGCCGGCGCTCTGAGCAGGCATAGGGTGTCTCTTTGAAAAAAAAGTCCCCTCTTTCTGTTGGTCACTTTGGCCGGTGGTCTCGGCGAGGCATGCTTTAGGCATGGACGCAGTGGCAGTTAATGGGCGAGTAGATGTCATCCACAACTGCAGCAACATGATCTGCATGAGTAAGCACAGAGACCAGTGACATGATTGCGTGCTTGTATGCAAGCAGGTTTAACGGCAAGTTATATCTTGAACTCGGTGCTTCTGAAAGACTAGAGCTTTAGTACGCGTTGATGAATCTGAAGCACACTGCTACGACGGCAGCAGCGGCCGTGGAAGAAAAAAAAAATTGTGGGGCGCTTTTCGTCGCTGTGATGGAGCCGCTTGTTGTTTTGATGGAAAAATATTTTTCCGCCTAAATAATATAACCTGGCCTGAGGAAAGCCAACACACTAGTTTCCAAGGCCAAAGAGCAATTTTTTCAGGCATGTGCAATTTTGCGCGAAATCTTTCGCTAGGACCTATGTTTTACAGGCATGTACAAAATCTTGAGTTACGTTCAAAACCTTTCAGAGGTGTGAATACTGCACTGCGTTCAAAATATTTTGTAATAGAGAGAGGCGGGCTAGTTGGTGACTAAATAGGCACCCTGTTTGCGACGCCAAGGGAGCTAAATTTGCCTGAAACAAAAGAAATAAATACAGCGACTAAATCTCTATTTACGTCGATCGGGGTTATCTATGATCGACCTTTGTGAGTGTTGTGGCGAAATTGATGATGTCCTGAGGCTGAAATTGAGTCCATAATCACTTTTTTCCTCTTCTGCTGGCGGTTCGCTTCTCTCCGTAGAATTTACTTGGAGATCCCCTTCGCTCGACTAGGCTTCCTCTATCTATTCCGATTCTCTTCTCCTTCGGATCAAGCGCCAAGGGATACGCCCTGAAACCAGTGTGCGAATATATTCACGACTATGTAATTACACCAGGTAGATTCCCCTGCTAGAATGAGAATTCACTGGTTTTTCTTTTCAATTTCTTTTTTTTTCATTTTTTTTTGTCTAAATTCCAGCCTATAGGACACGGAATTACCCAATTACTCCAGTCCTTGGCCATGAGTGCGTTTTTATCCGCAATGCACCCTGGCCAATTCCCCCGCCGTGAGTATGTGCCATTAAGCCTGAAATCATCATCATCATCAAAGAAATCACTGCTAGGCGTAGCACGCTCTCGGGAAAGGCTACCCGTGCGCCGTCCTGACGCACGTGCAATACATCGTAGAAGAAGAAACAACCCTGCTGTTCGGGCGAACCGTTCCTTGCTATGCTAATCGCCGTTACCGAAGACATCGGTCATCGGTTGCGTCAGAAGCAAGACCGGCGAATTGCTCGCCATCATCGCTGCAAGTCTCGCGCCCCTGCAGCAGGACGACCCAAGCGCAGCAGCAGCGGAGACCGCGTCGTCGTACCGGAGGGATGGCCGCCATGCCGCAGCGCGAGAAGTGGGCCAACAAGCTCGAGTTCATCCTCTCCTCCATCGGCGTGTCCGTCGGCCTGGGCAACGTGTGGCGCTTTCCCTACGTGGTCTTCGAGAACGGCGGAGGTTGGTCGCCATACGTGCATACTTCACTCATATCATAGTATTAGTGCTGCGACACCGGAGACGTGGACGTAACCGGGGGTGGATGAGATAGGGAGTTTGCGAGGATAAGGTGATCGCGGCTGGCACAGTACAGGGTTAATTGGAGAACGGTAGGGGAGCACTTTAAACCACAGTGGCAATCATGACGCTGCTGCTTCTGCTACCCTGAGACGAAAGAAAGGGAGAAAAAGGTTGCCGGGCGTAACCAGCCGTTTCTAGTCGGAAGAAGAAAGGCGGTGGGAGAATGCTGGACACATGCAGGTCCGGTCCAGAAGCGAAAGTTGATTATTTTGCCCGCCAGGCCATGCCCCTTTGAGTCTCGTTGTTTACACCAGGGAGAGGTCTACTGTCCCAGGCAAGTGCCGTGGCCTTTCTGAAATCCGCTTTTCAGCAAATTTCCGTTTAGAGCCTTGTACAAACATCGAATGGCGGGGCCGTGCTTACCACCTCCGTACTGACTCACTGAACAGCACCGTTGCGCTACCTGACACTACCCTGCTTCGCCCATGACTCGATCTCGGCCCGTCTGGTGCCGATGCTTGACACTTTCTCACTTCAGGTCACGGTGCCTCAGGCTGAAAAGACATTTAAATTCCCTCAGGGGCGTTCATGGTTCCGTACATGGTGCTCATGCTGGTTGTGGGCCGGCCCATGTACTACCTGGAGCTCATACTGGGCCAGTTCGCCAGCGATGCACAGGTCAAGGCCTTCGGGGGATTCCCGCTCGCCAAGGGTAAGAGGCGTCAGATTGAACAGATTGATTATATAGGCATAGCGTTCATGCACAGCGTCTTCACAATTTTGCTGACCGTGGCAACAGCCGTTGTGGTAACGGCTCTTAAAAGACCGCAGAACATAATTTTAGTTGCATGTTTTAATGCGATAGCGTTAGAGGCCCCGTTGTCCAGACAGTCCGGTGTCTGCGTTGCCGGCGTCGCCGTCGTGAGCGAAAACACATGGCTCTGGCAGGTGGTCTCCAAAGAGGAACCTAGGAGGCAGGCGGGCCACCAAAGTCACGTGACATTTCGGCGTCGTCACAACCTGCCTACCGGATAATAAGCAAACTGGCAACCGTGGTAGGTGGCAGTTAAATTAACGAATGGTCGCTCGGGAAGAGCAAGCTGGGCCACACAAGGCCCACCGCTGGGAGCACCTGCCATCGCAGGGCAGCGGCACATCGCTTAACCGCTACACCACGGCGCCAGGAGTGGTAAGAGGACTACCGGGGATGTACGAATGTAGAGAATGACTTTCTGCGCATATGAGAATTGACCTATTACGCTATCGCGTCATATTCTCAAGGGGGAACTTAAGTTTTCCCTACAATTTTTCTTCTTGCAGATGACAGACATTAGAATACATGGTTCACAACGTAGTATTCGCCTACGGCCGTTAAAAAAATTATAGAAGGGCAAGCTGCTGGCCTAGCTGGTTTTCAGAAATCACGGGATAAGCAGAGCGCCGCGGTGGCTCAGTGGTTAGGGCGCTCGACTACTGATCCGGAGTTCCCGGGTTCGAACCCGACCGCGGCGGCTGCGTTTTTATGGAGGAAAAACGCTAAGGCGCCCGTGTGCTGTGCGATGTCAGTGCACGTTAAAGATCCCCAGGTGGTCGAAATTATTCCGGAGCCCTCCACTACGGCACCTATTCTTCCTTTCTTCTTTCACTCCCTCCTTTATCCCTTCCCGTACGGCGCGGTTCAGGTGTCCAAAGATATATGAGACAGATACTGCGCCATTTCCTTTCCCCAAAAACCAATTATTATTATTATTAGCAGAGCTTGCAGATAGTGACGGTGAAGGAAAAACGACAGACATATAACTTCAGACACAATCAGCGCGGTTGTATGTGTCGTTTCTCCTTCACTGTCCTCATCCTCAAGCGCTTCTTATCCCCAAATAATTTATAATTGAATCCTTCTGGATGCTGTTTCGGTTCCGGTGTATTCAACACAACGATGACTGGAGTGGTGGGAGTGTTTAAATCACATGAGGCACGAAAAAAAAACGCAATATACCAGCTGATACGTCGTTTGTTGTCACTCCAGCTCTTGAATAAGGCTGAGCAATGTGTTGTAGTGTATTAAGACTACGTTTCAGCGATTATGTTGCAGATTTCTCGATTAGAACATATTCGATTGTATATCATTGAGCGGTCGTAGGCGAACACCACGCGGTGAACCAAGCATTCCAAAGACTAACCCTTCATCTGAAAGAAAACATGAAACTAAAATAAGGTGTCTATGGTCTTTTAAGCTATCCAAGTTAACGATTTACTAATCTGGCAACGTTAGTTTCTTCGGATCAGGTGATTCGAATTGGTGTCTTGATGCTCACTATTTGCAAAAACTAAAAGTGTACACCGTTTTTTCAGATCCTATTGCTGAAAAATAAAAAAAAAATATTTAATTATTAAATTTAAATGCTTGTTCAAGTCGACAGTTAGTGTTTTTTTATCTCCTTTTGTGCAAATATCTTGTTAAAAAATGACAGTTTTAACGCCGTTAACCGAGTATGACGTGCGAAAGCACTTGGTTTCGAATTAGCTTTACTATTTATTGCCTAAGCATTTCCTTAACTTGTCCTTAGAATTCGCTTGACTCTCGCCTAGACATTGCCTTACATTTTTCTCCAAGAAAATTTCTTCTAAACTTTCGTACCTCGTGACCTTCTTCTAGTCTTACCGCATCTAAGTCATTTCATCTCAAAGGTTAAGGGTCAAAGGTGAGGCTTCAGAGACTCATCGGCTTTTTCAGGATAGTGAAGTAGTGCTTTCGCTCTTAAACAAACTGTGCAGGCGAAACCCATACGAGCAGCTACGACGCTACCATGATGTCTCCGCGAAACTTTAGTGCTATATTTTGTACTACTGCTTCACTCCCTCGCTGAAAGCCGGAGTACATGATACGCTCTGTTTCTGACTGTGTACCGACCGCACTAAACGAACGCAGGCGTGGGCTGGGCCATGGTGTACGCGTGCGCCTTCATCAGCCTGTACTACAACGTAATCTTGGGCTACGCGCTGCTCTACCTCGTCTACTCGTTCCGGGAGACGCTGCCGTGGACGAGCTGCGACTACGCCTCATGGGCCGACCACAACTGCTACAACCCGACGCCAGGGGTCGTAAGTCGACTTCTGCGCGCAACATGGACGCGGTTTCCCGTTGATCCACGCCTGGGCGGAGTGAGTAAATCAAGAAGCGATGGACAGTGAAGTGCCCCAGTTGTGCCTATTGACTCGGCGAATATTTGTGATCGGAAAATAAAACTGCTCTTAAAATCTAGTGACGTCATTTCACTTGATACTCAGAGCAACCTCTCTCGTCGCATTGGCGCGCTGATGCTGTCGTTTCGTAAATTAAGGGTCGACTCGTCTTCAACGCTCGTGTTTTCACAGATCGCCCCCAACGCTCGTTCATGGTAAATTATTGTAAGCATTCTCAACATAGATCTGGATGATCTATTTTGAGGCATATCTGGATGATATTCCCACACAGTGACTTTATATACTGGCATGTGGAACCGCCAATAAGACTCAGGATCTACAACCTGAAAGGATGTGGGAAATTTTGGGGGCCACATCGCAATGACATGCAAAACACTGCTTTCGCAATCAGGTTGGTGACACATCATTTCGATGGCAACATCAATTCCACATCCGGGATGGCAGTTGAGCACCTGCTTCCCGCGGAACAGTATCTTAGACACCGGTTTGTCCCTATCAGGGACGATGTTGGGGAGCTCCACTTTCCATGGCTGCATCCTGGGCCACATCTCTTCCTTTGGGGCTGTGCCAGCGGGCAACCTGCGGGGGGTCGCCATAGGCCCGCTGTGAAAAGAAGATACCGGTGCGAGCAGTAGTCGACGGGCGTTCACAAGCGGTTATTTTAACCCTGTTGCTTTACGGCGCTCGTTTCCTAAAGGCGGCCGTATAGTGCGACACGTGTTAATAATAATTGGTTTTGGGGGAAAGTAAATGGCGCAGTATCTGTCTCATATATTGCTGGACACCTGAACCGCGTCGTAAAGGAAGGAATAAAGGAGGGAGTGAAAGAAGAAAGAGGTGCCATAATGGAGGGTCCGGAATAATTTCGACCACCCGGGGATCTTTAACGTGCACTGACATCGCACAGCACACGGGCGCCTTAGCGTTTTTCCTCCATAAAAACGCAGCCGCCGCGGTCGGGTTCGAACCCGGGAACTCCGGATCAGTAGTCGAGCGCCGTAACCACTGAGCCACCGCGGCGGGTTCGCGTGCAGGTTCCGTGCTGGACGGTTGAGCAGCGCCTGCTGAGCCGTTACGCGGGCTACAACTACTCGGGACCCGACGCGCACACCATCACGCGTGGTTCCGACGTGGTGCTCGTGCCCCTCGAGGCATACGAACGCCTGGCCAACGCCTGCACTCCGGCCACCCAGACGGCGCCCGAGCAGTTCTTCTAGTGGGTGGACACTTTTCTCTGCGATGTTTCTGTCCACCCTAAACGCACATTTATCGTGTTATGGTCTTTTGTAAGCTGCATTCCTAGCAAAACGTAGCTTATGAGTAGCACATGCGGGACCAAATCCAGAGTTCGTTTGACAATAAAAAGCTTGTGGAAATCCATATGCTTTCTACATGTGTTCTGTACGGTTCTCTTTACATTTATTTACCTTCATGGCCCAAGGACATTAAAGAGGGAGTAGGTTTATAAAACACAAAAAAAGACAGCAACAATGATAATACAAACTAAAATGGCCACTTAGACGAGAACGATAGTCACGGCTGCGCGACGACATAATCACCAACAGAAAACCAGCACCAACAATAACATGCTTTTTAAACCAAACCACATGATTCCTAATAGTTTCCACAAGATTTTCTTATGATGTGCATGACATCACACGGAGGCCGCATGAATTTCGACTCCCTCGTACCCCTTTTTCATATAGGCTCCATATGTTTCATATGACTTCATTGTGTTATGTTGAAAATATACGAAATTATGGGAATCGTCATTGATGCCTTTCACTGTGGTCGTACTGTTGAACACAGAACAGCACTGTAATGCCGATCTGTGCCCTGGTTTGCGGATCACTGAATGACGCTTTGTGTAGAGCCTTCATTGGAGGTCGTAGCGATAAACTTTATGCTTCCTGCGGGAGGCAACGCTGTACATTTTTCCTGTATCTCTGTAGTGTGCAGTGAATCCTATTTGTCGCCGGTCTTGCCAAATGGAGCAGCTACGCTCTCCCACTGCAGAGTACGCTCCTGCTAGCCGACTTTAGATCATTTTTCGCTACCATTTGTTAAACGCTAGGGACCGAACTCATCATCATCATCGTCTCCAAGATCCGCGGCATGTGGTTTCCTCGGGAAAATGTTTTTTAAATACCACCGAAGTCGTGCCTGCTGCCTTGGCTGGGGATCGCTTATGATGAAGAATTATTTCCCCCTTTCTTCTACCCTTTTTTAACCCTTCATCCTCAAACCCATTTCATCTTTTATATGTATAAATTTTGTCTTTATCAGAACATCAAGAACAGCATAAACCCATTTCATCTTTTATATGTATAAATTTTGTCTTTATCAGAACATCAAGAACAGCATAAACCCATTTCATCTTTTATATGTATAAATTTTGTCTTTATCAGAACATCAAGAACAGCATAATCTATACTGATTCCCTGTGCCTGGTCACAGCGTTACATTTCCGAAATGCATTTGAACCTTCAGTAGGAAACATCATTCACAACATAGAAAAAGTAACAACCCAAGAACATATGATAAAATTTTGTTGGGTCTTAAGTCACGTTGGGATAAAGCAATCGCTCACGTGGCCCACGCCGACCAGGATCACATGACAGGGAAGAGATGACGTCACAGAGCTTGCGGTGGCAGCATAGTCCGTTGATAACGGACAGCTGTGCCGTAAACACTGCACTTATTTCCTGGTAGAGCTAACGTGAAATTAAGAGGCACTTGATTCTCTTCTTGTGAATTCAGAAATTGTGTGCTCATGTCGACATTGCTCCTGCGCCCCTCAGCCGCCACGTGCTGGGCCTGAGTAGCGGAATCGAGGACCTGGGCTCTCTGCAGCCTCCGCTGGCCACATCCCTGGTGGTGTCCTGGGCATGCGTCTTCCTTTGCGTCTTCAAGGGCATCAAGACTTCGGGAAAGGTGGGTGATTAAGGACAGAAGCGATATACACGAAAGGCACTAGTGTGTTTTATGCTGGCTTCCGCTGAAAAACGCGTAGATAAGAGGCGTGCAAGGAGGATGGACTCTTTTGCAGAAATACGCGCCGTGTGATGTGCGTAATAGACCTGTAAAAGTAAAGAACGAAGCAGCAAATTCTCCTCAAAGCAGGCCTTCGAACCACTAGCTTCAACCTATTGGCATGACGTCACGGTCAACCGCTTTGCTTTGGCCAGGACCGTTAGCAGGTGCACGTAAGAAAGTACAAGGCGGTTTGCTGCGATGTCATAACGATAGGTCTTCGCAAATTTTTGGAGGGGCATTTACCACTACGTTTTTAAGTTGTATGGAGATATAGTGGTCTAGGCGCACAGAATGTTACTGCTATCCATACCAATTTCGCACCATCGGGGAGAGCACTTTTGTTCATGAACGCATCGACTAATTATAGGGGCAAAATTTTTTAACGGAATGATCCCGGTACGGGAGCAGTGACCGAAGTCGCATTTTTTTGAAATGTATTGCGTACAACAAATGGGAAAAACTAAAATGTAGCAAACAAGGAAGCTGTAGCTATGGTCTAGTGTGGCGTAGTGGCCGTTACTCTGCAATGCGCACCACCACTAACCGGTTATTCCTGGCAGGTGATCTATGTGACGTCATTGGCTCCACTCTTCATACTGATCATGATGTTCGTGCGTGGCATCACGCTTCCCGGCGCTGCGGACGGCATACGCTTCTACCTGGTGCCTGACTGGTCCAGCATCTTCCGCGCAAAGGTCAATCTGCTCGCTTCTATTAGAGGAACATAGTACTACAGGGAACTGCCGCCTGTCATGACGAATGCCACCTGGAACGCAAGGGACATTCAGGTACACGTGCGGACATAAGTAAATGGGACATGCGATTGTGTTCTAAGGGCAATCAAGCCTTCCCTATCGCGAATGAAGAAACATTGTTTGTCCACGAGAAAGCTGATGATCATCATCATGAATTTTTATGGCGCAAGGGCATCTGTGGCCAAGGAGCGCTATGGCACAAGGTTTTTTCTCCTGCTCAAGGTGGCGGGGTCAAATACCCATTTCCCAAGCATTTCATCGTAAAGAAGCTGAGCATCATGCAGGGGAAAGCTTGTACCCATTGTATCACCGGTGGGCACCCGGCGGCACTGGGGATCTAACCTCGCACCTCCCGCATGCGAAGCGGATGCTCAAACGACAAGGCCACTGCTAGAAGGCAATAGCGAGCTCCGCTTACTTCTGTCCGCACCTGTAAGTGATTCTGATTCACACCAGAGATTTATATAGCTTCGCTGTTGTCGGCCCTTGCTGATCTTTGGTGTCACGGTGATGGCCATGTTAGAGCTCGTGACCCTGCGACACGTTGCGACGCGGTGATGAGACATGCTTCAGAATATGCGCATTTATTTTGCAGTATTTTCACACTGCCATAAGGTGCGGCCAGCCTAGGAAAACTAAAGCTGGCTAAGAGTACCACTGCGGGAGGTTAGCGGAATTAGGCAAGAGTGCGCACACGGCCCTTGTCTCTGCCTCCAGTGTCCGCACCGAGCGTAGTTTTCGTCAACCTCAACTCCGACCGTCTCGTTCGGCCGCCTCCGCATCCCATCCATTTCGCGCCAAATTTCTCAGGTCACTGGTGCTACCGCTTTTTTCCAACAAGTTCAAGCATTGCAAGAACAAGACCGAACTACAAAAATACGAAACAACCTGATGCATCGCTTCTGTTAGGCATGGCTCAAAATACAGTTGCCATAGCAGAAGGGTTGTTTCATAAGGACCACTGCAGCCCTCACCTCATTAACAGCCTTCTAGACCAGCGCGAACGCCTCAATGTGCTTCCATGCCCCAAAAACTTCGCCCCTAGAACAATCACAACGCTTTCTTGAAAACCGTGGGACAGGCACGTACTGTCCGCGGGACGATATCCATCCAGGCGCTCCTCGCTGCTGTTAGTTTCTACTTCAAGAAAAATTTGGCGGGGTGCCGCGAGCTTCTCAACCTATTCTAATTGAACACCAGGCATCATAGCTGCCATTTGCGAAGGCAACTCCAGGCGGGGATGGAATAGTGACCATAAGATGTCCTTTGGTTCTATCGGGAGCACATCTGTTACTGACACAATGGTCTCACGCGTCTGTATTCTAGAGGCCGCTTATTCAAAGAAATCACTTGAGTGCAAACTCCTGGGTGGCCAGTCATTACCATCGTCATCAGCTTGACCACGCCCACTGCAGGACAAAGTCCTCTCCGATACCTCTCCAGTTAAGCATATCCTGTGCCAGGATCTGTTGAGGTCAGTTGGCTACTTGATGCCAGGTTGTGCGGTGCGAAGATGTTAAATTTAAGTTTCAAAGCCGTTGCTCATTAGCAAGTTTGCACAGGGGACTAGAGAGACAGACAGAATGTGTAATCAGGCCTAGCGAAAAGTGGCCTCCCCCTGCACCGTTAAGACATCGCAAGTAGGCAACGACACACGCTTCGAAACAATTGGTAACAACATGAGCTTCTGGACTCATCAGTCGTTTTTCTGCCATCACGCAGGTGTGGAAAAGCGCTGCCGAGCAGATCTTCTACTCGCTAAGCCTCGCCGAGGGCATGATCATCTGCTTCGGCGGTTTCAACGAATTCAGGAACCAGCTGCAAGGGTAGGCAGTTGCAGCTATTACGCCTGACTGAATTGGCGGCAAAAAAACAAACAAAGCAGCTTGACTTAGGCTTGTTTGCCGCCTGTGTCACGCTTTGTAACGGGGAGTTTTAACGCAGAGTAATAGCATGACTTATAGACATTATACTCGACTGTATATTACAATACAATACAATGTTTATTCAACATCTCAGGGATGTTTGGAGTATTGGCAAATAGCCAGAAGGCTCGACTAAGGCCCGTACCCCAATACATGGCAAGCAGTGTGCAGCTACATGCTGCAGGGGTTAAAAATAAAGATTTAAAAAAATGGGTGTGATATTAGAATACAAACACAAGTCAAACATGAGCATACATGAAAATAAAGTGCATTGTAATGAAATTATTAGTTTACATGGTGAAGCGTATATATGTTTACCTATACATACAACATGATACAAACTGTAACGCATGGTGTGCAGTACTTAAGGCGTGGTGAAACTTGCAAATCCGCCGCCTGGTGCGCTCACGACGTAGGGAAAAGGCAGTGAATAAACCAGTGGACACAAGCCAGGATAAACAGTGCGACGTACACCAACAAGCTATGGAGGCGCTCGGTTTAAATAACCTGTTCTCTGCTCTTCAGCGAGGAACTGGCTGCCTATTCGGTGGTTTTACAACACAGGTGTAAACTGCGCTTGTGAACTACGTACACGACGAAGGAAGAGACAGCGTTACTCCGCAGATTTAGCCACTGAATTCTCGTCTCCGCTGCTGCACTCAGGGATGTGCTCGTGGTTGCGGCGGCTGACTTCGTCGTTAGCGTCCTCGGGGGCCTCGTTGTGTTCTCGGTGCTTGGCAACATGGCGTACAGCCTGGATGTTCCCGTCGACGACGTCGTCTCGTCGGGTGAGTGAGGGCTCGCGTTTTGCGTTGTCTTAGGACGTTGGGAGGGCTATTGCCAGACGTCGTCACTATACGACGCCGTATCATGGGCTGTCCTTAGAAACATGTATGACAGTTTTATACACTACTTTATTTCACGATGGGCCTGTACAATGTTACTTATAATTAGCGCTGTTCACTCGTAATTCGTAATTATCGTTGATCACTGCTACTGTGAATCTGAATTACTAGCATGACATACTGTTTAAACATCGGTCTTTATTGCAAGCCTTTCTTTATGTGAGGCTGATTCTGTCGTCACAGTCGTTAAAAATGAAAGCTCCAGAAAGCGAGTAGTACTATAGAGTCTACTTCACGCGCTTTATGGCTCCCCCACGGATAACCCTTCTCACTGCGTGCAGGTATTGGGCTGGCGTTCATCGCGTACCCCCAGGCGCTCAGCATGATCGCCTACCCACAGCTCTGGTCGGCCGCCTTCTACGCGATGCTCTTTTTCCTCGCCATAGACACCGAGGTGGGTGATGCTGCTACTACTTCGACCAGGAATGGCTGCGTGTAGTTTCTTTCGGCTGCATCTTAATGGCTGACCGGCTAAAGTCTCAGCATCTTTGCATCAGGCTGGCTTAGCATCGTGTCATTGGCGATGCATCGCGGTCTCTTTTCGGTTGTCTAAAGAATTCGGGCTGTATAACTTTTTCTCGTCTTTCCCTAGCGTTTATCGCGAACGCTCCAGATACACTTAGTGTCCGGATGTAACGGACGTGGGCTACGCGCGGCTAGAGTTACTTTTAGGATGAATGCGAGCATATAGAACACAGCACGGGCGTTGCAAAAACAGTGCGTCTGGGAGAAAAAGTCGGGCACTTCAAGTGTGGTTGTAGTACTTTGAATGCAGAAGACTGCACCTATGAACCCTGCACCCCCCTCTTCCTGTCCTGTGTTCCTTCCTTGTATAGTACAGTCCCCTGTTAAAGCGAACATGCGATCACGTGGCCTCCGCGCTTCGCGGTGCGCTACAGCCGAGGACTTGCGAGAACTGATGGTACAAGGCGCATGCGCAATAAGCATGACAGCTGGTCTTTCCGTGCGTGCGCCTGCTAGGCCGTGCTAGTCAGCACGGCTCCGCGGAGACCACGCGATCGCACGTTCCCTTTAACAGTGTACCGTACAGTACATCATCTGAGTTGAAGTCCTTCTTTGCGCCGTAGCCTTCTTCCTGAACATGTGCGCAAAAAGAACAAGTCCTCTTTCCGGTCCCCGCGGCCAGTTTTCTTCGGTCGAATGCCTGCTGACCCCGTTCAAGGACCAGTATCCTGTGCTGCGCTCGTACGGGCCCCTGCTGTCTTTCGGGGTGTGCGTGCTCATGTGCGTGTGCGGCATGCCCATGGCCAGCCGTGGGGGCCTCTACATCCTCACCGTGATGGACACCTACCTGGGCGGCTACCTGCTGCCATGGATAGGCCTCGCCGAGCTCCTGGTTGTCGTCCTCGGTTACGGTGCGGCTTCCTATGACTGGTTACGGAGTAGAGTCAGTAGAGTTGCTGCCATGACAAGCGGCTTTTCTCCGTCAAAGGGCCCCCTTCCAGTTAATGGCGTCGGCCTATTTTTATGAACCTGCTAGCGTCACAATGCAGAGAGAGAACTATCCTCGATCATGGAGGGAGGGGACTTTCCGCTTTCATCTGCCATTGTATGAATTGTCAAGCTAGCAGGTTCATGAGTATCGGCCGACACCATTGGTTGGAAGGGGGTCCTTTGACGGGGAAAAGCCGCTTCGTTCTTGAGTTGTATCTGACTATAGTGGAAATCAAGAAGAAATAGATGTGGGCAGGCACGAAATGCGAAGGCAAGGTAACGAATGGTTCTTAAAAGTAAGGGACTGAATTTCAAGAAAAAGCAAGCGCAGCAGAGGGTGGCAACGAGTCAGGTAGGCGAATGAGATTGTAGTCGGATACAACACAAGAACGCAGCGAGAAATACTCCTTATAGCTGTCCCTCCAGCCAGTGGCATCTATCAATTGTCACGACCATGCGGTTGATCCCACTTTACGGAGACATCTGCCAGTCACCTGCGATGACACATTAGGGAATTAGATGCGACACCATAAGAACAGGTCGACACTATTGGCTGAAAGCCCTCTTTTGAGGAATGTTCGCTGCTACATTCTGTAATTTAATCCCACTATAGAACGTTTGCTGGGATAAGGTTGCCGTAGCTGGGACAGGAGAGGTGAATTGGAGGAGAAATAGGAGAGGCCTTTGTCCTGCAATGGACGTGATTAGGCAGCTTAAATGACGTGCCTTTAATACACGTTGGTCGACAAAGTATGTACCCTGTGGGGTAGCTTAATTGCGGCTTCCCGTCCGCAGTGCGGAGAAAGACAAACCGGAAGACAAAAGGATGAACAGGAACAGAAGTGTCACTGAAACAGTCAAAAGAAGAAATACACACACACCGCCACACGCAGTTGACTAGCCAGCACTGCCTCAGCGGCGCTACTGGTGTGGTTCTTCTAGCAGGCCTGCCCACCACGCACCACCGTGCTCACCGAAGCCCAGATGCCATGGCGAGTCGAGAGACGTGCGATGGTTGCGACCATATTTGTGTATCACTCTATGTCGCCTTTCCGCAGGGCTGAAGCGGTTCTGCGCCGACATCGAGTTCATGTCCGGTCACCCTCCCAGCCTGGCGCTGAAGATCTGCTGGGCCGTATGCTGCCCCGTCTGCCTCACGGCGAGTTGGCGTCTTGTAACCTCTCCACTGTAGCTAACTCTGACGCTGCAAGTATCTTAGGGAACATTGGAGCTGTTCTTGCTTGTTCGTGCATCTGTTCGTGAGTCTCTCTGTGTCCGCACCCGCAGTTTACGTGTTCTGATTAGTCGCGAGGTCCAGCGAGATGTGCAAACCTAGATAATGCTACGGTACGCGCAAACAAAGAAGGCGGTGACAGGCATCAAGCGGCTATTGATATCTACTACTCCTGTGAACCACGAATTTAGCCTAATTTACTGGCAGCAAATCCAGCTTGTGACTTTTTCTTTCCCTCTTTCCTTCCCTCTTTCTTTCCTCTCTTCCTTCCTTCTTTCCTTGCTTCCGCTTCCTTCTTTCGTCCCTTCCTTCCTTCTTTCCTTCCTTCCTCCCTCCCTCCTTCCCTTCCTTCCTTCCCCCCTTTCTCGCTTCCTTCCTTCCTCGCTTCCTTCCTTGCTTCCTTCCTTCCTCGCTTCCTCGCTTCCTTCCTTCTTTCTTCGTTTCTTTTCCTTCTTATCTTCCTTTTTTTCGTTCCTTTCCTTCCTTCTCTTTCCTTCTTTCTTTTCTACCTTGTTTATTTCCTTACTTTGTTCTCACGCTTGACAAAAATATCCTCAAAAACTGCGATCCTCGCCCGCAGTGGATCGTGGTGGCGGACGTGTTCATGTACGGCGAGCCACTCAGGCTGGGAGACTACACGTTTCCAGTGTGGGTGAACGTGGCCGGCACTTGCTCGGTCCTCGTCGCCATGAAGATCATCGCAGTGTTCGCCCTGTACCACTGGCACACCTGCGGACGCGTGAGTGGTTATTAAGGACGGGCTCCTTTCGTTGCACCGATGCTGTAGCTTGCACGATGCACTGCCTGAGTGTATCAATGCTGTAAGGAGCGCAGCTGATAGGGAGCACGGCGTAGGGCACCCTGCTCAGTACCCCTCCACTCAACGCTGTCGCTAGGCTTACTTCTGCCCTAAATATAGCGGCCTGTCTACTGTTGAGAGAGAGAAAGAGAACGAGCTCTTCAGTCCTGGTGGAATGGCGAAAAGTAGCGTCGCATGTTGCTGTCATAAGGTTATAGGCAGTTTTTTTCGGAGAATATATTGCTCCTATTGCGAGCATTTATTCATAACTGCGGCAGCACCAAACCAAGAGGCCAACGACACTTTTTTCTTGGCTAGCTTTGCTTTTCATCATAATGAATTCATATAAGAGAGGACACGAAAAAAAAAAAAAACATTCAGGACGATACCGTTTTGTTCTTAGTGCATTTTGTTTTGCTTTCTTTTTAACGTTCGATTTATCGCTGAAAGTTTGTGATTTGCATGTTCAATATAGAGCGGTCTCTTCTTACTGCAGTTTATAAAGAGCTCGCGACGGTGAAGAGCGGAGTGGTCACATTCTCGCCCTATTAGTGATTTTCACCCGAAGACATATACTCGCTAATTCATTACAATACATAACAGACGCGCCAGTTAATTTGAGATGATCGAGAAGGATAGGTTTTAAGGATCGACGTTGGTGATCTTGAAGTTTTCGGATGGTTTGGCGATCAGGCGACACGTTGCAAGAACGGAGTGAATAGCTTCGGGTACTATATAGACTTTATTACTTTATCACGGGTCAAACAATTACAACAGGCCAGAGTGGAACTTACACCTCTTTGTCAGCTCTCCCATTAAGTGCGCCTAAGCGAAGTTTCTTACTCCGAGTTCCCCCCAGATTGTCTCCGAGCCTCCTCGAGTCTGTCCGGTCTCGCCATTGGCGCCAGAAATGCCGCTCCGTAAATCAGTTTTCACAAATCGGAGACTAGCTTGCAACGCTCAACTGGAGGGCTTTTCTTCAAAATCGAAATAATCAATGGCACGCCGGCGCCCGCGAGGTCAATCCCGCAAGCACGCGCTCTTTCTACGCTGTCGACGCCTAGTCGAAGCCTACGAGGTTTGCGCAGTTGCGATCGTAGTTACAGCGCACAGACACGTAAACCACAGCGAAAACGCAAGGAAGGCGGACAGGAGTCGGCCACCGCGTGCTCTGCTCTGGTCCCTCTCACACCCTCGCCGCCTGTCTCTGGGACGGCTATTCCTCGTCACTCGCTGTGCGGTGGAACGCTACATTTCAGTTCCTTCTTCGAACGCCAGGGGTCCGCGTACCGGCTCTGCTTTGCGGCGTGAACGCTACCTTCTAAAGCATTTTCTCCTCAATCTCGGCCAACAGTCGTTCCTGCAAGTATACCGCGTTTCTCTCAACGCTTACCAGCATGAACGGCGCCGGCTTGAGGGCTACTCGAGGAGCCCCGGCAAAACGATAGTCAAAACCGAGGATGACCAAGGTAGGACTTCTGGTTGTGCGCTGCCGGATTCTGCCCACCCCCTTCCCCCCTCCCAGCAGACTGGCAACTTAACTGACGGCGTCTAAAATTATTTTCCCGCACTTTTCCACTTCGGTTCTCACCCATCGTCTGCCACAGGTGCTGCACAAGGCCCTCCTGCCTTCGCACGACTGGGGCCCCAAGGACTCCGACGAGCACCATGAGTACCTGCGCTTTCTGCGGCTGCGAGGCATGGACAACCGCGCGGATCCAGATCAGCCACCGTCGCTGCCTGCAACAGGTGACAAAGACACACCGGCGGCTACCGGAGCCAGCGGGGGAGCACCACCGTCTCTCGCAGCGCCCTCCGACCCTACAACACTTGCCGTGATGGTGCACCCGCCCGAAGCCCCGCCCGTTGAACCTGCATCGGCGACACCTGGCGGAAATGTGGCGCCTGTCGCCGCAACCACCGCAGGGATGCAGGCCGAACTGATATGAGATCCTGCGAAGAAAGACCCTTTGTTCCTATATAAAACCCTGTACAAGATTCTGTTCAAAATCTTGAATAGGGTTTTATAGTGGACACCATGAGAGACCTTAAGCAATATTTATACAAGTGTCTAGTTCCACGGAGCTTGCTCTATGTGATGGCTTCAACCTGCGCAGAACACAATGGTGGTCACTACGGTGCCTCATATTTGCCATGTTTGCAGTGCACTCTCTCACACCCCCTTTCTGTGGCGTCATATCACTGTGCTTTGTGGCTCGACATAGAGCTTCCTTTACTTTTGTGTGTGATTCGCATAAATGCGGACACCGAGTGCAACTCTCATTTTGACGTGCTGCTTTCTGATTGTACTTCGCGCAGCCGTCTCAGTGTGCGCACTTCGTGTAATCGTTAGTCGACGTTCTTGCGTTCTGGCTCATATCTTGGGCCCCTTTAATCACGTGATGTTTCTCGGACGGTAGCGCGTGGAAGGGGGTGAGTTAAGCCGATGGAGCGCATACAAACAGCACGCAATCGATATGGCGCAAGTTAAGATGGCAGCGCATAGGCTTTGCTCTGACTCCTTGTGGTTACTGCGACACTGCATCTGTATTTAGCGCTTCAAGTGTTGCATAACTAGGGACTGCCAATGACAAGTCACCCGTGTCTGTGCACATTTGAAATGACTCCGCCTGCAGGGATTTTCCTGCAGGCTGATCGCAGGCGTCGACGCGATGCATGTGTGCGAGAACTAGGGCATTGTAGCGCATAGTAGTGTCACGTGGTGCGTACGTGTTGTGCAATCTTCGCCAATTTGAGAAGTTACCACAGAATTGGCGCTTTTTGGAGCTGCTGAACTGCACATAGGTTTAAATTATTCAGTAAACATTATAAGTAACGTTTATTGCTGTGCGTTATTCTCAGCATTCTGGGATAGAGTGTTTTACTGGTCACGCGGGATTAACAATCTGCGGTATAACAGCCATAGACTGCAGCGCCGCCAGCAGCGAGTAGCCATCAGCTCCAGCACGATCACATGTCGATGTCGATGAACGCGATGAGACTGTACGAGCGCAACGAGACGAAAGCTCTAACGACGAGTAGGCACGTGTTTACTGTTTCTCGCCGCTGGTACCATGGCTCATCTCGTTCAAAGCCATTGTCCCACACATCGTGCTCGTGACCGATTCCCCAGTTCTGCTCTGGCACGGGGGAATGGCGTCTGCTTTGGGATGATTTCGTTCTTCAGTTCGGTTCCCACCCTCTATTGGTCCTACGTGGTCCTCGCCTATTGGTGGACTTAAATGAGAAGAGCGTATGCGGGGCGCAATGTCGCTTCAAGCAATGACAAAAGAGCTGGGGGAAAAATAATTGTAACACAGTATTTATTTCCCTCTGCCAGTTTTTTATACAAGATGTATGACCTCTGTCGGGGATAACCAGCCCGTCAACAACCAAGCTGCCAGCTGACAACAAATCGGCGGTTATGTACAGACTTCTGTGCAGGCTGAATATTGACGAGCAGCTCATTATGTGCCGCAGAAGGCATCCTGCTCTCTTCTGGGTGCCTCGGCTTCTGTCGCCTAGAAGCCCATTAAAAAGAGTGTACTGCTTCAGGTGCAATCTTCTGTGGTAACGAGCGCAGGTTATTTTTGTTTTCAGCATTTTTTTTAGTAAAGCCACAATGAAGGCGTAATGCGTAAGGTTGGCTTCTTTATAATAGTATATTTGAAGCAGAGCACGCTTTACAGGAGTCAATTAGCACGATTAAAGGGATACTGAGGACATGTAGAAATTCGCCTGTATCTTAGAGTACCCCTTCCCAACCACAAAGAGATCAGTCAAAGTAAAAAAAAATTCATAAGCTACAAAAAGTCAAAAATAGAAGCGTCGCAAACACTGGTTGATTTCGCAAGTGAAATGCATGCAACACCTATTTTTCGGCGTGAATAGGATAGGCAATCCTACACCTCTTTTCGCTTAAAAACTGTGACGATCCGTCCTCTTCGATACGGACGTGACAAGTTTGAATAGACTAGCGGGAAGATTTTGACGCGTTAGTGTTAAAGGCCCCGTGTCGCAGAAAAACCTATATCGGCGTTGACCGGCGGCGTGGCCGAAAACTTGAGACTAAAAACACAGCCGAGATGGTTGATATTATCTGGACATGCCCAAACATAACGCAAACACGTAAGGAAAAAAGAACGGGAGAGACACTGATGCTCAGCTGGGACCCAACTACTCAATTTGCTGAAAGCGCCGCCCGTACACAATGCTTCGAGCCATTGCCTAAGCGGATGGGCAACCCCATCCTTCTTTGACAGTAGTGATTTCAATCAATCAATCAATCAATCAATAAGTCAGTCAGTCAGTCAATCAATAAGTCAGTCAGTCAGTCAATCAATCAGTCAGTCAGTCAATCAGTCAGTCAGTCAGTCAGTCAGTCAGTCAGTCAGTCAGTCAGTCAGTCAGTCAGTCAGTCAGTCAGTCAGTCAGTCAGTCAGTCAGTCAGTCAGTCAGTCAGTCAGTCGATCGATCAATCGATCAAAGAAAGTGGCCGAGAAATTGTGCCTTGGACGCCGGTCTCCCTTGAGCAGGGCTATTTGTCCTCATTTCCTGGCATAAATATTGTAGCGCACTGCATTATATAATAATTGCAGCGTACGGTCGCGGATAGTAAGAGAGACAGACGCTTCAAGTTGGCTTCAGTTCCTTTCGGTCATCGACTGGCGTGGTCAGAGTGCGGCAGCATAACGATGCAAAACAGAAGAGAGATCCCTGGCTCCGGCGGCGCCTGGCAGCCGTGCAGTGGCGGTTGCGATGAACGTGGCGCTCTTGTGGGGCACCGGGGCAGTGGTGGTGTGACCACCGATGTGCCCGCCCGCGTCTGCGTATGGGTGTCAGTTGGTTCCTGGCAAAGGACCGTTCGAGCAACTCCGCAAGCACACCGTTTTGCAACGCTATCCCGCACACATAATGCTTCAGGCAACGCCACCACGCTGTTTCGCACTGAAAATAGAATCCTCTTGACCCTGACGTCACACATGAGTAGACAGATGAGCTGGATGACGTATGTGCTATACAGCCAACAAGAAGATATGGAGAGGGGTCCGGAAATTTCCGGAAATTAAGTCCTGCGGGACATCTGTGCTTTGAGCATAGTAAGCGTTTAGGTATGGTAACCCTCGAAGAGCCGTCACATGAAATGACTAATTCGAGATTGGTTGCAAGTGTCTGTAGAATACTCTGAGGAAAGGGTTAAGTTGTATAGCAGCCCATAATAGGGTACTGCGTGCTAAAAGGACTATGCTCGAATAAGATAAAAGCATCACACAGTGGAAATACGTTCGGTTTAAGCTCATCGCGCTAGACAGGATACAAAGACGCACGAAAGACAGTTTTTGAATCGTGTCACTCACCCTTGTCCCCGTTCTCACGCGAGGCGCCGCGCAGCAGCGCGTATTCATGGACGGCGTGGTTTCGGAGGTCTGTGTTAATTAGGGCAGAAGAAGAGAGAGAGGGGGAAAGAGGTTTTTAAATATGTTTTAGTTTCGGCTAATATTGTTACGCGTTTGACTTTGACGCTTATTAAGAAGTTTTTTTAGGATATTCCTCTTGTGATATTTAAGGGTCAACAACGATTAAAAGCGAAATTGTCAGGACATCATACCTCTTTCACCCTCTTCCCCGGCGCTATCCGTATCACGTCTCATGGAGGTGTTGTCAAAACGTGTAGCCCTTGATGTAGCTTGCCGCGAGATGTCGAAGGGGTTAAAGTTCTTAATTACACTTCTATAAAAACGCTGCTAATCGGCGCCTAGAACTACAGATGTTGGCGTTGGTTGCATTGTCGAGCTTTTCGCGCTGGCTTCTGTGTCCACGTCCTCTTCGCACAAGTCGTGTACACACGACCATTTATTTGTGTTATGTTATTTATTTGTGGCTTATTTATGTTATGAGAAAGAGTACAGTGCAATGTTGCACGAGGCACTCGTTCATGATTGAGCGGTGGGTGGTAGAGGGCACGTGAATCTGTGGCAAACATTTCGTGCAGTTTTATGGTTTCCGAAGTTTGCTGGCTTGGGGCAATCGGTGGTCGAGAGTTCTCTGCTAATCTAAGGCGGAAACCTTATAAGCGTTGTTTGCAGTAATTGCCTTTAAAGTACATTTATCGAACGTGGAGGGGCCTCACTGTACATGGGTTGTGTTTCTATGGCGTTGGTGATAAAGCGATTGAACAATAAAATCTTAGTTCGTATCTTGTATTTGTGTACAAGGACGAGAATTATCGGTCGCATTGGTTTAGTACGTTTTTGGCATGCTTCACCGGAAGCATCTACAAGGGGGAACGGGGGCAACCAATCTTACTGAGATCTCAGGCATAGGTTTGGTATCATGTTGTGTTCTTTCTCCCTAATAGATTCTTGAGGCTATGGCGCTAGCCAGCGGTGTTTGTGTCTTGTGGAGAGTAAGAACATCACAAGAATATTGGAGGAGGAGCGCGGTGCCTGAAAGCTCGTGGAGGAAGATTGTTAAAAATGGCGGACGATTTAGTGTGATTAGGACAAATGCGAGTTGGGTGCACTTCGGTGTTCACTTCCGCTTCGGACTGAGGCTCGGATTTCAAGGTCAAACAGGCTTCAGACAAAGATCGACGAAATCAGACTTAAGCTACTTAAGACTTTATTTATTGTACCCTCAGGGCCAAAGGCATTACAGAGGGGAGTGGGTTAATTAGGATAAACAACAATGAAATAGAATACAGTGAAAATAGGTATTACAAAATAAATTTCCTCCAGAATAAAACAAATAACAACATTCAGAAAACGTAAATAGTATAGAAACAATGTATACAATACTGTGGAAGCAGATATAACACACAATCAACTTTCTTCAGAATAATCCATATTAGCTACAGCGTCATGAAAGATTTTATTATTAGGAATGGCGGGGATAGCGTTAATTGGTTAATGCCCATACATGCGAAATTGTTCATTCCCTACTTTATACAATCGTAGATCACTGGAAGTCTTCATACTACTCCTGTAGCAGTGGTGCAGTGGTCGAGCAATGCGCCACTGCCCTGCGATGGCATGTGCTGCCATCTGTTGGGACTTGTGCGGCACAGGTTGCTCTTCTCGAGTGACCAATCATTAGTTTAACTACCACCTGCCACGGTGGGCAGTTCACTCTGAATCGGGTGGGCAGGTTGAGGTAACACTAGACAGAAAGTGGCAGAATAGACGAGTGGCAGTCGTAGTGCTAGCACTAGCACACTATAACTGCATGCTGTGGGGCCTCCGTGAATCTCCGGATGCTCTACAGAGCATCTTTAAAGTGAGGGCGTCGACCATTAAGGATCCGCACGAAGCGTTATATTGTTTCTTTACGTGTTTTGTTCATCGCATCCGGCAGAAGGCCTCATGACTTTATTTGCTACGCGAGACGCAATCAGTACGCTCTGCAATTGTCATGATCACTCGCGGCTTCACACGATGAACCTACAGATGCGCACTTCGGATTAAGTAGCGCTTTACGTCGGATTTAAGAGAAGTGTGACTGGACACAGCTACCCGACGACGCTGCACGCTTTGTGAAAACGCGCCAAGACTTTCAGAGGTGGCAGACACTGCAGACCAAGCCAACTGGACTTATGGAGTCAAGGCAACCTTAAGTTTTGTGTTCTTAAGCTTCGGGCCGATGCTTCTTCAAAGAGGGGGTAACGGAACGAAGCGCATGTTATTTTTTCGTGTGTTTTGTTTACCGCCGCCGGCAAACGTTCTTATCACTTTTTTTGCTACCCGAGACGCAACCAGAGCTCCCTCAAAATGTCACCATCACGCGCATACGATGCTCCAGATTGTTGTCTGTGTTCACAGATCCTTGACTAGGAGCTTGCAGCCATCTTTAAATTTAAAGCGGCAGACCGAGATGGCCATTCTCTCATCGGCGCCCGTCGCTCCCTTACAAAAATGGTCTATAGATAGTTTATAGACTTCTTAGAGACTCTATTCCCTTGCTATAAATATTTATTTTTGCCCATTTATAGTCTATAGACAAAAAGTAAAGTGTATGGCCATAAATCTATAGATTGTCTATAGAATGTCTATATGATTTGTATTGCCAAGAGACTGTTCTCGAGGGTCTGTCTATAAACCTATGTAATTTGAAAATTTCAGCCAAGTGCAGAGGCTCTCAACCGCGCAGCTCGTTAACGCGCTCCAACTCACAGGGTGGCAGCATCGCTTTTCTCCAAGGACTTCGACATGAACCCCAACTGCAGAGAAAGCACAACTTGTGCCGCCATACATTTCTACGCGAGCGCTGTGAAGACATGGACTGGTGGGCGAGTTGGTCAGACATGGTTTACAAGAACCATGTGAAAACATGCCTCTGCGTCAGGCAAATTATTCTCCTCGAAACCACTGGCAGCTGCAAACGCCATGGCTCCTATATTACAGCTGCGGCCTGTTCGAGAGAGCGCGGGAGATTTTATACGTGAATGGAGTTTCGTCCATATTCGGTCCATATTTACTTAACGCTGCAGAGATTTCTGTAATCAGAGGGCAATCCATGGTTGGAATGGATGCGCTGGATTGCACGATATCAGGTATGAACGTAACTGTATACGATCGGATGAAGTTTCAGCCGATGTCGGTACAGCACAGATACTCCGAAGAGAGGTTGTGTATGTGTATCGGCAATGCAGAGCACTGTTTCGCAAAAAAAAAGGGTGTATTTGGTAGACGTAGGCAGACGTAACATGACGTTAGGAGCTACCGAGTGAACTAAGGCTCATTAGAGGCGATAAAGGAATCTGCTCGATTAGAGGCGGTAGCACTGACCCTGTTGAAGCGGAGGACGACCCCTTCTTTTTCTTCAGCTCCTTGTTCTGTGCAACGCTATCTCAAACGGAAATATAGTTCAGTAACTACAGCACTGATGAATTTTTTTCATAAACGTGAGCCATTGCTGCCTAACCTTAGGAGATGGACTGTGCCACTGAACAGTGAAACCACTCTTGAAGTTTTTAGAGGTGCATGATCTTCATTTTTATCTTGACTGCTAGACTCAAGGTGACCGTATGCCTTGCACACACTGCATTCGACTGCTCTTACGCGCCAAAATAATTTCGCTAAACAGCTGTGGCTAAAACGTATCGATGGAAAAGTCGAACACAGGTCGTCAAAGCAATTTTTTAAAGGTCACCTCGTTCGCGACAGATAGCATGTATCGTGAGCAATAGGAGAGGTGCGAAAATTTTTTGCATGAAATCTCATATTTTCTTGTTGTTTCCCAGCTAAATTTGAGAATGACTTTTGGATATTAAATGCCAAGAGAAAAACTAGTTAGAAAATTAAAAAAAACTGTGCTTGTAACACACAGCTTGGAGTAATCAATAAGTGAATCCTCGAAATTTGTTCTGTCGAAATGTTTGAGTTCTGCAGGATAATAAAATGGTATGATCAGGGAAGAAGCATAAGATATGGCAGATGTGCGGCATTCTACAGTGGAGCTTACATCAAATCCAAAACTTGACCACACTCACAGACAAGGCGATTACCACAACTATTGGCTGCTATGTACCCATATAGTCCCTGCACCGTCACTGGAGCTGCTCCTCATGCCTCCACTTCACTTCCACATTTATATTATATTTGAATTTTAAATTTGTACATCAGTGTTCGCCTGCCTCAACCACAGCATCATTATAATAAGCTTGCACTCAGATGAAATTCTGTTGTAAGCGTACTCACATAGGCACTATGCATGGAATATCTGCTTTCTTCTTTCACTCCCTCCATTAGCCCTTCCCGTAAGGCGCGGTTCAGGTGTCCAACGATGTATGAGACAGATACTGCGCCATTTCCTTTCCCCAAAAACCAATAAAAAAATCATCGCCCTCTGCAAGTTTTCAGCAGAGAGGGAACATAGTATCATTCAGTGTCAAAGATCTCATGTACATAAATAAATCACCAACGTCATCATCACCAGCAGCAGCATTCGGCACATCGTTTCTAAAGCATCTCTCGTCCATCACGGCACTTGCATGAGGAACTAAATGCCACAGGAAGAGCACCCATAGGAGGGGACTGGTGCGAAGGGATACCTGTCTGGCACGTCTCAAGCCGTGGGCCTTGTCTCTTGCCATCTTGACCTTGGCGTAAATACGTTCTACGAGCAGCGTGGCTCCCTTACCTCGGCTGGCTTGACTGAAGCACGGCCCCATTTTGCATGTTTCGTTCGCTGGTCTCTTGCGTTCCCTTTCTTTCTGGCTTAGTTTTAGTGGCTGCTTTGTGGTTAGAGGCTACCCGTTTGTATACAGGCAAGGGAATATGTCGCCTAGCCTGAACCACCGTTCGCATCTGCGAAATATTTCATTGCGTCAGTGGCCCGAATCGTGTAGAAAATCAAGATAGACACAGCGCCAACTTTTTCTCGGGTTTTTATTCGAGAGAGCATTGAAAGAGAAAGAGATGACTGCCTTCTCGGCGTCTTAGTTTCGAGGCCGGCGGGCGCCGACCCCCACTAGTGATCGCAGCGCCCCAATACGGGGAAGCAGGCACTACCACCTGCCGGAGGTATATTTGACAAACCCGGTACTTGGCGCCAATATTAGAGAGGTACGATGTAGGCACCAGTAATCATTAGTACGTGGCGCTGAATTTTGCGCTGAGGTTCGCATTAAAAGAGAAAGTAAAAATGAAAAGCGCATATAAAAACGGCATATGAAAACTGCATTTAAAAAGAGAATATGAAAAGGTTAAAGTGAAAGGTGCATATGAAAATTTAAAAAATAAAAATGAATACTTTTGAAAGTTTAAAAGGTTTAAAAGTCAAAGTGAAATATCTTCAGCAGCCATAGCAGCACTCGCGACATCCAGTAGGGAAGGTGTGTAGTCTATAGGCGCTGAGAATGGGAAAGCATGAGAAAATGTGTGCGTGAGAAAAGGAATGGGCGCATGCCAACGGGAGAATCATGGCCTTTGCCATTGAGTGGAGATCATTGAATGAATGCCAGGCCTTGCGGACACACAAGCTTTGCGGCAGGTCCAAGATCGCTGATGCAAGGCAGAGTCCACAAAGGTCCAGCTCGTAGTGTCTCCGAAGAAGAGAGTGAGGATGAAGGGCGGAGCCAAGGTTGCTTGGCCAAGGATGCGGCCATGCTCGCATTGGACCGCGGGGGCGGTGGGCCGCGTATACAGCCGGGCTGCGGGTGAAAAACAATAAGAACCGGCACTGAGAACGATATCTGAAAACACGCTCGGTGACAAGAAGTCTTATATTCTGTATTTGTACCCTCTGCCCATAACATTCTTTCTATCGCTCCTCCCCCCATTCTTTTACTCTCCCTGTGCCTTTATTCGCGCTAGTCACAGCTCAGGTGCTTCATGTTGCGATGACAGATGCCGCGGCTAGCAACATCTTTTACTTCCATTGTTATTAACAAAGAAAAAAACAAACAAACAAACAAACAGCCAATGACAACAACGACAAGACGTCGAAAATTCCAAAATTCAAAAGTATCTGTCAATGGACATCAAAACGAAGTGATTTAGCTAGGAACATTCAGCACTCTGTGCCACCGGAGCTGTCACTAAAACTCGTGTGGTAGATCATAACAGTCCAATAATTTTAAATTTTTAATGTGTTGGCTTTAGTAGATGTGTACGAGCGGAAATAACGACCGCCGTCTGTCAGTATCCAATGGAAAGGCTACGAACGAAGTTAGTATACTAATTACACGAACCTTATGTAACGGTTCATTGTTTATGGGTGTTTAAGGTCCCAAAGCGACTCAGGCTATGCGGGACGCCGTGGTGAAGGGCTCCGGAAATTTCGACCACCTGGGGTTCTCTAACGTGCACTGTCATCGCAGTATACGGGCCTCTAGAATTTCGCCTACATCGAAATTCGACCGCCGCGGCCGGGATCGAACCCGCGTCTTTCGGGTCAGCAGCCGAGCGCCATAACCACTGAGTCACCGCGGCGAACCTTAAGTAAATACCTTTCTTGTTTTAACCTGGGATATACCTAACCTCAGTGTGTCACCTCGGATATATAACGAACTTTTGTCTTAACCTCGAATATAACAAAATTTCGGGCGCAAACCTCGGACATACCAATCTTTCGCGCGTTAGCTCTGAATATAACAAAGTTTCGTGAGTCGACGTCGGACATAACGAACGTTTGGCTGCTTACGCATTCAAACGATCTACCGAGAATTGCCTAAGGGATTTCTTTCTTCAAATTGCATCCGTCATCTTGCTAGTCAGATGCGCCACGTATGAAGAAGCGGACGGTGAGCGCGCGTACAGTGCGCGGCATCTTGGCTGACTGCCGGAGATTATTACCTGGCGTGAGGACGCTCGACAGCGTACAAATGAAACACGAAACGCTAAGCGTGCGTCTGAGACGTCGAAAGAGCGAAAAGAACGTCTCGCCAAGCGGAGGCGTCAAGACGCCGAGTCGTTGCCAAACTACGAGAAGAACGTCCGACGGAGCAGGAAGAACCAGACGCGAAGACACGCCGGATGACCGATGAAACCATACGGCTGACGGCCAGTGCTTCGACAACGAGGACGTTGGAGTCCTTTCGCTACGTATATCCTGGCCTAGCTGAGCTAAGCCACTGCTGATTTTTTTCCCTCTTCTGACGCCGGAAGGCTTTTAGATGAACCGCTTGTCATTCAATAAGTTCGCACTTTCGCCAGAGCAACCACACTGTGGCGTCACACACGTGCAGAAATTGCGCGCCATCATTCGGCCGGCCGCGCGTGGCAACCACACTGCCGCACAGAAGCTATTGTGTAGGAAGAATATCGAGCGAAATGACTGGATGAAAGCGAACACAGCGTACCGAGGATTCTGCTAGTATGTAATGCTCGGAATAGATATGGGAGAGGACTAGCTAGGAGGGGCAGCCGATGGCGTCCCTCCAGCCAATGGCGTGGACCGGTTCTCAAGATGTCGCGGGCTGAAATTTAGCAGATACTAAGCAGGATAGGGAAGACGTTCCTTCCCCCATTCCAGTGGGAGCGAATGGATTGTTCGGGTTCACCCATGACACCCCAATCTCTACGACAAAGGGACACCCCAAGACAAAGGGACACCCCAAGACAAAGGGACACCCCAAGACAAAGGGACACCCCAAGACAAAGGGACACCCCAAGACAAAGGGACACCCCAAGACAAAGGGACACCCCAAGACAAAGGGACACCCCAAGACAAAGGGACACCCCAAGACAAAGGGACACCCCAAGACAAAGGGAACTGCTGTACTGCCATAAAAAAGTTGTCCGCTTGTATAACGTGAAATCGCAGGTGACTGGCAAGTGCCTTCGTGAAAGAGGATTAACCGCGACTTTATGACAGCCCTAAAGTGTTTTCAGAGAATGAAAGGAAGGCAGAACTTGCCCATCAGAAGGTTCCTTTTGCGAGCTGGCGAAGCCTCGCTGTCTTGGTCTCCGAGAAGCAGCCTACTTGCCCGAACCGAGACGACCTGTACTTCCAGTACGGAACCTGCAAGAGAAAATATCACATGCTATTGATCTGCTAGAAGCAGCCCAACACGCTCGAACTTAGCCGACCTGTACTTCCAGCCTGGAACCTGCAAGAGAAAATATCACATGCAGACCCTGAGCTCCCTCAAATGAACACAAAATAGCTGCACGAATTTTGCACCAAGGACTATGATATCAGTAGTTTGTGTGTCATAAAAAAAAATGTAGGGAATGGAAAATTCGACAACCTGGTTTCTCTTTGTAGCGATAGCTATATTGCGGTAGCATTTCGAGCCTTTAGCGTGGCGGCGCGGCCATCCTGTGGCTGCACCGCCACGCTGTCACGTGGTTGGTGACGTGGTGCGGAGCAGCTGCCGGTGGCGTGGCGCCGTGGCTCATCACGTGGTTCGTCACGTGGTTGCTCACGTGACCAAGTTCCAGTCGGGCAGCTGTAGCTATCGCGTCACTCCAGGTTTAACCAGAGCTAAACCACCGCCAATTTTTTTTTTTGACGTGCACTGACATCGCACAGTGCACGGGGCTCTAGAATTTCACTTCCACCGAAATTCGACCGCCGCGGCCAGGATTGAACCTGCGTCTTTCAGGTAAGCAGCCGAGCGCCATAACCACTCAGCCACCACGGCGGCTTGGACTGGAAAGGGGACTTGTACTCTTACAACCAATGAACAGTGCAGTGTGCATTTGTGCGCTCAGCAAACTTAAAAACCATACAGACCCAGCATTCCTCGCTTGCTTGAAGGATTAGCTTGGCCATCCATATCAGCAATGGCCGGAAGATCATCAGTGAATAACCACTGTGGTATTCCATCACGCGGTCCCAGCTGAAAATATAAAAATGCATTTGGTAGTGACGCCCGCTGCTGAACAGCAAAGTACGAACTTTAAAAGGCAATTTCAGTGATAGTGCAAAACAATTACGTTTCGGAAAATTTGAATTGTTAACCTTGGCAGGAGGTTTTATGAACTGTATTTTTTTCGTAACGCAATACTGATGCCCTACTGTGATGAAGATCTCTATACTCTAGCGTGGAACATCTGGTAGAAACGGGTTTTTGTCAGATAAAAAAATATACAAAAACAACGGCAAGCATGTGCGAGATTTCCTTCGGCTTTTTTTCCCCGAAAATATGCAAGCGTTTGACCACTGCATTGTTTCTGAAAAAGTCATCAAGCACTACTTATTTCCGACGAGCACCAAGACAGCTTCCACTAACACCAACTAGCAGGTTTGGAAGAACTTCTTGCTAGGCTAGATGGTGCATGTTGTAACAAAAGAATTGCAGCGCAACCAAGACGGACACAAGAAGGGACCACACAGGACTAGCGCTAGTACTGTGTGGTCCTTTCTTGTGCCTTTTTTTTCTATGGTATATAAAATAGAGAATATATACAATAATTATTGTGGGAAAATAAAAATAAAGTGTCCCTGCAATTTATTTTTCGTTATTTTTATTGTCCCACAATAATTTTTGTATATATTGTCTGTTTTAATGACCAGAGAAAAAAAAAGGTTGTCAGTGATAAAATGCTTAATCTAACACGTTGAGCTGCTAGTTGTGGAATCTATGTACAGTCAGCATTCCAATTTGAAGAAAGAACTCAGCTGCATACCAGTGGTGCGTCCTTCCAAGAAGCTGGAACGTGCAGTAGAGAGCGGCGGCAGCCTGCTTCGAGGGGGCAACCCATGCCATGCGGTAATCGACGAGGCAAACTTCGAGAATAAACTTGGCCGTGAGCTCCTCCTCCCTGCTTGCCTATACACGACACGAAAAGAGGTGGCAGCCAGGGCACAATTAATCCAAAGATATTTAGCAATCAAAATGGTTACCATTACATCAGCCGTGTCTGTAAGGAGCCAAGATCTAATTCTAAATGCGCGCCATGAAAAAAAGTAACAGTTCGTAGTTAAATTACAAAAGTGTCACAGTGTTTCCATTTCACAAATGAGATTTGGCAAATAAACCACCAGGACCCTTGTCAATAAGGACGAATATTTTTGTGATTGGCCTCAAGCAACAGTTTACAGAAAAGTAAGACAGGATTTTTCCATCTAAAACTTCCCAGACGTGGCAGTCGACCACGTTCGATTTCTGGGGGAATAAGTTCTGTTCTGTTGGTGAGCGCGGGATACCGTATTTACTCGACTATCGATCGCATCCCCTATTATAGCTACCAAAAAGTGCATTTTTTATGCGTTGCATATTGCAATCACTCAGTTCAGCCCTTGGGCGCGGCCGGGCAGCCACCAAACCACGTGACGTGACGTCACGACAGCCGGAGGAAAAGCTGGGCCCCAACTCGCGCGGTCGCGCGCGGCCGCAGCCACCACCTGACTCCCGGTCCTCCCGCTAGGGGCGCTGCGCCGGCGCGTGACGTCCCGGAGGAAAAGCTGGGCCCCAACTGGCGCGGTCGCGCGCGGCCGCAGCCACCACCTGACTCCCGCTCCTCCCGCTAGGGGCGCTGCGCTATCATTGACGTCACGGCATATGTATAAAAGAGCTGCGCTCCTTCGCCGGGACAGTCTTATACCCCTGTCAAACGGGCATTTCGAGGGCCCTCGAACCGATAGTCTATCGACTCAAAGGCGATCGAGCGCTGCTACACGGGCAGTTTCAATGGCGATCGAGTCAATAGCCTATCGAGTCAACGGAGCAGCACGGAACTCCATCGAGATATGCAACGCATTCTTGGCTTAACCGAGCTAAGCCTGGCCATTTTTTTTCTTCTGGTGTAATTCGGTCCCGCCTTCCTTTCGGCGTGCATTCTGCTGATAACGATACTGAATGCTTGCAGGCGCCTTGTTTTGAACGCCGGACCAACTACGCAATAATATGAAACATCTGCTGAACGTGAAGCTATAATACACCGAACAGCCAATGAGTACGTTAGGCATAACGTCCGAGAACCAATAGAAACAACGCCTGGTCACAAAGGGTTTCTCTGTTCGACCTGCTACTTCATTCACTGCCGCAACTAGTTGTGGTTGGTCACCAAGCTCAATGAGCTGTGCTTTCAAAACGAGGTCCATCCCTAGTGCCAGAAGCTTCATGATGCTCATACAGGCTTTGTCATTAGAATGTCAAAAAATTTGTATGATATTGAATGATAGGTGTATGACAAATGTATGATTTTATAAGAAAGTATCAAGGCGTATAACACCTAAATGATAATTGCAGGACATTTGTGTGAAAAACTTGAATGAGATTATTGCATTGCACGGCATTTTGTTTTTAGTAGGGACGGGCGCCGTCATATTGAGCACAGGGCTGTGCTTGTAGCACTGGAAAGAGTTGAGGATTAAGCTCCCCCACATTCTCCCCTTATTCGGCCGGTGGTCGCCGCTCGTCAGTTTATAGTCTATAGTCATAGTCTATAGTCATAGTCTATAGTCATAGTCTATAGTCATAGTCTATAGTCATAGTCTATAGTCATAGTCTATAGTCATAGTCTATAGTCATAGTCTATAGTCATAGTCTATAGTCATAGTTTATAGTCATAGTTTATAGTCAGACACAACTCAAGAACGAAGCGGGTTTTCCCCGTCAGTGTAGCGCCCTTCCAGCCAATGGCGTCAGCCGATTCTCATGAGCCTGCTGACGTGACAATGCAGGGAGTGGCCGGTGAAAGGGACAGTCCAACCATTCCATGGTCGGGGATAGTCTTCTCCCTGCATCGTCATGCCGCTCCTTGCATTGTAACGCTAGCAGGTTCATGGAAATAGGCCGACGCCATTGGCTGGATAAGGGAGTCATTTGGCGGGGAAAAGCCAATTCGTTCTTGAGATGTATCCGACTATAAAAAAACTCGAGGCTGTAGTCCTGTCTGTAGCTTACAGCTAACAGTTGTACAGTTGTAACAGCTTAGTTGTGCCCGACTACAACGCGCCGCAGGTTGTTCAGCAACGCTGGATGGCGCTGCTCGAACTGATCGAGAAACCGGCGCAACGGCTGAAGAAGGTCGCTGGTTTGGTTCCTCTCGATTCCAGATGCAAAGGTTATAGTGATCGGTGACAGCAGCGCTTCGGTGCTAGCGAAGAGTTGCATGTGGTTCAGACTAAAAGAGTGCGGTGAGGGGCTAGTTAGTACGACATTATGGAAACAATTAATAACTGCGAAAAAGGACAGGACGAGAAGAATCGCACGAGACAAGCGCATGCGCACTAACCGCTTTTATGGCTTTTGTCTTTGCGGTTGGTGCGCGTGCGATTTGTCGTCGAAGGAAGGAGGCGTTGTTGCAATAAACCAGTTGTTAGTCTGCGCTTGTCTCGTATGATTTTTCTCTCTTGTCCCGTCCTTTTTTCGCAGTTATTCATTGTTTCCATAATGGTTCAGACTCATTGACATCGAAGAGGTCGGTTTCCCGGCCGGTCAGACCCTGCGGCGGCGCGTCTGCAGTGCTCAGCGCACAACAGAGCTGCGCGGCATATTACAGAGCTGCGCGGCATATTACAGAGCTGCGCGGCATATTACAGAGCTGCGCGGCATATTACAGAGCTGCGCGGCATATTTCAGAGCTGCGCGGCATATTTCAGAGCTGTGCGGCATATGCGAAGTACACATGCTGCTTCAGATGTTAATTTTAGGGCAAGGCGCGAACGTTTTGGACGCGGCTCACTAAGGTCGTTTAAAAGTTGAAAGGATGCGAGCTCGCCCAGTCTTGGATCTAGAAATGAGCTCTTGGGGCATGCTTTTTATTAACGAGTTCCTTGACCTCTGGACTGCGCGCAGTGTGCACGAAAGACGACACAAGCAAACATTAATGTGCAACATGCCCCACTGACCCCGCTATGGAGAGAACGCAGCACCAAGCTAGACAAACCTGAGCGGCCTTGCAGTTTCGGCGCAGGAAGTTCAAGGCCAGGGGCCACGACAGGTTCCAGTTCAACGTTAGGAGAATGTCCCTCTCCATGTCAAAGAGTTCCGCCTTCTTGGTCCCTTGCACGCGGTTAATATAGTTGATGAAGTCAAGCCGCCATTTAGTGTTTTGGCGCTCTTCAAGCTTGGCCGCCACGAAGAGAGAGGCTTTCCACAGAAGATCTATCTTGTGCTTGGCTATGATGCACTCCTGCACAGGAATAATGCTGGGCATATTAAAAAATAAAAGCGCACAAAAGACAGAGCACCAGAACCACCGCTTTATTCATAAAACCTGGGGTATATGCAGGATGAAGGAAAGGCATGACACATAAATTAAAGGCAAAACACGAAACCCAAAAGAAACATGAACGCGCCGCTCGAAAATGCCGAAGAAACAAGAGCTCCTATTTTTAAAGAAAACAACACTAGGTTTACTAACGCAGCCTCGTTGCTCCTTTGCGACAAAATATGCTTCTGCGACAAAATATGCTTCTACTAAATGCAGGACAGGCGTGCCGCCGGAAAGCTCGCGAGACAGTCCTATTCGTAGCTTCCTGCATGCGCGCACATCTTCTCTCATCCCAGTTTGGAAATGACGAAAAACTAGAGCGTAGCCCAAGTAATAGTTCACTGACGTCACTCAACCTTTCGAGCCAGAAAAACCTGCTGTTGGTCTCTGATATTTGTGCGAGGTTAACCTTGTGTTTAGCGCATAATGGCCTTAGTTTCTATGCGTCATGAAAGCCAACTAAACACGCGCACAGAAGGTGGACGATATGGAAAGAGTAAGGCTTCAGATGTAAGCGAGAGTTCACGTTTGAACAGAAGGTTTGGTTTTCATTTAAACCTTGTAAGTATGCATTCGGGACAACAAGCTACTTCGCAAGTCAGTCTCGAAATTCATAGGAAAGTGCAGCGCATCAATCGCTAGAGAAAGATTGAATTATCCCTGTCACAGCAATGGCAGCACACAGTCAACGCTGCCAGCAAGAGCCATCGGCATAACCTGCAGCATGGATAGTGACGACAGTCAGCTGACTTTCTTTGCAGCCTAGAGCATTGAAGAACTAATACGGCATATGCCAAACCGGTACACAAGCACTGTAATAGTGGTAAATTATAATTAACTCGGATGTTTGCGTCTGGAAAGCAAGAAATGTTGAAATATGCAGTGGAGGCTCGGAGGATCTTTTTTTTTAATAACTGAATAATTGATATACATGAAAAATTTGGTCGGTCATCTCCACCAGTAAGCGCTGCACAACAGCAAAATTTAAGACCAAAGTTATATTGGCACAACAAATAAACAAAACACGCATATGGCGATAGGTTTTCTTCGTTTTAGAAATGTTTTCATGTTTTCAAAGCTTCGGAATTATTAAATATGCGAGTGCAACTCAAGGTTTTTCCCACAGTAAAAAGCCACTACAGTCGAAAATCGTTATAACGAAACGGTTCATAACAAAATATTCGATATAAAGAAGGAATGACGATTGCCCTTGGAAGCTCGGTCAACATGGGCTATAACGAAAGTACGGTTGTAACAAAAGTAATCGCCGGGCCCCTTCGATTTCGTTACAACGAGATGCAACTGTACTGCCAATATGAAAAGAAGCGGCCACGAGTTGTATACGGCCTAATTATCACTTCCTCCTCCAATGAAAGGAACTGCTCACCTATTTAACGAGGGATTGCTCATTATAGTACCTCGAAACATGACTTTACTCATGTCAAGGCGCCTTTCTCATGATCTTATTTCCATCTCGTTCACGTCGGACCCAGCGTTAAATTTTATAACAGGTTCAGTTTCACTTTGGGCGCTGCTTTGTGATAACAAGGTTCACATATAAGAGTAGTAGCCTGACCTAACACACAAGAGTCAGAGAGATAAAAAGAGTAGCAGCCCGACAAACCTGAATGTAGTGATCCATGATCGAGACGGCCCGAAAGAGCGTCTCAGGTATGAATCTCATGGCGCTGTGGAGCTTTATAAGCTCTTCAACACATCGGGCCCGTGTCTCGGGTTTTAGGCCACCTTGTAGGGCCATGAAAGAAGGCATGATGGGCCATTTCTTCTGTAATGAAGTGGCGTGAAAAAGAATGGCTTCAAGCACAAGCTGCAAGCATCGATTTTTGATCTGACGATGGCACATCTTGAGACCACAAATAATCTTCAAGTTGGTTCCAGTTTTAGAGGGGTTTAGGGTTAAAGGGGATTTAACAAAATTTTAAAGCTAGAAAGTTGTAACAAAGTTTCGCTTAGAAACATTGGCTGCTTGAGCCCCATTATCGATGCCTGGTATCACCACGACGTTCTTCTCATTTTGAAGATTAAGTGATCGGGCCAGCTTATAATGCAGCACACAGTGGCTCAAGGACAAGCCGGACAGAATAAAAGCTAGACATGCCCAATTCCTACCTTGCGGTTATTATTTTAATATATATATACATTATATATAACTTAAAACCAGCGTGACGAGTTCGGTACAGACATAGTTAAGGTACGAGAACGCAAGGCGTCGCCTGCTTTAATTTATTTATTTACTTATTTATTACATTACCCTCAGGGCCCATGGGCACTAGAAAGGGGTGCGCGCCATGTTTAACAAATGGAACAATCCAAAACGAGTGTAAAGAAATAACAAAGGTCAATGACAAAAATTTTAAAAATGTCAGGGGTTCAACGTGGCTTGAACCTTGTTATACGAATGAAAGCTCTGTTAAGCACGGTCTCCACTGTCTCAAATCAAAAGCCAAGGGTGAATCAAGGTCAGATACCCAATGGTCAGAATCATATGATCCCGTGGTCATCCTACCGTAGCTAGGGCCAAGGTTTGACCTTGCGAGACATTCAAGGTCATTGTTGATGCGGTGCCCACTGTCTCAAATCAAATGTCAAGGTCAGGTACCCAATGATCATATGACCACGGGGTCACACTACCAAAGCTTGGGCCATGCCACCACGCAGTTAAGTTTGGTTTGACAGTTGACCTCGTGGGGCTTTGAAGGTCATTGTTTCATCCACATCGTCCTGAGGAGTAGAGCTCGCGTTCTAAAACAGCACTCATTAGGTGAACACAAATTAAAAAAAAAATTCAAATTCAATTTTCAAAAAATGGTTACTGACAGCTGATCAGAAGAGTAAGGTTTCTTCCATAGATGTCATGAATGGAGGATGGCAGTGCACCATCAACATGAAACAAAGGCATTAAGACAAGAAATGGTTGACATTACACTGGAGTGCAGCGCAGTAGTGCGAATAGCATTTCGATAACACAATTACAAATCACTGGAAGGGCAGCACCACAGCAGAATCTTCCTCCCCGTGTTTCTAAAGTGCTTGGTTTCGCCCGCAGCGCCGAGTTAAGAAGCTCCTCTTTGAAAGCATGGCGTGATTCTTACCTCTTTCGAGAACATGTAGGCATAGTAGTTCCTCGTATATTCAGAGCAGAAATCAAACTCGCCGGGATCGTCGACACCAATGTCAGAATCAATGTCCAGCACCCTCCGCGTCGGCTGGGTGGCCCAGTACGTCCATAGCCGAGAGCCAGAGTTCCGATTGGATGTTGTGTTTCTCCGGCCGAAGTCGGATTCCTCTGCTGGATTCGGATGTAGAGCCCTCACTGCGGAGTCCAAACGTTCTGCAGATTCCTGCCAGATGAGTGAACAACAGAAACGACAACCCATTGGAAATTATAGTAACCGGACCGGCAGTACAATCTCCTCACTGCTGTTGAAGGAAGGCGCATTCAGCTAACGTGATCATTTTTATTGAAGCTCACTCAAATGCGCGCAATTCCTGCTCATATTCGAACCGCTAGATTTGTTCAGATAAAGCATTTTAATGAGGTGTAGAACAGTAGAACTACCGTATAAGCGTGAAATTAATAATAATAATAATTGTTTTTTTTGGGGGGAAAGGAAATGGCGCAGTATCTGTCTCATATATCGTTGGACACCTGAACCGCGCCGTAAGGGAAGGGATAAAGGAGGGAGTGAAAGAAGAGGAACAAATAGGTCCGTAGTGGAGGGCTCCGGAATAATTTCGACCACCTGGAGATCTTTAACGTGCACTGACATCGCACAGCACACGGGCGCCTTAACGTGAAATTAGAGACCCAGATTCTGTCATAATCATAAACCATTGTACTTAGGTAGGGTGGCTACAATCGATGCCGACAATGAAAACCGACTGCTACAGTTTTTTTTTTCCTGTCTGCAGTCAAATCTCGAAAAGATTAAGAACCATGAGGTGCTTCTATAAGCTCGTTATTGCTCGAACGTAGCTGAAGATCATGCTACTGCAGAGTTGTGCGAGAACGAGGTGATGTTTAAGTGCAAAACAGAAGCCGCAGTTTCAAAGCGCAACGTCTGCATCTCCTCAAAAAATTTCATTGGTGCACACCAAGAGATAATGGTAACGAGATTCAAAACAATCATTCAAGCATTTGGCAAAAAAAAAACGAGGCAATTTAATGTGAAGCGCACAGAGTGAACACAGTGAATTAAATTATCCACTAGACGGACAGTAACTGGCGTTCCGCCCTTCAGACATCTCCGCCCTCTCCATCAGATCACATTCCCACGGGGCACTCGCAGTAATACATGACGTACTACGTCAGCCACTCTGGACGAGGGTGGTTCTGGTGAACCACCCTTCGGTTACATTGCACATAAATACCCCCGAAAGCATAAGGCGCGAAATTCTGAGGCCGTGAGTTCGGATGCGGTTCTTTTTATTTTTATTAGTTATCTTTAAGCCATAAATTAATACCACTTAATTTCAAAGTAATCAACACCAGAAACTTTAAAAAAACGTCCGCTGTCCTCCTTGGTGTCAGTGACTATTGGCTTCCGTCACGTATGCCGTAACGAGCGCCTCTTTTTCCCTTGTCTGCTCATTAGCTAACCTGCCACACTTATTGCAATTTACGGGAGTTCAAAAAAGCAGAAAACCATATTTCACTTCTGATGCTTACTAATTCTGGTGCTCCGAATAACTGAAAAAGTGAAAAAAGGGGTAGAAAAAAAAGAACAACCAAATGTTGCTTGCGCAAGTACAAGTAAGCTATACCGCTTATGCTTTTTTTATTGCCGGCAAAATTTTAAATAATCTTTGGTGTTCTTCAGACCGCGCAGGCGCAGACTTCTTTCGTTGGGATTGTGTCATGTTAGATTGTTGAAATAAATCTGTTTGCATGATGCAAATGAGCAAATAAAATTAGTCAGTCTGATTTACGCTATTCTAATTCCACAGTCGGAGCGCTTCAATCATAAGTCCGGCATCAGTGCAAACCGTGGGAAGGATCGAGGGGGGGGGGGGGGGGGGGAGGCGCTGCCCAGGCCGTAATATTTTTTTTTTGTGAGTGGGGAGGGAGAATGACCGCTAATTACGAAAAGTGCTAACTTTTTAATTAACGAAACTGTACGGTTATTGCCATTGATGAGTGTAGTCATGGAGCAGACGACGCTGTGTCCGTTTTAAAGCGAAGAAAATCTTATTTTATAAAGCTGCACGGCGCTAGAAAAAATCGTGATTTTCTCCGCACTAAACCGAAACAGCGTTTGAGGAGCGCCGGAAGTCTAGTGCAAATGCAACGTCCGCTGTCGACAATGACTTGACACGGGCTGGGGCATTTTATTTTTCAATCTTTTTTCTTGCCCCACCATAATTTTTGTTGACAATGACTGCGGCGGAGAGTTCGGAATTTGTGTGCTATTTTCCCTGGCTATCAAGTCTCGACGCTGACCTTAGACCACTTATCTGGTGCTTCTTCTCATGGCTCTAGAAGAACGCTAATCATCGCTAACTACGCGGCGGTCGATTTTGAGGACCCTGATAAGGACTGGCCTTGCGCGCTGCTTGTGCAGTTATCCCGCAGTCAGGATTTTTTTCTTTCGCATCATGCTAGCTATCCCTATCTAAGAACACAATACATTTTTTTTTGTTGTCGCTACAGATATTGCTAGTATGTTGGGACCTGACAAGATAAATTCTTGCAGTGACAACAAGATTTTCTGTACTATTGAGCAGTCTCTTGTCGAAATGACAGGGCCAGTTCTGTCGCAACAACAGATAACTTCACAGTACTACAAAAAAAAAATCTGTCGTAACGACGGAAATTTCTGTTGTATCTTGGAACCGGCTCTGTTTATTTTTCGACAGGGAATTAGTTATGGCATAAAGCCACGCACCTGTGACAGTGTAATTTCTGTTTAACGCTGCTTGTTTCTTGATACGCATTGTGTATCTCTCTTCAGCGCTAATTTCTCTTACATCTCTCAGCTTGACAGCGAAACTAAACGAGAATGGTTGTGTGGCTGAAAACTTTTAAAGCGAAAGCTCTACTGCTCCAGTCAAAGCTGAAGGTCAAGTGGTGATGAAATTTGACCTTGAAACCAGGAAGAGCGGAGGCTTGGCTCTGACGTCATGCCACGTGACTCGCCACAGCTGCGTGTGCGGAGCCGACGCCACTCTTCGCAACTGCGGAAATCGCGTGACGCGTCGTTGGAAATAACAAGCGTGTGGCGTGTCACGCGATTCGATAGTTGCTAGCGAGCGCTGTCGCCTCAACCCGCGCGTCTGTGGCGAGTCACGTGGCATGACGTCACAGCCAAGCCTCCGCTCCTCCTGGTTTGAAGGTCAAATTTCGTAATCACATGACCTTCAGCTCTGACGGGAGCAGTAGAGCTTTCGCTTTAAAAGTCACGCAGTCATTCTCGTTTATTTTAGCTGTCAAGGTGACGGATGCAAGAGAAGCAGACTATGCGTATCAAGAAACCAAACACGAAGACATGAATGAGCAACGTGCCGAAACTAGAGTGTTTCGACGATGTACCGTCGCCGTCCAAGCAAAGCCATTGATATGCAATAAAGGTTAATCAAAGCTAAACCATGTCAAATCTTGCTTAACAGAGCTTTCGCTCGTCTTACCAGGGCCAGTCGGGTTGAATCACGGCCAGCGTTTGGCGTTGCCGCTTGACGTTGCTTGCTCTTGTCTCGAAACGAAATCTGTTGCGTCGAAAAGAAGCAGACGGTTTTGTTGTAAGAAAGGGTGGCCCGTGGTTAGGAAATTTCAACCACAGGTATTCGGAAGTTCCGAGTCGCGAAACAAACATGAATGGACAAAATTTGTATATTTAAATGTTTCAGTTGGCTGCAACCCGATTAGGGCACTCTCCCGCGAAACAAATATCATTTGGGACGAAAACAGTTTTTGAAGCGAAAAGCTTCACTAGGCACAGGTAAAGCAGACTTCGGGTAGGCAGCACAACGACCTTGAACGCCCTTCAGCCCCAACCAAGGATAGCCGTATATGACCATATGTGGTACAGTTACGGTGTCGAGCCCTTGACCCCTGACCTTGAGCTGACCTTTGACCTTCGGAACATCCGATGGGGTGATGTGAAGGCACTTGATGGAATCCGAGGGGGGTTGTCGTAAGACCAAATCATAACCACGTGGTCGTGTGGGAGTATATAGAACGGCTGTCGCGAGCGTATATATATATATATATATATATATATATATATATATATATATATATATATATATATATATATATATATATATATTTTTTTGAAAAAAAAATGGGAGGACACTGGAGCTCCGCCTTAAAGGTATGGTGCGATAGCGCTGTGGGTTAGGCTTTCCATTTTGGGCAGTATGACACCTTTGAGCGGTTTTGATTTCTTTCAATTGTTTCAAATTATTAATTCATCTATTACACACCAAATTTTCTTAATTAGCATCATCAAGCATTGCATTTCATTCTGAGCATGTTGGAACCTTTGAATCTACCTTTTTTCCAATGTTTTTCATTTTTAATTAATCGATTAATTAGGTTTGGTTTAGGGGGGTTCAACGTCCCAAAGCGACTCAGGCTATGAGAGACGCCGTGGTGAAGGGCTCCGGAAATTTCGACCACCTGAGGTTCTTTAACGTGCACTGACATCACACAGTACACGGGCCTCCAGAATATCGCCTCCATCGAAATTCGACCGCCGCGGCCGGGATCGAACCCGCGTCTTTCGGGCCAGCAGCCGAGCGCCGTAATCACTCAGCCACCGCGGCCGCTAATCGATTAATTAGAATGATTTCCTTAAATCGTCATCGCCTCTCACACATCAGTCAGTCAATCGCTAGGAGCACAGATTACCATGAGACGATTTTTTTGGGGGGGCAGGCCCCGATTATTTCCGACAGGCGACGCCGTCTACTGCAACGGAGTTTCGACCGATCGAGCTGTATACGCTATCGCGTAATACTGACACTTCAAACCACAAGAACAACTGCATGCAGCCACTGCCGCGCAAGCTACCCCTTGCTTCGCAGACGACACTTATTTGTCTGACGCACTTCATAACAAGCGGCGCTTATATGCGAACAGTAGCTGAAGCTGTTGACTCAATAAACGTATGATGACTCACATCTAGATAGTCACGTCAAAAATGCCGAAGACAAAAAAAAAAACTGAAGGATGCCCTAATCAGGGCTCTCAAAATTGAAGGCCGTGTAGATGACGATCGCTAGGCTTTCTTGCACCGAGCGACAACGAAGCAAAAGATAACGCCGCGCCCAATCAAAGCTGAGCCCAAAGGCGGGAAAATTATATCAGACGTTTCGAAGTGGGTGCCGTAGTCTTTCCAACGCGGCTCTCGCGCAGAGTTAAGGCTTGGTGGGGAGAAGAAAGTAAGATTTTCACACGCTGCAGGACTTGAGGAAATTGCAGTTTCTTGTAGATATATGAGACAGATACTGCGCCATTTCCTTCCCCCCCCCCCCCCCCAAAAAAAAAAAAACCAATTATTAATTGCTTTGAAAACCGATACGGCACTGTCTTCTCCGTAGCTGCAAACTCGCCGTTGGCAATAGCAGCAAACTGTTAATTACAATGTTTAGGCTTACAGGGATTTAAAGTTCCAACGCGACTCGGGCCATGCGGGACCGCTTGACTGAAAACACCCCTCTAGATGTCCGTAAAAGATTTCCCTTAGTTTTCTTGCGATGACTTCAGTTTTGTCCGCATGCACGGAAACAGTCTACTTGAGGGCATATTTTCGGGTAGAAGTTGGGTTTAACACTATCCGTAGCGAATTTGCTCGGGGTGCAACATTCGAGAAAAATCTGGTTTTACCCGGCGGCTGCGTTTTTATGGAGGAAAAACGCTAAGGCGCCCGTGTGCTGTGCGATGTCAGTGCACGTTAAAGATCCCCAGGTGGTCGAAATTATTCCGGAGCCCTCCACTACGGCACCTCTTCCTTCCTTTCTTCTTTCACTCCCACCTTTATCCCTTCCCTTACGGCGCCGTTCAGGTGTCCAACGATATATGAGACAGATACTGCGCCATTTCCTTTCACCAATAACCAATTATACCCGGAGACGAAGGCACCTAGGTATAACTAATCGCGGTTAAAGCATTCACGGCAACCGGTGGCGGTCGGCCTCCTCGTAATCAGAGCGTCGAGCAGCGCTCGTACCTCGCGTACAACGACTGCGCCGCCCGCGTCATGATCCACATCAACGGAGTCATCTCTGGCGACCTGCGCGTCAACAACGTGTTGCTACAAGCCTACATGCGTCTAATATCAGTCGTTCCTTGACCCGTAAACCATGTAATACGAAAGAAATTCCTAATGCACTCCGCAGACAGCCCCATAACATGACCTTAATCGTTTTCACAGCAGCGAATGAAGATATCCGAGCCGGGTCGTCGCCATCAGGTGTGTCATTTGCTATCAGCGCGAGCCGGACGAAGTGCGCGCGGTAAAGGACATCTAGAGCGCGCGAATGACGTGCATGTCCGATGGCTCGACCTTACTTGACCTTGCCATTTGGTGGCGGGAAAAACGTTGTCACCGCAGCCAGAAAAAAGAAAAAAAAACACATGACGCGTTGAAAAGCTGTCAAGCAGGAGGACGTTGACACAAAAGCTTGCCGGGTCTTTCTACAGCGCAGGCGTCGCCTTTCAAGGCATGCGTTTGCTATACGGCAGTATTCGGTGAAACTGCACCCTTCAATCAGAAATGTACCGGCGTGTCTTATTGCGCTCCAGGAACCGCACATTCTTTCCCGGTTACGGTGTCACGGGGGGGGGGGGGGGGGGGGAGACATGTGCACTCTTCTATATTCGCGTTTACCGGAAACGCCAGTTTTTCGACTGCGCCGCGGTTGTTAGTTGTTCCTGAGACACAGTCCCATTTCCCTTATGCATATTTTGACGGTAGCATCGCCTTTGCTCGTGGTAAGCGAGAGTTTGTAATGACTGCGGCCGTTCTAATTGGGCTCGACTAGGGTGTAACGAATGATATCATTACGCCGTTCACGCGTAGTTGTTAATGCTGAAAGATAGATTTGCTCTGTCTGTATCCCCTTAAGGTCCTTTGCCCCAAAGGCGCGTGACGCGCATCTACACGGCAAAGCGTCGAGACCTTTGCGATAAAGGTCCGTAGCCGCAAAGGCGGCCGTCAGCGGGCTTAAAGTTGCAACCCAGAGCAACCCAGGCGGCAGCGCCAGCTAGCGAGCTCAAAGAATAAAAAAAAAATGACGCAATTTTTATTTTTAAAACGTAAAAAAACATCTAATTTATCTTATTTAATGGTTAATTTTGCGTTACAGTGCACTTAGCCGTAGAGGAGGCTATGACTTAAGACATATACACTGCTAAGAAAGGACTTGAACGCTTTTCAGCGGCCGCATCGACACACACGTGCTTGCGCTTCTCGCTTCGCTGTTTTTCCTTCGCTTGCTCTTCATGGCAATTACACACTTCGTTCTAGCGTCTTGCGGTTCGTCGCTCATGATTACGGCAGCACGCTAACCAGGCACAACCTAATTTCTTTGAAATACGCACAAGGACATAGCAACAAAGCACACTTCTCACACAGAACGAGGAGCCGAACGGAAAAGTGCGCCTACCATGATCGGACCGGGAACCATGAACAAAAAACAAAAAACTTTTGTTTCAAAATATTTGTTTTTTACCTCCAAGACGCTCGTTTATTATCGTGATAGCTACTTTGTCCAACATAAACGAAAGCACTAGTCTTATCCTCTTAGCTGAAGTGCTACCGTCTGCTTTAATTTCATAATGTTACTAGCGCCGCTTCACACACAGCGGTGACTTTTGGCATTCACGGAGACCGCGTTCTAGCTGCCGTGTAGCAGCGCCGCTGCTCCTTTTCGGTATAAAAAGCAAAGATTACGCGCTGAATTCTATCTGTTAGAAGACTGAACAAGCCTCCAATGCTGAAGGCAACACAGCAGCAGATGAATGTTTTGAACAAACAGCAGCGGTGCAAGACTTCGCTTAGTGGATACGAGAAGTGTGACAATAATTTCTCGACCGACAATTGCTTGCAAGGCGAGGCGTAAAGCGAAGGCACAGGAAGGACAACATAAACAACCGGATCTACTCACCCAAAGCTTCAATGCCTCCATATTGTAGGTTTAACCTCCGCTCTGCTTTCACGCCAACTGTCCCGACGCCGAGTGCCGGTTCCAGTCGACTGGCCGCCTATAGTTCGGAAACTGCGGAGTTCACGCGAGGTGTCCGCATATGAGGCGCGCGTGGGCGGGGACTGGGTGGGCAAGAGGGAAAGGGGGCCGGTTTTGCGGGTTGGCTGCTCGTGATTAGATAACACCCACTACCATCGTCATGAGTAGTTAGCACAAGGAGAGCGGAGGGGGGGGGGGGGGGTGCGAGATGAAAAAAAAAAGAGAAGAGAGAACAAAGAGGAAAAAAAGGGGGTGGGGCGTGCAGCTACCGCTGTCGGGCCAGGGCGGTTCATGCTCTCCCTCCTATTCCGGGAACAACGTCTTGACAGTGGCAACCCCGTCTTCGTTCCGAGGAATCGTTGAGAGCAGTGCAGGCTTAAAGATGGGCATGAGTCATCTCAGGGCACACTGGTGAAATAAACCTTCTGGCTTGAGGCCTACGCATTCCCCATGCGTACCAGTGTCTGCGCACCTCGCCTTCCCAACGGCAGCGCACCGCCGAAGAAGTACCGTGTGACCACTGAGCAGGGACCAGTGTTGTAGGCGTTACCGAAAAAAAGTAACTAAATACGTTACTCGTTACACTAAAAAAAAAAGAGAACGCATTACCGCCCTACGCCCTTCTGAAAATGGTCTATAGACTTTTTATAGACTCTATAGACGCCCTTTAGACTGATTTATTTCAATAGACAGTCTATAGAGAATCTATAGATAAAAGTCTATAACCGTCCTAATTTCCTTTTGTCTATAGACCTCCTGCATGTTTGTAAACAAACGAGGTGGCGCTGCAGTCGCTAGCGAGCTCGTGGTAGGCAAAAGGTCGGGGAGTGGCGTCGCGGATAGGTGTGGAGCGCGGGTTTTCAAGGCTTGTAGGCGCGTTTCCAGTTTCTGCGAATCATAGCAATGGTCGATGCTTCCAACTTGTAATTTGTTGAAGTACACGAGCTCGCGTTGGCCACGTGCGGCCTATAAAGAGAAATAGTTTGCCACTGCATTGTATATATGGTTAGTAGTAAACATGTAGAAAGCGTTCCTGCCGTTTATTTATGCGCTAGGCATTGAATAAAACAAGTTTTGACACTCTGCACTAGTGTCACTGCACTAGTTTTGCACTCTGCACTAGGACAATAGTGAGGGGAAGCGCTGGCCTTGTTTCGTCGGAGCAGACATGCGCTCATCGTCTGCTGACATACGTACGTGTCGCGCTGAGCCAAAAGTGGGGACAGCGTCGTGTCCCTGAACTCCTGTCTTGCTTAGCGCTGTTTTTAGCCGCATGACCACGCACCAGCCAGGCCGACTTGCCCTCTTGTTAAGCTGGTCGATTTGGTGAAAATTTTTTATTTCTAGAATTATTTTCTTTCCTAGCCCTGAAGTCTAGTTTCGTGACGAAAAATTATAGCAAAATATTGAGTACAAATTTATAAATTACGCTTTTTAGAAGTGTGGTCGTCAAAAATTGTGAGGTAATTTCTTTGATTTCAGTGCCGCATTTCTTTGACCAAAGCGAAAGCGAAGATGCCATAAACGAGGGAATAAACTTTAATGTTCGTTTTGTGACCTCTCACATTTTCTGCGACTGGATCACTCACCTTCGTAATTCGCATGAAAATCAAGTGATTTCATTTGTCGCAAACTATTCCTGAGACGTTGAGGAGCGTAATAAATCTCTCGATTTTTTTCCCTACATGTGCAGTAAGTACTGTGTTAGTTATTTCTTGTAAGAAACGTTTTCATGTAACTATGCATCCATAAGTACTGATCATATAGAAAAAAAAAAACTAATGGCGTCATCGTACAGAACAGGGCTTTATGTACATGCTGGCATAAAAAAACTGCGCACTATCTACTCAATTATTTGAGAGCTTGGGGGGACTTGACGACGGTGTTAATTATAATTACCCAGAACTGCACCAGGTATGGCTATAATTAAAAGGAATTACTGAAACTAGCGTAGGAATTTCATATATGCACCAAGTTTAGTTACATATCGCATTCATGAATAACGAAAACACTTTTCATTGCCGCGTCCCCTCTCAATCTCGCCACGTGTCTGTTAGTAGCACGCCTGCGGCTGCTTCTTTCCAAACAAGCTTCGCGATCATGTACTTCCTCATGAAACATGACACATGCATGATGCAATGAAAAAGCATATGGCGTTTAGCACACTTAAGGTACGCTACTCTAAGCACACCAACGCGACCGCGCAAGATTGACACAACTTACCAGACTTCTTTCTACTCAAATGAAATAATTACATCGTCATATCAAGAAACAGTTTCAAGTAAATATTAAATGTCATAAAACGCGCCATTAAAACATGGTGTGCTATTAACAAAAAAAAACGCATTCCTTGGGGGCGAGTGAACCTGTCGGCGCCCCGTGCACTCCGGCTCAAGGTGATAAGTACGTGTGCAGCTGCATATGTCTTTTTTTTCCTTGAGCAATTATCAGCCTACTATCCTGAAGTTAAGGTGGATGAACGCAGTAACTTGCATGCTATTAAGTGCATTGAGTGGCAGTGCCTATCGACTCCCAGACTTCGCGCTTTACTACCGTGGCCCAATGCCTGTTAGCCAGTTTCCGAATGCGGCATTTATGCGCGAGAAACCTATCGAGGCTAATTTAATATTTTTTATGCTACTATGCGGATCCAGCAGTGACGCAGCTGGTCAATATATGCTGCTTCTGCAGTGCACAGGCTTGAAGCAGCCGCCGGTAGCTGTGGCAGCTGCGGTAGGCACGGGCAAGCGGAACCTGTTTGCCTACCATGCGAAAGTCGCTGCTAACATCAGCGCCACCGCATCTTCGTGACGTCGCGGGGTGAAAGAGGTCCATAGATGGTCCATAGACTACCTATAGGCTGAACTCTATAACGGCATCAATTTCCTTCTGTCTATAGATGGTTCATAGACTATCTATAGACTAAAGTCTCTGACCGCCTTAATTTTGTTTTGTCTATAGATGGTCCATAGAATATATGTAGACTAGTCTGTAACAGACAAAAGTTCTCTTTGTCTATAGACGGTCAATAGATTATCTATAGACTGAAGCCTATAACTGCCTCATTTCCTTCTGTGCATAGAAAGTCTATAGACCATCTATAGACCAATGTCTATAGGAAACAATTTTCCTTTGTCTATAGGCGGTCAATAGATTTTCTGTAGGCTAAAGTCTATACCTGTCTTATTTTCTTTTGTCCATAGACAATCTATAGACCATCTATAGACTAAAGCCTATAACCGCCATAATTTCCTTTTGTCTATAGACAATCTATAAACCATCTAAAGACTAGTCCATAACCGGCTTAGCAGCCATTTGTCTATAGACCTATTTTCTATTGTTTATAACAATGCTATATTTATCTAACAATGTATATACTGCCTTTCGAATAAGTCCATAAAATATCAATTTCTTTTCGTACTGCATGCTGAGTAGAACTGCACCGTGCCGCCGCGGTGGTTAAGTGGTTATGGCGCTCGGCTGCTGACACGAAAGACGCGGGTTCGTTGCCAGCCGCGGCGGTCGAATTTCGATGGAGGCGAAATTCTTGAGGCCCGTGTAATGTGCGATGTCAGCGCACGTTAAAGAACCCCAGGCGGTCGAAATTTCCGGATCCCTTCACTACGGCATCCCCCATTCCCTGAGTTGGCTTGGGACGTTAAACCCCCGCGAACCAAACTGCATCGGGTGACCGCAACTATTGTCAGAGTCCTCCGCTTCCTTTGCTATTTCAGGGATAAAAAATATTGTCCAACGGCAATGCAATACGTTCCTGTGTATTTTTTTAGAAGCTTTAAAGCGCTTATTTTACTTAAACCGCGACGCATATTGAGATTATAATTCAATAATCTTTAATGCTGACCGGTAGAGCGAGGAGAGGCACCTATTTCTGAAGTAAGGGCGTTGCAAACTGTACTACATCAAACGAACACACTCTCCCTTAAAGGAATCGCTCGAGAATATACCATTACATCGTTCTATCGTTACTGTCCAACGCGCATAAATTAAGAAGCATTTCATCAGTGGCTGTACATTTATTTCTCCTTAAAACCTCCTGTAAAATAAGGGGGAATAACGGGGGTGAGAATTCAAGGATGGGCCCATCTCTCAGAAACACAATTAGAAGAGTCTCAAAGATCATGGTTCACTGCGGAATTAAGATATGCCATTTGTACCTTTGCAGTTTGCATTCACGTGAAAAAGTGCTGCAACTCAACAATCAGAAACCCAGTATATTTTCGTTCTTCACCGTACACCTGCTGCATCGGAGGCGATAACACGCTGTTGTCCATACCGGTTTTCCAAACACGAGCACACGCCAAAAAGACGTTATGCTATGCAGCATTATAAATATTTGAGCGCCACATACTATTCGATGGGAGATGCGGCGCGCATGGACATAGTAGTAAGGTTTCGGTTTTGGTTTTCGCGAAAGCAATAATGTTTTTAAAGCGCGAGTGGAGAATTTATGCTTTAAACCAATGGCCCTTTGTGTTTTTGGATGCTAGAGCAAGCTACACTTGGCAAGAGTGCAACCAATGTAGACATGACCGTGAAATTGGTTTCTTTTTCACTTTTTCACCATTTTGCCCGGAGGCGGCGGAAAATCATCCGGGCAGCAAACGACTGTGTGCGCCGGCGTGTCGGCCGTCCGTCGGCGTCGGCGGCGTTTTCTCTCGGGGATTACGTTTTGATTGAAATTCAACTTAATCGTCCACTTACGGTAAGTCTACACGATTATTTTTATTCATTTGGTCTCCTTAGCCACTCTAAGCAGTGCTGTGTGTGCAGAGCAGAATATGTGCGCAGCGACAAACTTCCTATCCACGTTTGTAAGCGGCGTTTGTAAGCACGTTTGTGTGAGCAGCGGCAGCCGCCATGTTCTCGAATAATGCGCTTACGTCTGTGCCGCTATGTCTTTCCTGACGCGCGGAAAGGCACTCAGTGCGAAACCCGGGACGGTAAGCCCTCCTCGCGAGCTCTCTACTGGCCTTTCCGTGTTGAAAGGTAGGTGCACAGCCAGAAATATCGCTTAGCCCGTGAGTGAAAGCCGAAATGAAACTACGTGTTAGAGGCGTTTGTCAAAGTTTTAGTGAAGCGGCGGTGGAGGAATATAGAGTGATGGTTGAAAAAAATGTGGTTGCCGTCGCAAATGGCGAGCGTGTACAAACACCGCGAAGAACCTACGAGCTGCATCCCGTCTCCCCTTTCGTTGCACACGTATGGATTCGTCCATCCCTGTTATCCGAGCGGTTGGCCGCCGCCGCTGGCCTGCGGGCAATTCTTTTCGAAAGCTGAGTAAAGGTCGCCTCGACAAGAGATGGCTTACATTTCGTTCCGAGAGGCTCGTTCATGAACCCCGCTTATGCGTGCACAAATTTCTCCACCACCAATTGTGCGAGAGGCAGAGTATGCGTTTCTGATCTCAGACAGCTACATTACAAAAACGCCAATGTAACTTGGCGCTTATTTGCGCCACGAATGCAATTCTGCTCGCGCTGTTTTATTATGGCTGCGCCTTTTGATGAACACGTTAATTGTTTCAATGAAATAATTCTTACTTTGAGCGTGTTCGTTGCTTTCGTTGATTTTTCTATCAGCGTTAGGTTAAGGTTAGGGTACCTGCATGCAAGTGTCTCCTTTTTACTGCTCTTTCCGGGCTGCACTTGAAGTAAAAAGTTAACTGAATTTGAGATGGTATTTCATCCTTACAATAATGAGCTTGTTGTCTGAGGCTCACGTATGGTTCTGAAATGGCGCTGCTGCAGCCACGAAGTGCTGTTTGAGTTTTTCTGGATAATGAGCACGGCATGGAAGCGCTGTAACCCCGCTTGTTCCAAAGAGCGCACTCTGGTGTATGAGTATGCTGTTTCGTCTTAGTGTTTCAAGTTGTGGGCGCAAAACCGTGGTGAACTGGTTCGCAGTCTGCCTGGTAGGTTTTGCATGGCTTGTGCCCGTTTCAATATCGGCGTACGTACCAGGCTTCATGCAGGGTATTTTGGTATTTTGAAGCGCTTGTTGAATAGCGTGTATAAGAATAAATGCTTGAATATTCTCCAGCTGGGATTCTTTTGCAAGGAGCACTGAATGTACGTTTTATGGAGCAACATTCTCAACAGCTCGTAATGAGTAAATGATAAGTGGCACAAGTTTTCTAAGTATTCTATTCCAATTAATGTAAAGGGAATGCATACAGAGGTCAGTATTCACAGTAGGTATTTAGTGTAGAGGTAGAGTGCTGCACGGAATGTGGATATTAGTTACGTTTTACGACAGCCACATAGAATTTGTCATGCATATTTAGTGAAATGATGAATCCGGAGCGATGGCTCAGTGGTTATCGTGTTCTTCAGGTGCTCAAGTTATGCCAAGTCGTCAGTTATGTTATGTAAAGCTACGTCAAGTTATCGTCACCACTGCAAAGTAGCGACGATAACAGCGAGCATCACATAACCGTCTCTGCCTTTGTGCAGATTACCCACAGTGCAGCCGTACATCTCACTGGTCATCGCACGTGCCCTGAAGACGGACGGTAGTCTCGAGCAGTGGACCAGGAAGTCATGGTCGTCGGTGTCACCCGGAAATCCGGCACAGCATCAACGGTTCACTGTGGGCTATAAAAGAAGATTCCTTCCACTGGGACCTCACTTGGCAGTGGTGACCGTTACTGCGAGCATCATGTAACCGTCTCTGCCTTTGTGCAGGTTTGTGCATAATTATGCCTCACTGAATGTGATTTTCTTTTCCGTTTATGTCGGCGCTGCTCCTAAGTGGGTGGGTTTCTTGTAAAAGATCTAAGCGTACTATAGCTCGTTGTTGTGCTTGCCGTCTTCCACTCACTGATAGCATCTTTGCAACATGCTCAGAGTGCATATTTAATTTTCATCGTGGTGTATGTGCGGGAATAACAGAAGAATATTTCAATGCTAAGCGCGAAGCCAAAAAGAAAGCATGGAAATGTGACTTGTCGAGGCAACCAGAAGGCACAAGCACCACAGAAAATCCGCAGCATGATTCCGACGTGATACTCAGATTACTGCAGACTGAAACGAAGCTTGATACTCTTTTGCCTTTGTCAAAAAAGTTTGATGCATTTGAGACGCAAATGCAGTTGCTCTCTGGTAAGTTTGACAATTTTCAGAACCACCTGACTGTTCAAGAAAAAAACTACAAAACAACTAACGAAATGAGTTGAAGGGCTGGAATCTAACAATGTAGGTAGTGATATAACTCAGCTGAAGCAGGACCTAGATGATTTGGAGTGGTGTAGTCGCTTTCTAACCTTAGAGCTTCATATATTGACTGAAACCCAGGATGAGGACTTGCTAAGCAAAGTAAATGAGATTGTAGAAAAGCTGCAAGTTAAGGCTATTACACAAGACGACATTACCGCTGTGCATCACCTACACAAGGCTGAACTGACGAAAACATTGCAAACCTTTTCAACATGCACTTTGTAGAAGTTGGTGCCTCAAATGATATTCATGGTACATTATCATGTGAACAATACATTAATGTTCAATGTCCTCAAGCTGTATTTCTCACTCCAACTTGCGCCGAAGAAGTCCTCAACATAATCATGACGCTGAAGGACAACTGTGCATCAGCCTACGATGATGTGAAAGTTTCCCCCGTGAAAGCTGTAGCCGCACTGGTAACTCCAGTCCTTACGCATATATGCAACTGCATACTTCAAGTAGGGATATTTCCAAACCAAATGAAGCTTGCGCGTGTTCCAGCTATTCATAAAGGTGGTGCTTTTGAAGACGAACAACTATAGACCAATGTCAGTGCTTTCAGTCTTTTCAAAAGTTGCTTAACACATAATGAACAAAAGAATTGTCGATTTCCTCACTCTGCATAACTTGATAGTAAACAAGCAGTTTGGATTCAGAAAGAATAAGGCAACTGAAACTGCTTTACTTTATATTAACAGAAAATTCCTGACAACATTAAGAAATGAAAGCTTACTTTGGGTTTTTTTTCTCGATTTCAGGAAAGCCTTTGATTCTGTCCATCATGATATATTATTAATAAAACTACCATTCTATGGAATCCAAGGTGCAGCACATGCCCTGATGAAAAGCTGTTTAATTTGCAGGGAGCAATACACCACAATAAAGAGCACCGAATCTGATCGAGGCACTATTAAATACGGAGTTCCATAGGGATCCATTCTAGGCCCCATATTATTCTTGATATATATGAGTGATATTGTAAACACCCCAGGATGCTCTGAAATGGTATTACATGCAGATGACACTAATGTATTTTTTTTCAGGTTGCAATAAAAGCTTCATTTACAGGGAAGCAAATGAATGGTTTCACTATTTAGACTTTTGGTTAACCTTTAATAAACTAGGCCTAAAGATAAACAAGATGGAATACCTGATTTTCAAGCCTAATGGTAGCAAAAAAGATAGTGAGTTCAAATTAAAGTTCAGGAATAACATTATCAACCAGTCTAAGAGGATTTGCTTTCTAGGTGTTATCTCTCATGAAACGTTTCTCTGGAATTTGCACACAGAAGCTCTCCGAATTGAACTTAACGTGTTTTTGGCATATTAAACAGGTTGCCAGTGAAGCAACAAACTTACTATGCTCTTTCATTCACGTTTAACATACTGCTCCCTGGTATCGTCTGACCAAACACAAAGAAACCTTGATTAGCTGCACCCTCTGCAAAAGCGCTCAATATGTGGTATTCGAAAATTCCAAAAACCGAACATTGCTTGCCATACTTTAAGATCTATGACATACTAGAGATCAGTAAGCTATTCAAATATAAGTTATTTCTGGAAATCGTGCACCAGTATATGTTACACTGTTCATATATTGAGGTTCAATACAAAAAGAAACACTCCACATCTCCTTAGGGAAGATAAAATACAGGTGCCCCGATCTCGCACCAACTATGGTGATGTGAGATTATGTATGCAAATAGCAAATTTATTGAATCAATATCCAGCCATCTTTGAATTATTCCCAATCTACCCATCACTACCTAAAGAAAACACTAAGACATATGTACCTAATGGAATAAAAAGTCAAAGAATTTCTTTTGTGTCATGGATGATATTTGGGTGTGTTGTACGTGTAAATAGTATTCGGGAATCTGTAAACTTTTTTTTCCATATATAGAAGCATGCACACAGTCCTCAGGGTTGTCCATTTGTTTTGTTTTGTGTGCTTGCATACATATTGGTTGTTGTACGATGTACTGTACTAAAAATGTGTTCGAATATGCGTACAGTGGTTGCCACTGCTGTCAGGGGTGGGATGGCCTCATCAGGCAAAAATGCCATTAGCCTTCTCACCCAGGACAAATTTTGTATATTTTTTTTCCCAAATAAACTGTACTACTACTACAACCTGAATGATACAGGTTCGATCCTGGTCTAGCCTGTTGCGTTTTGATAGAGGCAAAATGCTAGAGGCCTGTGTTCTATGCAATGTCAGTGCACAGTAACAAACCGCAGGTGGCCGAAATTACTCCGCAACCTTTCACTACGGCGCCTCTCATAGCCTGAGTCACCTTGGGTTTTTGGACCACATAAAACCAAACTAAAACATCGACTAGTTTTCTTGAATGGGATAGCCAGGATATATATGCCTTGTGTTGTAAAGCACATTTGTAGAGATGGAGTGGGAATTTTTTTTTCAGTTCCTCTTATTTTTTTTCTTCCTTTGTACAGGTCAACATGCCCGGATGACTGAATGCAGACAACAGGTCGCAAGATTGCTTCTGAGGAAACTATATTCGGACCATTACTTTCAACATCTATTTTTATGTGGTGCATTCTTATGATGCATGTATTGCATATTCCTTGCCTGCATAGCTTGGAAATAAACTAAATTGTAAGTATATTGACCGTCATGTCATTTGTGAAGACCATGTGGTGACCTTTTTCAACAGTTGTAGACTGTCTATAGGCAGTCTACAGACAATGGTCTATTAAGGTTTTTAGACAGAGCTCTATAGTCTGTCTATAGACGAATATCTACAGCATTGCCAGGCCACATAACTGTGGAATGTCTATAGACAGTCTATATGCCTATGTCTACTGGACCAGTAGATTTTTGTCTATAGACAGAAATCTAGAGGAAGTGTATGGCCTAAGTCTATAGATCATCTATAGACTGCCTATAGACCTGTTTATTATCAGTAGACATCTGTCTATAGACGGTCTATGGACAGAAGTCTATAGGAAGTGTATAACCGTAAATCTATAGACTATCTAGGACCTGTGTCTATAGACTGTCTATGGACCTACCTACTTTCAGTAGGCATTTGTCTATGGACATGTCTATAGACAAAAGTCTACTAAAAGTGTATGGCCATAAATCTATAGATTGTCTATAGACTAGTCTAAAGGATTTGTCTATTCTATAGACTTCTTAGACTAAAGTCTATAGACAGTCTATGGACTGTCTAAAGAAATTTTTGTAAGGGCGTTACCTAAAAACAAAGGTAACGCGTTACCGTTACCGAAAAAAAGTATCGCACGTTACTTTGCCGTTACTCCATGGTCATAAATTTTAATCAAGGCGTCTTCACTTGGGTTTGAAGACGTAATAAACTGTACATCTCCAACCAAAAATTTTAACTTTAACCCAACTTTTCGAAGCCGACTCGGCTCCTTCATCAGGGGTGACTGAGGGCAGTAGCTAGCGTCTTTTAAGTATGGAGGGGAGGAGGGGGTCAAAGGAACGACAGCTGTGTCGCGCAAGACGCGTGGGAGGGGGAGGGGGTTAAGGCTGTTTATAAAGTCGCACTGCGGGGAGGGCGGTCAATGGCGACTTTTTTTCGTCGAGTTGAAGAGCCAAGTCCCTGGGCACATACTTTGTGTGATGTCGTTCGGGGTGGTTTGAATATGCCAGGATTCCAGAAGGAGCCTTTTGTGGTAATTTGTTTCGGTTCCGAGGATGGGTGTTTCTTCGAAGTTGATTCTATGGTCGGAGTCCTCGGAATGTTCGGCTACTGGATTGCGCTCTCTTGCGAATTTGCGGACGTCGTTCTTATGTTGCCGAATTCTTTCTTTGAAATTCTTGGTTTCGCCGATGTAGCTTGCGTCGCAGGTCGACGCAAGGAATTCGGTAGACAATGCCTTGGTCTCTTTCTCACGGCGGCCGGTCTTTGGGAACAGGTAGGCAAAGCGCAACAGTGTTTGTTGGCTTGTGCGCCACCTGGAGACAGGTCTCCAGGTTGCGCAACGTAAAAAACCCAATGAAAAAAACTCACTCAACGAAAAAAAGTGGCTATTCACCGCCTCCTTGCAGTGCGCCAGCATGGCTAACAGCCGAAACACCCCTCCCCCACGCCTTTCGCATCACAGCTGTCGTTCATTTGACCCCCTCTTCCCCTCCATACTTAAAAGACGCTAGCTACAGCCCTCAGTCACCCCTGATGAAGGAGCCGAGTCGGCTTCGAAACGTTGGGTTAAAGTTAGAATTTTTGGTTGGAGATGTACAGTTTATAATAAGTCAAGAAATTCTGTGCCATTTTTCCCAGAATCCATTTGCGGAAACCTGTATCTCGTCTTCTCTGCCAGGCTTGTTTTCCAACTAAAAAGCCTCGAACCCAGTCGACACGCTCATATTATTCAAGCATTCAAGCGAATGAAAACTCCAGATGGTCGCACTTTACCTGCAACAGAGTCTAGGCAGGAAAAGGAGGGAGACTGTCCTTTGTCACAGAGCTGTCGGGAGTTGGTTCAACTTGGTTGTTCCTTGTTCTGGATAGAGGAGCCGAGGGTGGGGGTGAATGGAGAAATTTGGAGCGACAGTGTTGTTCAGAAGAAAATTTTTAGAAAGTTCAGTATCAGGTAGCTCACGAGTCACTACTACCCGCACAGGAACAAAGGCCCATTTCCTTCCTTTTCCTCCACTGCAGTGCTACAGCCGGTTGACTGCAATCCCCTTTTCTGCTCTGTACCATTGTACTCTTTTGACACCTCTCTCAGGGCCATCTTGAAGTAAACTGGCGACATTCCTGAGTTAACCCAGAAGCGAGAATTTGACTCGTTTCGCTTCAACAAAGAATGCGAGAGTGTCGTCTTGGAACGAGACCTTTTGGTTGGAGAACAAGCTTACCGAGAAACGTTCGTGCTTCTTTTTTGGTTGGGCGCGTCGTCAAGGGCAGGTGTTTCCTGCCATAGATGCGAGTCGCAACAAGGGTCGTCGAGAGCATCTTGACATAACTTTAGGTGTTTTTTTTCTAAAAAAAGGAGACGAAGGGGGGGGGGGGGGGACAACCGGAATAAAAAAAATTGCCTGGCTTAGCTAAGATTAAGCCTAGGATGCGAAGCATAATAGACGTTTTAGTCGCTGTATGACTGCCTCGGCGTGAGGAGCGGGGTTCTTTTATACAATGCCGCGACGACAATCGCCCCCTAGCGGGAGGAGCGGGAGTTAGCCTTGGTGGTCGCGGCCGCGCGGCGACCGCGCGAGTTGAGCCCCGTTTCTCCACAGCTGGCGTGACGTCAGACCACGTGCTCGGCTGCAGCGCCCCTAGCGGGAGGAGCGGGAGTTAGCCTTGGTGGGTCGCGGCCGCGCCAGGCTGGGCTATGGTTGAGCTAAGTAGTGTCCCTATTATGCTTCGCATAAAAGCAACTAGTAACGTGACACCTCACGTTACCAAAAAATGTTAATGCAAGTACGTTACCCGTTACAGTTCCGAAATGGTAACGAGTATGTTACTAAGTTACCGAAAAAAAGTAACGCTTTACCGGTAACGCCGTTACTTGCAACGCGTTACCGACAACACTGGTAGGGACCAAAAGGGCTGGTAGAGGCCAGTGCAACAACTGACGCCATGGTGGAAGGAAAGAACTAAGGAGAGGCAGTTACGTCACGTTTTTTGAAGCCGGCTGCCCCGCAGCATGCTCCCTACTTGGCTGTCGCCTCAGCGCGCATGCGCAGCCGACAGTGTAGCAGACGATGCGGCTGCGCCCGATGCGTTACTGTTGGCTACGCCGGCGGCCAAATACTCCCAGTAGTCTTTGCGAAAGCGCCTCACTTCCGGCACACTATCTGGCGTGCGGCTTCAGTGCAGCTCGGATAACGAGGGAAAAAATTAGTAATAATTAATAATTGGTTTTGGGGGTAAAGGAAATGGCGCAGTATCTGTCTCATATATCGTTGGACACCTGAACCGCGCCGTAAGGGATGGGATAAAGGAGGGAGTGAAAGAAAGGAAGAATGGTGCCGTAGTGGAGGGCTCCGGAATAATTTCGACCACCTGGGGATCTTTAACGTGCACTGACATCGCACAGCACACGGGCGCCTTAGCGTTTTTCCTCCATAAAAACGCAGCCGCCACGGTCGGGATAGAACCCGGGAACTTCGGATCAGTAGGAAAAAAATTGGAAAATTGGTTTTGATGGAAAAGGGATGACGCAGTAACTGGTCACATATTTCGGGGGACACCTGAACCGCGCCGAAAGCAAGGAATAAAGGAGGGAGTGAAAGAAGGAAGGAAGAAAGAGGTGCCGTATGTGGAGGTCTCCGGAATATATTCGACCACCTGGGGATCTTTGATAATGCACTGACATCGTACAGCACAAAGGCGCCTCTTGCATTTCCCCTCCATCAAAACGCGGCACACCGCAGTCGGGTCCGAACCCGGGTACTCCTTCTCAGTAGCCGAGCGCCCTAACCAGTGAGCCGCCGCGGCAGGTAACTCATTTCGATCTATAGACCTCCTGCATGTTTGTAAACAAACGAGGTGGCGCTGCAGTCGCTAGCGACCTCGTGGTAGGCAAAAGGTCGGGGAGTGGCGTCGCGGATAGGTGTTGTGCACGGGTTTTCAAGGCTTGTATATATAGTGATTATTTATTTAAAATAACAAAAAGGAAGGGAAAAGATGTTTGCTCACCCCGGCATCTGCCATCACTAATCGGCGGCACCTGAGCTGGGGTAGCGGAAATATAGGATAGCAGGCAGTTTGAAGAAGTGAAACAAAAGAGGTGAGGGGATAGCAGGAAAGAGATAGGGGTGAGGGCATATATACACTATTTACAAGTCAAATGTTCAGGCCGCGCGCGTTCAGCCGCCGCGGCCGCCGGGCGGGAGAGGGGGATGGCGCCGGTGAGGAGGCGCCCGGCTGCGTTGGGTCGCCGCGTCGTCTCCAAGGGGGAGGTGCCCGTGACGTCGCCGGTGACGTGGTGGTGTCGTCACCGCTAGGCGCCGCCTTGAATGCAGATGGCTGCGCGCGTGCGCCAACAAACAGAAACCACCGCGACACACACGCACAGCACTTGCACACAACGGCTGGTGTGGGGCGGCCAGCTGTTTTAAGCGTCCGAGGTCAGGCCCGTCTGTTCGAGAAAAGCACACAAGCTCACCATTGTTCGCTCACGGGTGCGCGCACTGCACTGCGGCCACAACAGCGTCTTGAGCGAGTCTGGTAGGATGCCCAGCGCCCTGTAGGCCGCGAGCATATCACGACGAGCGTCAGCGAACGCGGTGCAGCGAAGTAGCAGATGTTCCAGTGTCTCCACTGCACCGCATCTAACGCACACTTCGCTCGTCGCTAGTCCGTGGCGCACCCGTCGGTCCCCAGGCCACACGCAGCCGATGCGCGCGCAAGGCTTGTAGGCGCGTTTTCAGTTTCTGCGAATATACAGCAGTGGCCGATGCTTTCAACTTAGTAATTTCTCGAAGTACACGAGCTCGCGTTCGCCACGTGGGGCGTATTCAGAGAAATAGTTCGCCACTGTGTATTGCACGTATGGTTAGCAGTAAACGGAAAGCGTTTCTGCCGTTCATTTCCACGCTGGACATTGAATAAATTAAGAAGTTTTTGGCACTCTGCTCTAGCCAGAATGATTTTACTTCGGCACAGTAGTGAGAGGAATTGCTGGCCTTGTTTTGGCAGAGCAGACGTGCGCTCACCGTCTGCTGACATACGTACCTGCCGCGCTGTGCGAAAAGTGGGGGGCAGCGTCGTGTCTCCTATCTCCCCTGTCTCGCTAATAAGCGCTGTTTTTAGCCGCGAAATCAGGCAACAGCCAGGCTGACTTCTCTCTCCCCTTGTAAAACCGGTCGATTTGATGAAAAGGTTTGATTTCTGGAATTACTTTCTTAGGCCGGGAGTCTTCTGTTTCGTGACGAAAAATTACAGTAAAGTATTCAGTAGAAATTCATAAATTACTTTTTTTTTAATGTGTGCTCGTCGAAAATTGTGATGAAATTTCTTTGATTTCTTTGAGTCCAGGGCCATATTTCTTTGACCAAAGCGCAACCGAAGAGGCCAAAAACGAGGAAATAAACGTTAAGGTTCGTTTTCTGACCTTCCACATTTTCTGCGATTGGGCATCACTCACACCTTCGTAATTTCCTAACGCAAGAAAGTAGAAATTGAGGAGTGTAATAAATCTCTCGATTTTTTTTCCTACACGTGCCGTACTATTGTTAGTTATTTTGTAAGAAATGTTTTCACGTAGCTGTGCATGCATAAGTACTGATCATCTAAAAAGAACTAATAGCGTCATATACAGAACAGGGTTTTGGGAACATGCTGGCATAAAAAATTTTTTTTCTCACTTTCTACTCAATTATTTAAAACCTTGAGGTAACTTGACGAGGGTGTTAGTTATAGTTACCCAAGAACTGCACCAGGTATAGCTAAAAATGAAACGCATTATTGAAACTAGCGTAGCAATTTCATATTTGCACCAAATTTAGTTACATATCGCTTGTATAAATAACGAAAACACTTTTTCATTTCCGCGTCCCCTCTCAATCTCGCCACGTGCCTGTTATATAGTAGCATGCGTGCGGCTGCTTCTTTCCAAACAAGCTTCGCTGTCATGTGCTACCTAATGAAATATGCCGCGTGCATCATGCAATGAAAAAGCATGTGGCTTTTAGCGCACTTAAGGTACGCTATTCTAAGCACGCCAACGTGACCGCGCAGGATTGACACAACTTACCAGGCACTTCTTTCAACTCGAATCAAATAATTACATCGGTCGTATTAAGCAACAGTTTCAAGTAAATACTAAATACCACAAAACGCGCCGTTAATACATGCTGTGCTGTTAACAAAAGAACGCATACCTTGGGTGCGGGAGAACATGTCGGCGCCCCGCGCACACGGGCTCAAGGTGATAAATACGTGTGCAGCGACATATGTGCTTTTTTCTTTGCGCAGTTATAATCGTACTATGCTGATGTGCAGGTGAATGAACGCAGTAAGTTGCATGCAGTTAAGTAGATTGAGTGGCAGTGCCGATCGACTCCCAGACTTCGCGCTTTACTACCGCGGTTTATTCCCTGTTAGCCAGTTCCGTAATGCGGTATTTATCTGCGAGAAACCTATCGAGGCTAATTTGATTTTCCTTTTATGCTACTGCGCGGATCCAACAGTGACGCAGCCGGCCAATACGTGCTGCTTCTGCAGTGCGCAGGCATGATGCAGCCGCCAGTAGACACGGGCAGGCGGAACCTGTTTTGCCTACCATGCGAAAGTCGCTGTTGACATCAGCGCCACCGCATCTTCGTGGCGCATCTTCGTGGCATCCAGCAGGGCTCGATAAATCTTTAGGTCTCCAGGAGAGAGTGGCGCCCTCCTCGACACCGGCCGTGGCCCAGTGCGTTCTCGTCAGCCCTACATCCTGACGATTGACACTGCTTTATCCCCCCCCCCCACCCAAAGAGAAGCATAGCTTTAGGCATACAAAAAGACGATGCGTTTCTTGCTGAGTATCTTCCAAAGTTAGATGACTTTTATTTTAAGTAATGAATTAAGGCACCAGTTAAAGGAATTATTTTTGTAGTATTTTTATTTTGGTGAATACTTACCTCAAGAAAGGTTGCCGCGGTAGCTATGTGGTTATGGTGCTCAGCTGCTGACTCAAACGACTCGTGTTCGATCCCGGTTGCGGCGGCAAAAGGCGCCCGTGTAGTGTGCGGTGTCAGTGCACGTTAATGAACCTCAGGTGGTCAGAATTATCTGGAACCTGCATTATGGCGCCCCTTATAGTTTCTTTGGGCACGTTAAGCCTCATAAAAATCAAAAGATTAATTCCAGGAAGGGGTTAGCGATGCTATGAAATTTAAGAAATAGATGTACGAAAATTTGAACCACTCCATTTTTCACTTTATTCATCCAGAAAATGATTTTAGACCTCGGGAATGCAACAATTAAAGAAAATTTTGATCCATTGAAGGCAATAAAATAATACAAATACATAAATAAAAGCTTGAGTGAAACAATCGGAAAACGACATAAGCACTCTCAGAAGTACGACGTCGCGCCCACAGCATACACGAACGCAGGAAAGAAAAAAAAAACGAAATTTACGCCCTGAACCAAGATGAGCATGACACACGAAGACTGAAACTTAAGATGCTAGCTCCAAGAACTCCACGGTAGACAATTTCCCGTGACTCACTCACCGCATTCCTTCTCTCTACATAAAGACATACAGCAATTCCTGACCACTACCAATGATGGCACGTTCAAAACATCCCAGTCAGGGTAAACCGCTTCCCAGTTTAGACTCACGAATTCATTTCCACAAAGCACTCTTTTTAAGTAGACTTAGTGCATGAGCAAGCGTGCAGGATCTTTAAGGAAAGCGATAAAATATATCCCGTACCTTAACTGCTAAATTTTTGTGGCTGTTATGACGTTGGTAAACACGGCAGTAGGTCGAGTACCCGTAATTAGAGAAGTTTTTTTTTTTCTGCGTTCAAAGGAAAGACCTTAACGCTCGCTTCGCTCACTGAAAACTGAACCAGAGAGCTGCATCCACTCTTCGCGGCCGCTGTTCACCAGATGGCGCCACTTGCGCTCGCAAAACTGCAGCCCGCGAAGCCCCTGCACCATTTTAGTTTCGAAAACTGGGCGCCGTCATGTTTTACCCCAGCGCCGCCTACCGATGACGTCATCACAGGCTGATAACTTGATGCAGCCCGTCGGCCGCAGACAGAGGCGCGCGTGATCTCTGGAAGTGTCATGCGCCCGTTTTATTCCTGCCAAGCCTAGAGATTGTGCGTGGGAGTTCGTCTCGTGTTCATCCTCGTATGTGCTATGCCGTTAGCGCCTGCAACAACCGACTGGGAATAGGTGACCGTGCTTCGACGGAGCGAACGCTAAGCGTCGGTGAGTGCCACGCTCGCAGTTATTCGCAGTAGTTTTTGTCGCCAGCTGCTGACCCGAAAGACGCGGCTTCCGTCCCACCGCGGCGGTCGAATTTAGATGGCGGCGTTATTCTAGAGGCCCGTGTGTTGCGTGATGTCTGTGCACGTTAAAGAAGCCCAGGTGGTTCAAATTTCCGGAGCCCTTCACCACGGCGTCTCTTATAGCCTGAGTCGCTTTGGGACGTTAAACCCGCATAAACCGAAGCAAGCCTGTAGCGTAAACCTGGCACATTGTTGTATGACGGAAAAACGAAAGAAAAATATGCTGAAACTCAAAATAGGAGAGAGCGATCGAATAAGTTTCGAGGAACAGTTTTTCACGAACGCTTTCGCTGCCTGCTTGGCCATGGCGAGTGCGACAGTTTAGACTGCAGAGCTTACGACAGTCACCCCATTCGTAAAATGAACATTCGGGAGACAGCAGATATAGTAGGATGCAACTTTAAAAAAAGCAGCAGTTAACACTGGGTCATGATTCGCGGCGTACTATATTACTCCGCTTGCCAGTCGCAAAACCAAACGAAATCTGGTTTTTAATGTTTGACTTTATTAAACAAGCCAGATATCAAATTTCTAGAGCTCGTAGCTTTTTTTTCCTCGTGATTAGCTTCTTGTTTAGGTGACAAGAGAAGTTTTAACAACGGACTGCTTTTTATGTCGTGGAGGAATTCTGTGCGCCGGTCCCGAACGTGGGCGGAGCTTCACTGTAGGCTTAAGTTGTATCCGACTATGGCTATGCTTGCGTTAATCACGTGTCAACCCAACCTCCAACGTAATTTTGCGTGGCTATGCCATTCTTTGCTTGCCTTCCACCGTCGTTCACATTTCACGGGAATCCAATGTCGCGAACATTGCGTAAACTTTAAATCTGTGAATGAACCCTCAAACGTCCTCGGCAAAGGAACTAACAGCTCTCATGCACAGAACGATTAATTCAAGCTTTCGAATTGAAATATCTGTTGCATTAATAAAATCGCAAACCATCTGTCTTTACTATTGGTTGAACATAAATTTCAATACAGTGTGATCGCTTTGACAGAAATGTGGCTAAAACCACATGAACGCATTAACGTAACTGGATATAACAGGGCTTCCGCTCCTCGTCCTGGCCAATCTAGAGGAGGGGGCGTGTTGCTATATATTACGAAATTATTTCCTTCGCAGCTAATCAGACTCGGCAGGAGGACAGCCTATTCATTGAACTAGCGAATGAAATACTGGAGTAATATATCTGCCCCCCCCCCCCCCCCCCCCTCTGTTGTAATGTGGGCACTTATGTTGATTGCTTGGGAGCCGTTTTTGATTGGCTACCGCTAAACAGTAAAAAAATATGCTGGTGTGGTGACGTGAGCTTTAATTTCATTGGAAGCTGTAAGGGTGCATATGAAGCACTGTGAGTCTTATACACTTTCAATAACCTCATATTCTACCCAATACGCGTTAAACGTCAGTTGAAGTCTAGCGTGCTGTCTCATCTGTTCCTTTTGCCTCTGTCCTTGTGCTTTCCACGCTAGTTGCAATGTCCCAGTCACTAACGAATACACACCAACTAGCCCAACGGTCTTCCATGATCATTCTACCTCGTATTGACCTCGTTTTACGCAATTTCAACTCGGACGATACGGTTGCCGCAGTAATTGACGCGGAGGGGCGCTGCAAGCAGCCGCGCCGATTTTAAGTGGGTAGATGTAACCAAGCGAAGGTTATCCGATTGGTGGCTAAAATCAAGACAAGAGTACAATTTCATAAATCATGGCTAGGTGGCTTGAGCCAACGCCCGATTTAAAGGGTTCAGCCGTATCCATCCATCCATACGACCAGACGCACGTTCGAATCGCTCCGACTGAAGTTTTTTGGTTTGGACGTTTTTGGGCTAGGCTGCCAAAGATGGATGGGCCACCAGCATCGTGTTCCTCGCAACTTTTGGACAACGGTTTCAACGCTTTCGCGTCGAATAATATAGACCTGAAACCATCCCGAAACATCGGATACGCCTACCGCCGAATCCGCCAACATGGCTCCCGGGCAGCCTCGGCAAGACGTCGCGGCAACATCGCTCCGCAGCTGCAACAGATAACGCGGCGCAATCTGTCGCTGTGCTTGACGCCGACGCAAGCATGACGGATGAGGATTCCAGCCAAGTGGCTGCGGCGGTGCCGGTTTCCAGTCCCTTCTCTGTTCTTTCCACGGAAAACACGCCTTGGCCAAGCAACCTATAGGATGTAGTTAGGCGCTTCTCAAAATAGCTCTAGAATACGCTCGCTTTGTGAACGAACGACACGGCGTAAAACTTGGCCGTTTGCAGACGGCTGTAAATGCTCGCTACGCGGATGCGAATTTTCGGCCGTGGGGCTTTGCCTCTGCGCCCATGGCCACCACAGTGGACATAATCGATGACATTGCTGATAACGACCATTCTGAAGAGGATGATTGGCAGCCTGTTAGGCGAAGGAACAAAGCTACAGCTGCCGATCCAACCAGTGTTAAATACACTGGGATAATTAAGCTAACCTCGCGTGGACAACTGGGCACACTTCTTGCATGGTGGCTGCACGGAGCCATTGCCGATGAGCTTAAAAATATTTTCTCTCAGGCTTTCAGGTACGGCCTCTTGAACGAAGCAAGTAGTTTGCGGTCGACGTATCGCATATGCATGCCAGAGATAATCTTCTGGGATTAGTCTCTTAATTTTTGGACAGGCTAGACCTATACAGGCTTATGAAACCATTCGCCCCGGCCACATCCGCGGTGTCGTTATCGTGCCAATGGCTTAACAAGCGAACAGCTCATAGCCAATTCCTCACGTGCTACTCCTGCGAGATAATTAATGTAATAAACTGCACATCTCCAACCAAAAACGTTAATTTAACCTAACGTTTCGAAGCCGACTCTGCTCCTTCATCAGGGGTGACTGAGGGCAGTAGCTAGCGTCTTTAATCCCAACAGCAGTACAAACCACAATTTTCTTGTTCACTGAGGGACATGATTAACAAAGATAACTTTCTTTTTTTGTTGCCGAAGTGTAGTGTTATGCTGCAAGTATGCTTTTTGTTGTACTAAAATCTGAAAACTTCTGTTCCTCTTGACACGGAATTTATTCATTATTTGAGTGTTTGTAAACGTTGTCCCGTGTTGGCATTTCGTTTCTTTCGTTGGTCGCATATCACATGATGTTTACCTCAATTGGCTGCGGCTTCAGTTTGCCCACCGGCGGCATGGTTTTGTTCTGCTTTATAATTAATTGCCTTTAAGCGACAGATTAATCAATATCATTTTGCCGTTGATCAACACCATAAATTAAAAAAAAATTCCTATACACCTTGGTTTCGGTGGTTGCTGGCTCCCTTCCGATTATGTAACTTCCGTCTTGTGCGAGGCGAAAGTGTCGAGGTGGTAAAAAAAGGCAGACGATACACTTCCCAGTGGCCACGCCACAGGTAATCTAAGTTGTCATATTAAGCGTCTCACGGCGCGCTCCAGCAACAATGCTGTTTCGTTAATTTGGTGAAATCGCATTGCGGAGCCGAGGCGGACAATTACACGGCATAATGAAAGATCCGAAGAGGCTGCAGGCGCACCTCAGATTGCCCACAAAAAATGCCTGTGGACAATATGGACAAGGCCAGAAGAGCTGCGTGGTTTCGTTAATTTTTTTTTTTAGGGTGGGGGAGTGAAGTGCTTGAAGCCTGAAGTTCTTGTCAAGTTTTCACCCGCTTGCTGAAAGAACGATGCCCATTAGCCATTTATTACCACATTACCACTCAACAGTGGAAACCACGTGAACAACGATGCGGTTTGAGAACCCAGACAATTCTGCCGGTGCGCTTGAGACAGACGATTTTCTCATATCTTCATGAGACGAGGACACATACTCACTGCCATTAGGCCCTATATACCTGGTGTTGATTTTAACATGTGCACATGTTTTAGCCTGAGCCGACCAAAAACCTTGCTTTTGGCGCTCTTTGTCAGTAGATGCCCTTGCGCGAACCCCCCCCCCCCCCCCCCCCCCAAAAAAAAAAAAATCATGAGACGAGGAGGATTCTCTCCTAAGAATGTCGAATAAATTACTCTGTGCTCCAACGTACAAGCTCCTGCAGGGGAGTGAAAGCTACCCAAATGCGACACAGCACGAGAGGTAAACACCAATCGTCTGCACACTTTTCGAAGCCGACGCCTTGCAGAAATTCTGCTGTATAGCAGGGCCTTGTCGGCTGTGCAGAAACTCTGCAGGCCTGTAGACGGCTGGTTTGGGGAAGCGTGTCAGCAGCAGACGACGGATGCAACAGACGACGCCGCTGTACCCAACGTTACTATTGTCTGCGCCGTTGGCCGGACTCCTAGTAATACTTCGGAAAGCGCGTGACTTCCGGTACACTTTTTGGAGTGAAGGTTCGATAGCGAGGGAGGGCCTCCTCGGCGTACCGCCGCGGTGGCTTAACGGTTATGGCGCTCGGCTGCAGACCCAAACGACGCTGGTTCGATCCCGGCCGGGGCGGTCGAATTTCGATGGAGGCGCAATTCCAGAAGACCGTGGACTGTGCGAATGTCAGTCCACGTTAAAGAACCCCAGGCAGTCGAAGCTTCCGGAGCCCTCCACTACGGCGTTCCTCGTATCCTGAGTCTCTTTGGGACGCTAAACCCCCATAAACTAAACTAGCCTTTCCTGAGCTTTGCTCCCTTCATGCTCCTCCACATCATCCACCCCCACGAAGGAAGACTATATAGGAGTGGAAACTCCGCTGTCTGCGGCGACCAGAAAAGGTCACAAGCCCGCGGCGCCACTATCATGCTGGCGGCGCCTGGCGGCCTGGAAAGAAACTACTGCCGTTTCGGTTGCCAAGGCAACCAGTCGAGCGTGTTGCTCCCGTTCGGCCGCGCGCGCCTGACTTCTATTGAGGGCACACTCGCGCGCTTCTTTACCGCTGGTAGCCCGAAGAGCAAATGGTGCTACGCTTTAACCACTTGAGCACAGTAAAAAATAAAACGCGTTCTTTTCCACGACCGCTATAAGATGATCTGTAGCTTCTGGTTGTACGCAGGGCTTTTGTTTGACACCCGCGCGATGACTTTGATTGGATGGGTGCTTGCATTCGTCGAAGGCAAACATTCCTTCACGTTCGTCAAGTATGTGACCACGCTAAGTTTCATGTGCTGGAGGAGAACACGGGCGTCGTACGGCGCAGCCTTTATGAATACACATCAGCCGAGAAGGCAACAAGCGGTTTCAGCTTCTCACTTTGCTCACCTTCTCACGGCAACACTTGTGACCGCTTTTGCAATTTCGAACAAAACACCTGCGTCCCATCTTAGTCTAGCAAATTCCGAGGGAGGCCGCACTGCGCGTAGCAGCGCTGTTAGTATTACGGCCCTCGAACTGACACCGACAAGAACTGTTGCTGTTTGACTGAAGGGCGCAGAAATGCAACGTCACGGCGTGCCCGCTGAAGCAAACACCCGTGTTGTCTGCTCTGAGCGCGCGCCGCAGCCGCCAGCCGGGGCCCTGCATTTTTTCGCTGCAGCTTCTACAACGCGCCGCATGGCGCCGCCACTGCATGCGGCCCCGTCGGCGCATACAATTGTGACTTCATCTGGTCGCCTGCGCTCGCTCGCGCTGACGGGAGTTTCACCTCCTATATAGTCTTGCTCCGTGTCCACCCCGCAACGCCGCGTCGACGTCACGTGGGAACCTGGGCACGAGGGTATCCCCGGTAATCTGCGCGTTAATGCGTACGCTCAAGAAATCACTTTCTGAGCGCCGACGGAACCCTCTCCCAACCCCTTGGCAGCTGCGAAGATGGCTTACGGTCTACCCCACGGCCGCGATAGCGGACAATTTCTTTTTTCTGCCATAGCGGCTGTTCTGTGCAATGATAGTCGTCTGGACAGCATTTCAAATGCGCATAAAGCTGGGGTCCAATGTCGCCACTAAGAACTTAATTGCTTGAATCGCTTATTTCCTGGTCTTTTATTCCAGTGCATATGATTCGTACAGACGTGCTTCCTTACGGTCAGTGGAGCGGTCTCACGTCTTAAGAAGAAATGAATACTGCAGGGTCCAGTTGAAAATGTTTTTCTTCATACATGTAAACAAGCATTTAAACAAGTAGCGTTCAAGACGGCGCGTACTGATCAAGCCTTAAAGGTCCTCGTGTGAAGAGGGAGGGAAGCACTAATAGATTCTCCACTACAGCGGGCTTCGACATTCAAAAGGCAGCTACGCGATAATAAGGCCAGCATGAGCGAGAACAGTGTCAAAATGTGATGGAAAAGAGCCCATGGAATGTGGAGTTCCCTTGCAATCTGACGAAGCTGCTCTGCCTTGGTTTCCGAGATGCAGGATATGCGGCCATACTTGTCCAGAATGTACTTGTCGTGTGGAGCCTGCAACAGAACAAAGCATCGTAGGCGCATCCTTTGCGGCCACAATTAACCAACATAGGCAGCAAGATAGCTGCACCAGATTATCAATGCCGCAAGGAAGGGCGTCGTCAGTCTATTCCATGTTCGGTAATAAAACAGAAATTGGTAGGAATTGCAAATGCATGTGCTTTTTCAACATTTCAATGGCCAAGACAGTTTTAATCCGTGAAGTGAGTTACCGCCGCACCTGGAAGTTCGATTTATACGGAATTGATTCTGGTTCATTCAGAAACAGGAAGGCGTCATTTTTACACGCACCAAAAATATCTCGTGCTTTGCCATTATTGAACATGGTATGGCCAAATTACTAGGGTGAAAAAAAAAAACAAAACAAGGCGATGCATACCCAGTATTCGCTTTCGGGTGTGAGCTCGGTCATGCACTTAATTACTGGCCGCAGGCGCATCTCTGAACCACTGCTCCAGCAGGTTGTCATCAGGCCCGAGCTGCAAATACAAAACAGTGTGCTTGGCACTCATAGCACCTCCTTCATACTGTCCTCAGTGTACTCAAACCTCGATATAACACGCATATTGCAAATTATTAGTTGTATAAAACTTTTGCAAATGTTTTCAAGAAACATGCAATTCTTAATATGCCGAATGCTATACGAGGCAAATCATGTTAACTAGCCAAGTGATAAACGAAACTACCGACAAGCCCCTAATTGCAATTATATTTGTAGCTGGCCGTTAGTAATAGCCATATCAGCTTCTAGAATTTCGAAAACGCGGTTACTCTCTGAACTGCCCTTGCAAAAATTTATTTAGACAGTCTATAGACTGTCCATAGACTTCTGTCTGTAAAGTCTATAGACTCTATAGACAAACCCTAAAGAACGGTCTATAGGCAATACAAATCCTATAGACAGTCTATAGACATTCTATAGGTTTATGGCCATACATTTTTAGTAGACATTTGTCAATAGAAAGTCTATAGGCTATGAATAGACAAAAAGATATATCTTAGGAACGCAATAGAGTCAATCAGAAGTCTATAGACTGTCTATAGACCATTTTTATAAGGATGCTGCCCAACAAATTATGGCCACGTTGTGTCGAAATACATATTTATTTATTTATTTATTTATTTATTTATTTATTTATTTATTTATTTATTTATTTATACACAGTACCTACAGCGCCCTCATTGGGGCATTATTGTAGGGGGGAAACATCATAAATAAGAACAAACATCTAGTACATAATAAATTAGGCAAATGATGCGGTGTACACAGAAAATGCAATAAACCCATGCACACGGAAGCAAAAACAAACAAACAAACAAACAAACAAACAAAATAAAAACCATTGTAGAAAGGCAAACATACCCTAAACACACACATACACACACAAAAAAAGATACATTTTAAAATACAGCACTGCTTAAAACATAATACACTCGGACAAGAATTATTGCACTTATATTGACAGGTGGCTTTGCAAATCGGTCAGAAACGATGTAGGAGGAGCGGTAGCGACCCGCGAAGGGAGACAGTTCCAATCATGCACTGTTCGTGGGAAAAAACTATATTTGAATACGTTTATACGGCAATTGTACTCGCGCACCTTAAGTGGGTGGTCAGTGCGGGCGGAAATGTAGCTGGGTTCACTAATGTATTTCTCTTTTGGAATTCCAGTTTTATTATTAAGCACATTATAAAAGAAAGAGAGTCTCAAATATTTGCGCCTGTTTTCAACTAATGGCCATCCCAACTTCTCGCGCAAACCAGAAGAACTTTTTTGGAAATTGTAATCGGCGGACACAAACCTAGCAGCCCGTTTCTGGACGCGCTCCAGCTCCTCAATATTCAGTTTTGTATGCGGGTCCCAAACTGCGGAAGCATACTCAAGTATCGGACGTACAGTAGACATGTATAATGTCTCCTTCAGCGTAAGGGGAGCGTCCTTAAAGTTACGTCTGAGAAAGTTTAATGTGCGACTGGCTTTAGCAGATATGTAATTTACGTGTGTATTCCATGATAGGTCAGTAGAAAAAAAGACTCCCAAGTACTTATAAGTTGAAACTGCGGATAATTCAGTGCTACCAAGGAAATAGTCTGTTTGGAGGAATTGTTTCTTTTTTGTAAACCGGACCAGATTACATTTGGAGATGTTTAGCGCCATATTCCAGTTGTTGCACCAAGAGAATACAGAGTTGAGGTCATGCTGTAGTGAAATTGCATCTGCTTCAGAAGAAATATTGCGGTAGATACAACAGTCATCAGCATAAAGTCTGATTATACTTGAAATGTTACTAGTGAGGTCATTTATAAAAATGAGAAATAGAAGAGGGCCCAAAACCGACCCCTGCGGAACACCTGAAGTTACACCCACACTTTCCGAGCTGACACCGTCGATAACCACGCACTGTCTCCTTTCCGCAAGATACGCCTCAATCCAGGATAAGAGCGAGGTAGGAATATTTAATTTTGAAAGCTTCTGTAACAGTAGGTTGTGAGCAACTAAATCGAACGCTTTTCGAAAATCTAAAAATATACGATCTACCTGACCGGCGGAGTTTAAGGAAACAAATGTCATGTGTGAATTCCACGAGCTGTTTCACATGAGAAGCCGGACCTAAATCCATGTTGTCGAACAGAAAAAACTATTGTTTTCTAGATCGCTAATTAACTGAGTATAAATGACATGTTCCAGTGTTTGCACGACACGCTCGTCAGCGATATGGGCCTATAGTTACATGTTTTAGTTTTATCACCACTCTTGTGAATCGGAACGACATTGGCACTTCTCCAGTCAAGGGGCAAAGAAGAATTCTCAAACGATTTCTGAAATAATGCAACAAGATACGGGGCAACTGAAGCTGCACAATTTTTCAAAACGTAATTGGAAATGTTGTCAGGCCCTGGTGCTGATGTAACTTTAATTTTCTGTAATAAAAGCATGATCCCCCGTTCAGAAATTTCTACGTCATTCATTCTGGTCAGGGTGCTGGAAGATTGAAAGTCAGTATGTGTATTAATGGGATCGGAAAACACCGATTGGAAATAAAGATTGAAACTTCTCGCTTTACCTTTTGAATCCCTTCCAAAATCAGTTGCGTCTAGTATATCAGGCGCAGAGACCCTGCTGTTTCTCTTATTTTTAACATATTTCCAGACTGCTTTTGGGTTTGTATTTAGTTGTTGGCCTAGTGTGCTGAAGTATGCCCTTTTCGCTTTACGGATTTCTTTCGATAAGTTCTTAGTTTGCTTTTTCATCTCGGAGTACAAAGTTAGTGCGGGCGTATCACAATATCTGCGAAAGAGCCGTTTCCGCCGGTTGATCATTGCCCGCAACTGTCTATTCATCCAATGCATATCGTCACGACGCTTGGCTGAAATCAAGCGGGATGGGATGAAAGTCTGCGTCAGTGACAAAATTTTAGTTTTAAACAAGTTCCAGAAGGAATCAATATTCAGGGATGGCTGATGTGAAAGAAACTCAGGAAAAAATGCGTCGAGTTCCTGTGATAGCGAAGCATAATCCCCTTTTTCATAAAAAGACACTTTGCGTGGTTGGGTGTGGTGGGTCTTCATAGCATTACAGGATACTTTTGCTAAAACTACATCATGGTCGCACCAATTACTTCACGGAAAGCGGTATACAAGAGGGATGCAGTGCGAATTACTGGTTTAAAACAAGACCATTCTACGCTGGGCATATTAAAATCACCGGCAAAGATAATATGTGTTGCGTCTAAGGCTAATAATGTGTTGCTAAGTTCAAAAAATGGCTGTGCGCAGGTTGAACCGGGCGTCCTATAAAAAGAGCCAATTGCCAAAGAAGTACCATCGCCCAGCCGTACCCTGCACCAGACAGCTTCAGAGGAATCGTTGTCTAAGTTAAGACACGCTTCTCAAACTGCTATGAACGAGAATGAACACACCACCACCGCGTACATTGCGATCCTTCCTATACGTGGTATAGGATGGAGGAAATATTTCACCATCACTTATGTTGCTGTCCAGCCATGACTCGGTTCCAATTACCACATGTGCGCTCGTCATTTGCAAGAGTGAGAGGAATTGGTCAGTTTTGTTTTTTAGACTGCGGCAATTAACAATACAGACAAGTTCATTTTAATAGCAGTTTGTGGGCTAGCTAAAAGCCTCGGTGATGGCTATTGGTTTACACAAGTGATATCGTCTGTTTCAATGTTGTACATATAGGTTTTGTTGTCCAGGTTTAGCTTATTAAACCGCAGCTTCAACTTTCCGCCGCGTGCCTTAGCAAACTGCATGAGCTTTTTTCTTTGTTGCCGTACTTTGGCCGAATAGTCCTCGCTTATCGCCCAGTCAGTATCTTTTAGTTTGGCAGCATTTGAAAGAACACGATTCTTTTCTTTCTTCTAAAGTATGCCGGTAAATAAACGACTCTAGTGCACGTAGCTAGTCGAAATTGCCGCGAGAGTTATCGGTTATGCAAGGTCTCGCTGCTATGGCGGAGAAGGCAACCTAACTGGTGTTCAGCGCTCGGTTTTTCGCGATCCCCGCTGTCGCCGCAACGCTAAAGACTTGGGGTCCCTCCAGTTGCCGTCGTCTCACTGACTAAATCGCGCCCATCCTTCGTGAGTTTCTTGCGAAATGAACTCCGGCTATACCGAACTATTTTACGAATTTTTCCTGTGCACTATAACAGTGCTTTAATAATAACCCGTTACTCTCACAGCAATAAACGCGCTCTAGGAGGCCATATTAATGGTTCTGTTCCTAAGGGCGTGTCAGAATATTTTCTTTTTGGCTCTCGCAAGGGCTTTACGTGCTTTTTTTTTTTTTGTAATGCAGCAGGCGAAAATAGGTTGCCAGTCCTGATGACTATTACTGCTTTCTGGTGTAAAAAATCTTATGCAAACTTGTTCTCGTCAGCTGTGTTCGTTTTTTGGGAAATAAGCAACAAGGGCTCCCTGGCATATATAAAGCGGGGAGTTAAAAAGAGCCCCGAGAAGATTCTAACTGTAGAAACTGCGTACGCCTAAGCCTGTCAGTAATTTTTAAAAATGGGTTTTTCTTTGAGTAAGAACAGCTTAGCATTGTCCGCGGTAAAGTGCATCTAAATGCAGCTAATACCCCTGCTACACGGCCGTTTCGAATGCCTTCGAACCGAATGTCATTCGGCTCGACTGCCGAGCTTCCGCTGCGCTACACGAAGTTTTTCAACGGCATTCGCTTCAGATGAGATTCGAGCTCCGCGGTGACATTCCAGAAATTGGAATGCCTTCGAAACGCGAACACAGCCCGAACCGACCAATAGGCGTCGCTGCCTCCCACAGCCGCGCTACTGCTTTCGGCTCTGCGGCTACTCATCTCGATACCCGCTGCTTGCTTTTTCTCGCTGTTTGTTTAGCAAATTGCCCCTCTTTTGTCTAAGCAAGTGCTTGCAGATAATAGTACACCAATGAACATTTACCGCGTGAGCATGAAATTTCCCCAAGAGTGCGCCGACGAGGACGGTTGGTTGCACTCATACTGTTGTTTACGTCGCTGCCTACGAACAGCTAGCGCTCGTTTGCATGACTTAAAACACATTCTGCGCTTTAGTTCTATTAAATAATCTAATCTTTTTGGTACTGGTTGTACCCGTGGCTTGTTAAGGCAGTGCGACAGTCTGTGGAAGGAAGCGCCGATACGATCGCTCGCCTCAGAAACACAGGGACAGTCGGGATGCTGACATCGCGTACGACCGGCGCTTGTCGCTAATTGTCCCGACTTCCTCCTACGCTATGAGTACTTTATTTTAACCTACTTTGTCCAGAAGTATGATTGGTGACCATTCGCGGTAATTGAAACGGCATAAATTGTTACGCACAAAATAGCAACGGCGACGACTGCTGCTGGTCGTAAAGCAGTGCTCGGCGGTCTGGGTCACACCGGCGTTTCCCGTTCATCGTATGCGCGCCCTGCGATGTGAGCAATAGTTGATTTCTGGTCACTGTTGTCAAAACTACACTCGTCGATCATTTGCATTCACTTAAACTTCTGAATTCGTTCTTCACAACTGCCGAAATCACAGACGTGACCCTATAGACTCGCTAGGCCTAGTCGCCGCGGAAGGGAAGAGAGTCGCCGTCGATTAAATTTAATTTGGCAAGCGCTTATAGCTGGTGAGTGTTCGAGTGTGCACATGTGGAATATACCCGTTCCTATCGCTTATTAACAATATGGATAAGGTAGAAGGGCAGATATATTCACACCGTCGCCTCATCAGCGTGTTTTCGCTCAGCCGCCGGCCTGCCGAGGATATGAAGGCTGACAGTCCGCCGGTCGGATTCGTCGGTGTCGTTGGCCTCAAAAACTTCTCCCACCACAATCATATACGCTGCTGTTGACCGTGACAGTGTCGTTGTCGCACTAGTGACCACCGACGCCGTCGTCATCGTACACTGAAAACGAGCTGAGGAAATTTGAAATGCGTTTGGAAAGTGTCGTGTAGCGCCGCGGAAGGCCGTAAGACGTGCCAACTAGCGAGCTATTGAAATAATATTTAATAGTTAATTTTTCAGTCATTACTGGTAAGCTTCATATTAATTAGCAAGCTTAATTGTATAGACAGCCGCAAGTAATCTCCAGATCAGTCTTCAGATTTTCGAAAATCCCATCCATATCGCTCGTTGGTGGAAGCAGTTTTGAGGCCGCATAGTCTGAAACCGAAACTTACAAGCCAAAAGAGCGATAGCCACGCCTACGAGCCTGCGCCAGACATCGGCGCGAGTGTCACCTGCTTTGTCCACATAGGCGTGGCTATAGGCATGGTGTGGTCGGATACAACACGAGAACGAAGCGGCTTTTCTCCGTTAAAGTAACCCCTTCCAGCCAATGGCGTCGGTCAATTCTCATGAACCTGCTAGCATGGCAGTGCAATGAGGAAACAATCCCTAACTATGGAGAGATCGAACTATCCCCTTTTATTTGTCACTCCCTCTACTGTCAGGCTAGCAGGTTCATGAGAATCGGCCGACGCCATTGGCTGGAACGGGGTCCTTTGACGGTGAAAATCCGCTTCATTTTCGAGTAGTATCCGACTATAGTATTTAACACGAGCCCCCCCCCCCCCCACCTCTACGCGGGCACACACACACGTAGACATATTTCGAAGCGAAACGCTTCACTACGCTAGGTGAAGCAGTCGTCGCGTAGGCCAGCGAATGACCTTTGACCTTCAGCCCAACCACGTTAGCCGTGTATGACCATATGTGGTACAGTTGTGGTGTCGAGCCCTTGACATGACCTTTGTTAGCTTATGACCTTGAGTTCACCTTTGACTTTTCACATTGGGTGACCTTCGGGTTGACCTTTGACCTTAAATTATTCGATGGGGTGCTGTGAAGCCATGTGATAAGACATCCGATGGGGGTGTCGTAAGGCCTTGTGATACCACGTCATAGCCAGGTGGTCGTGTGGGTATACATATATGGAACGGCTGTCGTGAGCGTGCAGCGGAGCTGCCATGGACGAGCCTCAGACGCTTAGCAAGCATGCTTGCTTTTCGCTGAATCGCAGAGTTATCCAAGTTAAGCCACGGGGCAATTTTTTCCTTGGTTTTCGTAATCTGTAAAACGGAAAACAAACCAAGTCATTCCAGTATTAAGGGAGTGACTCAGCGGCATACCGATTTGGTGGGGTTCCGAAAAACTCCAACGCTCAGGGCAGAGCCACAGCAGCCTGGTGAGAGGGCTTAACCCAAGAGATGAAGCAGTCAAGGAGGCACACCTCCAGGATATACATGGCCGTCAGTTCTTCCTGTGTGCTTGCCTGTACGCGGAATGAAGAAAGATGGTAGTCAGAGGACGATCATTCAGAAGGTTTGCTGCAGTTGAAAGGCAACCAACCATTGCTCTACTTATGTCTGTTGGGAGCTCGTTACGAATGGAAGCCGTTAAAAGAAAGGTGGGACCATCCAAATGAATTTTAAGGCCAATGTAGCTGACTATGCTGGCAAGCGTGAAATGGATGGAAACTTCCTTGAGCCTTGCAACCAAGGTCTATTTGGACATCTTTTCAAAATACACCATTTCTTTGCTGGTATTTCGGTCTACTTTGATGCATTGGAAAGACGCAGAACTAAAAAGGTAACATAAATTTGATGTCTAGGATGCAATCAGGCCTGAAAAAGAACAATGTTGCTGCGAAAAATACCATTGTTTCTCATCTTTGGCTGCTGACTGTAAACCCTAACTGCTCAATTACACTAACTATAGAGTAGCTCGAATGCATCCAATGCATCGAATGTATTGAGAGTAAATTTTACTTATACTTAAGGGGACACTCAGGAATGTTGCACTCAGAGTGGAGTAGGGTCTGTGTTATGAACGCTGGCTCCCGACAGGCGCTTACTAAACGTATTTCCCAGTGTAGCTACGTCGCAGGCGGCGAGGATCAGAACAGTGTAAAAGTCACCGACAAATAATACTGCCATAGAACACTGTAGGCTTCCATCTTTTGACTGCTATGGAAAGCAAATAAGGTACATTCCTCCCACTGACTGTTCCTATTACATCAAGAACGCAGCCCCAGGCACGACGTGCACAAGCCATGGCAGCCTCGCAGTAACGACGCAGGACGTGCAGGAGGTTTCGACAGAGGTCGGTCGACCACCCGGGCAATGGTCTTCGTGAAGTCTAGTACTTCCCTCTTAGTAACGTCCTCAGCGCCGCCAACCATTTCCAAGAACCAACACCGCCATTTGGCGTCCTTAGATTCTTGCTTAGCCACAGTAGAGTGCCGCTGCCCTGAACAGCTTGGTTTCCAACTCGTCTAGGACGTATTGCGGCAATCAATTCACTCTTTCCTTGCACTGCCTTAGAAGACTGTAAGCTTTCATCTTTTCACTGCTATGGAAAGCGAATAGCGTGCAATATCTTCTTCTGTGGTCGAAGAAAGGATGAAAATTGGGAAGACACCGGCTTGTCTACTGGAAGGTTAGCCTCCACGCTCACTACCTGCGTGTCGTAGGAGGGGGAGGGGAAAAAGATTGAAAGGAGAGGGTAGGCGCGCAGCCGCAATGATCATGTCAGGTGACATGTGCTGCCCCTTCAGGCCTAGAGGCGGCCCGAGAGGCCGGTGGCCTCCAGGAAGGAGAGGAGGTGCCGGAAGGCCTTGGCAGGATGGTGGCCGCCGTTGAACAGAAGGTGGCCCAGGGAGCAGCAGGGGAGACCCAAGGAGCGGTAGCCCGCCTCCATGATTGTCCTTGCGGGTACAAAGGTAGGGCACTCGCATAGGAGATGTTGTGCTGTCTCGTCTGGGTCATTGCAGAGGGTGCACCCAGGGGAGGCGGGGAGGCCAAGGCGGAAGAGGCGGGAGCCGGTGTTGGCGCAGCCTACCCTGAGTCTCAGGAGGAGGCTGCGCTCTTTGCAGTCCAGGCCAACAGATGGGAGAGGGTGTGGAGGATGGCCATTAGCCACCCTGGGATCTGGGTGGTCGAGGAGGAGATGGCGATCCACTATTCTTCCTGCCACGTCCAAGGGGCAGAAGTTCCTGGAGAGAGGAGTTATAGGGTAGTGTGCCGCTTTGGCCAGGGAGTCGGCATTCTCGTTGCCCTAAACTCCGACATGGGCCGGGACCCAGGTCAGACGGATGCGGGTTCCCCTGGTGCAAATTGAGTCAAGCCGCCAAGACAGCCTGCGGGCGGTGGAGGGACCCTTGAAGGGCCTCTGGAGGAGCTGGAGGGCTGCCCTGGAGTCAGTATAAATGGCTGCCTCCTTGACCCCAGGGCGTTCGCTCAAGATGTCAGCAGCCAAGTGAATGGCGGTCAGTTCAGCGGTTGTGGACGAGGCCACAAATGGGTCTGGCCTGTCTGCTCACGAGGAGCGATGGGCAGGGTCCAGGAAGGACGGAGCCGTCAGTGAAGATGGGGACAGTTCCAGGGGGTTCGGCCTGGAGAACTGCAGCGACCTCCTGTCGTAGGCCCACAGCAGCAGTTGAAATATCTCGCACTGACTGTCCCTGTTTTATGAAGAACGCAGCCCCAAGCACGACGTGCGCAAACCTCGGCAGCCTCGCAGTATCGACGCACGACGTGCAGGAAGTTTCGGCAGGGGCTTGTCGACCACCCGAACGATATCCTTCGTGAAGTCTAGTACTTCCCTGTTAGTAATGTCTTCAGTGCCGCCAACCTTTTCCAAGAACCAACATCGCCATTTGGCGTCCTTAGATTCTTGCTTAGCCGCAGCAAAGAGTGCCGCTGCCCTGAACAGCTTAATTTCCAGCTCGTCTAGGATCAGAATCGTCTTTTCTTGGGCTAGTTGGTTTTTCATGCTGTAGGTGTTTGCAGCGCACACGAAACACGGACGGACAGAGAAGGGAACGAAACACAGCGCTGACTTTCAACTGAGCTTTATTGGAAAAATAAGCGACTTTTATACAAAAATTTTTAACATGTGACTCAGAAGATGTCAAAACGTCCTACTACATGTGCCATCTAAATTCACTGATAAAAAAAACCCTGAAAAAACAAGAATGGAAAACACTGAAAGACACGTGCCGCCTAAACCACCTAAAGGGTGTCATGATCAACAACGGTGAAGGAACAACATTCGAAAAAAAACTACCAAAAAACTATGATACCAAAATGCAGAAGCAGGGTGAAGCTGTATATGGGCTCCCGTTGTCACAAAAAATTAAGAAAAAATACATTGACAAAAAACAGGGCTGAAACGGTATAAAAACTAAAACAGCATAAGACCCATTATTTAAAGAGTGTTGAAATTTACAGGTGCGCGCCTGCGGCCTGCAAGAATCCAAGTTCTTTATCCAGGAGTACTAAGGACACAGCGCTGACGCACATGTCCCCTTTCTGTTGGATGGCTTTTGCCTCGATAATCTCTCTCGTGGTCTGATCGCTGCTTCTACCTAAAATCGTAGTGTCCTGGAACCGTGGTATGCACTTATTGCATTCGCTGCAGTGTACAGCGAATGCAATAAGTGCATACCACGGTTCCAGGACACTGATTTTAGGTAGAAGCAGCGATCAGACCACGAGAGAGATGCTATATATGCTATATATAGTGCCGCTTCCGTAAGCAGCTTCATTTCCAGCTCGTCTACGATATATTAAGGCGAAAGCTTTTAATGGCTGATACTCCCGGTCGAGATCCTTTCCGTCCGTTGCATCGCCAACCGGAAGTCACGACATCGGAAGTGATGTCACACCCACACTTTGATCTTGGCCGATTTACACCAAATTTGATGTCCAGCCTAATTCGACTACGGCGAACACCGTGGCGACCCCCAAATTTGGCCCGGGTCACCCCTAAATCGGCCCACCCGCCAAAGAAATTTTACTTTGGCCGAATGCTTTCACCCTGCGCACGTTATATCGCCAAAGTGCCTCCTGAATATGTGCGACAATCAACTCAGTTTCCTTGCACCCTTTTGGAGTTAGGAAGAAATGACTCGCGAAGAAACGACACACCCACATACGGGAAACAAGCAGCATAAATAAACAAGCAGCATAAACAAGCAGCCAATAAAAACACACTACGGCCTAACTCACTTTTGTAGAATTTGCAAGGAAAGTCTTAAGAGTATCCTATGCTATGTTTATGGATTCCACTTCCGAATAAAAGTTAGCTGTACACCTATTTATATTGTGTGCCCGCATTTGTGTGTTCATATGTCATGTCATAACTTACGCGTGGGCACCTCTCGGGTGACCTTGTTATATTGTTGTATTGTATTTATGTTGTATTTATTACACACTGCAGTTTTGCATCGGAGGCTGCATTGTAACAAGGTTGAACAAGATTTGAACAAGGTTGAAAATAACAGTTGAAATGCTTTCTGATAACAACGTTGAAATGCAGTGGCAGGAGCGTCGCGAACCTGCAAGTAGTAATCCATGAGTGAGACAGTCAGAAATACTGCCTCTGGCTAGAAGTTCATCATGTTGTGGGTACCGATAAGCCACTGTACATTGCACTCCCGTGTCCATGGATCCCCAGTTCTGCCTGAAAGCTGATAAAGTTGGTCGGATGGGGCAGTTTGTCTGCAATGAATGAATATGATTTTTCTGAATTTTCAAGCACGAATGACAATGATCAATTTTCGAAGGGGAACAACACAAATTATCCCCACACGCTGTTCTTTGATTGCTTTCAGTTCATATACAGGTTCAAGAGTGTCAAGGGTGTTTCAAAGCCTAAAGGCTGTCGATACAGTGATGCCTCTTCATTCCGTCTTAGTCTACGCGCTTGTTCCACCATGCACCTAAACCAACTCAACTTTCTGCTTCAATAAATGCCTGATAGGAGTAGCATCAGCAGCGACCGATACTACAATGAAAACGCGCTGTTCCTCGCTTCGTGCGGGGATGCACAGCCCTCGTACGTCGTGTCGCGAGGAACATAGCCTCATACAGTCACCGTTTCATCTATGGCCTAAATTACTCTTCTAGCCGCAGCATAACCGAAATATGGTGGCTTACCTCCATGACGATTTTCAAAGACCGCAGACTTACATGCTTGCATAGGTGCCTATGTTGTCTCCATCACCACTGCCGAAGTCAGGAAGTAGCTGACGTCTTACGTACAGCGCGAGGACTACTAAAGCAGCCTTGCTGCCGTCACGAGAACGCCGCTTCTGAGCTGCCTAGCGATCGGCCCATGTAGCTGTGGTGACGACAGAATTCGTTTCCCTACGTTATGGGTACTCAGCCACTGCAATTAAAGCGGGAACACCAAGGGCCCTTCCTGGGCGTACAGTGGTGATCAACTCTGTCTGGAGCGAGCCGACGGTGCTCTGCGGAGCAAGTCAGCTTCATCTAACGTTAGGCTCTAGGTTTGAATTATGCGTACCGTGCGCATGCGCGGCAAAAGTAGAGGTGTGCCTGCTCATCGCTTCCTTGTCCAGCCCCCACCTTGCGAGTTGGTTTGTGCCGCAAGGGTGGCGCTGCGTGCAACTGTGACGCTGTGACGGTGGCCAGGGCGTCGCCATGCCGCCGTGTTTCACGAGTGTAACGAGACGGCCAGGAAAGAAAGGGCGAGTGATAGCGAATGATCCCGTGTTTCTGCATCCAAGTTCCTAGATTTCAATTTTCAATTAAATTTCAATTTATTTCCCATGTATACATGGTGAGGGTCGAGGGAAAAAGCCAGAATTTGTGGCTTGACATGCCCCTCGGCCCCTACATTGCAGGGCAGCAGGCAACATACAGACACAAAAATCACCAGAAAAGACAATGAGGAAATGAAGCGTACACAAAAAAAAAATAACAAAGCATCAGAAAAACATGTCATTGATTATTCAAATCAGGTCAACACTTTATGCAACGAAAGATGAAATTTTTTCATTTTTCATTTCATTTATTCATACTGTCAGCCCTGGGCGGGCTATTACAGGAGTGGATATCAAACTTGAAACAGAAAAAGAACACATCAAACACTGAGATCAACACTAAATTTCATACATAATTGTGTTTGCCACTTGAACAAAACAAAAACATTGCCATAGAAATCAAGCAGAACATAAAACATTGTGCAGTTTATCTAAAAATTCGCTAAGTGATTGTGACGTGACAACGGAGTTTGGTAACATATTCCATTCCTTAATGGCTCTCGGGAAAAAACTAAATTTAAAGCAATCATTTCTGACAGGCGGCATTGGGATGTACAAACTGTGACGATGGCGTGATGTTTCCCCCGTTTTAATTTCAAAGTATTTTGTTTGATCGATTTTCAAGTAGTGGTTAGCGATCTGGAAAAGAAACTTGAGTCTGTCGCATTTGGTTCTAATGTCAAGTGTTTGCAAATCAGCAGATTTACGCAAAGAAGTTGGAGAATCAAAATAACGATACCTATTAAATATAAACCTTGCTCCGAGACGCTGGATTCTTTCCAGCGTGGAACAGTTGGAAGCAGTGTACGGGTCCCAGACAACTTTTGCATATTCGAGGATAGGCCTGACTAGCCTTTTGAAAACCACTTTTTATTTCAGGAGTTGCACTGCACATATTGCGTCTCAAGCTCCAGAGTGCCTTGGAAGCCTTAGTACATACATTATCTATGTGTGAATTCCAGCGTAAGTCAGATGTGAGTCTTACTCCAAGGTATTTAAAATTACTTACTCTAGTTAGTAATCTACCATTAATGCTGTTAGTAATTAGTAATCTACCATTAAAAGTAGCACATAAATCCTGTATATTTTTGCGGCATGCTCGTGATACATCAACTTTTGCGGCATGAAACTTATTTAAAAGACGGGGCAGCGTGTTTGCTAGGCTATATGTACCATATATTGTTCATCATGTTGGAATATGCCATAGTTCGCTGTGTCTGCTAGGGTAAACTTGTACATTTAGCGAAAGGTGTGCCATGTCACTCAAGTAATTCATTTTGTCTTAGGCCCTTATATCTTTCAGCCAGCCTAACATTATCTAACATCTGTACGGATGCCAAATGCGGTATCCCTTGTAGCTGATAACAGCGCAAAGACACGCCATCACACAACACGCCTGTAACGCACGGTGCGTGGTAACGCGATAGCCATATACTACGGACAAAACGAAAATGGACAACAAACAACCACCTAAGCCCCATTCTCAGACTCGTGTCTGTTTGAAACGCGCTATCATCCGCTCTCATTTGCTTTTGAAGCGCGCGATCACCCGGTATCACTTGCGCTTGCTTGCCTAGGTGCCTTGCGATTCGCGTGAAACGCGTTGGTTTTCTGGCCGCCGTTACATATCATTCAGCGCGGCCCTGGCGGCGTGAAGCGCAAGCACTGAAAGGAAATGAGGCTGATAACCCACGAGCAAGCTTCGCTTTATTTTGGCCGCGCATGCGCACCGGACGCATAACTCAAACCCAGAGCCTAACGTTAGATGGCGCTGACTTACTCCACAGAGCACCGTCGGCGCGGTGTAAACAAGGCTGCTCACCACAGTACGCGCTCAGCGTCGGCGCTCTTGGCGTACGCCAGAACTGGTCTGCGCATGCGCACTGCAGGAGACGCCAGCGAGCCTCGATGAGGCGCCGATATCTGTCCGTGTTACATATCGGCATCGGCGCATGGGCGCTCGCGTGCGCGTCGGAAGAGGGGTCCGGTTTATAACAATGGGAGGATCGCCGGGCTCTCGGGGACTTTTCTTCATGGCTTGAAGCTCTCTCAGGTTCCCCGAACTGTTCTTCGCGGTTTAAGTTGTCCTTTCATCGCCCCCCAACCCCTCCTCTCCACGGCTTGAAGTTCTCTCCTTCGACTCAGAGGAAGCGAGCCAGCACCAGGAACAGGGTGATGCATGCCCTGTGTTGGCGGTAACGCGTTCCTTTTTTCGGTAACTTATACCCCTGCCACACGGCAAATTTAATGTCATTTCCATCGAATGACATTCGTTCAAAACGACATTAGTTTGCTGCCACACGAGAAAATATGACATTCGATGAAAACGACATTAGGTATCGAATGAGTTTGGGGAACTCATTCGCCAGCAAACTCCGAGCTAATGTGTTCCCTCGACACCAGAGACTTGGTGAGAATATGCACCGAACATAAATTTCAAACGCGACACAAGCATTATAATATTTCAACGCCCGTATAATTCTGTGGTCGTTCATTTATTTATATAATAATACCGAATAGCACCAGAAAAAATAACTGTCACTCTCGCTACCAGCCAACAGGAATGGACGAGCAGGCATGTTTTTTGGCTGTCGAAAATGCAGTTCACCCAAGTGCGGCAAAGTTTCTTCAAACCATCTTTCGCTCCTCTGGAATGTCCATCGCTCTCGAGGCACCGCTGGCAATAGCTGCACTTATCGCGAAGGCATTGGCGATAAGTCGATCCTCAAGGTCAGCGCTCACTGCTTCTTGATGGCGTATGGCTACCCTCAGCTGCGCTAATCTGCCTTCGTACAGGGCCAGCCTGCTGCGTCTTTGTGCTCGCAAGCATAGACTCGCAGCGATCGCATTCCGCTGCCGCGAATCCATTGCACAAAGCGACGTAGTGACGTCCGCCATTTGTCTGCCGCCGCTGGCTGAACTTTGGCTTGGCTTGGACTCCTGGTGGATAGCAGTGATCAACGCGTTATTGAAACGAGGATTAAAACTTTGAAATCGGTTTCCATTCGCAAAACAATACTCCCTCAATTATTCCGAGCCCTCCACTACAACGTCCCTCATAGCCTGAGTTGCTCTGGGACGTCAAACCCCATAAACCAAACCAAATCAAAGCCTTATTAACTGATTACCAATGGGTTAAAGGGACAGTGAGGACACCTCGATCCAGTTACTTCCTGAGTAAAAATTGAATGTCTCTCTTTCTGGCTTTGTTGACATTTTTCTGGCAGTAGAAGACACACTTATCACCTAGAAAATTAGATTTTGAAATCTTCCCGCCAGTCCATTCATACTCGTGATGTCCTTATGAAAAGAATGTATCCATTGTCTTAGCACAATACCCAACTATAATCTCATATTTCACATGATGAATCAAATAATCTAATCTGGAAAATTTTTGGGGCAAAGGGTGAAGATCAGTTGCAAAGCACTGCAGCACAGCTGTTCAAAAAGCTCCAAACTCAAGCGTTAATGTTTCTATCAGGTCATCTGCTCTGGCACTATTCATTTTACCCTCTAAGAAAGCTCACTTTTTATGGGTACCTGATTAACACGCTAAGCTTAATAGAGTTTCAAGTATGTCGAAAATTGTGTCGCTCAACAAAAAAACAAAGAAAATTAACAGCTTTCCACATTATCAATGTCACTATGTCAGCAGGAACAGTCATATTACTTAACAAAACACGTTGTGGGGCTAGTTGGTGAAGCATATTTTCTGGAAGTTCTTTATAGCGCTACAAAACACAAGGACACAGGAAGAAGTACACAGGACGGGCAGTTGGAGTAGCGCCCGTCCTGTGTACTTCTTCCTGTGTCCTTGTGTTTTGTAGCGCTATAAAGAACTTCCAGAAAACAGTCATATTGTAGCTGAAAACATTTTCATTCAGCAATTAATTTTTAACAATACAGGAACAGCCTTTAACATCTGATATTCCTTGATATTTTATACGTCTTTCTTCGGTCTAGTAAATATAAGGCAATTTGCACATTATTTGTGTACAAAAGAGAAGGATCAAAACAGCCGACTCGCGACTCATGATTCACGATTCATGAGTCACGAGTACTGCTCATGAAGTGGAAACGTATGGTTGCCTATGACTCCCTTTGTGTAAACAGTGCACCTGATTCCCACGCGCATACTGTAAGTACAGGCTATGATTGAGTTTCATGCATTGAATCAAACACCAAGCAGCTATATTCTACGAATAAAATATGACAGTACCTTTCGCACTTGTTGCCCGCATGGTTTGGGGGGCACTCCAGACAGATGTAATCGCTCTCCCCAGCTGGTGTCACAATCGTTCGGCACTCTGGCGGCAGGTCGTCCAGGCTGGCACCTGGAGGACAACTGCACGGCTTACAGTCAGCAAGCATGGCTGGGAATTCATTTGCTAACAAGATGTACTCCTTTTCTTTTTCATATTAGGATTTGTGCTTGGTTTCACATGTTAATGGGAGTCAAAGGAAACGATACAGTTTTTGTTTTATGACTTTCTGTCAATGCAGGAGTGCCTGCACAACACCACGGGCCCCAACTGTGGTGAATGCTTGCTTGGTCTTGTAAGCTAAACACCGTTACTTATTTTGATTCATGCTTGATAGTAGCCTCAGCAAAATCTCTTGTTTTATGAACACAGCAGCACACCAGCAGAACAAATGTGCATCCCTATCATATAAGCATTCAAGACTTAATCTACCATGTTTTAGTTGAAAACTCTCAGACTTTAGCCACCTACACTGCACACAAAAAGTTAGCATGTGGAAAGCTATTATTATTGGGGATAAACTGCTTTTATTTATCAGCGTAAATGTAGCCTATAGCCTGCAGCCTTACATGATTCATATTCATGGCTTGCTGAATATAGTGCAAGTCCAAGCCCTCTAAAAGTGACTACATTAAATGCTGAAAAAAAAGGAACCCTTAATTTCCTCCCTCAGTCAAGAAAGCATCTTCACCACCCTCTATACGAGGGATCAAGGAATATGCTTCTTTATAATACCTCAATTTCATATAGCGACGCCCACTGACCAACTACACATCTTGCAAGGACCGGCCTTTAAATTCCTCTCCTGATATAGCCAATACTTAATGGCAGGCAGTACGCACAGCAGCATGTAATAGAAACACAAGAAAGAGTAAAATATTCCAGCCAACGTACATCGCACTTGCCAGTGTACGCATCACATGAGTCGGCATGGTTGTTGCAATCGCACTTTTCGCAGCGTCCACCAAGAACTGTGTTGTTCACTCGACGATAGCCAGGGGCACAGAGCTGAAAAAGAACACACGTAAAACATATGACAAACACATCTGTCTAAAGATTAATAATGTTAACAAAAATGCAAGGTGTTTACATGAGATTCAATGAATATTCGGTATTCGGTTGAATTTATTCGGTATCTCACAATGCGTATTGCATGGCATATGATCTTCACTTCGGTGCTTAAATAAAACCAACAATGGCAAGAAAACCGGTGAAGATAACACCTGTTCCCCTACTATTACAGACCAGTACAAGCCGATGCACAAGCAATCAGCAAGGCAAATGCCAAGAACAGTACAACTCCTGTTACAGAAAAATGAACGGATAAGCACTATGCAGGCCTAAGAAAATAAATAAAAAGACGTATACTATTAAGTTAATCAGCTTTTTCCTTTTCACATCATCTGCAGCACTTAACACGTTTTCCTTTTTGTTGGCAAAACTTTCAAGCACATGAGAGTCCTTACCTCACAAGAGAGACCCGCATACCCAACAGGACACTGGCACATCTCAACGGACGTCATTTTTTGTCACGGTGCCTGATGTCTTGGATGCGATAGGAAGCTCCACATCATGCAAGCTGCATACATTGGAAATCAAAACCACAGGATCAGTTTCATATCGGTAAGTTTGCTCAGTGCATCAGCTGGTTACCATGCATAAAGAGCCAGCAAAAGCCATCACCAATACACGTTTCTATACTAGAAGCGGTGCTTACATATCGCACACTGAACCCAAAAAAACACATGCACAAACCAGCACCAAATACTGCATAAGTTGGCATTGGTCAGCAAGGCTAAACAAACTCGGTAGTGCCACTCAGTTAAATTACACTACATGTGCCACTGTGCAAGGCAGAATTAATTCGTTTCAGGGGCCTCGAAACATCTTTCATCAAAGTTGCCTTTTTTATTTTTTTTCACCATCCCTCAGCAGTACAGCATGTTGGAACGAACAGGTTGTTTCACACTTAGGGGCACCATACAAGCATGTGACCACACTATTCGGAGCACCAATGCATCTGACGCAGCCAAAGTAGTGCAGGAAAAAAGGACCTACAGGTAGTGCTTCACACCTTCTTCCCCCTTGCTTCAATGCACGGCCCTGCCCAATGCATTGTCACTCGCATGTTCCCTCTTAGCGTGACATAACCAGTACAACGACTGGCCTAGTGCAGCATATGTGTAATGCACGTGGAATGAAAAATTTGGTGTCTAGCACTTTAAGGTTAAGCAGAAAATCAGTTTTTGTGCACCTGGACGGCCATTTCTGATTAAGCATTCCCAATGCCATCTTCTACGGCCTCTAAATTTCACAAACTTCCAAAATTTGTGTCCTTCTGCAGTTTCCGCTAGTTATGACACTAAGGATGCAATGACTTCTCTGTGCGCCCGCCTGCAAGGCTTAGCCAAGTGGAACGGCTTCTGTGGCAGGACAAATCGAATCAAGCCTCGCAAAGCCAAACAATTAACAACACTCACGCTCCCTCGATCTGGTCAGAGTGGTACATGGTTCGTAGCAGCAGCCGCTCCACGTCGTCCAGTGCAAGCGTGAACTCCTCACGTGTTGCCGGCCTCAAAGGGCGGCCGTCTTCGTCCAGCACGTGCCAACCATGCATCCTCACGAAGTGGGATGGCGATGGTCACGTTGTGTGGGCTTGGCCGCAAGCCCCAGTTGTAGCCAAACCGCTTGCCATTGCCCTGCAAGCGCGTGCATGAATAATGCACTGCAACACTGCACATGATAAACAGATTTATACATTTTGCTTATGACTGCTGCAGTTCAGGTGAAGCGACTTGCATGAAGGCTCGACCATTTTTTAGGAAACGCTAAATATCCCAAAGTCGCACATGACCAACAATGTTCAACTTAACGCATTTGTCTGCACAGTGTTTCCATTTATGCTCAGTTACCGATACAGTAAATGCGAGTCAAATGTTAGCCTTAGGTGCTAGCTATTCATTGCCATTATCGTCATCCAATGATCTCTGATTAACCCTGTGCTGCGCCATCTGTGACTACCCATTCCTTGCTAATGTCTCAGTCTTAAGAAGGACCACAAGTTGCACGAGTTGATACAGATTCAAAATTTGAAAGAAAAAAATACGGCCCTGTTCACACTGCTTTTTACAAATTCTCAATGACATCTACCTATATGACTCTGCCACCCCCCCCCCCCCCCCATACATTTCTCATGGAATCCATTAAGGGACCTCTATAAGACCACAATTTATCTGTTCTATACATTACATGTCGTACCCATGTCCATTTCTTCTTGACTTAAGCAAAGATGTCATTAACTCGCATCTGTTTCCAAACCCGCTTTGGTGTAATACACCTAGCCCACACAACTGCAAACTATTAAGCTAAGTAAACTATTTTATCAAAGCTGCAAATTATTGTGACTCACATGCTTAGTATGCCAAAGTCTAGACTCTGCATGCCTCGGTGCTTTCAGAGTTTTCCTGAGCTTTGGTTCTCTACAATGCCTGCCTTGAAATAATTCTAACAGTAGCTGCCTTCTCCACTTACTGATCAATTTTCACAGCTCTGCCAGTTTTACCTTTTTTGGGGGGTTTTGAGAATGTCACTCCGGTGCTCCTTAATTAGGATCTGTTTTCTTGCAGTACAATTATCAGCATCTGTTTTAATAGCATTGTACTTGCCAGATCTCCATATTTTAGCTGTACGCACCATGACTATACTGGCAGGGTTGCCATTCACTCCCTCAATGCTTGCCTCGTGTTTGTAAGCTAACGCAGAATGTCTATCAATGGGCAATAAAATTATATCAGTAAGCACCTTCTGACACACTCACCTCGATTATGACAACCGAGCCTTCGACATAGGATCCTGACGTGTCTCCCCGAGCCACAACAAAGCTCAGCATGAACTTGAGATTTCCTCCATACGAGTAAAGCTGCAGGTAACAAAAATAGTAACACAACACTTTATGCTACTTGTCACAACACACACAAAAAAAAATGTTAAATCATCAGTCACATATTTTGATCCCCTTTCTGTGCATTTGTGAAAAACTTTCCCGCATTTCCCTAAAAACTTGCCAGCATTCTGTTCTGGGTCTACTTCTACAAATGTCTGCTAGATGATTCCAATATAGCTAAAAACTTCAAATGTGTGCCATTTAAATCTGTCAAGTAGTGCATACTGCCCAGTTAATAAACATCTCATAACTCCTCCTTATGTTATTTAAAGTAGCATTAATGTCCTCGGTTATTATAGAAGTTTCACAGCACCAATAATTTCACTGATTAAAATGTTCTTTCTTGTAAGGATGATGAAGCGCCTGCAACCTGCTCAAAGTGAGAGTTTTTGCCATGTTGCATGCCACTATGTGTTCAATGTGCTCTCCTTCTACGAGCTCAACAGATATACAAAATAGAAAATACTGACCTTGTTTCCAAGGTACTTCTGGGGTGCCTGCCAGTAGTACATGTTCAGTGTCACGTCGTAATCTGCAATGGTGAGGGTTCTCGGGCTCTCGAATCTACGAGAAACAGAGAGAATTGACAACATATGGCTTGTGAATTTTGACATTGAAATGCATATGAAACAGTGTGATGTTAAAGAGCAGCAGCAGTGAGACCAAAGAAAAATAAAAGCTCCAGACATGTGCACTTTTGTCAATATAGCAGCTAGGCTGCTTGGCAGAAAAAGCGATATGAACAAATTCCTCCCCATAAATTTAAGGTGCACAGAAAACTGTATCCTTTCAATTTCTCAAACTTTTTCTTACAAAAATATAACACTACACATTTTTTCCACGTGGATTTACACTAACCTGACCAATTCTCTCATTGTTCAGAACAAAACCTAAGCCCAAGAAGTCAAATTTCCACTATTTACACCCTTTTAGTCGCATCAGCCATTCTAATGACAATGATGGATATGCCAAGCATGAAAGGTCTTACTTTTAAAGCAATACAAATAGCTTGGCTGCAAAATGCATTAGTGATCAGCTCAATTAATACCAGCGCAAATCAACTGTCTTCGCAGCATGCACATAGAGATCTTCATGCTAATGCCAGTTCACATCATATCCACATTCCAAGTCGAATCTTGGTAACACAAACTCAGGGTGGACAGACCAGTTCAAATTAGTCGCAGTTCGACTTAAGATAGCTTTACTGGAACGAGCGGCTAAGTGCATGTCAACAGTAAAGACACACACATCTCTAGCTTTCAACTGCTCCCTCGAAGAATGCACGGAAATTAGAAAGTTCTATAAATTTTGTTCAGTCACATAGTGAACACATTTCATCTTGGGTTTTTAGTGAAACAGTCCTCACCGTTTCAACACCCCAGTCACTCGGCCGGCAAACGCTCGTCACTCCAAAACAGAAGCACGAGGAACACCCTTCCGGATTAGTCTCGGAGAGGTCATAGTAACCGTGGGCACACTGGTCTCAACGAGCACCTTCAGCGTGTTTCTGCAATGCAAAACAATAAAAACGATAAATCAAAATATGAGAAATTAGTAATTAGCAAGACACCACAGGACAATGCGTGTGACACTCGTAATGTCACTCGAGACTGGAAGGTGCTAAATGCACACAAGTCCCCACAAGACAAAGGAAAGTCGCAACACAATAGATCAGAACACAAAAAATCACAACGCAATAGATCTCTTAAGTTTTTCCCATGAGCCAGTCCCCAAACAACGTGTGCTTCTCTGAATAATCTAAAAAAAGAAAGCAGCTTTACACTCTTGTGTTACAGTATACTCGTAAAGTGACAGGACACGTCACAACGTGAAGCAATCATCACTTATTGAGCTCTTATAGCTAGGTTGACATTATTTACAACAGGCGAACCAGCTACCCTGTCACCAAAACATGCGAGTTTGTCTTATCGTGCAGACAAGGGCACAGAAATGAGGGGCTCATTTAGACGTATATAAGAAAGAAGCAAATAGTCTTTGAAGCCAAGGAATTTTTTATCAATCAACACTACAAATCAGAATTTTAAAAACATTCCCCTTATGCTTTTCCTGGTTCCAAGGACTGCAGACTGCTGAAGGTTGCAGACTGCTGACACATTCATAACGTTAGCTTTTAGTATCTCGTTCTTCAGTTCCACGCTTGCACTGGTCGCAGTTTTTTCCAGTGAAGCCCTCGCGGCAGATGCAGTCTCCGGGATTCTGAAATCAGTGTGACACAGAGATCAAACTGACTGCCTAGCAGCCTGTCAGTGCAGTAAAACCTTGTTAATTTGACCTCCATTAATTTTAAAAACTGTGTACCTCGGACACCCCACCTATCAAACATACTATGTACTATTTTATGGAATGAAACTATCGTTAATTCGGAGAAATTTGGGCACGCTTCAGTTAATTCACACCGGCAGCAGAGTTTGCGTGTGCACAGGCTGTCGTAGGTGCGGTGGTGGTAATGTTGAGTGGGCAACTTAGGAGTCTGGGCACTGTACCACAAGTGGCGCGGGTGCCCAACGAAAATGCAAATGTGCCGTACTCATTCCTACAATCAGTCTAAATGTGCCACAGTAACCATGGGGCGGTTTTTAGTTTTGTGCAGCTCTCCATCATTTTCCTTGTTTTCCCTGCATGCATGTCGCATTGTTCGTGTTATCATGGAGCAAGTCATTGTTTCACATTGTCATGGGCATGTATGCAGGGTATACTTTTTCTCCACGGGGTGCGTGTGAGGGTGTGGGAAGGGGGGCTGATGCCCTGTGTGCCCTAGAGGACATATGCATTGGTCCATCCAACCGCAACTGTGCACTGCACCATTTGAGGGAACTGCGAAAAACTGTTCTTGCCACGCAAATTTCTCACACGAAGCAATCAACAGTTACAGGTTTATTTTAAAATCAAAATATGCTGATATGAAACATTATGATTTTTTTGGTCCCCGCAATAATTTGAAATTCGGTTAATTCGGACATTTTCTCCAGTTCAGTGAAATGTGAATTAACATTTTTACTATACTTCATACAAAATTTCTGAGTGCTGCCCTGTACCTCTATGAGAGGCAAGCAGAAAACCAAAAAAAAAAGCCTAACCCATTGTGACAGTGTCCTATATCAATAGACCGAGTTTGCTAAAAGAATGACCATCCACGAGTGCTATTTTCAAGCAGGCAATAAAGGCATAACGGATAAATGACATCAATGAACAAAAAATAAACAGAAGCTTAGGTAATTTATTTATGAACCAAGGGCTTCACTGCTTCTTGCTACAAAATAGGGTTCCAAGCACATGGAAACCACAATCACACACAGTGAAGAGATCTAATGACATGCATTTGCTCTTGTCATAGACAATCACTACTGCACATGAAGGTACTGACAACTGGATTTTAGCTGCCACTTCTTGAGTTTCAGAAGGAATATATGATTATTATTATGACTACCTTAGGAGGCTTTCAGAATCATTCTTCACCAGGTGTTAAACATATAGTATGTGCAGGAAACTTTCCCTGCTCAGTCACTATACTGCCACATGTCACACATAAACGAACCCTTGCAAATCTGGTGTGGTCATTCAGTCAGCAACAAATACTATATGTTCGGCCTAACGAAAAAAAAATCCTTTGCTAACACATTAACAGCAATGCAGTTCTTGGAATGAGCTTCAGTCTTACCCTCCTAGCCACGGATTTGTCCAGTTTGTCTGCATCGACAGTGGTCTGGAAGCTCATGAGATCAGCATTCAGTGTGCGTATGCGCTGAAGGTGAAGTCTAACATATCGGGCTTTGGTGAAGTCCTGCATTGAGCAAGCAGTCAAGTTATGTAGTTAAAGCGTGCATGAACTGCACAGAGTTCAAAGAAAGGTTACTGAATCAATTTTCAAAAACTTTAGACACCTCTGCAGATATTTTATTTTTTCTTCATCGCAATGTGTGAGTAACAGTGTGACAGGTTGAAAATACTTTGGTGAGGAAAGCAACGTTCACCTTCTTCTGGTGTCTAATGATATCACCTAAAAATAATCTGAGATCCTGTTTATATTTTTAAAATGATGATCATATCCAGTGCATCCTCTTCCACAATAAGTAGCAGTTTTCAGGTATGGTGCTAGCTTTAATAATTTGGCAGAACCTGACATGCATGAGCCATGCTCAGTCAAAGCAATAATGTGAATTAGGGTTATACTAATACATCTGCATGAAATACTAGACCAGACATTTTGGTGCCCAATTTCTAATGAACTTCGCAAACAATCGCAACACTACTGTCCTTTGTGCAATTTTTATACTCACACCAAAAGCACTCGAAAAAACTGAAGCCTTCGAGAATTCATAAATGTTTCGAAATGGTCAAAAAGCACAGACATACCATCAATTTTTCAGTAAACTCTTGTGCACCTGGCCTTCCATTAATGAGTGATGTATGAATCTGAAAACAAGAAAACAAGTCACACACTGTAAGTTAGCAATGAGATGTTCGAGCACAAAACCAAACTGAAAAAGTCATGCTTCACAACAGGCCAAAACTGTAGCTATTGCTTTTCAGTAGACCACTACTCATGATTCCATGTTGGTGCGCAGATCATAGGCTTGATAAAAAAATTCAAGCGATCAAATATAAAACAGGGCGTAAAACTTCCAAAGGAATGCGCACCAGTGTAGGCCAGCTGACATACCTCTCCATCTTCAAATGGGGTGATGCTTGCGTAAAAAGATGTGCAGATCACTTCATCATCAGACTTGTAGACAGGCTGCCCAGGGGTGGGTGCTATCCCATAGGCCTCCCAACATTCTCCATCAGACACTGCATAGTATTGCCATGGTCGATAAAAGACTCCGTTGATAGAACGCTCCAGAATCCAGTTTCCTGGTCGAGACGATATGGCTGATTTGACAATAACGTAGGCCACTTGGAACACCTGCAAGGTATAGTTAAGAAAAAAGTTTCAACTGCAGCAAACATGCTACTGGGGCAAAGTTAGCATGTAGAGAAAATGCACACACAGTCATGAGCAAGCTTCTCTAGCTAGCGGTGCTCAGTGCAAAGGAAGGTATATATTCAAGCAGGTACCAAGTTCCACAGACAATGTATGTGCTCAAGCGAAGGTTCATAGGCATACAAATAGTGCTTGCCACTTTGTTCTTGAGTTGTACCTGACTATAGCATGATAGCATTGTGAAGAATTTAATTCCAGCTTCACTCAGTAAAAACAGACAGTAACCTTAACATCCAGCACCTGGATTTAATGATTCTTATTCCAGTGTAAACAATGTTAAAGATGGGATTTTAGAAACAGTGCGTGTGGAAGCACATAGCATATTGAATATGATGTCTACCGTAATTAATTTTTTCCGCATGCTTCCGCACAGTGCAGTAGGCTTCCCAAGAGCATTGGAGAATGTCAAACGTGTTCAGAGTTTTTCTTTATATTGTCACGCAGTCTGCCGTAGGTTGATATCATCCCGTTTACTTCATATCCTTTGGCTGGCATTGAGCTTCATGCGATAGTGTTTCCTTTCCATTTCTCTGTTGCAATTTTGCACCGCAGTTCACTGAAGACCGTTTGTCGTCGAGATGACTCATCGATGTTCCGTATTTTGTTACTTTCTTGCTTTTGCCACCTGTGCTTAGCTGCTTTAAGTTTTTGTCACATGTTCATTCTCCTCCAATTGTCCCCCCTGCAAAATAATGACCTTGTGGTGCTGCAGGTACTTGTATAAACAAAATAAATACATTTAAAGTATATTTATTAAATGTTTATTTTCATATGTTACACTTGTTTGCTGCACCACACACACTCACACATAGGCGACATAATAGCATTGCCGTCAGTGCCGCAGCCGAGCTGACGCCCACTGCCGTGGCACAGCTCCTTGCGTGCTTGTAAGGTACTGCTTGAAAATGTCCCTTGTTGCAGCTGCATTGCGAATGTAGTTAAGGCCCACTGGAGGCTCCACATCATGCATGGCTGTTGCATCTTCTTCTTGTTGCCACTGACCTTCAGTCACATTGCCGTGGCAATCTTCTGTGTCTGCATAATTTGGAGGAATATAAGCTGCATATTCAGTGAGGAAATTATGTAGGACACATGCAGCCATTACCACATAATCTGCATTCTCAGGCAGCAGGTTATTAACCCGGCGAAAAATTCCAAATCTGGAGGCCATCACCTCGAAGGCGTTTTCACCACACCTCCTGAAAAGACATGATAAATCGCATTGTGTTTGTGATATTGAGAGCCGCGTCAAATTATGTCAGCATTCTTTGCCACCCGGCTAGTGATGACACCTTTGCAATAAATCAATTTATCGCTGCAACAAACCTTGCTCGGCTGAGCCAGTAGTTGAATATTCTTTTGTCGTCATCCAGGCCTCTGCCTGGGTAAGGCCGAAGAAAGTCTTGTCGAAGCATGGAAAGCTTCGTCCCCAATGAAGGCATGGGGTGCCACCATCGATGTTTCGGGCAACCATTTTGATCGCGGAAGGCCAAGAAGGCCGCGCTCCAGGGATTTGCCAAATCTTGAAGCTCCTAGTGTTCCACCATCGCTTTGCCTTCCATAGGCCCCAACGTCTACTAAAATGAACAAGTTGCTGTCGGCGACGGCCATCAGCACTATAGAGTACGTGCCCTGTAATGAACAGGGCTTACTGAAGCCTGTAAGTACAGGCTTACTGAATTTGATGAGGCCTGTATTTGGACGTGTTTCCCATCCACGGCACCTACACAATGGGGGAAATTCCACCTCTCAAAAAATCTTTCGGCTACCTTCTGCCAGTCAGCAGTAGTTGGCACCTGTGGTGGCAGTGAGAGACAGGACAGCATTTCTGGCGTTAAGAGACCATCAGTGCAAACTAAAAACAGGTATCCCAGAGCAACACCCGTCTTGCGTGCACTTCTTCAACGTCTCTGAACCAACGAGGTCAGCAACATAAACTATTCCATAAATTTTTAGTGTTTCAAGCAACTGATCACGTGCTGTTTTCTTTTTTGGGGAGGGGAGGAGGGTGGCATGTGAGCTGTAGGATTAATTTACTAATCATAAGATTCAAACATGCGCATGTGGATCGGTAGTATTAACGAGCTTGCAATTGCTTCTGTAAAATATGCGTAATTGTTGAGTTTGCATTTAAGAAGACGGGGGCTTCTGGACATGTTACATCTGGACATTCCTGACATGCGCTTCTCCCTTTTATCTCATAGTTTCCTGACGTCATTTTCATTATCGTTATCATTGAAAATGTGCAAATAAATCAGACAGCGTCTGTTTCACATCATTCGTTGCTGAGCTGCTCCTGAAAACAAAGGTCTTAGATTCAACACTGAATTAAAAAAAAATGTTTGTATGTCATGCCTTAGAGCCTTTGGTGCCTTTCCATTATGTATGTTCCCTGCTCGGTTATGTGAAGCAAAAAAACAGGAAAACGATTAAAGCGAATTCCGTAATACTAATACTGGCTCGCTGGCCTGTGCTGTGAGTCAGCTCTCAGTCACTGGTTTATCTGCGCAAGCAGCTTGCTCCAAAACCAATATTTAGCTCCTTTACCAGATCAAATTAGGGAGCAGCACATTTACGTTCTTTTGCTACCAACAACGCACCTTGAGGAAAATGGGCTGGAGAACTTGGCACAGCACCTGGCACGTCTCGCCAAGAATATTATCCGCTGTGGAAGTGCCCACTCTGAAGGCCACGATTTTTTTCTGAATTTTCTAGCACGAATGAGATTTATCAATTTTCGATGGGGAAACGGAACATATATATATTATCCCCACAAGCTGTTCTTTGCTTGCTTTCGGTTCATATACAAGCTCAAGGCTAAAAGGAGTGTCAAGACTGTTTCAAAGCCGAAAGGTTCTCATTTTTTAACTTTGTGTCAATGTAGACAGCTTGAACCCAATCATAAATCTGGTAACAAGATTGAAATACTTTGTGATAACAAGGTTGAAATGCAATGGCAGGAGCGTCCCGAACCTGCAAGTAGTAATCCATCAGTAAGACAGTCAGAAATAGTGCCTCTGGCTAGAAGTTCATGGTGTTGTGGGTATCGATCAGCCAGTTCACATGGTTCTCCCGCGTCCATGGATCCAGTTCTGACTTCAAGCTGATAAAAAATTCGTCGGATGGGCCAGTTTGTATGCAATGAATGTGTTTTCTGATTTTAAAGAATATGTGATTGACCCAATTTATAAAGCGCTACAACACTGAGGTACAAACAACTAAACTTTATGTGCCTTTCGCATCTTTATTTTATTCTGAAAATTTGGGGCTTGCGTTCTAAGGGATCATGAAGGGAAGTAAAAAGCCAAGCGCGATCCAGAGCTTAGCGTCCCAGGACTCGAAATGTATTCTTGTTAGGGAAAACTGTTTAGAGAAGCCACAAAATCACCGAAAAGCGAAAACATTATTTCTAGAGCAAATATCAGCGTACAAACGCAGCGTGATGAGTTCGCGCGTGATAAGTGGAGGTATTAGGCTTATGTAAAGCTTGTTCCGCGTCGCATGCTGCTATGTTTGCGCGAGTGAAGTCGTGGTGTGCAGCACTTTTAGAAGCGCAAGCCAAGCACAGGGTGCGGTACCGAGCGCGATCCTTGCAAAATGCAAATTCCCTACCAAGACTACAAAGGGTCAGTTAAACGTGTGCTGGTGTCCAAATGGCAGACGCAATGGAACCGTGAACAAAATAATAAATTGCGCCTGATAAAGCCAACCATAAAGGAATGGAAGTGTTGCCAACATAAAAAATTGATTTTACTAAGCGATACACGTAGGGTTACGGATTTGGCACACTCGCCTAAAACACAAATACTTGCTGTTGTGAGCAGTGGCACCTGAATGTGAGCATTGTAGCGCCCCACTTTCAGTGATTCGTGTTCTTTAACTGTACATTTTATGAAATTCATCGCAGATCTTTCTGAAAACTTTCATAAATCCCTCATACCGTTCTGTCCTTCACTTTTGTTAGATGACCACATTGTACCACTCCATAACATGATGCGGAACAACGTCACCATTTTAACGCGTATATGAAGTTTCATTTTATTTTTTGGTCAGGGCAACTCGTAAGAAGGGTACCCTGGCACCGACAAGAGGGCCCCGTATAGCCAAGCACGGTGGGAGAAAACTCCTCGCCCTCTTGTCTCTGGCAAAACCCGGATCTTGGCTTCTTTTTAAGTTGAAGTTTTGGTCCATATTTATCATATTTGGAGGCTCTTTATTTATTGCAGCCGTTTAAACTGGACTTTATACTGGTGTTTAATGCACAACACGTTACGACCTATCCCATTTCATTTAATATGACAGAAACCGGCAGTCGAATTTCGATGGAGGCGAAATTCTAGAGGCCCGTGTGCTGTGCGATGTCAGTGCACGTTAAGAACCCCAGGTGGTCGAAATTTCCGGAGCCCTTCACTATGGCGTCTCTCATAGCCCCTGAGTCGCTTTGGGACGTTAAACCCCCATAAACCAAACCAAACCTAAGAATACTTCATACAGCACAGCAAAGTTCTCACGACGCGTTTATTAATCCACACCGATGTTCCAGGGTGAGGGCGACGGCACGAATCTTTGTCATAGGCACAAAGAATGGTTTTCTGAAGTCGGCTATACCCTTCGGTAGGATTTCACCGTATACTTGCGCTCCGGACATATTTACTAAAAATCGCTTGAAACCCGATTTTACCCCTAAAATGTGCTTTCTAGACAAAGTTTTCGCATTTGAGAAAGCTAAAGACACCGCGTGGAAAATTTGTGGATATCTAGTGCTTATTCCAGAGAGGTGTCTTCGGTCAGCTGCCGATCTTAAACCCCAGTTAGGACTACTGGTATTCATGAGGGGACATAACTTGAGGATAAAGGATGACTACCGACCAGGCGCCTTTTCGGAGTCACTGCGATAAACCTTTCGAACGATCAAGGACGCTTTTCTCATGGGCAATGAGGACAGACGAAGGGCGAGTTTGACAGACGTCACCCGTGAAAGGGAAGGGACAAACGGAGGGCAGAAAAAAACGAAAAAGGTGTAAAGAATAGAAAAATGTGTGGGCGGGTAGACTGCGCGTGAAAATTAGAAGTGAATCGGCGAAGGCAGACAGCAAAAAAAAAAAGGGAATCTAAAAGAAATAGGTAGGAGAGACAGTAAGTCTCTAAAATAGAACGTCGTAGCGACGTCATATAAAGTGAGAAAACAGAAAAGGAGAGTGCCTTCGCCGAAAAGGAAGAGAAGAAAAAGAACACCGAAGAAAACGGCACCGCGTCGGGGCCAGGCCGAAGCGTGGCGCCAAGCACGGCGCAGAAAGAATAAAAAGAATAAAAGACGCGCCGCCGCCCACACCCACTCGTCGTCGCTGGCCTCGCCTCAAGAGGCGCCATAATAAGTTCTTGCGCGGAGTTTGTTTACCCTCTCCCGCATCACGGGGCAGGAGGCCGCACCCGCAGGATGCGGAGACCCCTCGCGGCCCGCCCTCCGACACTCCGCGCAGGCCACCCCCGCGTCGCCGGCGGTTCCTCCGCGAGGCGGGCGCCGGCGCACTTGGTACAGACCGCCCTGCCCGGGTGGGCGGACTGACGGCACGCCCTCCTGGAGTGCCCATAAGTTGCACAAAACGTGCGCATTGGCACGTGCGTGTCCTCGCCAAGAGCCGAGGACCAACCGATGGCTACCCCCTCCCTGGAAAGGAGGTGCCGGAAAGCGTCCGGGGACAGGGAGAGGATGTTTGTTTTCGCGCCGCCGCTTTGCGCAAAGGTATATCGCCGGGTCGTCGTACGGGGGTCCAGGTCCAAACCCGGGTTTTTTTGCATTGAGCAACCCGCCGCGGTGGCTCAGTGGTTAGGGCGCTCGACTACTGATCCGGAGTTCCCGGGTTCGGTGCATGCCACGTGCGGATCTGTGTCGACATAGGAGATGCTTCCAGTAAACGCAGTTCATGGAACATACGCATGATCAGAGAGTTAGTCTGCCATCTTGCAAGGCATGCCGTGGGGTTCGATCCTCAGTGCCGCCGGGTACCCACCGGGGGACACAATAGATACAAGCTTTCTCCTTGTCTGGTGCTCGGCTTATAACCAGGGTGAAATACTTGGAAAATGACCGGATCTTTGACCCCACCTTGGGTAACAGAAACCTTATTATGCCAATGCGTTCTTTGGCCACAGATGCCCTTGCGCCATAAAAATTCATCATCATCAATGCTGGAAAATTTCCTATAATCAATTAAAGGAGTATAGACACCTAACGGTTCAGTGCGTGTTTTCTTGTTTGTAATGATGCGTAAGGCATTATTATACATGGATTACCACCTGGTATTCTCGTGCGACCACTAAATAGTTTATAATCAAATTTCTTTCTCATGCCGTTTCGGTTTCAACAGCCGAACGATGACTGTGACTTCAGAGAGGTTAAACGTCACGTGAGACAGCAAAACAAAACTGCAATACAATCGCTGCTTCCACATTTAACAAAAACCTAACCTTGTGTTTGGCGCTTCATAGCCATAGTTGCTTTTGCGCCACTAAAATCAATATAACTAACTCATTCTGGCTCTTGAGGTGGGCTGGCTTCAGCAATGTACTGAATTAAAAAGATTAAGCAGCGATTATATTCTCGATTTGAGATGCCTCACGTGACATAAAAGCACTCCCTGACGTCACACCTATCGTTCAGCTGTTGAAACCGAAACAGCCTTACAGAAAAATGCGACTATAAATTATTTAGCGAAGGTAGGCAAATACCACATATAGTGATTTATGCCTAGTAATGTCTTCCGCATCATCGTAGAGGAGAAAACATGCCATATATTTTAGTGTGGGAAAAAACTTAGTTTCGACTTGATGCATTTTATGACACATTAACACACGTCACAAAAAGCACGTCCAGTGTTCATTGTGCGGTGGTGCACGAAAGCTCCGGACTTCAGAAGGTCCGCGTCAAATGCCCCGCGCAGAATGTTTGACAGCGCTTAATTGTCCCGTTTTTGAAAGCTCAGTCAGAAGGTCCTCTAGAGTTTCATTAAGCGCATTTCTTTTGTAACTCAGGAATAAGGAAAAAATATTTTTGTATCAAAACAAAGATGTTGCGATGCCTTTATTTGAAAACATTGCTTGGAGACACTTCATACCATACAAACGGCGGAAACCATTGCATCAGACTCAGTCGTCGCTGGCAGGCGGGGAAATGCTTGCGTGTGCACTTCTTCCCACGTTCAAAATCGAGCGCAAAGACAGAATTTTTTGCACGTGAACTTCCGCAAGCAAATTACGTAGCTTCGTACGCACATCACGGAACTGCGACCGGCGTCTTCCGCTTGACACTGACCATGGGAGAATTCGGGTTCAGCGACATGCTCAAGACGCCAGCAGTTTTTGGTGCGCTAGCATTTATAATTTACATTCCCCGCCGTCGTCTGTTTTTGTTTACGTGTTTGTCCCAAGCCGGGTTTGTGGCAGGCTGCTCACGTTCTCACCAAGTGGTGCAGCGGAATAGCATGGGCGGCCTGCCCATCGTATCAGGCGGCAGCCCATTTAATCGTTCGCGAGCAACCTGGTTCACAACACAACGAAACTCAACCCAAGTCCCCCAGATGGCAGCACCTGCCACAGAAGGGCAGTGGCGCATCGCCTGACTGCTGCACCACTGTGCCAGGAGTGGTAGGAAGACTCCCAGGGACCTATGAATGCAGAAAACGACCAATCCCGCATCGATGGACATAGACGTAAGTAAAAGCGGAACTGCTAGCTCCCAAGTGGTGCAGCGGAATAGCATGGGCGCCCTGCCCATCCTATCAGGCGGCAGCCCATTTAATCGTGAGAGGTTGCTCGCGAAGAGCAACCTGGTTCACAACACAACGAAACTCAACCCAAGTCCCCCAGATGGCAGCACCTGCCACAGAAGGGCAGTGGCGCATCGCCTGACTGCTGCACCACTGTGCCAGGAGTGGTAGGAAGACTCCCAGGGACCTATGAATGCAGAAAACGACCAATCCCGCATCGATGGACATTGACGTAAGTAAAAGCGGAACTGCTAGCTCCCAAGTGGTGCAGCGGAATAGCATGGGTGGCCTGCCCATCGTATCAGGCGGCAGCCCATTTAATCGTGAGAGGTTGCTCGCGAAGAGCAACCTGGTTCACAACACAACGAAACTCAACCCAAGTCCCCCAGATGGCAGCACCTGCCACAGAAGGGCAGTGGCGCATCGCCTGACTGCTGCACCACTGTGCCAGGAGTGGTAGGAAGACTCCCAGGGACCTATGAATGCAGAAAACGACCAATCCCGCATCGATGGACATTGACGTAAGTTAAAGCGGAACTGCTAGCTCCCAAGTGGTGCAGCGGAATAGCATGGGTGGCCTGCCCATCGTATCAGGCGGCAGCCCATTTAATCGTGAGAGGTTGCTCGCGAAGAGCAACCTGGTTCGCAACACAACGAAACTCAACCCAAGTCCCCCAGATGGCAGCACCTGCCACAGAAGGGCAGTGGAGCGTCGCCTGACTGCTGCACCACTGTGCCAGGAGTGGTAGGAAGACTCGCAGGGACCTATGAATGCAGAAAATGACCAATCCCGCATCGATGGACATTGACGTAAGTAAAAGCGGAACTGCTAGCTCCCAAGTGGTGCAGCGGAATAGCATGGGTGGCCTGCCCATCGTATCAGGCGGCAGCCCATTTAATCGTGAGAGGTTGCTCGCGAAGAGCAACCTGGTTCGCAACACAACGAAACTCAACCCAAGTCCCCCAGATGGCAGCACCTGCCACAGAAGGGCAGTGGAGCGTCGCCTGACTGCTGCACCACTGTGCCAGGAGTGGTAGGAAGACTCGCAGGGACCTATGAATGCAGAAAATGACCAATCCCGCATCGATGGACATTGACGTAAGTAAAAGCGGAACTGCTAGCTCCCAAGTGGTGCAACGGAATAGCATGGGCGGCCTGCCCATCGTATCAGGCGGCAGCCCATTTAATCGTGAGAGGTTGCTCGCGAAGAGCAACCTGGTTCACAACACAACGGAACTCAACCCAAGTCCCCCAGATGGCAGCACCTGCCACAGAAGGGCAGTGGAGCGTCGCCTGACTGCTGCACCACTGTGCCAGGAGTGGTAGGAAGACTCGCAGGGACCTATGAATGCAGAAAATGACCAATCCCGCATCGATGGACATTGACGTAAGTAAAAGCGGAACTGCTAGCTCCCAAGTGGTGCAACGGAATAGCATGGGCGGCCTGCCCATCGTATCAGGCGGCAGCCCATTTAATCGTGAGAGGTTGCTCGCGAAGAGCAACCTGGTTCACAACACAACGAAACTCAACCCAAGTCCCCCAGATGGCAGCACCTGCCACAGAAGGGCAGTGGAGCGTCGCCTGACTGCTGCACCACTGTGCCAGGAGTGGTAGGAAGACTCGCAGGGACCTATGAATGCAGAAAATGACCAATCCCGCATCGATGGACATTGACGTAAGTAAAAGCGGAACTGCTAGCTCCCAAGTGGTGCAACGGAATAGCATGGGCGGCCTGCCCATCGTATCAGGCGGCAGCCCATTTAATCGTGAGAGGTTGCTCGCGAAGAGCAACCTGGTTCACAACACAACGAAACTGAACCCAAGTCCCCCAGATGGCAGCACCTGCCACAGAAGGGCAGTGGAGCGTCGCCTGACTGCTGCACCACTGTGCCAGGAGTGATAGGAAGACTCCCAGGGACCTATGAATGCAGAAAATGACCAATCCCGCATCGATGGACATTAACGTAACAGCGGAACTGCTAGCTCCCAAGTGGTGCAGCGGAATAGCATGGGCGGCCTGCCCATCGTATCAGGCGGCAGCCCATTTAATCGTGAGAGGTTGCTCGCGAAGAGCAACCTGGTTCACAACACAACGGAACTCAACCCAAGTCCCCCAGATGGCAGCACCTGCCACAGAAGGGCAGTGGAGCGTCGCCTGACTGCTGCACCACTGTGCCAGGAGTGATAGGAAGACTCCCAGGGACCTATGAATGCAGAAAATGACCAATCCCGCATCGATGGACATTAACGTAACAGCGGAACTGCTAGCTCCCAAGTGGTGCAGCGGAATAGCATGGGCGGCCTGCCCATCGTATCAGGCGGCAGCCCATTTAATCGTGAGAGGTTGCTCGCGAAGAGCAACCTGGTTCACAACACAACGGAACTCAACCCAAGTCCCCCAGATGGCAGCACCTGCCACAGAAGGGCAGTGGAGCGTCGCCTGACTGCTGCACCACTGTGCCAGGAGTGATAGGAAGACTCCCAGGGACCTATGAATGCAGAAAATGACCAATCCCGCATCGATGGACATTAACGTAACAGCGGAACTGCTAGCTCCCAAGTGGTGCAACGGAATAGCATGGGCGGCCTGCCCATCGTATCAGGCGGCAGCCCATTTATTCGTGAGAGGTTGCTCGCGAAGAGCAACCTGGTTCACAACACAACGGAACTCAACCCAAGTCCCCCAGATGGCAGCACCTGCCACAGAAGGGCAGTGGAGCGTCGCCTGACTGCTGCACCACTGTGCCAGGAGTGGTAGGAAGACTCCCAGGGACCTATGAATGCAGAAAATGACCAATCCCGCATCGATGGACATTAACGTGAGTAAAAGCGGAACTGCTAGCTCCCAAGTGGTGCAGCGGAATAGCATGGGCGGCCTGCCCATCGTATCAGGCGGCAGCCCATTTAATCGTGAGAGGTTGCTCGCGAAGAGCAACCTGGTTCACAACACAACGAAACTGAACCCAAGTCCCCCAGATGGCAGCACCTGCCACAGAAGGGCAGTGGAGCGTCGCCTGACTGCTGCACCACTGTGCCAGGAGTGGTAGGAAGACTCGCAGGGACCTATGAATGCAGAAAATGACCAATCCCGCATCGATGGACATTGACGTAAGTAAAAGCGGAACTGCTAGCTCCCAAGTGGTGCAGCGGAATAGCATGGGCGGCCTGCCCATCGTATCAGGCGGCAGCCCATTTAATCGTGAGAGGTTGCTCGCGAAGAGCAACCTGGTTCACAACACAACGAAACTCAACCCAAGTCCCCCAGATGGCAGCACCTGCCACAGAAGGGCAGTGGAGCGTCGCCTGACTGCTGCACCACTGTGCCAGGAGTGGTAGGAAGACTCCCAGGGACCTATGAATGCAGAAAATGACCAATCCCGCATCGATGGACATTAACGTAAGTAAAAGCGGAACTGCTAGCTCCCAAGTGGTGCAGCGGAATAGCATGGGCGGCCTGCCCATCGTATCAGGCGGCAGCCCATTTAATCGTGAGAGGTTGCTCGCGAAGAGCAACCTGGTTCACAACACAACGAAACTCAACCCAAGTCCCCCAGATGGCAGCACCTGCCACAGAAGGGCAGTGGAGCGTCGCCTGACTGCTGCACCACTGTGCCAGGAGTGGTAGGAAGACTCCCAGGGACCTATGAATGCAGAAAATGACCAATCCCGCATCGATGGACATTGACGTAAGTAAAAGCGGAACTGCTAGCTCCCAAGTGGTGCAGCGGAATAGCATGGGCGGCCTGCCCATCGTATCAGGCGGCAGCCCATTTAATCGTGAGAGGTTGCTCGCGAAGAGCAACCTGGTTCACAACACAACGAAACTCAACCCAAGTCCCCCAGATGGCAGCACCTGCCACAGAAGGGCAGTGGAGCGTCGCCTGACTGCTGCACCACTGTGCCAGGAGTGGTAGGAAGACTCGCAGGGACCTATGAATGCAGAAAATGACCAATCCCGCATCGATGGACATTGACGTAAGTAAAAGCGGAACTGCTAGCTCCCAAGTGGTGCAGCGGAATAGCATGGGCGGCCTGCCCATCGTATCAGGCGGCAGCCCATTTAATCGTGAGAGGTTGCTCGCGAAGAGCAACCTGGTTCACAACACAACGAAACTCAACCCAAGTCCCCCAGATGGCAGCACCTGCCACAGAAGGGCAGTGGAGCGTCGCCTGACTGCTGCACCACTGTGCCAGGAGTGGTAGGAAGACTCGCAGGGACCTATGAATGCAGAAAATGACCAATCCCGCATCGATGGACATTGACGTAAGTAAAAGCGGAACTGCTAGCTCCCAAGTGGTGCAGCGGAATAGCATGGGCGGCCTGCCCATCGTATCAGGCGGCAGCCCATTTAATCGTGAGAGGTTGCTCGCGAAGAGCAACCTGGTTCACAACACAACGAAACTCAACCCAAGTCCCCCAGATGGCAGCACCTGCCACAGAAGGGCAGTGGAGCGTCGCCTGACTGCTGCACCACTGTGCCAGGAGTGGTAGGAAGACTCTCAGGGACCTATGAATGCAGAAAATGACCAATCCCGCATCGATGGACATTAACGTAAGTAAAAGCGGAACTGCTAGCTCCCAAGTGGTGCAGCGGAATAGCATGGGCGGCCTGCCCATCGTATCAGGCGGCAGCCCATTTAATCGTGAGAGGTTGCTCGCGAAGAGCAACCTGGTTCACAACACAACGAAACTCAACCCAAGTCCCCCAGATGGCAGCACCTGCCACAGAAGGGCAGTGGAGCGTCGCCTGACTGCTGCACCACTGTGCCAGGAGTGGTAGGAAGACTCCCAGGGACCTATGAATGCAGAAAATGACCAATCCCGCATCGATGGACATTAACGTGAGTAAAAGCGGAACTGCTAGCTCCCAAGTGGTGCAGCGGAATAGCATGGGCGGCCTGCCCATCGTATCAGGCGGCAGCCCATTTAATCGTGAGAGGTTGCTCGCGAAGAGCAACCTGGTTCACAACACAACGAAACTGAACCCAAGTCCCCCAGATGGCAGCACCTGCCACAGAAGGGCAGTGGAGCGTCGCCTGACTGCTGCACCACTGTGCCAGGAGTGGTAGGAAGACTCGCAGGGACCTATGAATGCAGAAAATGACCAATCCCGCATCGATGGACATTGACGTAAGTAAAAGCGGAACTGCTAGCTCCCAAGTGGTGCAGCGGAATAGCATGGGCGGCCTGCCCATCGTATCAGGCGGCAGCCCATTTAATCGTGAGAGGTTGCTCGCGAAGAGCAACCTGGTTCACAACACAACGAAACTGAACCCAAGTCCCCCAGATGGCAGCACCTGCCACAGAAGGGCAGTGGAGCGTCGCCTGACTGCTGCACCACTGTGCCAGGAGTGGTAGGAAGACTCTCAGGGACCTATGAATGCAGAAAATGACCAATCCCGCATCGATGGACATTAACGTAACAGCGGAACTGCTAGCTCCCAAGTGGTGCAGCGGAATAGCATGGGCGGCCTGCCCATCGTATCAGGCGGCAGCCCATTTAATCGTGAGAGGTTGCTCGCGAAGAGCAACCTGGTTCACAACACAACGAAACTCAACCCAAGTCCCCCAGATGGCAGCACCTGCCACAGAAGGGCAGTGGAGCGTCGCCTGACTGCTGCACCACTGTGCCAGGAGTGGTAGGAAGACTCGCAGGGACCTATGAATGCAGAAAATGACCAATCCCGCATCGATGGACATTGACGTAAGTAAAAGCGGAACTGCTAGCTCCCAAGTGGTGCAGCGGAATAGCATGGGCGGCCTGCCCATCGTATCAGGCGGCAGCCCATTTAATCGTGAGAGGTTGCTCGCGAAGAGCAACCTGGTTCACAACACAACGAAACTCAACCCAAGTCCCCCAGATGGCAGCACCTGCCACAGAAGGGCAGTGGAGCGTCGCCTGACTGCTGCACCACTGTGCCAGGAGTGGTAGGAAGACTCTCAGGGACCTATGAATGCAGAAAATGACCAATCCCGCATCGATGGACATTAACGTAAGTAAAAGCGGAACTGCTAGCTCCCAAGTGGTGCAGCGGAATAGCATGGGCGGCCTGCCCATCGTATCAGGCGGCAGCCCATTTAATCGTGAGAGGTTGCTCGCGAAGAGCAACCTGGTTCACAACACAACGAAACTGAACCCAAGTCCCCCAGATGGCAGCACCTGCCACAGAAGGGCAGTGGAGCGTCGCCTGACTGCTGCACCACTGTGCCAGGAGTGGTAGGAAGACTCGCAGGGACCTATGAATGCAGAAAATGACCAATCCCGCATCGATGGACATTGACGTAAGTAAAAGCGGAACTGCTAGCTCCCAAGTGGTGCAGCGGAATAGCATGGGCGGCCTGCCCATCGTGTCAGGCGGCAGCCCATTTAATCGTGAGAGGTTGCTCGCGAAGAGCAACCTGGTTCACAACACAACGAAACTGAACCCAAGTCCCCCAGATGGCAGCACCTGCCACAGAAGGGCAGTGGAGCGTCGCCTGACTGCTGCACCACTGTGCCAGGAGTGGTAGGAAGACTCTCAGGGACCTATGAATGCAGAAAATGACCAATCCCGCATCGATGGACATTAACGTAACAGCGGAACTGCTAGCTCCCAAGTGGTGCAGCGGAATAGCATGGGCGGCCTGCCCATCGTGTCAGGCGGCAGCCCATTTAATCGTGAGAGGTTGCTCGCGAAGAGCAACCTGGTTCACAACACAACGGAACTCAACCCAAGTCCCCCAGATGGCAGCACCTGCCACAGAAGGGCAGTGGCGCATCGCCAGACTGCTGCACCACTGTGCCAGGAGTGGTAGGAAGACTCCCAGGGACCTATGAATGCAGAAAATGACCAATCCCGCATCGATGGACATTGACGTAAGTAAAAGCGGAACTGCTAGCTCCCAAGTGGTGCAGCGGAATAGCATGGGCGGCCTGCCCATCGTATCAGGCGGCAGCCCATTTAATCGTGAGAGGTTGCTCGCGAAGAGCAACCCGGTTCACAACACAACGAAACTCAACCCAAGTCCCCCAGATGGCAGCACCTGCCACAGAAGGGCAGTGGCGCATCGCCTGACTGCTGCTCCACTGTGCCAGGAGTGGTAGGAAGACTCCCAGGGACCTATGAATGCAGAAAATGACCAATCCCGCATCGATGGACATTAACGTGAGTAAAAGCGGAACTGCTAGCTCCCAAGTGGTGCAGCGGAATAGCATGGGCGGCCTGCCCATCGTATCAGGCGGCAGCCCATTTAATCGTGAGATGTTGCTCGCGAAGAGCAACCTGGTTCACAACACAACGAAACTCAACCCAAGTCCCCCAGATGGCAGCACCTGCCACAGAAGGGCAGTGGCGCATCGCCTGACTGCTGCTCCACTGTGCCAGGAGTGGTAGGAAGACTCCCAGGGACCTATGAATGCAGAAAATGACCAATCCCGCATCGATGGACATTAACGTAAGTAAAAGCGGAACTGCTAGCTCACCTAATTCGCATCTGGCCTAACTACACAAATAGACAATCATTTTTCCCCTCTTTTGTGCAATGAAATGGGCCAAAGTAACGTTTTTTGTTTTTATAATTTCTTTTTTTTTTCAGGCATTTACATTGCCCCGGACACGATTGCCCGTTTCAAGTGGCCAACTCACCGCATCGGTGGCCTATAGATCCACCTCTCATGCGGGAGGTACCGGGTTTGAATCCCAGTGCCGCCGGACAAAGTCTCCCCTCCCAGTACAAAGTCTCCCCTGCCTGGTGCTCGGCTTGTTTAAGGTGAGATGCTTGGGAAGTTGGTCTTTGACCCCACCTTGAGTATAAGAAAAAAAAAACCTTGTCATGGCGCTCTTTGGCCACAGATGCCCTTGCGCCATAAAAATGCATAATCATCACATGCCCAACTCCAAATACCCCCCCCCCCCCAATCCCATCGAATGTTCACCACCAAATGCCCTGCGGAGTTAGTGCCGTTCTCAAAATTCAAAATTCCCTAGTTCGAAAGTCCCCTCGTCGAAGCCCGGTGTCAGTGTACCATTTGCGAAGCAGTAAAATTGTCCCCAGACAGGGGAAATCGAATGTCTCGCTACAGGCAGAGATTTGAGCATCTGCCTCGCATGCTGGATGGACCACTAGAGGACTCTTAACCCATTAGGCATATTTAAGTTTCTTAACGATGGAAGGAATCACTGACCCGTAAACGCAACGATATAGTTAACGCAAGTGTGGTTTATCACTGAAGGCTCGGAAGATTTGCTACAGAACATTAGATCAGGAGGAGGATTATTGTTGAGCATCCTATTTATAGTTCAATGATAGCGTGGCGCAAGCACTGAAAATCAAGCAATCAAATGAGCCCGATGGAATATTTAGGAGGCGGCATATTTAAGTGTCATGCATTGCACCTGGAGAAAGCAGTTTTGCGCTTGCACTAACGCTTACAAGATAAGTGTACGAATTGGCAGATGTGCTTTAATGGTATGCAGAGCGCTAAAAGTTGAATATTTGTGAGGACTGCACGACCTTGGCACGGTCTGGTAGTGCAAAATACTTAATGCTTTCATGTAGTTTCAAGGAAGAGTCCAATAAAGAGGGCAATTTTTGGTCAAGTGGCTTCCGGACATTGGGTTTCGGTACATTTTCACTTGAGTCGACATTTCTTCCTAGCGGGTGCTTTCTCAGGGGACATTTCCTCTGAGGGCGTGTCTACCGGGGACATTTTCTCCTGCACTTGGTTCAACGGTCATTTTTGAGGAGAGGGGACTGAGTTTCTGTCGACCACCTTCAGGACAGCCGAACAGAATTCCCCTGTAAAGGCCGATTCACACCACGAACCGTCGGTCCGCGGACAGGCCCGCCGTCCGGTCAAGCGAGAAATGTCAAATGTCGTTTCCCCAGCGGGATTTAGTGGCGGGTAGCTAAGCTGCGCGTTAGGTACGGCAACCGGCCCACTCTTCCCAACGCTGCCGCTGCCGTAAGTGTCTATTTCACTGTGACCGTTTTGCTTTGAGCCCAGCGGTGTTTTTCTGGTGCGCTGTTTGCTCGTGTTGCAGTGAATGCGCGAAAATGTCTTTGCACTCGTGTCATGCAGTTTGTACATTGCTCGGGCTTAGGGGTACGAAGGGGTGAAAGGGTTGAAGATACTGGAGAGATGGTGTAGGGTTCGGCGCGCTGTCGCATCTTTTTGTACATGTGTTGCGAATATTCCGCGAGAGGGCAGTGACCTATAGGCTGCGCGTCCGGTTTTGTTTTATTTTGTTTTGCTTTGGTGCACGCCGTTAGAAGGGGACTCATGCCTTTTTGGTTAGTCTCCCCATTCGTCCTTGCGGTTTCCTTCGCTGCTCCGGACGGCGGGACTTTCTGCCGGCCTCGACCTTGGACCCCTGTCCCCTTTGCGAAGGATTGCGAGACCACCTAGGGAGGAACTCGGGGGTAAGGGAAAACGCTGACATCAGTTCTGAGCTTTCCTATTCGTCGAAACTGATGAGCCGCAGTTAGCAGTTTATTTTTACGTGTGGAAAGGGGCGCGGGCATCTTCGGGGTGTACCCGCGAAGGGAGCCGCGCCCGGGGGCTTTTGTCTCTAGCTACTCCTAGCTGGCAGGCGCTCGGTCTGGCCGAGGGCGGAAGGAGTGACCGTTGAGAGCTGGTGCGAGGCGCGCCAGTTTGACTGTTGGGACGCGGTGTCCCTCGCCTCTGTGCAGGCGGTCGGCTAGGCCGGCCGCGGGTAGTTATGGCAGTATACTGACTTTTGTTTGTACCCATCTGTAAATAGCCTGTATAAAAGTTCGTTTCTCACTAAATCACTTCGCCTGCAAGTCATATTATCGAGAAGCCTTCAAGCGGTGCATCCAGTTTTTTGAAATCACCGGACAAACACCACCGGCAAACTTTTTACCGATGGGGTCTGTAGTGCTGAAGTAGCCCACGGCGCGCGGAGAAATGCTCGTCTCCTTTCCTTTCCTGCCTCCCGGCGTTCCTAATACATTTAATATAGTCTGGCAACTTTGGATCGCCCGTGCAAACCAGTTTGTAGTGACGCGTGATGCATGGGCCTCCGAGTGACAGTCCGTCGTGTGAACCGAAGAAGCTATAGTCATATAATATTCTGGCTAGAAAACAACTAGCTAGAATGTTATATTACAAGCTCAACAATTTTGATATCTCTTGCTTGTTTGATACAGTCGAACATTGAAAATTGAATTTGTTTACTGTTGCGGTGTTGTGACAGGACACCCTGGACCGTGGCCCACTGTTATCAACTGCTGTTCTTTAGTTGCATATCCTACTATGGAACTTTTTTCTTCGAAAACAACTGTAGTGCTGAACCCTCAACAGTGCCTGGCCTTATTATGTCCTACGTGTCCTTGTGACGTTGTAGCTTTATAAATAAAGTGTGTCAATTGCACACAAGAGCCTCAAGATGGTAGTTCCGATTAATGATTGTGTTCAAGCTGTCTACATTATTTATGCAAACTTAAACTTTAAAAAATGAGAGCCTCTTACCTTTGGAACAGTCTTGACACCCTTTTAGCCATGAATATATATATGAACTGAAAGCAAGCAAAGAATTTCTCGTGGAGGTAATATGTGCCGTTTCCCCTTCAAGAATTGACACTAGTCGTTTGTGTTAGAAAATTCCGAAAAATCATTATTTTCATTCATTGCAGGCCAACCGACCGACCATTTTTTATGAGCATGCAAGCAGAAGTGGATCTTTGGACGAGGGCTGACAGTGTCAACTGGCTGATCCATACCCCCACCACATGAACTTTTTGCCAGAGACGCCATTTCTGGCTGTCTGTCATGGATGACTATTTGAAGGTTCGCGAGGCTGCTATAATTGCATTTAAACCTTGTTATCACAAAGCAGCGCCCGAAGCTGCACGGCACTGTTATAATTAAATGTGAACGCTGGAATTGGCAAGTTAAAATTGGCAATATGATCATCCGAAAAGTGCCGAAGCGTAAAGTAAAGAGATGACATTTGAACACACTAATGCGGACACCAACTCTCAATAGGCTTACTGCTACCTCTTATCGGAAGTGGAAATCATAAAGATAGAATACGCATGAGACTTTCCTTCAGAATTCTGTATAAGCTGGTTAGGCCGTGGTGGGTTTTGAGCGACGAAATTCCGCGAGCTGGACTTGCATGTTGTTTTACCCGCCGCGGTGGCTCAGTAATTAGGGCGCTCGGCTACTGATCCGAAGTTCCCGGCTTCGAACCCGACCGCGGCGGCTGCGTTTTTATGGAGGAAAAACACTAAGGCACCCGTGTGCTGTGCGATGTCAGTGCACGTTAAAGATCCCCTGGTGGTCGAAATTATTCCGGAGCCCTCCACTACGGCACCTTTCTTCTTTCACACCTTCCATTATCCCTTCCCTTACGGCGCGGTTCAGGTGCCCAACGATATATGAGACAGCTACTGCGCCATTTCCTTTGACAAAAAGCAATTATTTGCATGTTTAAAATTAAATCCTTTCCTGTGCAAGCAACAGCTATTCTTCTTTCTGAGTCATTTCGATAGCTCAACTTTTGTCTGGCTTTGCTCTAGTAGGTCACTGAAATAGAACATGATCAGCCAACTTTCCCATGTAAATCATTCGTTCAGGTTTGAGCTTCTTTGCGTATGTGCATGTGTCAGAGAGAGAGGGTTTATTGATAGGAAAAGGCAGAGAGGTTGGCCTGAAAAATGAATATCTGGCCTGCTACTCTGCTCTGGGGGACGGGAAGAGGAGATAAAAGAAGGTCACGATGGGGGACGATGATGATGGGAGGAGGCAGATGGGTGCATGTGTCAAATTTATTAACTCCACAAGGGTGCAAGGGTTGATGGCCGCAATACACCTCTGCTACAACATTTGGTTCGAAAGCTTGAATGAGATTAATGCATTCCTGTTTCTGTTGAGCTCAAGTTTCCCGTCAGTCAGACTGTGTCGTAAGAACTTATGTGCGTGCGTAAATCTGTATAGGCAGCTGTGAATGAAGTCTCACAGTTGCTATGTGCCCGTCTGTCCTTTTGCAGGTGCGCATCGTAGACGAGCGGGAAATGAAGCTGCTTATGGCAGCGGCACTATGTTGCGGCCAAGCTTGAAGAAGTCAGTGGACTCTGAATGGTGGTGCTGGTTGTCGAAATGGTTGGCGGCACACGAGACATCCCGACTATGCCAATAATGGGCTTCGCGAAAGACATTGCTAGGGTGGTCGACTGGCGCCTGCCGCAGCCCGTGTCCCTGCAATTCCTGCGTCTCTATTATGAGGCTTCTCAGGTTTGTGCACGTTGTACTGGGGGGCTGTGTTCTTCGTGTAATGGGATCTGTCAGTGGGAGACCGTGCACATTATTTGCTTTGCACAGCAGTAAAGGAGGAAGACTACTGTCTTGTATGGCAGTGTTCAGTAGGCGCCTGTGGCAGTGTTCAGTAGGCGCCTGTGGCAGTGTTCAGTAGGCGCCTGTGGCAGTGTTCAGCAGGCGCCTGTGGCAGTGTTCAGTAGGCGCCTGTTGCAGTGTTCAGTAGGCGCCTGTGGCAGTGTTCAGTAGGCGCCTGTGGCAGTGTTCAGTAGGCGCCTGTGGCAGTGTTCAGTAGGCGCCTGTGGCAGTGTTCAGTAGGCGCCTGTGGCAGTGTTCAGTAGGCGCCTGTGGCAGTGTTCAGCAGGCGCCTGTGGCAGTGTTCAGCAGGCGCCTGTGGCAGTGTTCAGCAGGCGCCTGTGGCAGTGTTCAGCAGGCGCCTGTGGCAGTGTTCAGCAAGCGCCTGTGGCAGTGTTCAGCAGGCGCCTGTGGCAGTGTTCAGCAGGCGCCTGTGGCAGTGTTCAGCAGGCGCCTGTGGCAGTGTTCAGCAGGCGCCTGTGGCAGTGTTCAGCAGGCGCCTGTGGCAGTGTTCAGCAGGCGCCTGTGGCAGTGTTCAGCAGGCGCCTGTGGCAGTGTTCAGCAGGCGCCTGCGGCAGTGTTCAGCAGGCGCCTGCGGCAGTGTTCAGCAGGCGCCTGCGGCAGTGTTCAGCAGGCGCCTGCGGCAGTGTTCAGCAGGCGCCTGCGGCAGTGTTCAGCAGGCGCCTGTGGCAGTGTTCAGCAGGCGCCTGTGGCAGTGTTCAGCAGGCGCCTGTGGCAGTGTTCAGCAGGCGCCTGTGGCAGTGTTCAGCAGGCGCCTGTGGCAGTGTTCAGCAGGCGCCTGTGGCAGTGTTCAGCAGGCGCCTGTGGCAGTGTTCAGCAGGCGCCTGTGGCAGTGTTCAGCAGGCGCCTGTGGCAGTGTTCAGCAGGCGCCTGTGGCAGTGTTCAGCAGGCGCCTGTGGCAGTGTTCAGCAGGCGCCTGTGGCAGTGTTCAGCAGGCGCCTGTGGCAGTGTTCAGCAGGCGCCTGTGGCAGTGTTCAGCAGGCGCCTGTGGCAGTGTTCAGCAGGCGCCTGTGGCAGTGTTCAGCAGGCGCCTGTGGCAGTGTTCAGCAGGCGCCTGTGGCAGTGTTCAGCAGGCGCCTGTGGCAGTGTTCAGCAGGCGCCTGTGGCAGTGTTCAGCAGGCGCCTGTGGCAGTGTTCAGCAGGCGCCTGTGGCAGTGTTCAGCAGGCGCCTGTGGCAGTGTTCAGCAGGCGCCTGTGGCAGTGTTCAGCAGGCGCCTGTGGCAGTGTTCAGCAGGCGCCTGTGGCAGTGTTCAGCAGGCGCCTGTGGCAGTGTTAAGCTCAGACTCCTGTTAGGAGCGAGAAATCAGAAGACGCCGAGATGTTGTTCGCAGGGATAGTTTTAATCTAATTTATTCAGTAAATTTTGGTTCCGGACAAAGACGCTTTTCTCATTTAGAGCTCGCAGCGCAATCTGCGGTTGTGCACGCCCACTTAACCGCATAGCAAGTTGGGCGCAATGATGTAACAACTTGTAGAAGCGCACACAATGCCGCAGAAGAAAATTATTACTGCCAAAGTTACATTTAAAGCATTTCCAGAATGCTTTAAAACATTTGACGTCTACACCAAAATCACTCCATGACCAGGAATCTGAAGTTACAGCGCTGTAGTCTATTATCTGATATCAGCGATTATGAATGATATCGACTGGCTTCATTTTGCTTGCGAAATTGGGCGGTGATATCAAACTGTGCTTCACTTAATGACCTCCTTTAGCTTATAAAAGGTGAGTTTTCAGAGAATAGCGTGTATAGCACCTAATAATGTATTTTATTGCCTTATTTCACTTTGTCCCCAGTTTCTGTTTAAGTCAAAGTTACCTCCTCTTACGTTCCCGATGTTGATGTTTGCAAATTTGGATTAATTCTAGCCACTTTCGGTAGCTTTAACAGTCAGCGTGTGAAGTTAGCAGCCAGACATGAGAAGCAATGGCATTTTCACAACTTCATTGTTCTTTTTCATGGCCATCCTAGAAGTCAAACTTAGTTCGCGGTTCTAGTTGTCTTTCGAACGCCTCAAAGTAGACCCAAAGAGCAGTAAGGAAGTTGTGTATTTTGAAAAGATTTCCATAGACCTTGCTTACCAGACTCAAGGCAGTTTCCTTTCATTTCACGCTAGACATTATAGCCAGCTACAATGACGTTTTCAAAATTTAGTTGGAAATTCCGACCTTTCTTTTAATGGCTTGCATTCGCAATCAACTGCTCTTCAACCTACATAATTAAAGCAATTGTTGCGTTTCAACAGAAGCAGACCTTCTGAATGATCGACCTCTGACTACCGCCTCTCTTCATTTCCGTACAGGCAAGCACACAGGAAGAACTGGCAGCCATGTATGTCCTGGAGGTATGCCTGAGGCTGAGTCGCTCTCACCAGGCTGCTGCAGCTGCATACTGCGCGTTACAGCTTTTCAGAAGACCATCCAAACGGTATGCCACTGAGTCCCTCCTTTAAGACTAGAATGACTGAGGATATGTTTGTCTTCTCTTCTGTAGATTACAAAAAGAAATGAAAATTATGTGTACGTCCTCGTTGACGGGCCCGTGTAAAATACTGCCACACATACCCATGCCTTTCTTATGAATTAAAATAATGTTAGCGTTCTTCCAAGTTACTGGTACGTTCGTGGACTTGAAAAATTGCTGACTGGTCAGCTTGCTCTCTGTTGCCTACAAGGTAATCGAAGGTAATCGAATCGAATACAAGGTAATCGAAGGTTTACGAAGGTAATCGCTAATAGAGGCAAGGCGACTTTGGACTTCGATCAACCGCATGATCATGCAGGCTTTCGTAAAGGATACTCACTCATCAATAGACAATATTTACACTAACAATCAGGTGAAAGAAGATTACGGGCAAGCGAGAAAACCTCAACACTCATGCCGCTATTGCGGAATCTGGTTGTAAAAGAGTCGTGCGTGAAAATACTTGAATACATCTATAACGACTGCACAGCCACCATAGTCCTCCTTAGTGAGCTATAACATTCTAATAAGGAACGTTATCAGGTAGGGAGATACGATCTCAACAATGCTAGTCGCCGCATGTTTACAGGAGGTATTCCTAGGCCTGGACAGTTGTGGGTAAGAGTTACTGAGGAATACCTAAACAATCTGCGATTCGCTGATGACATTGCCTTGCTGAGTCACTCAGGCGATGAACTGCAAATCATGATCAGTGAGTCAGACAGGCAGAGCAGCACGGTGGGTGTAAAAGAAACCCAAAGAAACCCAATTGGGTGTAAAAGAAACCCAATTGTGAACAGCAGTTGAATGCAGCAATTGTGAATGCAGCGCGACTGGCAGCCGTCAGCCGAAAGCAGGGATGAGGGGGGGGGGGGGGGGGTCAGTCAGGACCGTTATATGGTGGCGAGTAATGTCCGAGTAATGTCCGAGACGGAATACATCTACTTAGTACAGGTAGTGACAGCTGATCCGCATCATGAGAGGGAAATAACTAGAAGAACAAGAATGGGGTGAAGTGCATATGGCAGGTTCTCTCAGATCATGAGTGGCAGTTTACCAAAAGCCCTCAAAAGAAAAATGTACAACAGATGTATCTTACCGGTACTCACCTACGGGGCAGAAACGTTGTGACTAAAGAAAAGGGTTCAGCTCAAGCTAAGGACAAAGCAGCGAGCCATGGAAAGGAAAGTGATAGGTGTAACGTTAAGAGACCGGAAGCGGGCAGAGTGGGCGAGGCAACAAAGGCGGGTTAATGACATCCTAGTCGAAATCAAGAGGAAGAAATGGGCTTGGGCAGAGCATGTGGGCTATGTGGGCTATGTGGGCGGATGAGATTAAAAAGTTTGCCAGCTGCAACCACCCTTTGCCTGCAAGGGTTAATTGGAGAGATACGGGGAAGCCTTTGCCCTGCAGTAGGAGTAGTCATGCTGCTGATGATGATGGTGATGATGATCGGTATGCCCAGGCGAAAAGGCGAGTGCATATATTTTAATACCGTTGCTGATAATCTTTGTATCGAGACGCTGTCTCATTGTCCGCGTGTGCTCAGTTTTCTTACCCATCCATTGGAGTCGCTTGTATTGGGACATTCATTGCTAAAAATTAAAAAAATAAACGCCAAACAAACTTGGAAGGAAGTCACCTGATGCGTTTCAACAATTCTAATAAACTTGGTAGTTTGAAATTAACTACAAAAGTAGTGAACATAATTAAATGCTTTCAGTTGAGCGAGGTGTGGTCTAAAATAAATTTTCACTCTCTCCCCCACGCGGTGGATTGAGGCATTTTTCAAGCGTTTGTTCGCCCGCAGATCAAACATGGGTAGGAAGGACAACACCAACGGGTCTGCCAATACCCGCGGTGGTATGCAGAATATGCCTTGACATAACCGTCACCGAGATATCGCATCTTAAAAGCAGCTCAAAACTTTTTATTGCGTGCTCCTCTGCCTAGTAATGGTTCTCTTCATTGTAATCTATCGCAAAACTCGGTAAATAAGCATTTTCAGAAATATTTTTTTTCCCTCTGGTTCTCAAGGAGGATGGTCGCTTCACGCTTAACTAGGCGCTTATGTTGCAATCCCGCTGTACTTGTTACCGTCGACGCCTTGACGTTGGCTGCTTGTCCCGTTTTTGAAAGCAGAAGACGTTCCAACAAAATTTAGTATTCTTCCCGTTTCTTCCCTGTGGTCATAATGTTCTATATACACCAACTTGACGGCATGGTTACAATGTGACATTTAATGTCCTTCTTAATATAACACGCAGGTGAACCACAATCAACCCAAGCGTCAAGTTGCGCGTTTGCTAACCACGTGATGCTCGCGGCTGATGTGGCCGAATGCGATCGCGCAGCTGCAAAGCATCCATTCATTGCAGAGAAGCTGACACCTAAGCACCGTTCCAAACTCAACAACTGCAGAAATGGTTCATTTTACCCGCCGCGGTGGCTCAGTGGTTAAGGCGCTCGTCTACTAATCCGGAGTACCCGGGTTCGAACCCGACCGCGGCGGCCGCGTTTCGATGGAGGCGAAACGCAAAAGGCGCCCGTGTGTTGTGCGATGTCAGTGCGCGTTAAAGATATCCAGGTGGTCGAAATTGTTCCTCAGACCTTAACTACGGCACCTTTCTTTTCCTTTCTTTGACTCCCACCTTGCTCTCTTTCCATACGGCGTGGTTCGAGTGTCCAGCGAGATGTGAGACAATTACTGTGCCATTTCTTTTCCCCCAAAACCAATTTTCATTTTGATTTTTTCGCGCGACTGCAAAACATCCATTCATTGCAGGGAAGCTAACTTCTAGGCGCCGTTTCAAACTCAACTATGGTTCTCATTCTTCGCGACTCTTCATTATGCCCAAATGCATATTTCTGTTGAAAACTTGTTTTTATCAAGAAGGCGCGACTTGTGTTGTTATCGTTGTGTTGTTAGTCTCGGTGTCTTCTGGCCTTCTCCACAGATGGCGGCACCCATCGACGAAGCGAGTATTTTGTCAGCTACTTGTAGAGGTAGGGCTTGGTTGCGATAGAATCACAGGCGTTTCACCCATTGAGACATTTTTGACGAAATGAAATGAATTTGTCGGTACAGAATACACGATTACAGCGAGTACCAGCTGAAAGTAGTACTCTAAGTAGCGCTTCTGCACGGGGTAGTGGAGGCATTCCGTAATGTTTTGGATGCTTTGGAAGCCAGTATGCCAGATGAAACTGTACGTAGCTCGTTATTACGGAGCAATGCAGTAAGCAAGCAAGAACCATGTGTGAGCCTGATATGTAGACATCTCTCAGGGACCAAGCTCATCCCGCATGAACAGTGATCGCAGGCTGGTGCGCACGGTGATGACCCCGAACTAGAAACGCGCTCAACCTACAGAGTACAGAGCTGTGCGCACTTGTTTACCATTAGCAACAACACTGGTCTCTTCAACAACACTGGTCGCTTAACCCGTATTCAAATTTCGACATGCGTTCCTAGCAGAGCATGTGTCTGAAGCGAGCTACACAACAAGCAATGGGTCTTTGTTATTTCAGAGCGAATGCACCTGCGGCTGCTGCAGGCGCTTTTGTCAAGCTGCTTTTATCTCTCCTGGACAGAGATAAACCTCGTATCTCGGCATTTTTTTTTTGCCCCAGTAGTGACCGCTGTTTCGAGAAGCTTTTTCCAACGCAAACATACTGATCAATAGAGTCGCTTTTTCAATCAAATCGAGCGGTTGCTCAAAAGTACTTTCTTATCGGCCTCCTTCAGCAATGCGAAAGTTCTTCTCGAGTCAATGTTTTCAGTCCACCAGCCACTCAAGTTTTAGTTGGTGCACACGACTGTATGACCTTCTGGAACTGTGAGGCGGTTTCCTATAGGGCTATCGAACGTAGCCCAAGAAGTGAGAGAAACACTGCGCTGTTCGGTCCCATTCACTTGTGTGCCGCTTCTCCTGTTTTTGTTTTTCATTTCTAGACAACTCGATAATGGGCCCAGTTGAGTATAAATACCGCAGCCGAGTTCACAGCTTCACACAGCTCACTTGAAGATACCGCGGTGGATATTTGAGTCTTTAACTTTCATCGTTACCAACATATTGGAGACCCAAATCGCGGCAACAAGCAACTACAAAACCGCTGAAAGTCGTTATTGGTGATTAGAAGATGATCGTCTCGCTATGCGCGATGCGGACTAAGCAATTTTCGAGAGCGATTTTCATACGGATTTGCTGCCTTCTATCCGCCATTGATTCTAGCGCCGTCTTCGCCGGCCTAAGTTCCACAATGCTCAGCATTATGGAAGCCTCGAAGGGGTCCCTCGTGAGATCTGTACTCATCTACTCACCTCAGGAATTGCCAGAGTTAGAGGAACAGTTTAAATACCTGCCTATTCCATTGAAATTCGTAAAGGCCTCGCTCGAAGACGTACTGTGCGAAATGTTACCTCATGCAGCTAAAAAGGGAAGCTGTTATGTGTCTCAGAAGAATTTTCTGTCGTTCGCCCTACAGAAACGGCTTGTATTTGTGCCTTGGTACTCGAGCCAAGGGCCTGAAGTGCGGACCATAACCGTGGTTATTGTCCAACAGCTGACGTACGCACACTGGTTTGTTTCTACTGATTCACACGAGGAGGGTCTCACGCAGTTTCACAGTGGACTCTGCCAAGTTACGAGTGTCACTGCCGCGAACATCAATGCTCCCACAAGCCGATTCAGAAGATGCCATCTTCGAAAGATTGTCGAAGCTCCTGAAGTCTTTTTGATTACAGATGGGCCGCGTAACTACTTTCCAAAAGGGAAAGAGTTCTGGATAGGAACGGATTTCGCTGAAATCGCGCTGATGATGCCAGAAGCTGCAGCCCTTCTGGACGCATACAGAGTGCTGAACAACAGCGTGCACCTCATCAGAGCCAGGAATGATGTTAAATTTCTCACAGAGGTAGAGTTTCTGCTCCTTCCTTTCACCAGCTCCTACCTTCAGTTTCCAAACATGTTTAAGGACGCCCAATTTTCTCCAGCAGTGCTCTGCTTCTTTACTCAGCGTGGTACTGTCATGCAGATAGCCTTTATTGACTCGTGGATTTCGTTCACCTGGTTCATGATCACTTTAGTGGTCATCCACAGGCCAAGGCAGACGAGGGTGCCGAGGAAGCACTCCTTTTCCCTGTCTGACGTTTGTCTCTTCCTGTTTGGTGGCCCGCTGAATCAGAGCCCACCATGTATGCTGGCCGAACGCAGTCTAATGCTTGCCGCGTGGTCCTTCGGCACGTTTTTCTTGAGTAACTATATTCAAACCACCATCACCGCTGTACAAAGCGTCCCAAGCATTTCAAAAGGAATCGAAACTGCGGCAGAGCTGAAGCTTCTGCTCGAGAATGGTTTGGTACTTCCGTGCGCAACGAACCATTGGTTAGGAGTGAGTGACGTGTTCAGTTACGGGGGGAGAAATGTCGCCCGATATACAAGCGATCATGAAAGTATTCCAGAACTGTTCGCCAGAATGCATTCAGGGAAATCGAGCGATTGACCATTGCTTCCGCTTGGGCAGCGAGGGTTCTCACGCTGTTCTCTCCGTGTGTGCCGATGACATGGCCTCTGTAGCGTCGTGGTGGAATACTTTTCGTACTTTCATAGTTTCCGGGGTACATGTGCAACCACGTCGAATCGGGTGGGCAATACCGTTAGTTTTGCGCGCTGTCCGTTAGGCTATGACCGCGAGGAAAAGCAGTTAACTGCTCAGCGTATCTCAGATTCCGAAACAAGGCAAGCGTAGGAGGGGGCGGCAGAAAGTTAGGTGGGCGGATGAGGTTAAGAAGATCGCAGGCATAGGGTGGGCGCAGCTGGCAAAGGACAGGGTTAATTGGAGACACATGGGAGAGGCCTTTGCCCTGCAGTGGGCGTAGTCAGGCTGAGGATGATGTATCTCGGCGCCATTTTATACGCGTTTGTTTATCCCACGTCAATAGGACTTCAGGACTAACGCGAATAACTGCCACGAGGCAGGGAGCAGTTCAGATCTCTTAGAGACCACAGTGCCCGGGGATGCATTCTGGAAAGCAATCGACCAGGAACATTATCAACAAGTTTCACCACGTCCAGCTAACTTTGCTCCTTTTCTATTCTGTGCTTGTGCTTGTCGCCTTCTAGAGAAAAGGGCTGAGGTTTTTTATTTTGATTGGTTGGGGGCCTCCAGTCCTTGCCCAGCCAAGGACGGCTGCTGAGGGTACCCAGCCTCCTTTGAAACCTTTAATATCTTGTCTTGCTCTCAATAGCTCAATTGCCTTTTAGGCATTCTACACCGCCATATTTTTATACCTTTGTAAAAATCTACAGAAAACAATTTCTTATACCTTGAGCTTGGTGCATGATAGCCTTAGTCGCTTATGCGCCATTAAACTCAACTCAACTATTCTGTGCTTGGGCTTCTCACCATATACGTGCGGTAGCTGACCAGGCATTACGCCCCGCTTGCCCTAGACCTTTATTGTTTTGTGCCACTGTTTTTAACCCTCTCGCAAATATAATGAAATGGTTCCGGTTCCTTCCTGCACTTATGACTAGTATTTTAGAATGCACCCGAGCACCCCTCCCGTTTTGAGCTTCTATAGGTCTTTCTACCGAACCGCCGCTCTCTTAAGGACGTCATCGACACTAGTGATTCACTTAATGCGCGTATAAAGGCGAAAGCGCTCTGAAATTCTCTCATGGGGGCATGGGGCACGCCTTGGATGTCACTCGGAAACTAACATGCACTTTTGTCGTTTGTTCCATAAATGAGTCAATTCTGGTCTGGTCGTTCACGGTGTTTACGTTGGCAAAGCTTATATTTTGACGCGCAAGTGCTTTTAAAGGACACTGAATGCAGTGCAAATAGATCCCCCGCACAGAGGTACGAAAGTCTTCACTGCTGCGCTGTTTCGATGAGTCATGGCATCATTTAACGTGGACGATCTCTCTCTCAGGTACCTTCACCGCCGTACGCTTCGAGCGGTTGCTGAAGCCGCACTGGCCACTCGCCATCAGAAGCCAAAGGCTGTGGACGCCAGGGGTCACAGCCCTGCGCCGCAGCCTTTCCACGTGTACCTCTTCGTCTACGCGCTGGGCTGCGTGGCGTCGGTAGCTGCACTGCTGTGCGAGCGCCTGTGGCATAGGCTTCACTGCAAGGGCGATGAATCTGAAAAGGTTTTTATGCAGCGGCGTTCGCCGCCCGGGAATACAAACGCACCCGTAGAAACGGTGCCATAGATCTTGTCCAATAAGTGACGAATAGACAGACGGCTTATCGCGCAAACCCTCGAGAAAGGGTCGCTTAGTTTGCACCATCCAGTTTCCCACTTTCCTGATCTGGCAGTGCAAGTTAGCAGCGCCGCAACTGAAGCTCTATCTGGAAATCATGGTATGACCAAGTTGGTGTCTTCATTCGTCGTCAAAAGACACTTGAGATCCCCAAGAAAGCACTCGGTACGCTTTAATTTCCCTACTCCATCAATGCTTCTTCTCGCTCTTACCAGGAGTCCGTACCCATTACCTGAGTCCAGGCCCACCTCCCGCAGATGGTGTCGCTGTGGTACAGACTTTCCTTCGTCATCCGAGTATCTGCTGTTGTATGTGACCCATACAGAAGTCATACACATGGAGCTACTGGAGTAATTGACTCATTTATGCCATCCGAGCATTTTACGACGTCCCTCGCACTTCCTGATAATGAATTCAAGATGCTTTTAAAGCAGCCATTCGATTCCTGTAACGACAGCGAACACCATTCGACTTGAGAGAGAACGTTGATGAAGTCGAACACTTCCTAGCCCCGTCCTCAGTCACCATACGGTGGAAAGTTGGTAATGCAGGGGAATCACACGAATTCAGATGGGTCATCAGCCATCCCGCAATTTCTGCGTTCAGGCAACCGACCGCGGCGGCTGCGTTTTTACGGAGCAAAAACGCTAAGGCGCCCGTGTGCTGTGCGATGTCAGTGCACGTTAAATATCCCCAGGTGGTCGAAATTATTCCGGAGCCCTCCACTACGGCACCCCTCTTCCTTTCTTCTTTCACTTCCTCCTTTATCCCTTCCCTTACGGCGCGGTTCAGGTGTCCAACGATATATATGAGACACATACTGCGCCATTTCCTTTCCCCAAAAACCAATTATTATTATTATTATTATTATTATTATTATTATTATTATTATTATTATTATTATTATTATTATTATTATTATTATTATTATTATTATTATTATTATTATTATTAACTTTGATCCATTGGTTCAGCCGGCCAACAGGAGCCAGACGTTGGTTCACAAACGCTCAGTTATGAAGCACCGCCAACCACTCAAAGCGTTACCTTAACATGTAGTGGGATCTCATCCCCTTCTTCATATTACCTAAGCACGAATCGTAGAATCCAAACGTGCTTATCGAATGCATCCGACAATTTGTTATCTAACTACTTTCTTATCTTATCTATTTCAATCATAGTATTGTCTCTTCTGGTGCCCCGCGCTCTCTGTCCACTCCGTTCGTTCCAATGCCACCACCCCTTGAGAGGGATGGTCAGAACATATTGTGGACTTGCCCTCAGGCTCCCCCTGTGCGATCCCGAGTTCCCGCATTGCAGTCGCCTTAGTATTGGCAGCCTGTTGTGACTGGGTTCTATGCTTTGCTGGAAAACAGTCTTAGTGGGAGGCATGAAATCTGCTTTGGCTGCTTGGTAGTCGTTAATCAGACTTTATAGGTGTTGGCGCAAAATGATTTCCTGGAGTTACTTCTTTTCAAGGTGGTGCAATCGCTGTGATTAATATAAACTTGGCAGGGTTTAAAATGCCAAAATTTTATTCAGATTTCGCAGCGTGTGCCATTTTGGTGATGTGAATTTCAGGTTTGTTTTGCTAGCGCCCGCCGTTTGCTCTTCATTCCTCCTCGAATTCGGTGTCACGCTGAACGTCGAAACTATTTAGTAATTAGTAGTAGTTGCTGATGACCTAATTGGTGCATATTTTCATACATCACACAGTCCTGTGCTTGTCCCCTCTCTCTTACTGCGTGGGGCGTGTTTTGGCGCTAATTGCTTTTACGAAAATATTCATCATTTCTTTTTACTCGCCTAACGACAGTAGGTTATGCCGGCACTCTTTTTTTTCTGAACTGATATTTATTGCTAATTCAGAAGAACTGTTCATGATTAGGGTATTAAATGTGAAAGTGATTGTCAATGCTCGTTAACGGAGATGAACTGGATTACTGGAGAGAGTAAGGTGCCGATGGGACTATAGGAAGCTTTACGGGTTAAGCTGGATGCAGTGGCCTAGGATAGGGCTTTTGGAGGTAAATGAGGGAGGCCCTTGTCCTGGGCAGTTGGCGTAATTAGGCCACTGCTGGAGTAGGCGAAGCTCACAAAAGACGGAACACAGAAAACGAATAACACGAGACAGGCTGCTGCTGCTGCTGATGATGATGATGGCGGTGACAATGATGATGATGATGATGAAAAGAGGCCTATGAGGACTCGGCGAATGGAATGGTTGAGCGCTCGTGGAAACCGGTGCTACGGACGTGCGAGCGCGTAGCGTCAGACAGCGTGGGAGTTGTCGCTCAGCGAGGTGTTTACCGAGGCTTGACACGTCAACCTCCGCACAGCCCACGTGAGAGGCGCGCTCATCCTGCACTCTCATTCCAAAGATCTGTGCACTGCGATGACTGCGAATAGGAATGTGCGCAAACCACAGTGTAGAGAGCGTTGTGGACTTGCCCGCTGTTAACAGGGTAATCCGAAAGGTGTAATCATGTCTGTCTTGCTCTACTGCACCGAAGCTTGGCAGCATTGAGTACTATATGGCGCTCTCGTTTAAGATCATAAAGACATCTGGCGACCGGAATAAGCAATGGAGGACCGTGAGCGTCCTCAAATATTGTTACAGAGCCGAAGACTCGGCGAAGCGGCAAGTGGCGCGGGACGGAGCACTGTCGCTAGAGATGCAACAATTAAATCATATATAATCATGTAATCATGTCTTTCTGTGCTTGCCACCGAATTACATCTTTGTGTATGCGCTGTTGTTCATCCTCATCCGAGCAATGCAGCATCGACGCTTGTGACGTCGGCCGAGGCTCCTGGATCCCGCCGCTCGGCACCGGCCCAGCCCGATCTGAGCTGTCATTCTAGCCAACACCGTTCGCAGACCTATCAGTCCCGACGACACTAGGACGCGACCCCAATGACCTAACTGTACGGCCACGCGAAGAATCGCTGCGGCTACGACGCCAGGAGGACACGAAACAAGACCCATTCCGTTCCCATTCCGTCCCGGGCATCGTTAGCCTTGTGCATGCAGTTCATGACTAATAGTCATCAATCTCCGAGGACCATGCGTCATCAGACCGGTTCATTCACCTCTGTGGGAAGTCTGTACTTTCCTGCGTGCCTTTCCTGCCCATATCCGCCGTCACCTCGTACCTCAGTACTTCAGCCATCGTTCGGGACTGTCACTCGATGGCGCCGGGTAATGTTATGAACCAGACGACGATGAAGCGTGGAAGTGGCGCAAGAAGCCCAGAACTCGCGCTAGACCCGCACTCCTGAAAAGTCTTTCATGATGTTATTATGCCGTCATGCCATCGAGAGTATGTTCGCTTAGCACCGCGTAAGAATATTAACGCTATGACGTTTAGCACGGAGTAACATTTGGACTACTTTCAAGTGCCGCGGTGGTCGCCCAGTGGTTCGATCCCGGCCGCGGCGGTCAAATTTTGATGGTGGCGAAATTCTAGAGGCCCGTGTACTGTGCGAGGTCAGTGCGCGTTAAAGAACCCCAGGTGGTTGACATTGCTGGAACCCTTAACTACGGCATCCCTCATAGCCTGAGTTGCTTTGGGGCGTTAAACCCCCATAAACCAAACCAAGACTTTCAGGCACGCCACAGAAACCAAGTTCCATTCTTCGCAGCATTCGTGGGGTGTTCAGTTTAAGAGCCAGGTGTGCTTCCAGTCTGGATAAACAAACCCCAAGCTTTGGTCCAGCTGGTTGTATCTCTCTGAGACAGAGATAAAACATATTCCCGTTTTTTTTATCCCCGTTTTTTGCAACATTTTGCAAAAGAAATAATTAAGCTCGCAGCAACTGCTTTTTCAAATATATCCTCCAAATTTTCTAGGTTGTTTCTTATCACCCTCCTTCAACGGTGCAAAAGGAACAAACAGTCGCTTGACGTCGAGAGCGAATGCACGCGACCTTTCTGCATTCAGGAAACGTAAGAGCGTTTCTAAACAGCTATCGAACTCAGCCCAAGACGAAGGAAAAACACAGCACTATCTGGCGCCAATCTCTTGCTACCGTTTCTCGCGCACTGTTATTGATCTTTGCTTGCCTGGGCTAGACGGAACGTTGCTTAAAGATCAATAACAGTGCGCGAGAAACGGTAGCAAGAGATTGGCGCCAGATAGTGCTGTGTTTTTCCTTCGTCTTGGGCTGAGTTCGATAGCTGTTTAGAAACGCTCTTACGTTTAGATCGCCGCAGCCTAGTGGAAAATAACACGTGGTCCTCGTGAGGATACGACGGTTGACGATGGTGAGCCTTTCATATAACCCGTCTCTAAAATGGACTTAAGTACTGAGCAAATTGAGTGCGCCGAAAAAGGTGTTGGAGGATTAGTATTTCCCTCGTGATAGCCAACGTGTTCTTAGAAAGCATCTGCCCGGGACAGAGCAGTATCGTTGCACTTCGACTTTTTAAAGCTTTACGAATACGCCCAAAAACAGTGATTGTTAAGAAGACCACCGCCTCGCCCTCCGCGCTGCTTAGTAACCAACATTTAATGGGCACTGCTTTCGGAATTTGTTACTTTATTCTCGCCATCATCACCCAAGGGGCTTCCGCTGGGTTCAGTTCGACGATGCTCAGCGTCATGCAAGCATCTAAGGCATCGTTTGCGAGAACTACTCTCGTCTACACTCCTAGCGGCTTGCAGGAGCTACGAGAACGCCTTGACAACTTGCCGCTGCCACTTAAATTTGTAAAGGCAACGTTTAAGGATATGTTGTGCGAACTGGCTCCTTACTGGGCTAGAGGTGCTCGAACTTGCTTTGTGTCGAGAGAAAACGCGCTGTCGTTTGCCTATCAAAAAAGGCTTGTATTTGCGCCTTGGTACTCGAGCGAAAGCATCAAAGTCCAGAATTTATACGTAGGATTTATTGAAGCCCTGAGGTACATACCTTGGTTCGTTTCTGCAGAATCACATGAAGAGGCTCTCTTTAAACTTAACAGAGGGTTGTGCCGGGTTAAAAGCGTCACTGCCAAGGATATCAGCGTTGCAGCAGAGAGGTTCAGAAGGTGTCATATTCGTGAGATAGTGGAAGTTCCTCAAGATTTGTTTACTCCAGATGGACCGGACAACTCCTATCCGAAAGGGAAGGAGCTCTGGATTGGCACGGACGTTTACGGGACATCGGTAGAGGACGCACTAGCGATGCCAGAAGCAGCGGCACTTGTGGACGCATACGTGGCACTCAACAACAGCATACACCTGGTCGCAACCGAGAATTACCTACCATTTCAACTTGGGGAGGTGGAGACCATGCTGCTTCCTTTTTTGAGCACCTACCTTCAGATTCCAGTCCTCTTTGGAGACGCGCAGTATTCTCCTGCAAACTTGTGCTTCTTCAATAACCGTGGAACTGCCCTCCAATTAGCTGTCATCAAATCATGGATGTCGTTCACCTGGCTACTGATCACTTTAACGGCTCTCGGGGCCCTGGTCTGTCTTACTCTGTGGATGAGAAGAAAGCTTTTTCCGAGTGAAAACATCGTTTCCCAGTCTCATGCTTGGCTCTTTCTAGTTAGTAGCCTCCTGGGTAAGAGCCCTCCAAGTATGATGTGCAAGCAGTGCTTTGTGCTCGTCGTATGGTCCTTCGGCATGTTCTTTTTGGGTAACTACGTTCATACCACCATCACTGCAATTCGGAGCGTCCCAAGCTTGTCAAGGGGGATCGAAAGTGTGGCCGAGTTGAAGCTTCTGATGGAGAAGGGCTCGCTCCTGCCGTGTGCAACGAACCAATGGGCAGGGAAGTGGGATCTCTACTCGAGCCTGGGAGAAATTTCACCCGACATAGCAGCGATCATGAAAGCAATAGGAATGTGCTCGTCGCGCTGCATTCAAGGAAATCGAACTAAAGAGTACTGCTTCCGCTTGGGCAGCCAAGGTTCTCACGCTGTTCTTTCGACGTGCGATGAGGACACCGTCACCGAAGCGTCTTGGTGGAACCTCGTGCCGGGAGATAACATCTTCATGGAGCATCGATTTGTCGCCTTTTACGACACGAACCCGCTTAGGTAAGCGCACCATTTATGCTTTCGTAGACTCCGTGGTGCGTGTCTAAATTTGTGTAAGTGGAGGTGGGATCGCATATTAGTTGTACGGCGCGTCTGTTAGGCTGCCTTGGAAAAGAATAGCTGTTATGTTCCACTAGGAAATTTTTTCTTTTCAAGAAATTTGTGACACCAAAATGAGGCCCAAAGGGTAAAGAAAACCTTGAGTTTTTAGGGAAGATTAGGAACTAACGGCAAATAAAGTTAGGAAATTTTTTTCACCTGTGGGATGTTTTTTGGGTTAAAAGAAAAACTAGTGGCACGGGCACCGCTCCGGATGGATTTTCATGTCTACTGCTGTATATTAGTGCTGTGAGCGGATACACCTATTTTCATTCGGCCCCCTGCCCGCTGTCTGCTAATAGTCCTGGTTAGTTTAGGTTTTAGGTTTGTTTCTTTCGCGAAGGAGCACGTAACAGATTTTTTTTTTGTACTAGGAAGCTTCCGTGAAAACTATGGTTTTCCTTTCTGTCCGGATACTGGAACTTAATAACATGCTAATAAATACCTACGCCTGTATGTCTCTGCGTACAGTTCCTGGAATTAAATTTTCTCCAAGGCTACAACTACAATTGGGTGAAAATACGGCAATCATGATGAAGTGACAATGGATTCAGCTTTAACGTCACATTCACGAAACGAGTTCATTATAGTCGCTTAGACACTTTTTCCTCTTTGATCCATTAGGAACTTCGTTCTGATGGAATAAAAATCGATAACAGATTGTCAACTCTTTCGTATGCACTTAGCCTTAGATAGTCACGCTGGAAAACTTCTATTTCTAATCGCCAATACTTGCAGCACCTGATGAAACAGAGCATGCGCTGCGATTAATACTTGCCAAAATCTTGTGCTGTGATCTTAACATATACCACAGAAAACCGCAGAACAAATAGAGTATAAAATGCGGAAAACTTATGCGGAAAATAACTACTCTAAAAACTGCTGTATTTCCGGTTACAGCATAGAACATTCCTGAAAAGCCGCAGGGGCTAAGGCTGGGTTTCGCGGACAGTATTTATCAGCATTTGTTTATCTCACGTCCAACGAATTCGCAATGGGCGTCCATCATTGCGAATCTGTAGGGTGAAATAAAGATGAAAAATGAGTATCGGGCCCTGCGCCGCACCCAGAAGGAGCCGATCACAAACTTTAAAAACGCATTGGCAACCCCTCCAACCAGATTTGAGCGCGGTAGCGTGCGCGGATTCCTCTGAGTGGACCCCTTACGGTACCTCCTAGCCTGAGTCGCTTTGGGACGTAAAACCCCCACAAACCCATTACAAGTCCGCACTCTTTCTTGCAGGTACCAGCATCGGCGCACGCTACGGGCAGTCGCAGAAGCCGGGCTGGCCGTTCGCCACCGAAAGCCGAAGGCCATGCGCACCCGGAACAAAATCCCTGCGCCGCAGCCTTTCCACGTGTACCTCCTCGTGTACGCGCTGGGATGCACTGTTTCGGGCGTGGCTCTGTTGTTCGAGATGCTGTGGCACGCGCGTCGATACAATGGAGAGGAACCTAAGGGATTTTTTTTGTGCAGCGGAGTTTTCGTATGGGAGTACGAACGGTGCCGCAGAAATGATTCCGCAGACATCCTCCAAGAACCTCCAAGGAAAATGACGAATTATCCTTAAAACTCACAGCTAAACGGTCGAAAACCTTGAATCATTGAAACACTGACTTTCCTTGCTTTGACATCGTAGATATTCGTTGCTCTACCTGAAGAGCCTTGTATGACCAAGTTCATCTCTTCACAGCTTCATAAGATGCAGCTCAAACACCCTGAGAAGGCATCCGGCACTCTTTAGGTGAGAGATATTCATTCGCGTTGGATGTCACTTTTACGCCGTGCCCGCACCTATCCACTGGGTGCATGCCCGAACACCTGCACAACATCGTAGCTTACGGTCTTGAACGCGATGCAGACGTCCCTATCACCTTTTCTTACAGCTCTCAAAAGATAACCCGCTCCTTACTCAACTAATGTATTCACCCGCTACATCTGGATTGTACAGTAATCATAACCAACACGGTAATGACCTGGCTAATCCGCCAGCGCGTGTTTTTGACATTCGGGCACCTATGATCCCCTAGTCAAGCCCTTCAAATTGAGTGCAGACGTAGATTTGCAGACATTTAGGACACACTACCTGGTAACCAAATTTCTTTTCAACTTCTAACGCGGCCCCATCCACTTCTCAGCTTTATCCAGACATACGCGTCTCGTAGAATTTTCATTTCTCGACTTCATCCCGACCATTGCTGTCACATCTGCCTTGCTCTCTGTATTAATCTAGAGCGCTGCCTCTTCTCCTGTCACCTTGATGGCTTCTACACGGCCTACATCCCATTCACCCCACGCCATCTCCTGGAGTGCCTGGCTGTTGTCGACGCAGATGAGATCACCTGGCTCTGGTGATCCAGGCACAAGACTTATGAATGTACAGAGTGGTTGATTATGCGCTCTAAAATAAAAGGACACCTCGCTTATATCTCCTCTTCAGGCAGCTTACACGCCCCCTCTTTCCCCCGCGTACGCTCCCATTACGTCAAAACCTCACTCGTGTAAAGGACATCACTGCGAGGCGACTCGAATATTGAGCTGACCTTGTCCTGCGGTTGGCAACCAATGACGAAGACATAATCTGCGCACGCCCAAGCTCTGCCCTCATTGTGCGGTACCTGCCTTTGTGGCTTATCTGCGACAGCTATTGTGGTCTTGTCCTGAGACATCAGAAGTTGATGCCTGCGTTCTTCATGAGGTTGGCTTGCGGTAGACCAATGAACCATAAGGTCCACTTGTAGCTCGTGTAAAATGCTTGCCAACGTAATGTGTATCCTGATTTCTACGAACAAGGTGCTACTTCTGATTCCAACCCTTTCTTTCACGGCGTTAGCCGTTGGTGGCGAGGAAACACAGTGGACCCGCGTAAGACCGCGGGACAGCACCCGGGTCTTGATAGCGGCCGAAGCGTGAATAGGTAAGAGTGTTGATGACGTTGCTAGTGCGGCAGCTATAAAGTTAGGAAATGGAATAAAGAAAAAAAAACTAGCAGCAGGAGCTGCAAAAAAGATGCCGAGCAGGCATGATGAAAAGGCCGTGCACGGTGACTGCAGTATCTTGGAACCCCTGCGCTTTGGAGAGACGACACGTGCAGTTTGATAATAAGAGCAACAAATACTGCCGCTTCGAAAGCGACGACAGTAACGAGGGTTGAAAATGGGTTCACGCAGTACTCTCGGCTATGTTGGACTTCGCCACTGAGTTTCGTAGCATGCGCCCGTGTCTGCAGTCAGGGCAGACTAGAGTGCTTCGGTCATGATGCAGCTGCCATACCACCGAAACAAGTGCTACATGCCGAGGAAGTGGCTAACAAGTGCAAGTAGTAGTTGTGGTAGTAGTAAGTGTTTAATGCAAAATAAAAACAAAAAGGAAGGTAAAAGATTCTTGCTAACCTCTGCATCTGCCATCACTACGGCGGCCGCACTTGCGCTGGGAAAGCGGAAATAAAGGATAGCAGACAGTTTGAAGAAGCGAAATGAAAGAGGTGAGGGACAGCAAGAAAGAGTATAGAGGGAGAGGTGATAAATGCACTGTTTACATAAGGAAACTTTGAGCGGTGAGAGGACGGTAGTGCAACATGGGAGCCCAACCCTGCAGAAATGGCGTGAATGGCAGCAAAAAATATCTGCGTGTTACTGAGGCGTAGCACTACGCTTCATATAGCGTACATTTATTGCTTGGATAAAGGACACTACGGAAGGGAAGTTGCGACCGCACACGTGTAACGCCGAAAACGAAACAAAAGGCACGAACCGACACGCAGTGCTTGATTTGGTTTCTCTAAACGATCTGCGTAGCGTTGAGTGTCTATATTTAGTCGTATACTTACATAATCGTAATCCGAAAATTAGCTTTGCGGTGATAAATGTCAAATAGTACTCGAGGATGTGTTCTGGCACTGCGGCTGCGTATAAACAGCTTGCAGCAGAGCCCACAGCCTATTAGTTGGCGCTTCTGTCCTTTTTCAGAATACGTGAACGCACCATGAATTTTTTTTCTTTTATGCCCCTTCCTATTTATTTACTTGTCATTCCTTTTCAAGGCGTTTTTGCTTTCATTTACGCCATGCGCCGAAATGTATGGCAAAAAAAATAAAGTGAGTGCTCCTAATGTGTGCAGAGACAGTTTTTAGCAGCAGGCATTTCTTTTACGGTCTGCAAAATCGAGCCTCTTGCTGCGCCGCGATCATGCAGTGCAGAAGAGAGAGTTAACTCTTGTGGAAGTATACGACTTGATTTGTGAGGGTTTCACGTCCCAAAACGGCTGGGGCTATGAGGGACGCCGTAGTGGAGGGCTCCGGAAATTTCGACCACCTGGGGTTCTTTAACGCGCACTGACATCGCACAGTACACGGGCCTCTAGCATTGCGCCTCCATCGAAATTCGACCGCCGCGGCCGGGATCGAACCCGCGTCTTTCGGGACAGCAGCCGAGCGCCATAGCCACTGAGCCACCGCGGCGGCTCGGAAGTATGCGAGTAGAGGTATTTCGGCAACAGCGTGATTAAGGCCTGTTATTCATCAAGGGGGAAAAAGAAGGAAAGAGAGAGAGAGACATCGCAAGAAAAGGAGAGAGGTTAACAAGGCGAAGTCCGGTGGGCTACCCTGGACGAGAGAAAGTCTATGAAAGTGTAGGCCATGGCATGTAGTGCAGCCACATTGTCTTTCAGTCCTGAACAACACATTAGGATCCTCAAGCCAGTGTGAGAAACACCTTCTCGCAACACTGAAGGAACAGAGAGATAGAACGCCAATAGTAGCTGACGTCATATTACAATGCGTTCCATAAAGGCATCAATTCAGGGTCTCCGTTGTTGTTCCTTCACCCCCAGTTCTTAAGTGGTGTTATTTTCCCAACAGGAATCATAGATTTATGATGAGCGAAATACTAAAGGAGATTTTCACGTGCGGAAGGCAAGTTTGCAATGTTCTTCGTATACTTATTAAGCTGCAGTGCTAACAGGTGGACCGAAGCAAGCTTGAGGTGAGATCTGAAAACCTCGCTGAAACAACTTCCTCCACCGGTAATCATCTTGTCATAAACCAAATTCAACTCTGCACCACTGTTTACGCAAGAAACTGAACTACCGTCATAACAATTGCAAGGCCGAAGTGCAAGTTAAGGAAATCGGCCGCACAGGACAAAAATTCGCAGTTTCCAAGAAAGCTCGGAGCGTGTAGATCGAGTTCAGAGCCATCTTTAGTGCACCTTTAAGGTCGCTGAATGCTGAGTTCCGATTCCTGCCACAAAACAGCCCGCATTCTCCCCTCTATTTTTCCAAGAATAAAATAAGCCCGTAACAAGAACCAATGAAAGAGTGTTGGTATCACTGCGGTTTTTCTCGGCGCATAGATTGCAAAATCCCTCCAATAGAGTAACTGCAGCTTGCTTCAATGACGGCTGCGCCGTCTTAATGGACAGCGGCCGGTAAATAACTGAAAAATGTGCGCCTGGGGAAGAAGAAGAAGCAGTGCGACAGTGCCCCCGTGATGCTGATAAAAGTCGAATCCATGGCACGAATATGGCACGACCTTTTGATCAAGAGCACTCGGCATAAAAAGCACCTAAGTACACCTGCCTGCCTGGTTGAGACTCACAGGCCAGTTTTGTACAGCGCAGTCGTTTCAGTTGTGGACTGCAACGCCAACTGAGCAGATGCTACATTCGGCGTTCTTTTTTTCCTGAAGCGGAGACTCTTCCGATAACGTCCTTATAGAACCTTAGATAAGGGCAAACAGACCAACAAGTGGGGTATTGCGCAATTGTGTTCGTAATGGTCTGTTACCTTTTTCAGAGACGACTGAAGTGGTTACAGCGGCCCTTGAGATAAAGCGACACGGGAAGAAGAGTGGTGTACACAGAAACACTGATATGGGAACGCTGTAACACCACAGCAGATAATGGCAGTAGGCGTCGCCGGCTGCTTGAATGGTGCGAAAACTAACATTGACAACCATGGAGTTTGGTTTATTGGTTTATTGGAGTTTGTTGTCCCAAAGCGAATCAGGCTATGAGAGACGCCGTAGTGAAGGGCTCTGGAAATTTCGGCCACGTGGGGTTCTTTAACCTGTACTGATATCGCACAGAACACGAGCTTCTAGAATTTCGCCTCCATCGAAATTCGACCGCCGCGGCCGGGATCGAACCCGCGTCTTTCGGGCCAGCAGCCGAGCGCCATAACCACTCAGCCACCGCGGCGGCGACAACCATGAAGTGATTTTAGTGTTTGAAGCTTTGTTCTAATTCTTGTAAAGCACTCTGACCCGATGGCGATAACCTTCATTATTTCCTTGCGTGGTCTTGTCGTATTGCGTGCATTACCCGAAATGGAACTCATAAAGCGCATGAGGAGGTACCGCACTTACGAGATTTCGACGTTGAGAATAAGGAACTGGTTTTTGCTTTAATTCTTCAAGCTTCATTCAATCCGATTCGATTGTCCTTCTTTTTAACCTGAAGAACGTTAAGATATGAACTCTAAACTCCATTTCATTGTTTAAAAAACGACAAGTTCCTTGTCGTAATATGGAAATGAACAGTGGTGTAAACACAGCCGCTTTAGACTGTGCTGCAAGGAGCCCACACAAAATCAGACGACCCGAAGACATCCTCGGCTACGCTTGAAAACTGCTGCCGAAAGGCGACGCGAATAATAATATTTGTCGCTAGATGTCAAGGTAATTCATACTGAGAAGATACGTTCCCCACAATATTATACCCAGCGTATTGTCAATGCATCATTATTTAGGGCTGCTTTGCCTCCTTTCCGACGTGCCTCAGTATATATGCCGACGTGTAGCACACTCATCCTCTCGGCACCTTCCATTTTTAGTTCTTCACTTCACTGTCTGCTTATTTGCTGAATTTACTTGCCCGCCAATTTCAAAAACTATGGCGGGAAGCGAGAAATAGAACTTAATATAATGAGCCCCCCACTCATGTCACAAAATATAATAGCTGCCTTAAGCAGGTTGAGAGAGGAAATGACATTAAAAAAAAAAACGAAATATCGCGCAGACACGGAACGAAAGATAGGTTGAACGAAAAGAAAGATTTTGAGCGTCTAAGCTCTTTGATTCGTGTGTCAAGTACATCACTGAGAAAGCCCCTACATTCACCATCCTTCAATTACACGCCACTTAATTACTTTTACTCCGGCGTATACGCCTCTCAAGTTCTTACAACTGTGTAGTTGCGACGGGATGGGTTTCTGGCGATGACGCTGTTCTCGGCGTCAGTGAGCGCACAGTCTTTCGCGTCATCACATTAAATGAATGCCTGGACACCGATAATGATGTGTTTGAAGCCTATCAGCTTCTTATCTGTGACGGCAGACAAACACGTCACTATCTTAAATGATAATTCGGTCTATTCTATCTGCGCTCAGGTGCACCATTCGCACGTGACCGTTTGAACATTGACCTTGCGAAGGTGTGGCTGCTCTGACGACCGCTTAATCGCAAAGCGGGCGCATAAGCGGTCCAATTAAAGTCTTGGCATTCTCATACAAAGAAAGGACGCTTTACTCTGCACATGGACCTCGCGACATTGGAGTTGTACCCGTATAGCACAGTAATTGTAATAGGATGGAGCATAAAAGTTGTGGCTGTTTACATACTACTCGCAGATACAGTCTTTGTCAAAAGTATACAGCCCAAGGGGTCTGGTTGTGAGCCCTTCACTGCCGTTTCTCTTGCATACTCAGGGACCTTGACCTCAAGAAGGCGGGAGGAATTTAAGTCCTCAACATTCCCAAGCTTAGGGCTGTCAAATGTGCTAAAGAGCCCCGCCACACGGCTTGGAAGCAAACCCCTTGCGCTGTATATTTTTGAAAGAGACTGTACCTGTGGCCAAGCTTATTTTGGTATATTGCTCAAACAATTGACTTGAATAACCTTTGACCTCAATCAACCGTTTGGTCAGGCAGGCATTTGTAAAGGATATTCAACAGTGCACCATATTCACAATATCAATCTAATAGAGTCAGGACAACGTAAGACTTCAATGAACGAAATGATCACGCAGGCTTCTGTGAAGGGTACCCGGCAATAGACAATATTTACACTTACACAGGCAGAGCAGAAAGGGGGATATAAGAACTGTTATGCAATAAAGTAATATTCAGCAGTCCTGGAAGGGACCAGCAGTCTACAATTCGTAGCGAGGTGCTGGAAGTGGTAAGGGAATACGTCTTCTTAGGGCAGATAGTAACCTCAAATCTGATTCACGAGAAACGAAATAACTAGAAGAATAACAATAGGGTGGAGCGCATTTGGCAGGTTCTCTTAAGATCAGGAATGATAGTTTGCCAATATCCCTCAAGAGAAAAGTGTGCAACAGCTATATCTTACCGGAACTCACCTACGGGTCTGAGACGTGAAGGATAACGAAAAGGGTTCAGCTCAAGTTACGGAGCCGCTTGACTGAGCTTCGGAATGGGCTTGGGCAGGGCATGTAATGCGAAGGCAAGATAACCGCTTGTCCTTAAGGGTAACGGAGTGGATTCCAAGACAACGCAATGGTAACAGGGGCGGCTGGGAATTAGGTTGGCGGATGAGATGAGGAATTTTTCGGCGATAGGGTGGGCGCAGCTGACAAAGGACAGGGATAATTGGAGAGATACGGGTAAGGCCTTTGGCCTGCTGTGGGTGTAATCAGGCTGATGATGACGCTACTTAGCTGGACTGCAACCGCAGCACAGTTCGCGCCGCTGTTCACAATTTCATTTCCTCCACAGGAAGGACGCCCTACTAGGCGCGCCGATCGCGCTGTGGTTATTTTTACCTTTGTCCACTCAAATTTTTCTTCCTCAATATGAGCCAAGGTTAGTTGTTTTTTTTTTTATTCGGCTGGAGTCGATGCTCCTTTTCTTTGTGTTTTCTTCTTGGGAAGCCATTACTCCTTCTTTATTGTTATTCGTTTTATTCCCATCTCCACCTGAACTCTGCGCGGCAATATCAGGCTTCGATTTCTTCCTTGTGACGTCAGTCTCCGTTGTGGGTAAGTGCCGTTCTCCAAGAGCACACCAAAAACACAAAAGGTTATTCGTACTCCTCACGTTTGAAGCAGAATAATCACTTTCTGTATCTTTCTTCAGCGAGACGTTAAGCACACCTATTGAATGCTTCTATAGGATCCCAGGACACTTTGCTGTTGCTAACCACCAAAAACGCATCAAACCCAGTTCCATGATATGTTACCACACAGCAAGATTGCCCGGGAACCTTTGTAGTTGCTTTAACAGCATACAAACTTTTTCGCTTATGTTCTGGTTAAGGGAACTGCTGAGTCAGCTTGCATCGACGGAGGCCGCTCGCCACTTTTTCATGGACACACTCGTGTATACCCGTCAAGCTACGTTCGACTGTCTGCATGAAAACGGTTGAGTCAAGGAGAAAATTTCCAACCGTTTTGGGAAGTGCTCAGCTGGACCACCCGGGAAGCTTCAACATGGTGGATAATGTCGAATGCGAGTACGCAGAGCCTAAGGAGGAGATTAATCATGCACCAAGGCAAGAATATAAAATCCTCTGTTACCAAATGCAACGTAACTGTGCCAGCCGTCTCATTCCCTCACGCCGCTACCAAGACAGGGTTCTGAGTCGTCTGATAGGCTGGAACGATAATCGACTCACAATGGCAATACCGCGGTGTCTGCAGCTCATATGGAAGCAACGCACCAAAAGAAGTAGGGTAGCAGACATTTTCCTGCAAACAATCATAACATGTCTCTATTACCACCGCATTCTGGTCGGTCCCTACCACATGCTTTCCCTCACTACCCCTCGGCATTCCTGCTTTATTCTTCCTTTCCCCCTCCACATTCTTGTGGTGTCGTGCCCCTGGCGACAGAAACTGTGTGCCGCCCAAGCCCGGACTACCTCCAAACGCTTTGTTTGATCCTTCACTTAATGAGGCCAGGAACTCGACAACGAAAAAGCCAGACATCGCTCCACAATGGTGTGATGAAGCGGGTTACACAACCATCCCGCTATCGTTTTGTCAACAAGTTCACAAAAAGGCAAGTTCAGGAGGTCGAGTGTTTGTCGAATGTAGAAGGTTGAGCAATGCTCACTGTCCTCAAACGCTTCGTTAAAAACGGGAAAAGCAAGAAGGCAACCGCAACCGTAGCTGCATCTTAAAATTTATTTCCCCATTCACTAGGTCTCAAAACCCGGTGGTTCCGGAGTCCAGCGTCCGCTGATGATCGCGGCAAAGGTGGGTAGTAAAAGGCAACGCCGAAAGCCTACAGCAGGCGCTACTTATGGAGGCTCCTCACCCGTCACGAAAACTCGCGTTCTCATTGATATTCATTACTTCCAAATCGGTTTTGTTTCACATCAATTTCTTGTCGCCGTTAGTGGCTTTTAAGAATTGATGTTTCAGTATTTCTTGCTGATCAGGATGGTGTTGAAAACTCCATGACAAGAACGAACAAGTTATATTCAGATTTCATGCGGGAATGATGACAATTATCTACGAGTAAAGGAAAGACGCAGCAACTGCATCACTCGTGGTGGACTCTCAGCCCCGCCGTGAAGGATGCAGAAATGGGCGGAAGGGGGGGGGGGATGTAACATTCGACATAGTGGGAGGAGGAGGATGAGGAGGAAAAGAGTTGTATTTAAGGCCAGCACTCAGGCCCCGTGAAAGGGAGTGCTTTCTCCGCCAAGGCCCTCTGAGGGGGACGGTGAGGGAAATGAGGAGAGGTATAATGGCTGTTTTACGCGAAGGTTGCGGGTTAAGTTGAAGGTGAAAGCCCTACTAGACCCATTAAGAGAAAAAAGCCTGTGTGTGTGTGTGTGTGTGTGTGTGTGTGTGTGTGTGTGTGTGTGTGTGTGTGTGTGTGTGTGTGTGTGTGTGTGTGTGTGTGTGTGTGTGTGTGTGTGTGTGTGTGTGTGTGTGTGTGTGTGTGTGTGTGTGTGTGTGTGTGCGTGTGTGTGTGTGTGTGTGTGTGTGTGTGTGTGTGTGGTTTCAAGCGGCCGTAGTACGCACGCAGTCACCACTGGCTGACCTCAGCGTTGTACCAGTACTCCTGACTACATTCGTACCACAACTGGGGGAAACGCGTTCTTCGTACAGCGTTTCGAGTGGTGTCATACGATTTCTCGTTGCATATAGCTTACGTGTTCTAGTCTAGATGCGGCCTTGAGCATTGATACTAATTGGCCAGTAAATCGGAGCCTTCGAATGAGCATGGCTGTTCTGAAGTTGACCTTTTCTTTGTGTCTCCGCACATTTACAACGTCCTCAAGAAGCAAAGTAACTTAAACACGTTGATCTTACGCAGTTTGTCGTTTAATGCGCGTCGTTGACTGAAGCGAAAATTATGCACCCGAGTTCGACGCACTGTTTTTGTAACATTTCAAATATTACGTTTCAAATATCGCGTTTGCATTTCGTTGTATCGTAATGGCAATCGAGCTTTTCAACTGCTCTTGCCGATCGTTCATCGATATCTTCTAAGACAGACGATTAAGAACAGGGCAGAAAAACCTCCCACTTCCATTAATTACTGCGACAAATGAGATATTAGAAAACAATAGATCTGTCCTCTCTCTACTGATGTTCCAGCGACGCAAACTCACGACGTCAAAGGTTCATCAAGATCTTATCACGAAGCCATTGAGTTTCTCCCAACACTATTCTTACTTCGAATAAGATAAGGGGAACGATATGGGGGCCCTGGTGGCAGCAGCGCAATATACAAAGGATATTATCCGATTGATAAATGTATTATTCTATGTCGTTTCTCGCTACACATTTGGCCCTTTTTGCTGACATGCTGCGATAAGAGGACAGACAAAAGCTTAAGTTCTCTATTTATTAGGGCAGTGGTCCCTCTCCTATGACGTCTGGTGCTCCAGAAGCGTGGTTTCTATTGGAGAGCACGAACAGGCTACCGCACAGCAGAAGCTGCAGAAGCTCCCCTTCTCCGAAGAACGCCATTCATTTTCCGGACTATCCCCGCTCGCCTTAGACCAGACTTAACTGACGTCCAGTACTTGGCACTATTTCTGATCTTCGAAGCCGAACACTTCGGCATTTAGGTGTGCTCACGACATTACAGAACTGCCACCGTAGACAACACAAGCGCATTTCTACCGTGTAAAGAAAAGGCACGTGCAGACCTCGGCTCTTGACCCAGAGGTCGTCAGCAGGTCCAGTTACCGAAGCGTTCTAACGGCCTGGTAGACCGCTGCTCTTCGGTGTTCATCACGAAGAAACGAGCGACCACAAGCACCACTGGAAGAAGGAATCCATTGACCCTTTTGAAGGTGAAGCTATTTGAAGTGTCTCGACAATTTTACTTCTGCTAATCGAAAAGGTACCTGAAGTGCACTTCCGCAGACGAGCATAACGGCAGTACCGAGACTATTTGAGAGCTTACGCTACATGATGTTGCTCAGGGGAGTCCTCTTCGGATGCCTTGTTCTGTGCGTGGCACTCACGTTGGACTTTGTTCGGGAGGCGTCCGCTAGCCCGTCTTCAGCGGCCGCGAAATGCTCGCCACGACAGAACGCGGACAGCGTAGGACTCCGTTCGATCTGCCCCTACACGAGAGGTGCCTCGTTCAACCGGAGCAGATTTCCAGCCGTCATACCGAGGGTGAAGTGCCACTGCACGGAAAGCCCCTGCGGTTCCACCACCGATGACTACAGGTGCAAAGAAGAGAAGAGCTCGTTTGATGTGTGGTACTGCAACAGGAATGACTGGTCGGTTCGTTTGGACTCCGTTACAGTTACAACGGCATGCGTGTGCGCTAGCAGCAAGGTACAAAATGGAGCTCGCGGGAGCGTACGACCCAAATCAATTACAACGGCGAGTCCTACTCCTAAATCGTCACTGCCACCGGTCGAATTTTTCGCTACCTGCAAAGAGAAAAAAAGTTGATTGAGATCCTACCGTAAGCCCAAGCGAGCTTTTGGAACAATATTCGGCATGATTATAATGTGTGCTGTTAGCTTCCCATTTATCGTAAATTCAGCGTTGGATCGCTTTTTTTTGCTTGATCTTATCTTTTTTTGTTGGTGTCTGCTTCTCATGGTTCTTGTTTGCACGTTCGGAGATGGAATGATTTTCCTTCTTGCAGAAATAAATTACTGTATATAACGGGTGCAAATAATGATTGGACGAACAGAAAGAATGAAAAATAAAATGTCCCAGCACGTACTACTTTCCGTGTGCAATAGAACCTTTCAACTTCCCCCTTTATTAGGCGTACATTCGCCAATATGGTTCGGCGTAGTAAAAGCAAGGTCCCGCTAAGGAAAGCCATTACACAAGCTTGAAAGGCGAAGCGGCTACATTTTGCAAGTGGAGCGATGTTTCTTGTGTGTAGAAGTTTTGCTATAATCTAGCGTGTATTATTTGCTTCTCAGCTAGCGGCAATGCGCAAGGCGAATAATTACTGCACAATTTTTTTTTTTGCATTCAGGGCATATTTTTTGCTTTTCTCGATGCATCAGGTTAAACAAATGCTGGAAATAAAAGGCTATCTTTATGAATTTTGTGCTTCTATGAGTCGATTGGGTTAGCGTATAACACAGGACACTCGAAGATACGGCGCTGATGTCAATCGCATTTTCTAGCGGATTCTGACAGCACACGACACGAGACAAGTTCGTTAGTAATTTTAAAAGATTCGGCATTTCAACCTAGTCCGTTTCCAGCCAAATGACAGAAGGTTGACGTTTTAGCTTAAAGTTACAAGCAGCCCTGTAGCCTTTAGTTTTACTATAGTCGGATACAACTCAAGAACGAAACGGCTTTTCCCCGTCAAAGGACCCCCTTCCTTCCAGCCAATGGCGTCGGCGCATTCTCATTACCCTGCTAGCGTAACGTTGCAGGCAGCAGCGCAACAACGCAGAGAGAGGACTATCCCTGACCATGGAGAGAGGGGACTATGACCTTTCATCTGCCACTCTCTGCATTATCACGCAAGCAATGTCATGAGATTCGGCTGACGCCATTGCCTGGAGTGGGGGATCCTTTGAAAGGAAAAGGCCTCTTCGTTCTTGATTTGTATCCCACTGTAGCTCAAATTTCTCCTTCGTAGCGACATTCTCATAACTATTTAGAATCGACCGCTGGTCGCACCAGTGCTTTGATCAGCCCTCTTCTATTTGCAATGACACCCTTAAAAGCTGGCGCTGTTGGCCCAGCTCGGCGCTACGCAGCAGGGACTCCCACGCATGTACAGTAGTCAGCGTTGTGTTGTGTACATGTCCACATCATGTGAAGCAATGTGGCCACTTGTGAGGAGTGCTTGCACGTTGGTGCAATACGATTTGGGAAGAGTCTGCTATACAGCCATGTGCTTGGGAAGGTTCCTGTTTGTATTTTGTGCCAATGGAGGACTTAGCGCCGGGAGATTTCCCGATGTGCTGAGGGGGTATACACCATTTTACGAGGAGCGGGCCGGAGAGGGAGAAATACTCTCAAACACGTGCGCTGCGCGACACCCCACTGTTGCCACCCACCCCTGGGCTGATTATCCGGCGCGCGGAGCAACGTTCGGTTGGTTAGCCACCCGTCAAGCGCGTGCTTGCGTCTGTACACCAAAAGCTGCAATGTTGTACGGAAAGCCAACGTCCTCTAGACATCAATGTTTTATTTCCGGTTGCGGAAATAGTCGACGGAAGTAAAAACAAAAACAAAAAAAGCCGCAAGTATGTACGCGCACCATGTTATGCGAAGGCCTCAGCGTGTCGGCGATGTCTGTTTCTTCACCGCTTTCCCGCCAGCCCCGAGTTGCATTGGTAGTAGTTGGCGAACACAAAATACTTGCGCCAACAACAAGCTTAGGCATCAGCGCAGTTTGTGAAGGAAATGCAGAGAGAATCAAACCCATTGCCCGTGCTTAATATCGGGCGCGGAACTAAGCACAGCGCCTGGTTTGTCAAACTATACCCTTTACATAATTTTAAGAGATCAAGCTTTTGGATGGTCTTGGCAAAGCTGTTTTAATTCAGCAGTACACGATGTAAGGATTTCGCAAAGGTGGCCACAACTTCGTTTCGCCACCCCACATGTTCACGAATATCGGGAGCGTGTGGGCATCGCCACCTGAAAAAAAAAAAAACATGCTGTTAGTACAAAAATACTAATTTAATTTGCACAATGCCATGAATGGTAGCGGCGACACGAACTTTTACCCAGCTGCAAACTGAGCATTCAAAAATGCAGCCACGGCAACGTAAGAAGAAACAACGTACGGCATGCGCGCGACGGTAAACTCTACAATGCATTGTAATGAATCATTAGACTGAAATCACATCGAATTCACTGTAAGGAAATGCACTATGCATGACCGTGCCAGAGATAAGACAAACGCAACGATTTGAGCAGTGCCCCTACCCGACTGAGATTGGAATTCTCAACACAGGTGGGGCTATTCGGCCTGTCAGTAAGCGGCAATAGCGTTCCATTAGCGTACCAACCTTTCAGTCCGTGTAATTACACATTATCTGGTATTTGTGGGCCAGTGAGTACCGGCGGGAGCAGAGTAGGCAAGAATGCGTGTTGCTTTCAGGGAACTGGCTTGTAACGCTCGTAGTATGAACAGCCCTACGCGAGCGGCAGGAGGGAGCGAATTTCAATTTCATCGCGCGTATCGCCGCAAACAAACACTGTAATGATCAGACGTGGATTCGTTTTGGTCACACAGCTCACTGTTGTCTGCCGAATGTTCCGTTTGTGAACGGAGTACTCTGTCGTAAGCTCTGCATCTAAATTGTCACACTCGCCATGTCAAAGCAGGCAGCGCAAGCATTAATTGGAAACTGTGCTCCACGAAAAATGAGATATTCGATTGATCTATGCGATCTTGAGTGTCAGGACATTTCGCTTTCGTTTTTCCATCATGCAACACTGTGCAACGTTTACACGTTTTGGCGGGCTAGTTGGTTAAGCATCTTGAACAAACAGCGCGAACAGCGCCGTGTCGTTCGCTTTCTTGTCTTTTGTGCTCGTCTTTGTTCGCGCTGTTTGTTCAAGTGCAACGTTTGCCGTACAGGCAACCGGCGACAAAAACTACGCGCGTGAACTGCGAGCATGGCACTCACCGACGCTTATCGTTCGCTCCGTGGAAGGATGGTCGCTTGCTCCCTCTGGTTGCAGCAGGCGCTAATGGCACAGTACGCACGAGGATTAACGCGAGGTGAACCCCCACGCACCATTTCTACGCTTGGCAGGAATAAAACGGGCGGATGACACTGCCAGAAATCACACGCTGCTTCGTCTGCAGCACACGGGCTGCAGATTATCAGCACATGGTGGCGTCGGCGGTAGGCGGCGCTCGGGTAAAATAAACATGGCGGCGCCCAGGTATCGAAACTAAAATCGTGTTTGGAAGGTTCTGACGCGGGTGGAGGAATGCGCAACTTGAGCGTGGCTCCCACTAGATCTATACAGCGGGTGGATACTCTGAAAAGGTGAAGGAGGAGGAAAGTGTGCGGAGAAGAGGAGCGGAGATGACAGAGGGTCGCGCGTGTACCGGATGCCACTCTTCAGCTGAAGTGGTTGTGCGGGAGCCATCTCGAGAACGGAGGGTCGATGGATGCAGGGGATCAGACAAGGGCGCAAGGGTGTCAGGTACAGAGACGTGCCCAGATGATCAAGTGCGCAATAAAGGTGGATATGAAGAAATGTGTGCGACATGTCGTGCCATGCAAACGAGAATAAAAGTCTAATGCGACCCATTTCGGTCCAATCGGCCACCGATCATCTGTCAATTGTTTTTAAATACACGAGGCTTATCTCTCTAGCGATTCGTCCCCCCCCCCCCCATAAGAGTTATCTCTTGCAGACAACCATGCGGCCCTCCTTACCCTCTTCGGTCAAGGACCCGTCTATCATCGCTGCATTCTGGCAGTGCATAAAATACTGGCATCATCATCATAATCATCATCATCATCATCATCATCATCATAATAATCATCATCCTGTCTTCCTTTGGGGCAAGCGCCAAGGGATGTGCCTTGAAACCTGTGTGCGATTCTATTCACGGATATATAATTTCATCAGGTAGATTCTTATGCTAAAATGTGAATTCAGAGCTTTCTAATTTTAGTTTTTTATCACCATTTAAATCCAAATTTGAGTCTTCATCACAAAATTGTCCAATTACTCCACTCCTTACTCATGTGTGCGTTTGCATCAGCAATGCACCCTGGCCAATCCCTTGCCGTGGGTACGTGCCATTCAGCCTGAGGACATCATCATCATCATCATCATCATCATCATCAAAAATAACCACAGCGTGATCGGCGCGTCTGGTAGGGCACCCTTCCTGTGGAGGAAATGAAATTGTAAACAGCAGCGCGAACTGTGCTACGGTTGCAGCCCAGCTAAGTAGCGTCATCATCAGCCTGATTACACCCACTGCAGGCCAAAGGCCTTACCCATATCTTTCCAATTACCCGGTCCTTGGCCGGCTGCAGCCTCCTTATCCCTACAAACTTTCTTATCTCATCCGCCCACCTAACTTTCTGGCGCCCCGCGACAGACTTGTCTTCTCTTGGAACCAATCCACCACCGCCGACGACCATGGGGTATCTTGAATTCTCGTTGTGTGACCTTTCCATGCCAATTTCTTATTCTTGATTTCGACGCAAGGATGTAATTAACCTGCGCTTGTTTCTTGACCCGCTATGCTCTCTTCCTGTCTCTCAGAGCTACACCTATCATTTTTCTTTCCACAGTTCACTGTGATCGAAGGAAACGGTTTAAAAGAAAGGTTTTGCTTCATATCAGAAGACTGGCCCATTACCTTCAATATTTCCGTAACAGTGTCTTACAATTTTCTGATTGTACAAGTTTTTGTTCGAGAACATTAGACTTGAAGGGTAATTTTTTTTTTTTATACGGGCGAGCTAGCAGGCTAGTTGCTACTGTTTTGTTAATACACATTGCAATACACCGTACAAAGAGTGAGAAAAAATCTACAAGATAGACACGTGCTCTCTACGAATACAATTTATTTCAGAGCAGTTGTATTTGTATAGCCAGAAAACTGGTCCTTCTGCTACCAAATAATATGAGTGTGTGTCGTATTTCATTTGTGGGTCAAAGTGTTTTAGGGGAATCCCCCAAGGTGGAGCAGATATGTAATAAGGGAGTAATTAATTACCCATTGACATCCACCAAAGCGCAGCCATACGGCTACAAAAAAAGCTATACAGCTTTCTCAGAAACTTCGCAATTAAAGAAAAAGTCGTCCTGGTCTGGGGGGTTTCCTTTGTAACCGTATGACTCCGCTTGGGTGGATGCCAATGAGTAATTACTCCCTTATTACAAATCTACTCCACCTTGGGGGATTCCCGTAAACATTTGGCCAACACTGTTCCCACTTCGAGTTACTGATCAATTCGCTCTCGCCCTACCATAACCTTGCCGTCCCTGTTCGCTCAGTTGGTAGAGCGACTCGTCCGGTGAAGCGGTGGTCCCGGGTTCGAACCCCGGACCAGGTCGAATTTTTCTCTCACTACGAAGTTTCTGAGGAATCTGTATAGCTTACCTTTGTAGCTTGTGGCTGCGATTGGGAGGATACCAATGAGCATTTACTCCCTCAATACTTTATGCGCCATCTTTAGTATTCTACATAGCACTGTGTTTCACAATTTTTTTTTGCCTATATTCTAATAGGTGCAGTGAGGTAGAAAATTGTCTAAGGCCACCGTGTGTTGTGTCTAAAAAAAGAGCAGCTTTTATATTTTTGCATTTCGAGACTGGCGCGTAGTCCCTTGTGTCGACAGCCCGAGTTTGCGAAAGGCAACAAAAGCCCTCGAATTAGATACAAAGCGTTTTAAATCCTCTGGTGCGTTCGCTCAAATTGCTTCTGCATTCGCAGTTTTCCATGCATCTGCTTGTGGATCTGACACGCACTTACAGCCTTCAAGGCCCCCAGAACTGCATATTGCAGACTGGAATGCGACTTCAAAAAAAGCTCTGGTACTCCGCTAAAGCTATAGGGAACGGCACGACGCCTCCACGGCTTCCTAATCTTGGCTCTGGTTTTTTTTCCCACAGCTGCGTCAGTGTTTGGTCTTAGTTCAAGATTACTTGCACTGCTTAGCAATCTCGAAATGTGATTAGTTTCTCGCTATCGCACATCGACAGGGCTACAGAACCCTTCCTTTTCAATCGCTTTAGTTTCCACTTTGCCGATAGCTGGTTGGCCTGTTGATAGCACCATGTTTTTCTTCTGGGCGAACTAGTTCAGTGACTGGCGCGAAAACGCAGTTTTTTGTTTCTTCAAACATCGGCAAGGCCCGCCTCAGATGTGAGATAAGCGGTCTCTCGTGATGGCCCCTAGGCGGCGATTTGCGTTTTTTCGGTGATTGGTGACGACATCCGCTTGGTGAAAGGACGACTTATATACTGCACACTCTTCAAGAATACATTCACACTGGTCTTCGATGCGGCGTGGCCCTCACGAGTGAGTACTTCGGTCGATTCCGGTTAATAGTTTTGTGCGCCCAGGATTTGTGTTCCTTTTTTGCCTTAAGCAGCGGAAACAGGACGTTCTCAGCGACGTTCTCAAGGGCTTGAGCTTGCATGTCGTGTTGATGCCTATACAGCTCCCAGGGCACTTCTCTAGAATGTGGTAGTGGCATTATTTCGCGTGTTTAGGTGACTTTTGCAGCCAGGCGCTGAACTGCACTGTATGTTTCTAAACATGCGGTACAAAACACGTTTCACGCAGAATGGCATGCCTAGGGGGGCGTTGTTTTTAAGGTGACTGCGTTAAGGGTTCGGTTCAGTGCTAAACCTGTAGTGCGCAGCGGAGGTGGCGTAAGCGAACAATCCTCAGAGCAGGTCTTCCACGTACCAGCTGTCGCGAGACGTTGTGAAGTCGTCACAACCTGCCCGCCGTATTGTGAGTAAACTGCCCAACGTGGCGGCTGGTGGCAGCTAAAGTAATGTTTGGCGGCGAGAGATTGCACAGGATGAGCTGCCTGGGTCTCGCAAGCCCCTCCGTTAGCATCTGCCCTCTTTCCTTCTTTGCCTGTTTTGTCTGTGGCTGGTTATGAGATTAATTAAATTATTACTCATTGCCTCTTACTGCTGAGATGCCGCCTGCATAAGACTGTTGGTTAATACCTAAGGGGCATTGCTGTGATTCCGCGTGTGTTATAAGCGCTAGGTGGGTACTGAAAATATTATGGCTAAGCACATTTTGATTCGGCCAGAGAAAGCTGCACCAGTAGTCGCACCAGCTTATTAATCATCGCCGCTACAGCCTGCTCAGCCTAACTTTTGACAGTTCGGCTTATCTGTAACTTGATACCTATAAAGTATACTCACGCCCCCCGCCCTTTCAAAAGTCATTTTTGAACTGTGATTAATAATGATTTATTTGCGAGTTTCTTAATTTATGAACTGCAGTTACTTCAGAATATGCTTCACTGAAGCAGGACTAATCGGCCTAATATATGGTACACCCTGTTTTTTTGTTTTTCGTTTTCTCTCGCAGCGACATGGCCAAAGCTCTGGGCGCTGCGATTGGAATGCTTTTGTGCCTAAGTTTCGCGGCCTCCCTTAACATCGACGTCAACGACGGGGGGTACCGGGAAGTGCTGGTTTCCATCGGCAGGCAGGTTCCCTACAGCGAGTCCATCGTTGAGAACATCAAGGTACGAGCACCTCGGTTTTGCCGCAGTGCCCTTGTTCGGTACTCGAGCTATTCTTAAGCGCCAAAGTGCTTGCCTCACATTGGCCCCCAAGAACGCTATCCGCCATATAGCTAGATACCGATTGTCTTGCTGCGAACTTTGTGAAAGGAACGACCACGAAAGCTTTGAAACAACCATGCAATGAATTGTATGCGTGAATGGAAAGTGACAAATTATACAAAACAAAATTAGAAGTAAAGGACCGGCGGAGGGAAGGCACCAGGCCGACCATTGTCGCCACCGCCGCGGGTGCACCCCTCAGTCTCAAACGCGCACCTCCTCAAAACGTTGTCTCCGCAGCCACGAGCGAAGACTTATGAAGCATTTTGTGTAAACAAAAAGTACATGCAAATAAACTCCGAGATCTTTGATATGAGGTCTGAAGGAACTCTCTGGTGCGTAATTAGGCCATCATTGCTGCTCTCAAAGTTTTGGTGTCCTGATGACTTGTGATACACAGGTCAGCATAGCAAACTTGTAGAACGACTATTTCCTTACACGCTGTGTGCACGTCGTTATCGCACTGTGCATTGGACCAAAGTTTCCTGCTCAGAAACGTCAGTCTCCGCGTTGCCCTATCTGTATCTCGTTGCCTGTTTGCCACATAATTGCCCCTAGTCACCGACCAGCCTGGCTGTCAGTGTTTTTCAGGAGCTTTGATTGGTACGATTGATTGGTACGATTGATCGGGACGATTGATCGGGACGATTGGTAGCAAACCTGCATTTCATTCCGCAGGCGCTATTCCGGTCTTCGTCCGCGTTCCTGCACCGGGCCACCAATGGCCGCGTGTACTTCAAGCACGTCGTCATCGAGGCTCCCAACACGTGGCCGAAACGGGACAGTGCCCGTTCACGATCATCGAGTTCTTTCCAGCAGAGCGACGTGCGTGTCGACTTGCCCTCGGCACCACATGGTGACGGGCCATTCACACAGCAGCTTAGACCTTGCGGCCAACCAGGAGACTTCATCCAACTCACACCGCATTTCCTGGCGCAGATCAACAACGCCACCGCTCGGAAGGAGCTTAACCCTGGTATGTATACGACTCCCATTCACGTTAAATTTCGGTCTTAAAAGGGCGTAATGATGTCCCTAAAAAATCTACTCTTTCTATAGATGTTCGCAATACTGAACGATGAACAGCACTTACTGCAACCGTACTGTCTTGCTTGAGCTGTTTTTGAACAGACTATTTCATTGTCTATTGTGTCCTTATGGTTACTGATGTCTTTTTTATTTGGTTCATATTTACACTCACTGCCATCCGAAACTAGACCACTTCTGCGGAAGGAGTACTTTCAGTGGTGGACTCGCGGCTTTCTCGTTCGGTCACCGGACCACTCACACAAGTCCTAAGGAAGGAATATGAGCTTTGCATCATGAGTTCTGCGCTGATATAGCTGCTTCTGCAAGCAGTTTACTTTGTAGACCTATCTAGGTCGTATCTATTGCTTACATTTTTAAGTCGTTACTTCGGTCGTGCAGGCTGGCTTTAAGAGAGGCCCGACAAAGTGCAAATAGACCAGAACCTCTCGTTAGCTCTAGAGACCATAGTGACGTAACCGTGGCGCCTCTTCCCAGCGTTCGTGTTCGTGCACGAGTGGGCCCATTTTAAGTACGGCGTGTTCGACGAGTACGGCAGCCGGGACGACAGAAGGTACCCCTTGACGTACTGCCACCGCGGGAAGGTAAGAAAAGCTGTAGAGGCGTACCTTTACTATAACTCTATTGTCGCTTAGTTGATACTGAGCGTTATCTTGAGAGTAATGAAACCATAGCACGCAACTTTTGATTTAGCCCCATCCCTGCTATATTTTTCCCCACTGTCAGACTTTAAAACACTGGAATTTTTGCTCCTAAATTGTTATTTTTGTAGCTCGTATATTGCTCCAAGGTTTATATTATGAACTATCGGGGCATCCGAAGTGATAAATATCAACAGCCCTGGGAGGTTTCAACCGCCAGCCGGGTGACCTAATATATTGACCTTAGCCGCTTTTGATGGACTCGGAATGATAGTTGCAAAATTTAGACGTCGGATCCCAATACGAAACAAATAATTAAAATTAGATGTTTTCAAGTAACAAGTGCTCGTAACTCTTAATAAAATGTGGAGACCCTAAAAGAATTTTATCTGTCACTCTTTTTTTCTTATCTGTCATTTTCTTTTCGATTTCTTTACACTCGCCTCAATCCCTCTCCCCCTGCATATTGTGCATAGCGGCTGAGGACTTGTTCCGTATTTTTTCCCCCGGTTATCGTAGTTTCTTGCGTTATGAAGTTCCCTCCAGATTATATCGCCGACAGCGAAGCGTGAAGTGATGCATTCTGTGTTTATTTTAAGCATCTTATTATTTATTTTTCTTCCTCCACATTGCAATCCCTGTGCCAGGTGAAGCTCAACTCCTGCTCGGACCGGATCACCTTCGCGGCCCGCACTGCAGTGGGGGGCAGATGCGGAGTGGACAGGAGGTGCCGACTTTCCAAGGACTGCCTCGTCAGTTTCCACGCACCGAGCGGAGATCCCATTGAGTCTTCCATCATGTTCATGCCGTACGTCGCCAATGTGAGTGCAGCTGTAAGCCCGCTGGTCGTTGAACTACTTTAAATAGGGACGCCTGTGACTACGCCATCTATCCTGACTTTAGTCATAATTACTTTCGTGGCCTTTTCTTGATACGTTAAAGTACTTTCGGCAGATCAACGCCTAGTTATTACCGAGAACTGCAATTGAAAAAAAAAATTCCTCGAATTAATCTCGTGGCTTCTAGGCTGAAAAGGACACCGTGACGGATGTTTTGCAGTGAATTCCGGTGTATTCGAGCTTTTTGTGATCCGCGCCCAAAAGTGTTGTGTCGACGTACAACTTACTCGCAAAATCACCCGGGAATAATGGAACCAATTGTTTTATTCTTGGCTGATTCGTATGTTTTCTATCGCTACTAACCAACTTCGTTCTGAGTGTCCCTTTATGGGCTTTATTTTGATATATTATCCTTCGATGATATAGCAATTTATAGTTGTAGAGACATCGATAACATTGTGTGCCAGTGTTGCAATTATGATTCATTCATTCATTAAACGAGCGCTGAGAGTTGGTTTAAAGTAGTACATTGAAAATCTTGCACACTATCCCCGGTCCGCAGGTGAGCCGATTTTGTGACAACAGAGATGGAATTCGACACCACAACCCCTTTGCTCCGAGCAAGCAGAACTCTCTTTGCAAAGGGAAATCTACCTGGGAGGTGATCGCCTCAAGTGCCGACTTTCAAATGTGAGTGCGCTTTGGCTCTCAAATGCTTCCTCCTCGCTCTCACTTCGGATGTGATATAGATTTGGCGCGTCTCGATTACGCAGTAACTTTCCATCGTTTCCGTATTCCCGATGCGTATTGCTTATCGCCTTAACCAGGTGCCAGAGAAGTCGCAAGTTTGTTGCGTATAGTTTAACACAAGTACTACTACGCTATAGTTGTGAGATGCGAATATTTGTTGCTAACTTCTGCTCGATGTTATTACTGATATCACATAGAGGTTTTTCTACGCCAGTTTTACCCAGCACTTTTTGTCGCGAGCGATAAATCACGGTGCGATATACCCGTTGCAATGTTACCGCGTCAGGATATCGGAGTTCTCTTGTTTCTGATAACCAACTGACAATTAAGCGACTTGGCCTCCTGTCATCACAGGCTCAAAAAACTTAGCAAGGTATAAACATCACAGGTATAAATATAATTAGTATGAATACAGACACAATAAAATATTCGATCAATAAAGAATAAACGCACAAAGTTTAATGGGTTTAATTTCTTCCTACAGGCTTCCCAGGTGCAATGTTACCAAGCGCATTCAAGTGTCCTTCAAAGAGGTGCAACAAAAGGATGACGTCACTCCGCGAGTCGTGCTTGTCTTGGACGTTTCTGGCAGCATGAATGTGAGCATTTTCATCCTATTTAGTCGCGAAGCTGGCTGTCCTTCTGGAGCCGGCGTCACTAATTCCAGTTCAACTTTTGAAGCAGTTCGCTCTTGGCTATTCCACAACAATCAGCTCAACGATTTCTATAAAAATTTACATCAGTGAGCTTTTAATTCACGCTTAGAAATGCAAGCAGAAAACATTTGAACACTAGCATGCCATTAAAGGGACACTGAAAATTTTATTCAAAAAGCAAAAGAGCAGCACCATTTTTTTTTCACACCAATATATTTGTTGCAATGAAGCTGGCCCAAATATTTTTGCGGTGCGGTGGTTACTACTGGAAAGCTCATCGCTCGTCTGTTTTTTTTAACCTCTCTTGAAATAATCTCGAGGTCACTTTGAGAAATGCCCTTTAACGTTATTTGTTACATGTGACTAAGCACTTGGAGCAGTCACGGACAGCCCATATTTTCTCGCGACCTCTGTCCGAGATGCACTGCAACACTAACAAATGCAAAAAGAAGCAGATACTTGATATGACTGCATGCAAGTCCTTGCTCTGAGCAAATAAATGCGTCCCTCTCCACTATATCCTTGAATAGGACAAGTTGTTGGTCTGGTTAGTGCTGATCCATTGTTGTTGACAGCGCTTACAAACACCGACAGGAGGCCTGTGACGTCGTATTCTATGTTTTCAGTCTTCTGTCCGTGTTTCTAGGCGCCGTCAACAACGATGCACTATATGCTTCCTACATTCCACTTCGCTGTTTTTCTTCCGTCATGTTACAACTTCGTATTGTAAATCTCTTGCAGCGAAACGGCTCAGTCAAGGCCCAACCAGCCATGAGCACAACTGCCGCAATGCCTCGTGGGAGAAGCGATGCAAGAGGACGCAGTGGGTGCAAGAGCGACGGGAAAAGGATGGCTGCTCGTTGTCCACGTCCGAGCAGAATCGACGTGAGCAAAAGTGCCATCAGATCCAAACGCGCAACGCTTCTAGCACCCGCCCCGCCCCGCCCCCCCCCCCTCCCCCCTCACACACACACACACATCATCCCTGACCCTTTTTACATTACCGTATTTAGTTCATAGCGACAATACTTAAACATGAATCAGAGGGATGCGTTCCTGGCTGGCCGTAGGACTGAAGAATGCCCACGCAATGCCAGTTCGTCGCACTGAGTCGGTACCAGATCGGACTGACTCAATCCGCATCCGCGGCAGTGCCTGGAAACAAATTTTCGTGTAAATTCATTAAAAATTGGGTTAACCGATAAAACAGTAAAAGCGACAGCCGGTTCTTCACTCGCGTGTGGTCACGGTTCGAAGAGTGCAGCAGCAACGGTCCGATATCTCGTAGGCCAGGCTTTCATCTTTCAGTTTTACTGCCAGCCTTTAGGTGACCGCGACTGCATTGATGCGTAGACGTCATGGCTGTCGCGCCAAACCAGTCTGAATCGTCTTGCATGGGCTGAACTTGATGAACCCTCTCATTTCGAGTTCACGTCAAATGACTCGGTGAAAGCAAGCCCCAGGCATTCTCTTCTCTGCGGTTTTAATATTAAGGACAACGCCACTGTGGAGTCTTTACCGTAGTGCTTTATATCGTAAAAGTTTCAGGAGCGCCATTAAAGCGACGCGTTTCTAGCGTTACAGCAGCACGCTGTCAGCGTTGGCGAAAGATTACCACAGCCATGCGCATACCCAATGGGCACCATAGTATATCCATGCTCTTGATATTTGCTCATTTCTTTGCTGCAAATTTCATTTTTTGTTTGTTTCAGGAGCACAGTCGGATCGAGTTTCTGAAAGAAGCAGCCACCCGATACATTGAAGACATCGAAGACGACTCACGGCGGCTGGCCATCGTTACATTCAGCTACGGAGCAAAGATGGCCCACAGTCTAATGCCGGTGAATGCGAGCACGAGAAAGGGGTTCCTGGCCGCCATACAGAATCTGTGCGCCAATGGGCCGACCTGCATCGGGTGTGGCGTCAGAAGAGCTCTAGAGGTACGCCCACCGCTTCCGCCTTAGGTTATTCTGCTGCATCTGAACTACCGAGCACTGCTAAATTACTGGTTAAACTAAGCTGCGGCTTATTTGAAACATTCCGGAAAAGCCAGTCATGTCTGTCTCTCTTTCCTCCCCATCCTTGGTCTCTTCTTTCCTCCGTCTTCTCTCCATTTTCTCTCTGCCATTTGTGCATCCGCTCGGATTGACTTGGAGTGATGTCGGAACCACAACGGGGTTCTTTTTCCCTCGTTTGAATGCTAGAGTGACGGTGGCCGCTGTAAATCTCTAGGCAGCCACTCAAAGGCATCGTCCACGAAGGTATTCCCACGAAAACTGCTACTATTTCTTTGCTGCTCTTTGGCGATTACGTTTTGCAGGTGCCCGTGAGCACTGACCGGCCACAAAGCGTTCTATTGTTCAGATGCGACTGCCGATGACCCTGGTCGCGGATTTGGTCCCGACCGTTCATCAAGCTTGCATTTTATCCTGCCTCTGCGTTCCATGCCCCGCCGATGCCCATTCCTTCATTTCGACTAGGCTGTCAAGAACTTTTCCTGTTGGGGGAGGGGGCGTATACAGGTAAAAAAGCTACTAATGATCCGAGAGTGCGTGCCAAATTCAGGTCACCCCATTCTTATTCCTCTAGTTATATCACCCTCTCGGTCTGGAGCTGCGGTCGCTGCCATCTGTGAGCAGGTGTATTCCCTGTTAATGTTAATGTTAAGCGCGACCATTTGCCTGTATAGACCCACTATCATGATTTTTATTTTGGCCTCTGAGTTACTTTGAAAGGCAGTGTCATCTGCAAAGCGGGTATTACTAAGGTATTCGCCTTAGCTTTCATCCCCAACTCCTCCAAGTCGGTTCAGTGGATACTTCTTGAAAACACCCAGGGAATACTTCGAGATTTCGCGGCTACTACTATTCACCATTCAGAGCATTCATATCAATACCTTATTTCGTTAAAGCAGAGTATCTGTTCTCCCGAGAGATCGACAATTCCGGTTCTGCGGGGTGGCCAACCGGAACTCCACCAAAATTAACCTGCCTTCCTTTACGCTTGCTACTTTGCCCTCTCCCTTCCTCTAAGATCAATGCGGGCTATGTTCCCGGGTCGCGAAGGTCAGAGAATGAGTGCAGATGTTTCGTGCTTTCAGCTGTTGAGAACAGACACTGAGTCTCCGGAAGGTGCGGACATCATCCTGATGAGCGACGGTCAAGAAAACCGGTGCCCCCACATCGCGACCGTGCTGCCACGAGTGGCCAGGGAAAAAGCCATCTTCACGACGTTGGCGTTAGGCGTGCAGGCCGACTACATGCTCGAAGAGCTCGCGACCGCAACTGGGGGTAAAGCGTACGCCTTCCAGGACCTCTGGGGAGACCTTGCACTCGGGATTGAGGCCGCCTTCGTCGAGGCCTCCACGGCGCAAGACGACCATGCTCCTCGGACACTAATGGTACGCTAATAAGTTTTGGTATCAAGTCATATGTTGATATCATGACCGTAAATCAGGTTAGAAGCATGCAAGAGAACTTTTGTCACGGCAGGAAAGATGACGTATACAATACGGTATATGGGGTTTGAGGCTATGAGCGGAGCTGTAGTGGAGGTCTCGGTATTAATTTTTAATACCTGGGGATCAGTAACGTTCACTTACATCGCACGGTACACAGAAGCCTTGCGTTTCACCTATATCAAAACGCGACCGCCGCGGCCGGGATCGAACCCGCATCCTCGGGCACGGAAGTCGAGCGCCCTAACAAATCAGCAACCGCGGCTGGTACGAAGGAAAGAATAGAAGTGGCACCACAATAAGATCACGGAGCGAAGAGATTGTAAGATTATGGGTCAGTTCAATCAGGAACGCTGCTTGCCGAGTCATCGGTTTGATTGTAGCAGAGATGGAAACGATGCCATCATCATGTGCAGTTTTCGGCTAGTTTACAAAGGCAGTCACGATTTGTTGCAGAAAAGGCACTTTATTTCTTACGCTGTACGCTACAGTACGGCAAAAATGCAGTTTTCATAGATCTTCGGACAAGTCTGCATAGTTTTTGGTCATGTCAGCAAAGCGTTGAAGGCCCCCTCTTAGTGATTTTTCGGTGCTGTTTATGAATTCGGTACGAAGTTGAAACTCCACTAATCCGTACGAAACCCTTGATCACATTTGCCGTTCGCGCTCATAAAGTTATTTCAACGTTATTAAAGTTTTCTTTTCCCTATTCCACTGAACAATGTTATAGCTGTTTCTCGTTTTTTTTTTTCGTTCACATTAAAGATCATGCAAGACGCCCAAACCTTCCGCACGTCAACTATGAGGCAGTTCCTACTGGATGCTGATGTGGGAAACGGAACTTGGGTGTATGTGACCCGTACGAGTATTGAAAGTGTCCCACTGGAGGCGTGGCTTGTTGACCCTGACGGAAAGAAGTGCGAAGCCTGTCCACAGAGTGTACATGGGGCTCGCATTACTTTGTCCATTCCGAGTCCGGCGAAGGTAAGTAGCCTATATATGCTTCTCCGCTTTGCGTCGCAATCTCAGGAGCTGTGAATATGATATGTTCAACACGCAGTTTTAATATTCATTTGGTCCGTGTAGACGGTACCAAGTTTTCAACCGCTGGCTTGGTCTACGGACACTCTGAGGGGCCTTCTAGGCCCCTCTGAAAGCCGTTCGAAAAAGCGGGCCGCTGGTTTAGAGATAATTGTACTGACTGGTGGAGCGTCTTAGACGTGTCTGCAGTAGCCTAAAATTGAATATCCTACTCTTAATAATGTCAAATCACAAGTACTTTAACGCGCTTCATCCCCACAATGTTCTCAATATGTAGCAAGCAAATAACGAATAATTATTACAATTATCATGACACTAATTTTGTTCACAGTAGCGTTGTTACCAAGTGCAAAGCGTGGTCCCAAGTAGTCTTTCCAAGCAGGCTGAGGAAATGGAATGTGGATCGAGTCACAGTGCACTGTGACTCTTAACAGAAAAGTAAAAAGGGAGAATTCCTCTAGTGTAATCTTTTATATAAAAGGCAGTGCGCTAGAGGTCACCTTACTTTTTTTACTCCCGTATAAGCTCACTTCGGTTAACAGTGTGGTGACTTTGTTTTCCGAAGGTTGGAGCGTGGGAGCTTCACATGCGGACTTCCAGCTCAGTTGAAATCAAAGTTAGCATCCAAGTTAACTCCGGGGCCAGGAGAGACGCCGTCGAGCCGATCCGGGTCACTTGTGAAGTCGGAACAGGAATCGTGAGCAGACCTGAGGAAGCGGTCATCTACGCGAAGGTCACCAAGGGGAAGAAGGCGGTTCTGAACGCCGCCGTCATTGCCGAAGTATACGGGCCGAACCAGCCACACAGATCTACACTTCGCCTCCACGATGACGGAAGCGGTAAGAGCGATATCGGGAATCCCAGCTGAAAGCCTCCTACTCGAGACTGTTGCACCGTTATACAGACTCTGAATTTGTAGCGTTTGCGGCGATACATAGTGAAGCCTTGTGTGCGCAAAACTTGACGAGATTGATTTGCCATGGGCAAATTCACTCGCCTTATCTCGAGCACGAACGCTTTGTCACGTTAATGCAGTCACTTTTTTCTGCGCTCCGGTGAGAACAATTGCGCGACCTGGTATTACCTTAGCTGCAACGGCGAAACAAACTCGCTCGACGCTGCGTAAGTCTGACGTTGATATATACGACTACCGATATAAGCGTGAATAATCCTACCGATCTGCGTCGTGGTATTGTTTCTCTGAACCTTATATAATTGAATCTATTTGTGATAATTACACTGTTTGAACTTCTTCGGACTACTGTGCAAATACTAGATCAGTAAATCATTCAATCGATCAATCGGCCAGGCTGGTCGGGGCAGTCCGGTCAAGTAAACAAGAATGTCCGCTCAAGTATATGTGTAGTCAGTCGTGTCAGCCTCAGACTCTTAACGCTGCCACAAATATGTCGAGTCCAGACAGTTGCATTCGCTGTTTGTTTGATTGCTTTATGTTCAGTTTGGTTTATGTGAACGCCAAAGAGTGCAAAATGTTTGGGGCGCCTAAACCAGACAAGTTACATATAGACAAGTTCCATACCTCACACAGACTGTGTGGTAGGGAAGAAGCTATGCAAGGCTGTAGCTAAACTTATCAGAAATCTTTGCGAGGCCGGCTGCGTTCACATACACGGGTTCGAGAATTGCTATGACTAATTGTGTTATTGGGCTTTGGTTTTGTGGCCTCATTTAACTAGCTCCCGATAACCACGCTGACGACGGCACCTACAGTGGTTACTTCACAAAGTTCACCGGCAGAGGAAGGTACGCAGTCACGGCACACATCACGAACCAGAACGGCACTGGACTAGCCTACCCGTCGGGCAGCTCCGGTAGCCTCATAGGAACTACGGTGTCTTATACGTCCAAAAGTGAGTTTTCTGCACTAGTTTGGCTTGTGCGGCTATCGGAGTATTGTCGTGAGCAAAAGTGATACATGTCTGGTGCGCATGTTGGCTGGACGCTCTTGCGACGTCTCTCAGCGTTGTCCCGAAACATTAAAGCCCCGGATGCAAAGATCAAACTGACCGACCTCCAGATAACAACGCCACCTTCTGTTTAACAAGCGGGGTGCCAAAAAGTGGCGTGACAATAAAGTCTGAGCACACCTCTAATTGTATACTTTACCTCTCGGCAGCACACGTACGTCTTACGAAATTACGATGAGGTACCTGTGCAATGTATTCGTGGCTTTAATAACGAACCACTCATGCTGTAAGGCCACACGTTCTGCCGAGGATACGTCTCCCGGTATCGCAAACTGAGCAGTTGATCACGTCCACTTTCTGGATGGCTTTGTGCTAAAAATGCGGCTAGTAGTTATTTCATGCAGGTACCTTAGTGACTCCGAGCAGTAATCCTTAAATTCTACTGATCACCGGTAGCGAGTTTTTCTCTATAGACTCAAAGAGCCGTTTTTAGCTCACCGATATCACACAAACCTGACAGTCGAAATATTTGATGCAATTCTATTCCCTCGAATCTTTTCGCGAATAACCTAACCTAACCTTGTTACGTGCGCAGGTTCGGCACTTCTTTACGCATCTGAGCATCCGCTGGATGACTTCATAATGGTCGACGCACTGAGCTTGGACGTCACAGGAAGTACTGCTGCAACAACGGAAGAAGTTGCAGGTTTCCAGAGGGTCGCACTCGGGGGTGCTTTCCAGGTCAACGATGACATTAAAGAAGAGCAAGTGCCTCCTGGTGACGTCGGCGACCTGGCCGTTAACGATGTGCGTACAGGAGACATCGGTACGGTGCTTGTTCAACTCGCTTGGACATGGCCCGGAGCTCACATGACCCACGGAGCTGGTGAGCTTTTCTTGCCTGGAGCGCGATATACTCGTACTGTGCTTGTTCGATTGTTTGCCTCCAGATGTCAAACATTGCTTATTAGGTGACCGGTTTGGATTACATTCTATTTTTGGTATACTCCGTACAAGTCTCGATGCATTTGCAGGGAGGCTTAGTGCGATAGAAACAAGGACATGCGAGCAACACGGGACGCTCATCCTGTGTCCCTCTAATGTTCCTGTTTCTCTCGCGCTAAGCCCCCCTGCAAATCATGTTTTACCAACTAGCCCAAACATCCACTTTGCTAAAGCTCCAGTTCAGTTCCAACATCTTCACTCTGGGTTCTGCGCGCCGTCATAGAAAACTGAGTACGGCTGTTCTGCCTGCTCACCAGACCTCTGCATCGTTCGCCACGGGACTAATCACTGCTTGCCTAAAACATGGTGGTTATTATCACTTACGCGGATGCGCGTGCTGTAGCGTTGGTCCGCGAATTTTGGAATGATTGAAGCAATCAATCCGGATTTCTTCAGTCACTAGCACTGATGGATCGAGCTGGAGGAAATAACATAGGTCTCGAATTCAAGGAGAGTTTATTGTATCCGGGGCATTTGTCCAACGCAATGATCAGAAAAACCGCTGCATAAAAGCAGAGGAAGCTGCAAGGTTAAAATCTAAAAAGGCGCATGACGCGCGACGGCAGACAGAAACGGCGACCTCACCCGGCATATCGCCCTGCACTTATGGCGCGTGCACTCACTCGCAGCTGTTCTGAATCCAGAAGCACAATGAGTGTTCATGCAGCAGTAGTCTCTAGTTGAGAAAGCTGTTTTGTCTCCTGGCGAGGAGTTGCTTCTGGAGTTTGCCCGTGAAAGCTACCTCCAGTTCCATTAAAACTACTGCATGAAAGAAGTTTCCAAGAGTTACGAATTGCAGTTGGGGAAATGCGTGCACTCTCTTTCTGTGTGCACAGCGCTTACCTAGTATCTCTTAACAATTCTGGACAGGGTGCTTTTTAAGTGTCATTTCTGATCGTTGCCATGGGATGCCCTGAGGAAGCAAAACTTCTCGCTTGATTCCATAATGACACTACAAGTCATCATGCAAGCTACTGCATGTCGCGTCTTAGTACAACTTACAGCGTCTTAAGCTCTTACTTTTTAGTCTTATTGCCAGTGGACACAGCTTAACTAGATTTCTTTACATCTTTGACTGTTACAAGTAAGGCCCTGTGGTAGGCTTTCTAGCGAGTGCACTTGAAATGCGATTGCGTTCTCATCTTTCAAGGGCGCTTCTTCTTCTCACAGCTGCCTACGTTGAGATCCTAACCAGCAGAGATTACGACAGTTTGAAGACTGGCTTCGAGAATGCAACGGACATCTGCAACGGATATTTCGTAGACGGAAGCCTAGAGGCCCTTCCGTCTGGCAGCAAACACACCGTCACTGTGTCCCTCCTCAACAGTATCTTCACGACTGCAAACGACAGTGCCCTCGACAGGAATGCATACCTTGCCATCCGAGCCGGAAACAGCGGTGGGCTCAAGTCGAACCCGTCGAACATTGTGGTGGTGTCATACGAGGCACTCCCTGCAACAACGGCGTTTGTTACCGGATATGTCGTCACTACGCATGCCATTGTCACTGTGACGAAAATGACAGAAGCGACCTCACTAGCACCCCCAATCTTAAAACTGGAAGACGTATATCGTAGTGTTATAGACGCTGACACTCTCTTGCAAGTTCTCGTCCGGTTTTCGTTCTGGGTCTTTGTTGGCGTCGTGGTCCTGCTTGGATTGACGGGTGTATTAGGTGCTCTGCTCGGTTTTGCGAGCTGTAGAAATTCTGCGTGTGGAAACCAGCGCGTAAGCTAATGCCTAGCTAAAAAATAGGCTTCGGTAAGACAGATTTCCTGCTCCATTACTGACAGGATAGTTGTTGAAATCGGGAGTGTTTCGTGTCAAGGCTATCAAGTGTTTGACAGATGCCCGTCTAGTCGGGGATGGTGCATGACACGAAATACAAAAATACATGACAAAGAAAAGCGGCTCTGGCCGAAGAGAGAAATGAAATGAAGTTTCGGATCTCCCGCCAAAGGCAACGTTGTCGCTGAAACGTCGATTATAATCTCCTTTTCGGTCGGCGCCGCTTGTTTCACTTAACGTTTTAATATAAGGTCATAACGCAACGCCTTTATTCTCAAGTCATAGTTTCATGAAACCGCATTAGGCCATCTTGCGCTTCAGATACCAATCTCCATCGGTCGTCTCCTCCAGCACTTATTTATTTATTTTATTTATTCGCTGATGCTGTTGGCCGTGGTGCCGTTACAGCGATGGGGCGTGACACGCCAGGAGCGGTATGTTCACATCATTTATTCAAAAGTTCACTGTCATCTACACAATCACATTTCGTCCAGTGTAATGTTTTATTTTCAATAAATATTCACTTTGAAATTTACAACGATTGGTGCGGATTTATCATATGAAAGTTTATCTTAGCCGAAAGTTATCTTAGGTGATGCTCACGTGCAGACCAGCAAGCCATGGGTTCGATCCCGACCGCGGCGATCTTGTTTCGACGCAGGCGGAATTCTTGAGGCCCGTGTACTGAGCGGTGTCTGCGCACGGTAAAGGACCCCAGGTGGTCGAAATTATTCGGAGGATCCCTCATAGCCTGAGTCACTTTGGGACCTTATACAGCCCTAAACTAAAACTACGCCAAAGTTTACCTTAGCTGCTTCACTAAACTACACAGGGCTGCGTAAAAATGTCTTCGACTTCTAGCTAGTGTGTTAGATCGGCCGCGAGCTGTGGGTGAAGTGAACCAGCGGATAAGGCTACTCTGAAGTCTGTCCAGCCGTTCTCAGTCATTATATAGCACTTTTTATTGTGATCGCCTACTAAAAGGTGTTCTTATTCGAGGTAACATTATGCGTCCCGGTATTCTTTTTACTAACACTTCGTCGAATGTTTAACATTTTCCTAACCTTGGTCAACAGCTTGCTTTACCCTGCCCTCACAATCAGGACACATTCGCCTGACGCTTTCAACAAGTATAAAAAAAATGCGCCTACAGCTCGCTCATCTTACCGAATACAGCCTCAGACAGGTTCCCGTGTTTCGATGTAACTTCCTTATAGCACCCCTAAATATACACATAGCCCAAAATTTAAATACGCGTGTACCGTTCGCATTACATTTTTGTGTTTCGCAAAGTTTCAGCGGTTTAAAGATATATTTTCTATCTAGCTCCAACTGCAGCTGGAATAATAAGCTAACGGTGGTGCGTTTTCGTTTCATTACAAGAAACAAAAATGTTTTCAGGTGAGAACTCTCTTAGGTGACGCTCTGCGCGAAGGTAATTACTTTCATTAGGGTTGCAACATGCTGCTTGTTGACACTTATCGCCCCCTATCGGTGACCAGCTGTTTTAAGATTACGGGACATAATTTTTTAAGTCAGTATCTTTTTTGTTCGATTCCGCAATTGTTTTTCGGCAGTAACCCAGTTTACTGAAATATCACGAACTTCAAGCGATAATTCACTGCTTTAAGCCAACGCAATTTTAGAGCGCAGGCCTTGGTTGCCTGTTCGTAGGTGAGGAGTGGGAGAGGAGGAAGGGGAGGAGTGCGAGGGTTGCACGGAATGTGTGCTCTCTCCTGCGTGGTCAGACATTCGAGAAAGTTCGAGAGCCCTTTCGAGAACACAGGGGGAGGGAAACCCAGCTTAACACGTGCTGCGGCGCTCGCTCGCTCTAGAAGTTTCTAGACGTTTCGCGATTCAAGAGCTCGTGAGTGTATGCCGTATGCGGTTCTTTGTCAGGCTTCGTCGAAGGAAGTATACAGGACCCGTATCTTCACTGGTACCATCGAGTGTTATCACTCGCACAGACGGGCTTTCCCTCAATGGGAAAAACAAGGCTGTCGCACAGCACACGGGCGCCTTAGCGTTTTTTTTTTTATGGACGAAAAGGCGCCCGTGTGCTGTGCGATGTCAGTGCACGTTAAAGATCCCGAGGTGGTCGAAATTATTCCGGAGCCCTCCACTACGGCACCTCCTTCTTCCTTTCTTCTTTCACTCCCTCCCTTATCCCTTCCCTAACGGCGCGGTTCAGGTGTCCAACGATATATGAGACAGATACTGCGTCATTTCCTTCCCCACCCCCCCAAAAAAACCATTTATACCAATTATACCTTATAACAGTTTCAGTCAGTTCTTTCTGAAGATTAGAGGGACGCAACAGGTGGAGACGCTTCGTGTGCCGCTGCTGCTAAACGAGCTGCCCGAGCAGAGGTTCAGCGCCGCCGACGCCAGAATCCAGAGGTGCGCGCTGCCGAAGCAGCAGCTAAGGACCGCCGCCGAGAGGTGCCCACCGTTCGCGCCGCCGATGTAGACAAAGCTTCGCTCAAACTTCGCATTAGGAAGCATTGTAACTGTACTTAATATTTTTTCCTGAGTCGCTCTTTATTGCTTCGGCACATCATTTCCGAATTTGAGCTAAGCGTGGCATGAGGTAGAAAGCTTCGTCACCGTTTTGCTCTACCGATTTCGACGTATATAGAGGGTGGTTGTCCGATTGCGCTACAGGTACAACGCTGGCCATACAAATGCTTATCGGAGGTGAGAATTCCTATTTAGCGCTTGTTTGCAGTTATTGCCCTGCATTCCTGTGTAGTGTGGCGAGATATCCGAATAACAGCTGCTATGATGAAGCGTCCATGGGTCTCAGGTTTCTGCACTGAATCGACTTTTCTACAGGTGCCCTGAAATTAAGGAAGATATTTTGTCAGCGAGTGGGGACGGCATGTCCGGTAGTCAGGAGAGCATTGAAGGGGCTTCTAAAAGAAAACTGGTTATTATGCGATGCTATGCATGGAAAGAATTGAACAACTCCGCTGCGGTGATTGCAAGAAGTGAGCTTGGCAGTCGTCGAAGACCTGAGCCACGGCCGCTCTCGTCAATGGCCAATTTAAAGCTGGTGAAGAGCTTTCGGGTCATGAGCGGAAAGAACCAACAATTCTGCACATCGCAAAGGCAGTTTCCCACGGCTGCAACCTCGTGAGATATATCTGGTCGCCTCTAGCACCACAAGAAAGTGGTTAAAGCATCGTGCCAGCGGCTTTGAGTTTGAACAAACATTAAAACGTTTCGCGGCAATAAATCTTTGTTAGAACCCGTGTACATTTAACTTTAGATATGTCTTTTACGAAATTTTTAAGCCTAATTTCTTCACGAAGTCGAAGAAGGTGGCTGGTGGGAGGTCGTGTCACCAGGTCGTGCCCAGCGTGGATGCGATTGCACACGGAGCCGGTAGAGAAGCTGTCGAACACTTCCAGTTAGCTGACGTCAGTTCCGGTCTTCACCCTCGACCACACAATTTGGGCGTGCCCACAATCCCCAGGGGTGGGACAAAATATAGCAAGTAGAGAAGCCTGGGAGACCCTGCTGCGAAGCGCGGACCCTACCATCTAGCGACGTACCATCCATTTGGCGGAAGAGGCCGCAACAAGCCAAGGGCTGCCTGCCAGCCTCTAATCAGGCGGGCGCATGACTCCCTGTCTTCCCAGGCCGGTATGCCGGGGGTGGGGAAGGAGGCACCTCTTTTCTGATGGAAATTAAAGTTGTGTAAATCAATCACATCCGGCTTGCTGAGGTCGCATCTGGTCGTCACGTTTGGTTTGGTAATTCCACATGTCATGTAACGCCAGGTGAAGTGACACCCTTTTCATGACCACGTGTCATGATTAGTCATGCGCCTCATCATACACGCCGACCATGTTTGAGAGCAGACAACACGAACGCCATGAGAATGGTTCAACGGGCTCGTTCTGCTTCTTGCAACACTTCGAATCGGGCCAGATTTAAGGCACGCTGTTGAACGGCCCGACAAGCTGTTTATGCAATCGCATAACACAGATATCCACGCGGCGGATGAATCAGTGGCGTACCCGCACCGGTGATTCAGTGAATATGGCATCCGGTTGTTTACTCTAAGGTCGCAGGATTGAATCTCAGCCGCTGTGGCCGCGTTTCGACCGGGGCGAAATGCCAGAACATCCGTATGCTCTTCGATAGCAGAGCAGGCTGAAAGTGCGCCCGAGGAAACAAATTAACCCGGAGCCCTCCACTATGGTATCTCACAACCTATGCACAGTTGTAAATAATTAGCAATAATCTATGACGTCACCGGGCGTGAGCACACCTTCTGCCAGCTGAACGTATTCGCTCGGCATATGAGAATAGCAGACGATATTGCGGATGTACTTTCGCTGCCCGGAGCGGAAGCAGAATACCGTGAAATACTATTTTGCGCGCGCATTTGTGCCGGCAGGACATAAAAATTACCTATCTTGTTTCAGCACATTTTTGTGCGCATAGCCTAAACCACCTGGGCCAGAAGGCAGGATCCAGGATATATGTGTGTCAGGCGCTCAACGTTTCTATAAGGCAATTTGTGTTTGTCGGTAGCGAAATAAAGACTCCCTAATTTTCTGGTCCCCACCAATTGACATTGAACGTCAATCAGTTGCCACATACTCATCACGTAACTTGCTTGTGTTCTAGGTGGTTTGTTATATAAAGAATATCATGAACAACAGTGCGAAGGGAAGGCGTAAGACGGACAAGACGACGCTGAAAAGTGCTTGTCCGCGTCGTCCAGTCCATTTTTTGTGTTCTCAACACTCTTCTTTTTCATTATAACTTGAAACAACTCTCCGTATATATAGGGTACACTTCCGTTTCTCCTATAAAAACACCTCATGCGGGTTACACAAAAGCAGAAAACACGTTTAAATTCGCTCAAACACGCTGTCCCCCTGTTTCTAACGCCTGCTAAGGGAAATATTATGCAACGCATGTTAATTAATCCTCTCTGACTAGCCGTCGCGGTGGCTGAGTGGTTATGGCGCTCGGCTGCTGGCCCGAAAGACGCGGGTTCGATCCCGGCCGCGGCGGTCGAATTTCGATGGAGGCGAAATTCTAGAGGCCCGTGTACTGTGCGATGTCAGTGCACGTTAAAGAACCCCAGGTGGTCGAAATTTCCGGAGCCCTTCACTACGGCGTCTCTCATAGCCTGAGTCCTTTTGGGACGTTAAACCCTCATAAACCAACCAAAACATCCTCTATGTCTGATGACGTGACCTTACGCAAGTCAAGTGAGTAATCTGGCACAAGTCTCTTCGTATTCATAGCTGGCTTTCGAAGTGCACTGCATCGTCCGACAATGCAGTTAAATCGCAAATACAATGACTTCTGCATGCAGCTGTGCGGCAACGCATTCGCATCGATTGACTTTTAATTCCCTGTCGTAAAACCTCGTGTTTGGCGCTCTTTGGCCTTAGATGTCCTTGCGCCATAAAAACCTAGCCTCATCATCATCAATTCCCTGTCGTCTTATCCAAGCAACCACGCAGGCAGAAGAGCGGGCCCGCGACAGTATATACTGATGCGATCTTGTACAGTTCATTTCTCTTCAGTTTACGTGGTGCAACGTAGCGCGATTATCTGTACAAGGAGTCATACCAACTACCGCAAGTTGAAGCCTTGTTTTGTATAGAATGTTTGCTTATAAACATTAGGGAACTCCTCCTTACAACCTAAACTTGCAAAAAAACCCCTAGAATGCAAGTCTATACATTGCCGCCGCCGCGGTGGCTCAGTGGTTATGGCGCTCGGCTACTGACCCGAAATACGTGGGTTCGATACCGGCCGCGGCGGTCGCATTTCGATGGAGGCGAAATTCTAGAGGCCTATATACAATGCGATGTCAGTGCACGATAAAGGACCCCAGGTGGTAGAAATTATCTGGAGCCCTGCACTACGGTGTCCCGCATAGCCTGAGTCGCTTTGGGACGTCAAATCCCATGAAACCAAACTCGTCGGAAGCCATTTTACTGAAATGTCGAAAGGGGATTAACCAGAAGTTAGCGACTGCTAGAAATAGGGATGCAAGCGTTTCGCGCGCAATCTCGTCCACGCACTGACAGCGTGCTCGCCGGCCGTGATTACCAGCAGTTACTTCCTTTGTGAGCCTCAGGCTGACACGCCCTAAATAAAGCTAATCATCTACACACTCATTATCTTGTTGTGCGCAGCTATGAAAAGCAGCATCGATACTCAATAACAGTTATCAACAAACCTCGTCACAAACGAAGCCCAACCCTACGGCATATAAGCGTATTGCCGAGTGAATTCATCCAATTTCGACAGCCGCGCCATTTGTCACTGTGACAGAGCGACGACATATAACACAGCCGGAGACATCAAGGAACGCCCCAGGTTCGTGTTAACGTAATATATTTCTTCTGGTGTTGTGTGTGAATTAAAATTTCGCTCGAAACACTGTGGTACCCCATGCTCAACTGCTCCGCAACGGCTCCTCGTACGGATTTGTGAGAATGCAGTGTGTGTGTGTGATATATTATAGGCGGATATAAGTATCCTCACACAGTATTTCTCATTTGGTTTCCTGAATTTTTTCGTATTCTTTTTGTAATATTTCCGCATGATCTGCATGACGCCGCATGGCGCTCCTGTGTTTCATCCATGAAGTTCGTGAGAATTGAGCATTCGTTTTATTCGAGCCCTTAGAAAACATGCCGACTTGTGGAAATCCTCTTATGGAACGTTTCACGACGTTTTATGGAATAACTATACCGCTTTGGGCTCTACGGTTCAGAAGCGAATTCAGTGTTGATAAACACATGGCTCCTTCGAACTGTGGTATAATCAGCTATCCATATTACCAGTCAAACGCACACACCCAAAAAAGAAGCTTTGAAATCAACGTGCTGCTTAGGGCTGGAACGTATATACGCAATAGAACATTTTTTTGATGGTCTTTCAACTTTTTTTCGGCCGCCGCGGTGGCTCAGTGGTTATGGCGCTCGGCTGCTGACCCGAAAGACAAGGCTTCGATCCCGGCCGCGTCGGTCGAGTTTCGATGGAGGCGAAATTCTAGAGGCCCGTGTACTGTGGATGTCAGTGCCCAATAAAAAACCCCAGGTGGTCGAAATTTCCGGAGCCCTTCACTACGGCGTCCGTCGTAGCCTGAGTCGCTTTGGGACGTTAAACTCTAATAAACTAAGCCATAAATTAAACTCCTTCAATTGTTGCCTTCGCATTTTACAGCTGGCATCCTTCCTCTAGCAAGAATGCGCTGGGCTGTGAGCGCTGCCGTTGTCCTGGTCTGGCTCCTAAGCACAGGAGCTTCTCTGGAAATCGACACTACGGATGGAGGTTACAAGAACGTGGTGGTCTCCATCAGTGAGGCTGTCCCTTACAACGAATCCCTAATCCAGGATATCAAGGTGAGTGTGGAGAAGCTGTTGATCTCTACCAATATTGCTTCCCTTAGTGAGGTGTTCTATGTGAAACTTTTGCAGCGTTTCGAACTCCTTGGTTTCTTTTTTTTTTACAGCGACAGCTGTTAAAGGCTTGTTCCCTGGGTTTTGCGTCGCAGTAGTAGTAGTCGGCGTAACCGGAGGGTGGTAACCAGTGGGAATCAGGAGAAAGAAAGTTACCGTGGAAGGAGAAGGGTACGGCGGGAGAGGAGGAAAAGGGCACGCTCCTAAAGCAGCGGCTGCTACGAAACACGTCGCCCGGAAGAAGCAGAAGGCACGCTAGTCGAAGAACAAGTACCTAGAATAGCTAAAAATCATCATCATCGTCAGCTTGACTACGCCCATTGCAAGGCAAATGACTCTCCTATATCTCTCAAATTAACCCTGTCCTTTGCAAGCTGCGGCCACCGTATCCCCACTAACTTCCTAATCTCATCCGCTCACCTAACCTTCTGCCGCCCCCTGCTACGCTTGCCTACTCTTGGAATCCACTATCTTGTCTTCGCACAACAGGGCCTGCCCAAAACCAAACCCATTTATTCCTCTTGATTTCGACCAGAGTATCATTAACCCGTGTTTGTTCCCTCACAAACTCTGCCCTAGAAATAGTGCTGCTCTATAACCAAACATATGTGCGTTTCACTTACATTTTTTTTACCACAGTGATCGCGAAATAAAAGTACCTCAGAAGATTCCACGTCGTTTTCCTCAGTGGTAACTATCCGGCGAGTTTTTCCGCGTCAGCGGAAGGGTAAGGAACAATGTGTTTTGAGAAGTCCTGGCATGCAGTAGAAGAACAGTGATAGCTCTGCAGCAGAGTTGCAAATGCTTGCTACACAAGAACAATGCTGAACCAGAAAGAATATCAACTTGAGGTTTGGAGAAGAAAGAGTTTGAACCGAATGTTGAGTAAAAATAGTTTGAGAATCGATAGGAAAGAAACCGTTATGTAAACCTTATAGACATGAATATGAAACCTTGCAGAAGGAAAAAAAAAGAAAAAGGAATGACTAAGCTACGAGATATCTTAGAGAAGCCCCCGGCACATCTGCACTGCTTTCAATAAACTTTATACTTTTCAGCTTTCTTGCTAGATTAATCGCCGTAATAGGCAACGTCACTTACAGCTGCGTAAGTGAGAAATGAGGCTCTGCCTAACACAGGAAGGAAATAATAAAATTTTGGCGTCGTAATTACTGCAGTCATTAAAAAAAATTCTGGGAGAACTTACGTCTGCTTACGTGGAGAAATGCGAAAGCATGTGTTGTGTGGAAAGGAAATATCTTTGAGAAAAGCCATGATAACTATATTGTCGTGAAGTCACCGTGGGGTGTTTCCATTGTGGCATTTCATGATATTTTTGGACACTTTTTTGCTTAATGAATTTTATGTTACTTGAACACTTTTTATTCTTTTCTCACTCTTTTATTTGTCTTGTTTTAGTTGTTGCACTATGTAGACGTCCGCGGCTGTTTGGACATTCATACACTGTATCGTCGTCCATGGCTATTTTGACGTTCAAGTGCATTTCTTTGCGTTTAACTAACTACCTAATTGCACCACATCATCCAAATTTTTTCTACAGTGAGATTTCATCACACACTATATAACACAACCCAACTTTTGCGCATATATCTTCATAGCACGGCAGAATCGTGCCGATAAGCTTTTGCTGAAGCGACATATCCATCTAATGCTTTCGCATTAAAAAACTGTGTAGGTTTAAACGTTTTGATTCACAAAATTGGCATAAAACTGCAGGCTCTGTTCCGGTCCTCTTCCGAGTTCCTCCACAAGGCAACCAACGGACGCGTCTACTTCAAGCATGTCATCCTCGAGCTTCCCAAGACGTGGCCCAAAAGGGAAAGCGCCCGTGTGGTGTCGTCAGCCTCCTTCGAGCAGAGTGACGTGCGCATTGACCTTCCAGGCGAACCGTACGGAGACAGGCCCTTTACGCAACAACTCAGGCCTTGCGGTCTACCGGGTGACTTTATTCAGCTCACCCCCACTTTCCTCGCCCAAATGGCCAACTCGACAGGACGCCAGTCAGCCGACTTTCCAGGCAAGTGCTCCCCTTTTTCATGCTCGAATTCGTCGTCTGCATATGTATAGTAGGATACAACTTTAAAAACGCAGCAGTTGCTAACACTGGGCCACGGCCTGCGGCGTACTGCGGCAGTGTAAAGCCAGATTACTGCCAGTAAAAGTTCTCAAGTTATTTCTCAAGAGTGTGGTTGTGTGCCATTTCTGGACAAGTGCTCGATCGTTGCCAGACACCGGGATCAGTTAACGCGAGAGATCATTGAAGCAGCTCGTATCGCTGCCTTGGACGATAAATGTGTAAGCAAGCCGTCTATCTCCCTGTCCAAAAGAGAGCTGGCCTTCTTAAAGAAACGCTGAATCGTGCACATCCGTAGATCCTCATTCACCTGTTTTTCATTATCTTTCTGGGCGCATGCGCCTGTTTCCCCTCACGGATTACGTTCGTCTTGGCCGCCCTGGTTTCTTTCAGTCGGAAGTTAGCGCCTGTGTTGTCTTTCTCTGTCCCTTTGTCCCGTTTTGCGCTACTCTCACTTTCCATGGATCACCGTTACCGACTCGCCCAAGTTTCTACCCTTGTGAATTACGTTTCTAGTTCTTCGGGCGTCTTTCTACGTGTTTCCCAAGGCCCATGTGCGACCGTGTCCGTTATTGCTGCCACTGTGTGCAAAGCACGTGCTGCAGCTTTTTGCCTCCGCTCCGGGATTCTACCCGACGACGTCAGATTTCTCTTCAATGGTCTCAACCCCTCCACTGGGCACTCCCGCAGAATATGCAAGATTGTAAAATCTGAATGTCATCGTTATGTACGTCTGCTGAGGGAGCACTTAGCCGTGCAACTCCAACAGGCACTGGAACCTAACGCCGCTAAACGTCAGCTGCGAGCGTATCTGCTTCTAGCGGACCAAACAACTGAAGCCCTGTGGCAACTTCAACTCCGATCCCTTCGATCCCTCTGCCCACCTAAGGGGTCGAGAAAATGCAACAGCGTATACGTCTCCGAAGGAGTCACCCTTCCTGAGGACGTCAACCGGTTGTTGTCCCTTGGACCCAAGTTTGCAAGGGAGACTTCGAAGACTCCGCATGAGCTACTTTCCATGGTGCGACGTGTGTCTCGCCTAGCCGACAAAGAGGACTCTGGCCGGTGCACCTCCGATGGCGTTGACGTCCTACAGTACTGTAAGCCTCGTCCTTCAAAAGTTCGTGTGGATCGTGTCGTGTCCTACCTAGCCGAACAGTCGCTTTGCGTCATCCCCTCTGACAAAGAGGGCGGGTTTGCTGTCTTTCCCCACGGTGTATTCAATGAAAAAGCCAATCATGCCATAACAGAAGTGTTTAAATGTGGAAGAAGTGTTTCACTTCCCAAACTTAAGGTTCAAGCAAAAAAACTTTGTCTCAAGCTTAATCTCGAAAGACTAGCCAGCAGCATTGAAAATAGTAAGCGCCTCTTCCTAGAAGTGTTTTTCAGCGCAAAAACGCATAAGGCTGGCGTTCCCTTAAGGGTAATCGTTTCCGAACAGGACACTTGGCAAAAGTCAATCGCTGTGTTTCTAAAAGAAAAACTAAACATGTTGACGATAGATGACCCATTTCTAGTACGTAGTTCAGAGGAAGTGTTAAGTGCTGTGAAATCGCTTTCTGACAAGAGCCTTCTTGGTTTCTCAATTGATGTGAAAGATCTTTATTACTCCTTGCCCCATCATAACCTGCTTACAATTGTCGAAGATTCGATCCATCATTTCGGCGCTGTGTCATTTCAGAATGAATCCGGTGTATCCGTCAGTGGCTTTTTAGAATTGCTACACTTTTATCTCCGCTCCACTTTCATAAACTGGCAAGGCGCTGCTCACATTCAGAAACAGGGAATATGCATTGGGTCTTGTCTAGCCCCTGTACTTAGTGACCTGTATCTGGCACATCTTGACAGGAGCCTCCAAGAGAGGCTTACCAGCCCTCATGTCGTCAAGATCTTTCGTTTTGTTGACGATTTCTTTTTCCTTGTTGAGTGTACGCCATCGTGCTTAGAGCAAGTTGCATCCAGTATTTTAGCTAAGGTACAAGAGTGTTTTTCACCGCTGCTATTGACTAACGAAATGCCAACCGACAACGAGATTCGCTTTCTTGATATCCGTTTTAAATTCCTGGACAACCACCTGTGTTGGAGCTATGCACCTCGGGCAAACAAACCTCTACTCCCCTATATATCTGCCCATTCTAAACTCGTTAAAAGGGGCATTATTAATTTATGCTTGAAGAATGCTCTGGAAAAGTCATGCCCCCACCTCATCAGCGAGAGCTTTCACGCTCAACTCGCAAGGTTCCATCAAGCAGGCTACCCAGCTGATATTTGTTTCTGTCGCCGAAGGCATACTAAAGAAGAAGCGCCAGGAAGGTCAACTGCCGTCCGTGCCTTCAGAAAGAAAAAAAGACAAAATTGCCGTTATTCCTTACATTCATTGCCTGTCCCACAATCTCAAGAAAATTGGGACAAAAGCTAATGTTCGTGTCGTTTTTTCTGCCCCTGAAAAACTAAGTGCGCTTTCCAAAAAAACTTTGCCCGCTGATAAACGTCCCCAAAAGCTGCAGTGCACCATTAACCACAGAAAGAAATTCGTGAAATGTACTGAAGGCATTGTTTATGACATCCCTCTCTCTTGCGGTAAGCGGTATGTTGGTCAGTCAGGTCAGTGCTTGAATGAGAGACTTCGCGAACACAAAAATAACTTGAGAACTTTTACTGGCAGTAATCTGGCTTTACACTGCAAAGAGTGTGGTGTGTGCCATTTCTGGACAAGTGCTCGATCGTTGCCAGACACCGGGATCAGTTAACGCGAGAGATTATTGAAGCAGCTCGTATCGCTGCCTTGGACGATAAATGTGTAAGCAAGCCGTCTATCTCCCTGTCCAAAAGAGAGCTGGCCTTCTTAAAGAAACGCTGAATCGTGCACATCCGTAGATCCTCATTCACCTGTTTTTCATTATCTTTCTGGGCGCATGCGCCTGTTTCCCCTCACGGATTACGTTCGTCTTGGCCGCCCTGGTTTCTTTCAGTCGGAAGTTAGCGCCTGTGTTGTGTCTGTCTTTCTCTGTCCCTTTGTCCCGTTTTGCGCTACTCTCACTTTCCATGGATCACCGTTACCGACTCGCCCAAGTTTCTACCCTTGTTTAATGTACCGTTCGATTTTCTAATAACTAATTATACTATGACTCACGCACAAAACTTTATAATAATATTGCGGTGAATGTTGTTTCTGTCTCCGCTGTATTGTACTCTCTCTTGTGGACGCAAAGGATAAAATAGATTGAATTGAGTGCGATAAACTGACAATTTCGCTCTCCTGGCAGAAGCAAATTTTTTTAAACAGCACGTCAGAGCTCTGCAGGTTAGATCCACGCTGCACAAAAAAAAAAAAGATATTTTCAAAGTGTTCTGCTGAATGCTTCCTGTGAAAAGTACTGGACACTAACAATGTTTTATTGTCTGCAAAAGTGACTTATTTTTGGGACGTCCTACAAAGGACGCCAAAAAGGCATTTGATTTAAATTCCAGAGTATGTTACACTTAATAGCAATACGTAATGATTATGAGGCTTTCAATATTATTCTCATCACTGCACTGAAGGGCTTGTAAAAAACGCTTTTACAATCCAGGCATCAAAACATTAGAGCTTATAATTGACGAACCGTTCACTTCCCTGAAAACCCATTTTCCTCACATGACGCTTGAACGATGTCTGAGACGAAGGGCACTTTCTACCAGACTGATTTTCATAGGCGATGTACCGATTGATTGTAGTGGAAGTCGTTGAGTGGCACGAGCTCAATAGCACCGTATTAGCCTATATTATTCCATTGGCACTATCTGCCAATTTTAAAATAATATATATATATATATATATATATATATATATATATATATATATGTATATATATATATATATATATATATATATATATATATATATATATATATATATATATATATATATATATATATATATATATATATATATATATATATATATATATATATATATATATATATATATATATATATATATATATATATATATATATATTGGTATTTCACGTAAGCAGTTCGGTAAAATAGGTGTTTTTTGCCATAGCATTGTAATGTGCGAGAAAAATGTTCTGGCTGTCATCTGCTGCATCTGATTAGCATTCTTTAGAAGTGTTCGAAAGTTCTAATGATTTTATCGCTTCCTCTATGGAAAGTATTATCGGCATCAAATGAAATGCGAAAAGCGGAGCGAGTGGCCAAAGGTCCATCTTACGCCGTCTGCCTGTCGCCACCAGAGCTCACTCGTGCTCATTCGGTCCGCGACAGTTTTGCTTGTGTTTTCTTAGTCGTTCATTTTGCCGCTTTGCCACTGGAGCGCCGCATTCACTCTTTCCACCGATCTCAACTTTTGCAGCGCGGTTTCGTTGGCGGCACCTGCTGTGGCCCGCGTGTTTGAAGCGAGCATTCGTAGCTCCTTGGCCTGCAGCACTTCGATTTTGCTTCCATCATCGTCATGTTATCAGCGCCTGGTTGCTAGGCGAACAGTGAAAAAACGAACGGGTAGCGGTCGGTGCCCAACGCGACAGTTGCTGAATCGCTCGTTTCTGGTAGCTTTCCCGCCACCAGAAAAGCTCAGATAAACTGGGATCGGACATTCACGCGTCAGCTTACGGCCCGAAAAAGAGAGCGCGAATACTTCCTCTTTACCATCACGGCGTGCAGCAACGCGTCAAAACAGGTCGTCTGCTGTCTGCAATTGCCAGAATTTCCCAGGCATTATGTGGTGTGGACGGCTTGGAAACATGCCTCGTGGGCGCAGACAGAGGGTTACCGGCAAGGATTGAAACCTACTTATTGTGGCCGCTGGTGCAGACACACCCAACATTACGGCTAGTGAGGAAAAGGACACTCTTCAGTTGTGCCAGCACGTCAGTAATTTGGCATCGTCTACTCGAGGATGTTCTGCGAAGCTATTGTGCCGTCGCAGAAGCCAGCGGTCTCCGTAGCAAATTGAAAAGCAAGGCTTGTTTTTGCACAAGACCATGCATGATGGACTACGGCGCACTGGCGATGCATGGTGTTTTATAAGAAGTCAACGTTTTCAACTCATTGGGACCAGTGTCAGCGATTTCTAGAGCCGACAAAACCAGGTGTGCCTTTCCTGCCATACGTGCATGTCTACCCTTGAATATGTGAGGCAAGATTGCTTTAGTGCAATGGCATCATATTGCGACGTGAGAGAAAAGGTATTCGTTCTTTTCTTAATTCAAGCAGTCGGTCGGCCTTTATTTGTCCACAGCGCTACCAGACGCTAATAATACTATCGCTCATCTTGTGACAACAAGGTTACTTCTCTGTCACACCCATGAATCCAGTAATGATACCGATTTTTTTCCTAGATTCGAGTGGCAGGACTTATCGTCTAACAGGGGCTGCTCGTTTCTAAGTTCACCCATGAAGACCTTCAGCATAGCACATTGCAATTTTTAGATTTACAGCTCACGTTTAAACCTAACCGCCTTTCTTGGCAATCTCCCAGGCTGTAGGAGCGAGAAAGCCCACTTTTAACCAGCTGATAACACACCGAGGATGGAAGTGAAATCAAATCGCTGCTGGCCGGGGAGATAAGAGCGCTTGCTTCGCCCACGCGATCTACAGCCGTGGCTGCCAGCTTTAGCACATCGCGCAAGTTGCGATAGGAGGAAACTGCCCGTGGCGCTCCAGCGGCAAAACGAGAAAACGAACGTCATAGAAAACAAGCAAAACTATCGAAAACCGGATGAGTGCGCCTATGGCTGAAGGCGACAGGCAGACGTAGTAAACTGGACCTTTGGCGACGCGCTCCGATGTTCGCATTTCATTTGACGCCGATAGTACTTACATGGGGCAAAATTTCGCTACAGCCCTGCAGAAAACGCATTTTCAAAGAAAACAAAATCATAAACAGTTCTTTTTTTTTTGTCACTTGAAAAGTGTCTGGCTGAAAATCGAACGAAATTTTCTTACAGCCTACATGTTCGTGCACCAGTGGGCACACTTTCGCTACGGCGTGTTCGACGAGTTTGGGAGCCCGGATGACAACAGGTACCCCTGGACATACTGCCAGGACGGCAAGGTGACGATCAGTTGCATTCATACACAGGCATTTTTTTGGATTAAATAAAATACTGATCCCATTTAATTGAAGCGTAATAAAATATGACTAATAAAATCAAATGAGTCCCGGGTGGGCTGTATCAATCCCACAATTGCCGAGCTCTAGAGTCTGCAGCTGATCAAGTTTTGAAGGTGACATCAAGTTGAACAAAAAGGGTGCGGTGGAGAACATAGGAATAGAGTATACAGGCCTGGTTCTATGGCAGATTCTTTCAAAACTTTGGTGTTGCCAAAACCTAATAAAGTAAGCACTTTCAGAAGGTCAGGAAGTTCACTTTGCTATCAAAAATAATAATTAAAGAATAAACGAGCAGTTAAAGACCAGGAAGTTGACCCTGCAGCATACATGTACAGTACTCACGGATTGAAATAGGACATTCGGAGCGCGTGGCCGTCGCTTCATGGAGCGCCGCCCGTAGACGCTCATGGAACCAAGGTGGTACATTGTGGTATGGCGCGAGAGGGAGAACATCTGCAAAGCAGAATTGTTCCTTCCAGTAGCCAATGAGCCGGCCTGTGGTTTACCACATGCCTGCGTGGCACTGCAAGGCTAGCGCTCCGAATGTCCTATTTCAATCCGTGAGTACTGTACATACGGAGTAGCATGCATGATGGGAAAAAATATGATTTCTCACGCCTCTAGTAGACAGAGTGTGAAGACTCGTGTGCAGTAAACAATAACATGTATAACGACGCCTGTTCGTAGTATCTCATCTGAAAGTACACGAAAGCTAGTGTGACACGCACTGCGTATTACTGCACTCAAAAGCGATCATACGCAAAATATATCTGAGTCTAAAAATCAGTGGCAACTGTGGGCTTGTCACTTTGCTCGCATTCATTCAGGTCAAGCTGAATGCCTGCTCGGAGAAGATCACATTTACCGTTCGCACAGCCTCCGTAGGAAAGTGCTCCGTGGACAAGCACTGCCGCCTTGCCCGGGACTGCTCGGTCAGATTGCACCGGACCAGTACCGGCGACCCAATCGAGTCATCCATCATGTTCATGCCTTACGTCGCAAATGTGAGTGTTCAGCTTACTGGTAGTGGTACCACATGCCGAAGACACTGATGTAGTTATGGTTGTTAGAACTCTCGACGCACAAGACTCACGCGTCCAATAACCTCGGAGCAGGAGTGCTGAAGTCCCGTTAAGGCTCGCTGCAAATGCGTTTTTTACAGCGATAGCTAACCCGCCACGGTGGCTCAGTGGTTAGGGCGCTCGGCTACCGATCCGGAGTTCCCGGGTTCAAACCCGAACTGCGTCTTTATGATGGCAAAACGCTAAGGCGCCCGTGTGCTGTGCGTTGTCAGTGCACGTTAAAGATCTCCAGGTGGTCGAAATTATTCCGTAGCCCTCCACTACGGCACCTCTCTCTTCCTTTCTTCTTTCACTCCCTCCTTTATTCCTTCCCTTACGGCGCGGTTCAGGTGTCCAACGATATATGAGACAGATATACTGCGCCATTTCTTATCCCCAAAAACCAATTATTATTATTATTATTATTACTACACTTGTGCGTTTGCACCGGTATTATATTGTTTTTTCTCTCCTTAATTGTTCATCACGTGTACTTGTTTTCATTAATATTATTTCTTTAATACTGTATACTCACGCCTGATTGTCTGTAACGCGTTCACTAATTACGTTTCTTATTGTGTATGATTGTATTTCTAGCTTGTATTTCAGAGGTTTCATATTCGTTCATATTAGTACTGGCTTTATTCTTGTTTGTATTTTGCTATATGCTGTACTTGGCTGTTATCGGTCGTTCATTCTCTTTGTTTATTGTTTCATTAGTTATTTATATGTCTGTTGCCTGTTCTAGCTGTTTTCATTTACCGCTGTTCTCGCTGTTTTCTTGTTTTCGCTTTTTTGCTTCATGCTTGCTGTCGCGCCTAGTTTATATGTCTTTTTTTTTCTATCGCCGTGACTGCTGCATTACCTCCCCTGAGTGTCTTCCTTTGTAGTGAAATAAATTTACATTTTGTGCGTGTGAATGGTGTACCAGCACCAAGACCTTTGGGTTGTTCCTGGGCACCGAAAAATAAAGATTGATTGATTGATTGATTATTATTATTATTATTATTATTACAGCAATAGCTGTTAGGCGCTCCTCTCTGGCTTTATCGTCGCCGTCGGCGTAACCGATGGGTTCGTTCATCATTAACGCACCCACCGATCATTAATGCACTCGCCTTATACAACGGTCAACCTGGGTCGCATAAGCCTACGGAAGGCTCTGTTTTGAACAGCCGCCTGCCTGTGCAGGGGAGGAGCACGTGACTACTGGTGTAGTGGTCACGTGACTAAATGCCTATACGCTTAACAGCTATCGCTGAACCTCACGTTACACAGTCGTAACCGTCCTGTGAGTTTTCTTTGTGTGTGTGGGTGTGCATCCATTTTTGAAAAGCTGCACATTACTGAACGATGGTCGGTGATAGGTGGGTAAAAAGTGATTTAAAGGGCATTTTAATGCTCCAAAGTTACCATTTGAGCTGAGAGAAACTGCGAATGCAATGTTTTGTGCTAACGACGTTGACCGCGGCTGCTTCTGTGTAATATACGCTTATATCTTTGTACATGAGTCATTCATAACCACTTTTCCTGGCTCGAGGTGCCGCCGGGAACTGGACCCTGAACCTTGATTTAAAATATCTATATATATGAAATTAACGCACCCCCATTCAGGGCCTATAGTAGCAGTAGGTTAGGACAAAATATGCTGAATAGAAATAAACAGACACGTAAATGTAATAATATATTTCACGTAAAAACAGCAACTGGCAAAAAGAAGACATTCAAACCACCATAGCATGGAGGCCACTACGAATAAAAACATGTTGGAATTATTAAATGCCCCCCTTCTGGTCCATGCTCTGCTGTTGCCATCTTGACGTCCTGTTTAAAAAAGTACACGTGCCCCGATTCCCCCGTCCGCTTATCCCCTGCTGCATAATTTAACGAGACTTGACGAGGTGTCCCTTAAAGGGATTAGGTCTTGGGCGACCCTTACCAAATCAGTGACCTGCCGATGCCACTATCAAGAATCAACAAGGCCTGGCACATGCCTTAAATGTTGCACACCCGCCACTGGTGTGGATTTTCACCACCTGCTGCGGACGTGTCCCTGAACAAAGGCGTCAAGAACAAGATGACTACATAAAGTGGATTAACTGCTACTAGGGAAGAAGACGTCACCTTTTGGCTAAGGGATAACGCTAAGAGCAGGGGCCAGATGAGGCTTCTGGAGGATAATAGCCTCCACGACCTTATACATGAAGCACGTTTAAGGTCATTGAAATAAAAAAAAATTCCATGGTCGGCAGAAAATCCTGTAGTGATTTCAAAGCTAAAAGCACGTCTCATTCATTGCGCCACCTCACTGGTTAATAATACCATAACGGCTTATTTGCTCTGCTGGTTATCTGAACGATGCGAATGATGGTAACATATGTAGGTCACGTGTAACGTTTTCTCTCTCTTGCTATATTTAACAGGTGAGCCACTTCTGTGAGAAAAGTGATGGAATCCGCCGCCACAATCCGTTCTCCCCGAACAAGCAGAACGACCTTTGCAGACAGAAGTCAACCTGGGAGGTGATCAGTGGGAACGCGGACTTTCAGCTGTGAGTATGTCTTTTACTTTGAGCATACTTGTACCGCGGCATTCACATCAGAACATACGCTTGTGTTCTCTTAATCCGTGAACTCAAGCTTGGTATAGGACGCTTTAGCAGGGCATCAATACAAGTTCATATTGGCAGAACATAGCTACCGTTCTTTGTGGCGCGAAATGTCTGCTGCCAGATTGAAGAGGAGAACACTTGGTGCCATGATTTTTGGGAAGGAAAAATGAGCTAAAACGACACAGCGCAAGACAGTGGTATGCACAGGAGAATAGGCGCACATACGACAGAGCTTCTATTAAAAGAAAGGGCCTCCTGAATAACCCTACTAGGTGTTCTCCAATTCCAACACGTGAGAGAATCTTATGTGTTAGTTTTCTTTAAGAAATCAGTCTTTCAACGTTTAAAAACGAGACTGTGCGCTCAAGGAAGAATTTTCCTAGTTAGAAGACATCTAGGGTGCTTGAATGAATGAATGAAAAACTTTATTGAATTCTTTTGGTCAGTTCCGGAGAGTCTCCTTGCAGCTGCGTCTTGGCGCTTGCCGCAGCCGCCGCCGCCGTCGGGGTCTCCTTAGCAAGGGTGCTTGAACAATTTCCCGGATTTGGCTGGACTGAAGAAGTGTGTGAATTTGGGCGAAAGATTGACGAGATGCTTTCGGTGACGGCTAAAAACGACCCCATCATCACTCACTCCCGACAAAAAAACAAACAAAAAAACTTCTGCAAGTTGGGTCGTGACAGTGGCGAAACTCTGAACCTTGGAATTTTTTTGAATAATTTTTCAGAAAAGTGCATCTCGCCATAGAGGATGTATCGCTAGTGGCTGCGAGTTATCAAGGCATCGCCTTCTGACAGTAGAATGAAATTTTGGGGTAGCTTCAAGCAGTTTTTCTTGAATTCCTTTTTCGTGTTTCAGACTGCCGAATCCGGATCCGCTGAAACCCATTGACGTTTCCTTCGAGGAAGTTCAGCAAAGGCAAGACTTGGCACAGAGGGTGGTGCTTGTTCTAGACGTCTCAGGAAGCATGAACGTGAGTATTTTTCTATTGAGGCGGGTGGCGTGTTTTCGCCAGATACCGTTAATCTTACCACGCGTTAAGCTAAATAATGCCATTCGCTTAGTTGTATATGAAATGTACACATTTTCTCGCACTGTATATTCCTACGTTATTTCTCAGAGACACTTAGCGGAGCTTCTTAAATTAAGCTATGTTTCATACACTAGTTACTTATTTGTCACTAAAGTTATGAAAACGTGTAGGAGTCGCAAGCCTTCTATCAGTGAGGAAAACTACCTTTCATTCACTTGAACACTTACAGGTTTCCGTGTCTTGACTTCGTGTAGCTGCCGCATAAAGTCGGGAGGTATTAAAACTTAGAAAAGTACTTAGGCTCGTTTCTTCCTCACTTACATAAACACTTGCTCTTTTCCGAAAGAGCCAATAGCGCTGCTTTTCTTGGCAGCTGCCAAAGTTTATAAAGTTAACAACTTCCCACAACCTGTCTAATACGCGGCGTGCAAAGGATATCAAATGTTTTACAGTGCCGCGACAGTTCCTTTCAGTAATATCTTGACCGTATTGGGGTTCCTGCTTTTACCTCAGGAACACGATTAAGAAGAGCTTCGCGAGATTTTGTTTTCAGCTAGACATCCGCAACATATTGATTTGCGTCTGTAAGTGCCAGTGGTGTTTCCGAATGTTCCGCCAGTGCATCTGATGAACTTCCCAACGGGATAAACTTCTCAATACTTAGTACTTCTGTGCTATTTGCTTCATTTACTGTTTAAGCCCAGCTCCATATTGTTTTTAAGAGTATTCTGTTTATTACAGCCATTTCATAGCAGTTAACAAATGTTGTCTTCCATAAAAAGAAGGCGCTCTTTAATAGGTTTGTTTACGCGTCGCCCCTCCATGAACATGCCTTTTTTGCCCATCTTATTCTCTCACTCACCAACCCGCCCTTTTCCTCCCACGAATCTAGCCCCAACCCGCCGCGGTGGCTCAGTGGTTAAGGCGCTCGGCTACTGATCCGGAGTTCCCGGGTTTGGACCCGACCGCGGCGGCCACGTTTCGATGGAGGCGAAACGCTAAGGCGCCCGTGTGCTGTGCGATGTCAGTGCACGTTAAAGATCCCCAGGCGGTCGAAATTATTCCGGAGCCCTCCACTACGGCACCTCTTTCTTCTTTCCCTCCCTCCTTTATCCCTTCCCTTACGGCGCGGTTAAGGTGTCCGCCGATATGTGAGACAGATACTGCGCCATTTCCTTTCCCAAAAAACCAATTTCCACTTCCAATCTCGCCCCATAACTCACTCCCTGAATTTGTCATTTCCTTCAAGCTGACTTTTTGTCCAACTTTTCAGGATAACAACCGCATTAAGTTCTTGTTGATGGCGGCAACGACCTTTGCGAAATCAGTGCACATTAGAGATCCCCGGGTGGTCGAAATTATTCCGGAGCCCTCCACTACGCTACCTCTTTCTTCCTTTCTTCTTTCACTCCCTCCTTTATACCTTCTCTTACGGCGCGGCTAAGGTGTCCGCCGATATGTGAGACAGATACTGCGCCATTTCCTTTCCGAAAAAACCAATTTCCATTTCCAATCTCGCCCCATAACTCACTCCCTGAATTTGTCATTTCCTTCAAGCTGACTTTTTGTCCAACTTTTCAGGATAACAACCGCATTAAGTTCTTGTTGATGGCGGCAACGACCTACGTAGGGGCCATTGAAGACAACTCGCGCCGGCTGGCTGTCATAACTTTCAGCGATAGAGCGACGGTGGTCCGCCCCCTGAGACTGGTGAACTCTACAACGAGAGTACACTTTGTGGACTCCATCGAGCGTCTGTGGGCCCGAGGAGGCACTTGCATTGGATGTGGACTCAGAGAAGCTCTCAAGGTGGGTCTAGGCACTTCGTGAAGCACGAAGATCTTATCTTTTTCGGCGTGCATGATTCGGTTTGAAAGGAAACATTCAAAAAGAAGCATCTTGAAGCCTTTTTGAGAGCGTTAGGTTTCAGAACACAAGCATGTTTCACTACTCCGGGCCTCATTTTATGCTCTCCTTCGTGTGTGTAGGTGGTTGGGGGGAGGTGGTTCCAAGAAATTTCTCATACTTCTTGGCCTTCTCGGAGGCGAATAAATGGCACTTCACTCTGGCGAACGCAAGGCAGGTGTACCAAACAATTGTTCCTACGACAGTCCAGCATTGAATTACTGCATGCAAGCCTACCTTCATTTTGAAGTTTAATTATTTAAAGTTTTGCTCTCATTTCGACGTCAGATAGGCGATAACTTCAATTTATATCGACTAGGAAAGCGATCTAATCATGCGTATATATTGCCTATAGCTGATGACACTTATTTTTTGAAAAGATAGAGCACGAATTAAGTCACTTTATTCTGGGTTAGTTGATACAACTCGGAGTTGATGCTTCGGCGCGGCGACACAGAGCAACCAGAAATATGCACTAACGAAACTAGTATCACCCTCCAATGCGCTTTAAATCAAGCACCCGCAAACCTTATAGTGCACAATCAAGCACCCGCAAACCTTATAGTGCACATCTCAAATATGTGCACTATAAGGTTTGCGGGTGCTTGATTTAAAGCGTATTGGAGGGTGATACTAGTGCACATCTCAAATACCCGCCGCGGTGGCTCAGTGGTTAGGGCGCTCGACAACTGATCCGGAGTTCCCGGGTTCGAACCCGACCGCGGCGGCTGCGTTTTTATGGAGGAAAAATGCTAAGGCGCCCGTGTGCTGTGGGATGTCAGTGCACGTTAAAGATCCCCAGGTGGTCGAAATTATTCCGGAGCCCTCCACTACGGAACCTATTATCCTTTCTTCTTTCACTCCCTCCCTTATCCCTTCCCATACGGCGCGGTTCAGGTGTCCAACGATATATGAGACAGATACTGCGCCATTTCCTTTCCCCAAAAACCAATTATTATTATTATTATCTCAAATAATATCGCAGCGAACTCTCATGCAAAAGTTGTGCGTTGTTATTGAGTAAAGAACAGTTCGAAGTTGACAGACCTTTATCTTGTACCTGTCTTCTTTTTTATGTTGTCACTGCGCCAAAACCATTTGCGCACAATATAAAAGCTCAGTGAGGCAGGCGTGAGTAGAGTTCTGGTTTTGACTCATTTACGCAGGCTGACATATGTGCATGACTCCTCTTCCACTTTTCCAGCTGTTGACGACGGCGACCGAGACGCCAGAGGGCGCCATCATCGTTCTCATGAGCGACGGTAAAGAGAGCAGGAACCCCCGCGTCAAGAACGTGCTGCCGGATGTCCTGAGTTCGAAGGTCACTGTCAGCACCATCGCTCTGGGAGCCACGGCAGACGAGAATCTCGAGAAGCTGGCCTCGCTCACGCGAGGCAAGGCGTACGCGTTCCAGGACCTGTACGGCAATGTTGCGCTTGGCATGGAGGCCGCCTTCGTTGAAGCCACAACGCCTCCGTCCGAGCTGACGGCGCGAAGCCTGACAGTAAGAGCGAAAGAGTGCCTATTATGAATGGGACACTTGTACGTGATCGAAGAGCGTGCTGATGACCAGCCATTTTTAACGCAGTGAGCAATTGGACTAGATTTTCCTCGTGCTTTATCGTTGATCGTGGTACGGAATCCTAGTCAGCAGCTGAGTCTTGAGCTCTCGTCCAGATACACAGTACGATGGAAAAGGCATAGATACCTCTGTACACTTTATTTAAACAACACAACGTGCCAAAAGACCGCGGTTAATAGCATCTGGCTGGCGGAATGATCACCAGGCAAGCTTATGAATGCGAAAGCATTTCTAAGCTATGTCGGTGGGGTCGTGTCATCAAAGCACGTCACCAAAGCGTGTCCGCAGCGATTGTGACGTTCTCAAAAAAAGCTAGCATCAAACGATTTGTTGTGATTGATAGAGGACGATGTGAGGATGACGTGCAAAAAATTTGATGCCAATAGGATTATTAGCTCGTTAATTAGAGCCAATAATGTCAAAAAACATCGAAATATAGCGCGGACGTCGATGTAGTGAGTGGACGGGAAAACAGCCGCGGAAGGCAAAGAATTGGAAAAATAGACTAAGTGAAAGTTAAGTTTGAAATGAATTTAAATGTATTCGATGAGTGATAATTAATCGAACAAAAAGTTTGACATATATTAATTAGTTAATTAGCAGCAAACGTCAATGAACTCAAAGAGGGGCAAAGGGAGGCGACGAGTGTCGAGGAGGCGTCAATGCTTTCGCATTCCTCCAATGCGGGTAGCCGCGGTGATCTCTGACGTTTTTGCTTCGCATGTGAAAGCTTTTACAAAACCGTATGTAGCTTAATGCATGCGCCCCTTCATTTGTGTGAAAATGGTGCCTTACGTACCATTGGAAAGTAACCATGCTCCTTAGCGCACCCAACTATTTCATCGTGTTACGACAGCTGGTGGACGCCCTCGAAGTATTGGACGGCACCCTAGTGAAGACATTTCAAGTGGACGCCGATGTGGGCAACGAAACTGTCGTCTACGTGAAGAGCAACAGCCTGCAGGTTGTGCAGGTGGAAGCATGGCTCGTGGACCCTAGCGGTCAGAGATGCCAATCCTGCCAGCAAACAGCCAGTGGTGCCGACATCACGATCCACATTCCAAACCGAGCTGAGGTGAGGTAGTCGCGATTTGCTTCTTCCCCTCGAGTGCCCTCTATGCTACTACCTCTTCTAGAGATCCTTCCAGACCCACTTGGGGGGCACTGTTGTAGACTTAATTAGACTGCGAGCACCTGCCATCGCAGGGTAGTGACGCATCGTTTACTGAAAGCAATGGGAACTGTTTAAGTGTGGCGAAATGTAGCAGTGTCACTGCGTGGTACTTTGCAGTACTGGGTGTCGAACAGCATTTTCGGCAGATTTTATGGCGAAATTCCCAATAATGTTGTTACTTTTCTCCTCAGTTGGAGTGCCACATATCCACAGTGGGCGATTGGCCAGAAAATTATTCATGTGCCCATATCTTCTCGTCATCATCGGATTTCGCTGACACCTAGGATCAGCTTCATTCACAGCAGAGAAATACAGATGTAGCCTGGCAGTAAAGAAGAAAATAAAAATCCTAGTTTGAATTTATATGAAAACTGCGTGGATGCTTATTATAGTTACGCAAAGACAGATCTCCTTTTCTTTAAGTTTTTTTGCTAAGTTCATTTTTGCTGTGTTATTCTTAGTCATTGTTGCTCATTACCAATTTTACAGCCATTTTTTGGAGGGGGGTTCTTCTCGTAGCAGCCACCTTACAGCCTCTTCCTCTTCCATCTGCCACGATCCGCAGATGGCAGGCGGTGTACACGACACGATGTACACAGCTCAATAAAGCACACGACAGTGATAGCAATATATGATAGACACAGAAATAAATCATCTTATCGTTGATTTTTTTTTGTTCTGAAGGTTGGCATGTGGACCCTACATTTGACAAGCCCTGGCACGAGCAAGCTGGAGGTGAGCGTCCAGGTCAAGTCTCGGGCCAGAAAAGGAAATGTCACACCAGTCCAGGTTTCTTGTGAAATGAGAAGCATGCTAGTGGACAGGCCGGACACCGCCGTCGTCTACGCCAAGGTCACCAAGGGCAAGAAAGTGGTTCTGAATGCCGCTGTACTTGCCGAAGTTTACGGACCGAACATTCCGCACGAATCTACGCTTGAACTTCATGACGACGGCCGCGGTAAGGTTTTTTGGAGATCTATATTTGCGTGACGAATCATGTGGATGCTGACTGATGTTAAGTACGCGTAAATGTGCGAACGAACGTCACTTTTGGAGCTTACTTCGAGGCCTTCGTCTGGGCGACATCTCAGGAACGTTGTCATAACTGTTATGATCCGGCAATGTTACGGATTGACAACGATCATCTGTTGAGTAAATGTGAGCCTGCAAAATATGAAAGACTTCAGATGCAGCAGCCCAGATTCTTGCTACAGGGTACACCAGCAAACTGTCCTTGATTTTCGGCCATATTTCGCGTTTCACTTGTCTACAGAACCATCAACGTTTGCAAACACGGAGAAAAGCTTCGCCTGTTACCGTTCTCCAGGTTACACAACAGAAGTTTACGCCCATAAACTTTCCCAAAAAGCCTCGCTTAGCTAATAGCAGTATACTTGACATGATCGACTCCGTATATCTCAGGCAGTAGCGTCCTGCTTTTGTAGCGATAGCTTCATTACGGTAGCATTTCGAGCCTTCAGCGGGGCGGCGACGCCACCCTCTGGCTTCGCCACCACGCTGTCACGTGGTTGGTCACGTGGTGCGGAGCAGCTGCCGGCGGAGCGGCGTCGTGGCTGGTCACGTGGTTCCACTCGGCCAGGTGGAGCTATCGCGTCACTCCAGGTTTAACCAGAGCTAAACCACCGGCAATTTTTTTCTTTCAATTTCTTGCATCTTATTCGCTTACAAGAAGTACCTGTTTGTATATAAGTGTCGTGATATTCTTATTCTTTCTAGTGGAGGTTTTAATGATTCATAGCCCCCGTAGGCGTCTACATTGCATCGGCTTCACAATATTTGCGCTCACTGCGTGTCATGATCATTTGCCACTGCATGCAACCAGACCCTGACAACCACGCCGACGATGGTACCTACAGCGGCTACTTCACAAAGTTTACTGGCAAAGGAAGGTACGTTGTCAAGGCTCACATTTCACACCAGAAAACGACGCAACTGGACTATGCAGTGGGCGGGTCTGGATGCGGCTTTGACTCTGTCCTGCTCAGTGAGGCCGCTGGTGAGTTTCCATTCTGTGGAAGTTGACCAATTTTGGGACAAGGCTCATAGCTTGTCGTAGCCTATATAAGGTGAATAATATCGGAACAATGCTGATACTCCTTCGATCCTAAAGCTTAGAAAAGCGACTTTTACCGGGTAAATTTCGGTATTATTCTGCTGTTGCACTGTGCTTACGATCAGAGTGCAACAATGCAGAGTGCTTTACTGGATGTGTGCACTAGTCCCGAAAGAGAGCAAGCTACTCCACTGATGACACCCGCTTATACTGTATGTGTTTATATTCACTTTATAAGTCTGGATGCTATAAGTGAAATGACTCATTGCACACAGGTAGTCCTGGAAACAAGTTGGTTATATATTTAATACGATGTCTCACCCATTGTTGTGAAGATATTGTTAATCTACGTTGATGTTCTCTCTAGGCACATTGCGTTATTCGACATTTGTTATGGATACTAATCACGGAAAGGAAATTACTTTGGATTTCTATTGACTGGAAAGCGTGCAGGCTTTAATGCCGTCTGAGCCTTTCTTTCCCCTTCAACTTTTTGTTTGTGGATCTAAAGGATATACAAGGTGCCCGAGTTTTGGACATATCGATCTTCATTTCCAAATGCTTCCCTCGTTCTCCATTCTACATTCAGGCTTATTATTACGTGATTTGCATTGTCTTTTGATTCACTGTTAATGGCCACTCCTTCCCGCGCACCTGAATTCCGTTAAGCAGGTTTAGTTATTTGTACACCTTTTTTTCTTTATTTTCCCGAAGGAAACTGGTAGTGCCGGCTTTTGAGGGTACTTCATCAGAACGTAAATTAATGCATGGGCACCTGCAAAGAAAGCATCATTGAGGGTGCACTGAACAGATGGCAGGCGCTACACTAGTGAGACTGACTTTCCTATTCATTACTACCCAAACGCACCAACAGCTCCCAGTGCAACGGGCCTCAACTCGGCGTCCGAGTTCAATCTAGATGACTTCCTTGTCGTCAATGCCACTGGAGTGGCCGCTAGCGCTAACAAGACCGGGGTGGAGGCTTTGGAGCCCTTTCAAAGAGTGGCGTCTGGAGGCTCTTTCCAAGTGACCGCGAACATCTTGGAGAATCAGGTGCCTCCTGGGGACATCCGGGACCTGGCCGCGGCACACGTGCGCCCAGGAGAAAATGACACCCTCCTGGTTCAGCTCACTTGGACATGGCGCGGAGCTCATCTCACACACGGCAACGGTGAGCATTGACTTCGGTTATATGTTGCAATCAGAAAAGATTGTTTTAACCGATCTGCTCTCTGGCGCTGTGATAAATAAAGAGGAACGATAAAATTACAAGAACTAAAGGCGGCACAAATAAATGCTCGTACAACTATCGTACCTCGCGCCTTTTATATCATACATGTAATAATGTTTCAATAACTTTTTATCTTTGATGGTACGTTTACCCCAATTGTTGTTCCAGGTCAAAAAGAGTAAGATCACGGTAACAGAAGTCACTTTTCTAGCCCTCTCTACTCAACTTTACTTAACATTACTTACTTGACTCAGTTTAACCGGAAAAGCTCGTCCTTTTCAAGAATCCATGGTGGTAAGCAGAATTCATAGTTGCTCGTATATTTCCGGCAGAATAGATCACACAAGTGCAACTGGTGCTTACTTTTGTCATCACCGCCCAAGATCTGAACGAAACTTGTCACATAACGCCCACCTGGGGAGCCCTCCACTACGGCACCTCTTTCTTCCTCTATTCTTTCACTCCCTCCTTTATCCCTTCCCCCTACGGCGGCGCGGTTCTGGTGTACGCCGATATGTGAGACAGATACTGTGCTATTTCCTTTCTCCCAAAAACCAATTTCATCAATTTCAATCAACGCTGACCCGAAGAAGCTATGTTCAAGTACTCTGAATTCTAAGCACACATGTATTTATTTAATACGATGGAGCCGCCGCGGTGGCCGAGTGGTTGACGACTGACTGATGTGTGAGAGGCGATGACGAGTTAAGAAAATCATTCTAATTAATCGATTAGCGGCCGCGGTGGCTGAGTGATTACGGCGCTCGGCTGCTGGCCCGAAAGACGCGGGTTCGATCCCGGCCGCGGCGGTCGAATTTCGATGGAGGCGAAATTCTAGAGGCCCGTGTACTGTGCGATGTCAGTGCACGTTAAAGAACCCCAGGTGGTCGAAATTTCCGGAGCCCTTCACTACGGCGTCTCTCATAGCATGAGTAGCTTTGGGGCGTTAAACCCCCATAAACTAAACTAAACATTTAATACGATGGTGTAGCAGAATAAAGCGTGCAAGTTCACTGCACAATAATTATTTTTTACCTTTGGGCTGAAAGACACAAATCATTTAACAACCAGCATTTTCTATACTGCTTTGTGATGCGCGCAAGTAGCAGAGACACAATCGATTCCTTTGAAGCCATCAGGGCGTTTTTACTAGAAGGGCCTCAATAATTCGATTTGTGGTACATTGAAAATATAAAATCCTGACTTATCAAAGACTTGTTGCTTGCAGCTTCGTCCGTGGAGATTCGGGCAGGCAAGGACTATGTCAAGATACAATCTGATTTTGAGAGCCAGATCAAAATCACTAAAGACAACATGATAGAAGGCAATCTGGACCCGCTTCCATCAGGTGCGCTTCATGATGTTGTGTTATCACTACCTAACGTCTTTGCGACACGACAAGATGGCGGCTTGAGATGGGAAGCATATCTGGCGGCTCGCTCGACAAACTACGACGGACTCAAGTCTAACACCTCGAATGTCGTGCAGCTGTTGCACACCTCGTCGCCAGCCACCACTACCGTGGCTTCCACCACAGAGGTCAATACGCCAGTAGTGACAACTGTTGGAATGAGTACAACTAAAGAAGCTGCTGTAACAGAAGCTCTCACCACTATTCCACCGCCTGTGAGCACGGAATCCGCCACGTCTCAGGCGACCACTACCGTAGTCAGTACCACTGCTACTATTGCAGAGGCATTGGCCAGTGACACAACGACAGCAGGAGCTACAACAGCCGATATCATCACGACGGAAGAAGCAACCACGAGGAAAGCTGCAAATACCACGCCACAGTCTGGAGAGACGTTTACGATGATAATTACCTACTATGTATCTCGTGCGACTGCCAATGTCGGTACTACAACAGAAGAAAATTCCCCTTCCGAAGTAGCCACGTCTGAGAATCCAGCTGTTACTAGTGTGACCTTTCCTTCGACCCCTTATTTGCAGCTGATTTCGGCTCCTCCAACAAGGAGCAGAAGTTTGGACGTTTTCTTTTGGCTGTCCAAGTGGATCCCGATTGGCGGAGCGGTCGCGATTGTCGTTGCTGCCACCGTGGCTGCAATATTTACGATTGTGACGTCAAAAAATCCCAACGCAATTCGTGCCTTCGTTCGTAGACCAAAGCGAAGAGAAGAGACTGCTGCGTGACTTATGAGTGAATGCAGCTAAAAAAAGTAGTCACGTGCGGATCCTGAATACATACGGTGATGTACGGTGATTATCGTTATGTCCTATTGTATGTGTACTATCTACGTGTATTTTGTAACTGCTGCTGTTGCGCCCAGTGGGGCCAGGGCCTCGTCAGGAGACTAATTACCTCTTTTTGTCCTGCCCCACGGACAGTACCATGTATTGCCCATCGAATAAGTAAATAAATAAAAAAACAAATAATCTTTACATTAGTTTTGCTCAACTTCATGCACACTCTTGGCAAGATATTTTGACATTTAGTGCCTTTTATAAGTGAACAAAATATGGCTACTTGTTGACAAGATAGAAGGCTGTTTTGATCTCACCACATTTCTTGTCACTGCATCCGAAGCTAACCCTGAGGCTCCTCTCCCGCCCCGTGTTAATTTTAACGCGACAGCGTTAAGAAGCCCGTGTCGCAGAAAGCCGGCGCCGGCGTCGTTGACCGTGAGTGAAAAATCCACGAAAGAAGACCACAGAAGCAACTAAGGAGACAGGCGGGCCACCTAGGTCACGTGACATTGCGGCGTCACCACAACCTACCAACCGCATTGTGAGCAAGCTGTCCGCCGTGGCAGGCAGCACTTAAAAATTTGGAGCACGCTTAAGCTTCGCCTTTAAGAGTGAGACGCGACACCGTGTCGCAGCACTGCCAAGGAGGGCACGGAATGCCATCGCCCGTTCGGTGCGACGCGTGGCCCCTTGAACAATTTAAGGAAAAGACGCCGGCCTCACATATCTCGGTGGACACCCGAACCGGGCCGTAAGAGGAGGAAAATGAATTGAAAATTGGTTTTAAGGAAAGGAAATGACGCCTGTCTCACAATTCTCGCTGGACACTCGTACCGCGCCGTAATGGAAGGAAAATCCCTTCTCTTACAACGCGGCTCACGTGTCCACCGAGATGCGCCATTTTTCACTCACGGCCAACGCCGCCGACGACACCGGCTTTTCTGCGACACGAGCTCTTTAACGCTGTCGCGTTAATAAAAGACTGGTCGCGAGAGATTGCTCGCGAAGAGCAACCAGTGTCGCACAGGTCCTACCTGGGGCCGCACCTTCAATCGCCGTGCATTGGCGCATTGCTTAACCGCTGCAGCACTGCGTCAGGATTGACATGAGGACTTCTTGGGATCAATGAAAGTAAAGTACACAATGCCCATTTCCTCATATGTAGGTGTCAAACTATTAATTCTATCGCGACATACATTTAAGGCGTAGCTTAAGTGCCCCCTGCAGTTCTTGTAGTGCAAATACACAGGATATACCCAAATAAAACGGAAGAAAATGTACCTGATGGTAAAAAAGGCAGATCTGTAAGGTTTTTTTTAATACGTCTTTATTTCTGCATAAAATAGGCCTAACCTTGCGGCACAAATGAGTTCTTGCGTCTGCAGGGACGAAAGTGTTTACCGTGCAGTCAAGCAGACTGTTCTATACGCAAGTTAGAAGCACCGTTTAGGATTGTTTTTTTTACTTTTCAAACAGATGACACCAGTTTTGTTATTAAGTTTCCTCGCAACAACTGCGTCCCTTGTTATCACTTTTCTTTTAAGTCTTGCTGGATCATTGGTAATGGCACTCGGCTGCTGACTCGAAATACGCGGGTTAAATCCCGGCCGCGGCAGTCTCGATTCAACAGAGGCGAAATGCTAGAGGCCCGTGTACTGTGCGATGTAAGTTCACGGGTCGAAATCGTCCAGAGCCCTTCACTTAAGCTCCCCTCATAGCCTGAGTCGCTTTGAGACCTTAAACCTACAAAACCTTAACACCATTTATTTAGCCTTGCTTTCATGTTTTCGTTACACGTCTCTCTTCCTGCCCTGCCACTTTATATGAAGGCCTGAATTCCCTTACAAAAATTTCTTTAGACAGTCTACAGACTACACTCCTGTCTATGAAGTCTATAGACCCTATATAGACAAACCTTAGATGACAGTCTATATGCACTGCAAATCCTATAGACCGTCTAAAAACAGTCTGTTGATTTATGGTCATACCCTTTCAGAAGACTTTCGTCTATAGACCGTCTATAGACTATGAATAGACAAAATGAAATATATATATATATATATATATATATATATATATATATATATATATATATATATATATATATATATATATATATATGAAGTATAATGAAGGCAGTAGAGTCTATAAGAAGTCTATAGACTATCTACAGAGCCATTTTTGTAAGGGTTGGGCTTTCATCTGACATGCTCATTTATAACACAGCCTCCATGTTTGGAGGCCAGGGCAGGACAACAGTGAAAGACGCCGCACTGTGCCGTCTTTCCTGCAGAGATAACAGACTGACCTAGAAATTCTAGACAAGCACATTTTTCAACGAACAGCTGTTTAAGAGCTAAACGCTTGCATATATTGTAAAATTCCACTATAAAAATCCTCAGATCTCCCCTCAGCAAGCTTGCATCTTTTTGCGCTTAACGTTTCTGCTATCGTCAAAAACGTTCCCCATTGTTTTTCTATGGTAGTCCTAACTGCTCGATGCGAGCGATGGGCAAAGTTTAGAGCAAACATTTTGCTACGCATTGGAAGAATAGACCATTACCTTCAATATTTCCATAACAGTACTTTACAATATCTTAAACTTGTCTCATAATTAAAATTGATGTCCATAAGCCCTGGACTTGATTGCATCAAAGAGCGAGCCCGAACATACTGGCGCACTGTAGCTGTGTTATGAAGTCTAGAATAAAAGAATGCACGTACGGTGTAATATTAATCACAGGCACTTCGCAGCCACTTAATCCTGGATCCTTAAAAGCACATCATATGTGCTGCACAGAAGTTGGGACAGTGCACACAACCTCAATAATTAAGCTGTGTTGCATCTCAGATTCAGACTTCCGCTTAAGTTGAGGCATGCAGTCAGAGATTCTGATGCCTGTCAACCCACCATCGAAATATTATCTAAACTAAAGCTTTAAAAGATAGAAGCTACCTTAGCTTTAAGTGTATGCATATTTTTTTTTTGCGGATACCTGGTGTACTTTTGCGGCTGTCGCTATGCCTCACTATGATATCGGCAATGGACAAATTTTTGTATTCACTCCACGTAAAAATGACCTTTACCATGAAATCGGCAATGAAGAAATTTTTGTATCCACTGCACGCAAAAATGACCTTCACCATGATATCGGCAATGGAAAAACTTTTGTATTCACTACACGTAGAAATAACCTTCACCATGATATCGGCAATGGAGAAACTTTTGTATTCACTAAACGTAAAAATGACCTTCACTATAAAATCGGCAACCATTATCCGGCTCAGCATTGTTTCCAGGCTGCATCGCATTGCGTATTTCATCACAAAAATCAAATTGTAACTTTCTTATTTGATCCTTAACCATAACCCGCATGCAATGCTGTCTGCACCGTCGACCCCAGTGGCTGTGAAAGGCTGCTCCAAGGCTGTGAAAGTACAACTGCAGTTGTTTTGTGTTTCCATTTACAAAAAAAAAATGAAGTAAGAATTAGAGCTGTGCTCAGGAAGCCTGAGAATCCCCTAGTGTAATGGCTGCAACAGAACATTTAAAGTGCCGCCGCTGTGGCTGAGTGGTTATGACGCTCGGCTGCTCACCCGAAAGACGCGGGCTCGATCCCGGCAGCGTCGGTCGAATTTCGATGGAGGCGAAATTCTAGAGGCCCATGTACTGTGCGATGTCAGTGCACGTTAAAGAACTCCAGGTGGTCGAAATTTCCGGAGCCCTTCACTACGGCGCCCCTCATAGCCTGAATTGCTTTGGGACGTTAAACCACCATAAACCCATAATCCCAACTTGAACACTTGAGGTCATGAATACTAGCTTTAAAGAGAATGCCACCCTAATAAACTGCTTCGGTTGCAGATGGGTTATCCGGGCGGTTAGTTTCTAATAGTGATGCCGAATTAAAACAAAACGCACGTACGCTATTTATGCTAACCTAGACTTCCGATTGGCTCTCTCTTCATACCTTAGTACTGTTTGCCTCGGATCGGAAAACATTTATTGCACTCTAGAAAAGAGATGCGGCTTCAGGCGGCGTCTTCCATCTTCCATATGGCGTCTTCCGTCTTCATTCACGGGGTTGGTGCCCTATAGTCCAACGCTCCACTGAGTATGGCCATCTCACGAGCTCGCTCTACTAGGACCCTTTGGCATTTCAAGCTTACGCTGGAAAGCATACTCTCCCACTGTTCCGCACTCACTCGGGTTATTCATTCTATAGATAGTTGGAGGCTCAATCTTTTTACAGGCACATGATATGTGGTACAAATCTGCTTTCTCATACTGCATAGGGAACATTTTACTAAGATGTTCCCTACGCAGTACACGTCTTTATTCTGGATGTCTCTCAAAGACTAGCATTTGTGGGGCTGGACGCTTACTTTAATGGTGTATTCATGCCTTCTTGATACTTTGTGCGATAATGAGGAGCCACTGACTCAAGTAGTAATCCTTACGTGGAGAAAATCTACAATAAAATCATTCGTGGTTGTGGCCACACCAATCTAAGGCATCAGTTTACCGAGGAAAACACAGTAAGATATATATTCCAGCAATTGTTTTTTTCCCAAGTTTCTGCTTTTGTTTCTGTTAACCGGCTCCACTTCGCGTTGATGAGAGGCTCATGCGTTCATTCTTTGCGTAATTCCCTCACTCAGTGGACATGATTAAACGGGGCAAATGCCCTATTGCACTCAAGCAACGTCGCAGGACAACTGTGCTTGTTTATCAGAAACCAGGTCACCGCTTGTTCTCGCCTATGTTGTTCCGCATTATGACGCTTGGCTTGATAAGCGAGATAAGCGAATGGGGCTAAATAAGTCACCAATAGTTGCGTGCCATTCCACAAAGCGTCTAATAGGTATTCGGAAGGTCTCGTACATTTACCTAATGAACATGTTGACGTTTAATCTATTCTTTTGCGCTCATTTTACGCGATATTGACCTCTAAATTAACATGGCTCAAGACCGCCTTTGCCTGTCAGCATTATTTAAAATAAATGAAGCCGATTTAGCTTGGGAAAGAATGAGGCGTGACTGTGAGCTCTCGTAAACTTTGCTTCAAAGCTGGTTGTAATCGCAATTTCATTGTTGAGTGGTTGAAAGTGCAACTTCTTCCTATTTTTTTTTCGTTACTGCCGTTCACTTGCTTTCTCCAATGCTTCACTGCTCATGGCCGGGAAATTACTGAACCCCAGATTTGCCGCTGGTGCAGCTTGCATGACATTAAAACTGCCGCCTGCTGCCGCAAAATTCTATTTGCCACCTCTTCGAGCGTGGCTACTAACTACGCATGAGATGTGTTAATGAAATGTATGCTGGAAGTTAGTCATTTCGCACCATACTTTTTCCCACGAGCAAAATGCGAGGTAGAATATATTATAGCGCCCGCTGGCAGTACTACTTCCCGTGGGGTCCGCGGGGACTATTAGGGCGCCTCGTAGTGAGGTGTACTGATGGACGTATACAGGTTGACGAATGTGCGTATGCTCGATTTTCAACTGGCGCCTCGGTGGACCGAAGTTGTTTGACCCACTGCGCTGGGCAAATCGCGTCTAAGAAATTATAGGACGGCTGCGTCTAAAACTAATGGCCATCTACAAGCCACTAATTGTAACTAATTAAGTTCCTAGCTTTGACACTTAAAAACAAACTATTATAGTTAAGTTCGTCAGCTTACAAATGATCATGGTTCACCTGCTTCCTAACGTCAGTCAACACTGCTATCATTATACTGTAGAACCTAACTTATACTTCAAAAAGCCTATTTCGACGAATTCGTAGCGGGCTGTGCTGAACTGCCCGGTAAGGTATCACAAAGAGTTTTAGGTGGCCGTACGCAGTGAGCTTGAGTACGCAACTAGCCAGGGCCAACTGAATGTGCAAGCGCAGAACGCTACATATATAGCTGCGGCTTGCAGGCGTACGCACGCTACGGGTACCTTAAGGCCAGACTCCATAGACACTTCTGCGTCCTACGCGCCGTGCGCACCTGCGCGCTGAACGCCGCGCCCCGACGCGCAAAAAAAGCGGTACACAAGTCCAAGCGCATACCGCGAGTACGCGTCCAGTCGCGCGCTTCAAGTAATGCTTGGAAGACTCGCTCCGGAAGACAGAGAAGCAGAACGCCCACTGATTCGTCGATGTTGACGCGCCGGAAATAGCACACGCGCTGCCGCGAGTAGCGCGCGCGCCGAATATCTGGCACTGTCGGATCCGAGCGTCGTGGACGCGCTCGGCGGCGGGTGACGCGTCGCGCATGCGCAGACTTCCTCTGGCCGGCGCGTGGGCGCTGAAGCGCGTAGGACGCGCGCCGAAAAGGGCCCATGGAGTTGGGCTTTTACAGGTTGGGTTCACAACATGATGCCGCGCTGCTCACCCTCTTTAGGCTTGGTACATGACGCTGACTAATATTTCTACGCGACAGCTCACTCTAGATAGTGACTTTCGTTTTTATTGATGCGAAAACATTGTATGGATCATCGGCAACGAAACCCGGCGTCGTCGCTGACCAGCAGCAGTGGCCCAAAAATACATGATGACGTCACCGTTGTATAAAAGAAATGTAAAATTTCTTCAGAAGGTTCGGGGAATTGCATTGACTTAAGACTCTGAGGTGAGCACGTAATCCATATACGCAGCAAAAGCGCGTTATCCTTGGCGAAAGTACTGCACGACTGGTGTGTTTAACGACGAGAAAAACTAGACATAAAGGACACTCATACTACTGGACTGTGCACTGTGGTGCAGAGCAAGAAGTTGTGCGTTCGATGGAGTCTGGCTTTGAACAAGCTCAGTTGTCCTCTTTCCATCATATAAAAGTACTGTTCAGAAAGGGGCTCTTCTTGTCCAAACTCAATTTCTGGGCCACTCTCAGAGGACTCTTCAGAACGTAGGTCTTAGACATCCACAACAAATAAATATGGAAACACTTCATGTTTCATAATGCTAGAACATGCACTTAGAAGTTTTCGTCGAATAAAATTTTCTCTTGGAAGAAAGAGATGACAACACCGAACTTACTGAATGTTGTGGGCATTATAGAAGCAATGATGGTGAAGGAAAAGCGGTGTTATCTGGCTTACTTGGACCGTGAAGCCTTCTTACTGGATACATCGCCTTTCGCCCAGGTTTCTTAAGAAAGGTTAGCACAACAGTCACGACAATAATGACAATAAACAATGCGACTACGGCAACCACTGTCCACATCCACAGCGACAAGACAGTCCACCGTGAATGCGGGAGGTCTCTAGTTGGTGACGTCACTTCAGGAACTGGCGCTTCAAACATCCGGGCGATGTTCGACATCTCAGAGTGGAGACCTTCACTGTTTGTGACGCGAGCAGCCAGATATGCGGTCCAGTCGGAGGAAGCATCGCCTTGTGGCAAGACGACAGAGGTAGGCAGAGACACTGCCACATTGTGCTTGCTGCCGGATGGAAGTGGGCTGAGGTCTCCATCCAACACGCAGGCTTCGGTGATTTCTGCCTGTTTCTCGAAGTCCGACAGGAGTGCGTCAGAGTTGTTGCTGACTCGAATCACCACCGCAGAGGCTGTGAGAGAATTTAACGGTCGCGGTCAGAAAGCGCATTTCTTGATGGATGGAGAATGATTGAGGACTAGCTCCGAAAGTCCAATTTCTAGCGAGGATTTGTCACAAGAAGATATTAGTGGGAAGTGAATAATCGGACCTTTTTAATTTTTAGATGTGAACTAGATGGTTTAGTCTTTCACGAAGCGATACGCTTAATACAGTTAAACATCCATACATGCTCTTCTGTTCTATCTGTTTTATTTTTTTTTGCCTTTTCTCAGGCAACTCATACTTAGTGCTGCTGACGGTCTGTACATTATGCACAAAACCACCTATATTGTTGGACACCAGCCTAGAAAATCGCGGCAAACACTGCCATTTAAAGCGGAAAACTGGGCTAGTTGGTGATGTTTAGATTCAATGCACATGTTAACTAGCGCTAAAGACAAGGACAGAAGAAAGAAAGACGGACACCACGAACGCTAGCGTTCGTGGTGTCCGTCTTTCTTTCTTCTGTCCTTGTCTTTAGCGGTAGTAGCGTTCCTGGTGTCCGTCTTTCTTTCTTCTGTCCTTGTCTTTAGCGCTAGTAGCGTTCGTGGTGTCCGTCTTTCTTTCTTCTGTCCTTGTCTTTAGCGCTAGTAGCGTTCCTGGTGTCCGTCTTTCTTCTGTCCTTGTCTTTAGCGCTAGTAGCGTTCCTGGTGTCCGTCTTTCTTTCTTCTGTCCTTGTCTTTAGCGCTAGTAGCGTTCCTGGTGTCCGTATTTCTTTCTTCTGTCCTTGTCTTTAGCGCTAGTAGCGTTCCTGGTGTCCGTCTTTCTTTCTTCTGTCCTTGTCTTTAGCGCTAGTTACCATGTGCATTGAATCTAAACAAACACTGCCAGTTTACACGGCTGCCGCCAATTTCCGCCAAGCGCTAAACACTCAAAAACATTGTGGGAATTTTGAACGTTTAATACATCCAACTGATCTCCCATGGCCACCTGAAATAGTCGGTTTTAGAGCGCGAAACATTTTATAGCCCATAGTGCGCAGCGAGGAGAAAGAGCCGGCCATGATAATCCCCATGTTCCTCCAGATTCTCCCTGCGCTCCCTAATCTTCTCTAAACATCGTCATTGAGGCGAGCGTTGCTTGCTACCGGCGTTCTCTGCAGCGTGCTTTTGTTTAACTCTTCCAGTCGACATTAATGATTTGATTAAGAAAAAGTACTTTGGACCTAAGCAGCATATCCAGACAACAAGAAAGCCAATTCGTTAGCCTTAACACAGAAAAAACCCACGGCAAACTTTTTAGACGCATGTGCAGAACTTTTTATAAACCCTCAAAATTTTTGGAAACTCTAGCATTAAAACAGCGGGTTTTGTCACATCAGCAGCGTACGGACAATGGGAACATTTTTTATACAAAAGACGCACATCACTCAAGTAATCCAGAAAGAAAGTACATATCGCAGATTGCGAAATCTGACGATAAAATGGCGAAGTTCCCAATATGCACAAAACTGCCAGTTCACTATATATATCCGTCAGTGTACAGTCAGGCCGGAATGAAACGTGAACACGCATACGCCGTACTTTTCTATTTTGCAGCGAGATATTTCTTCACAACCGGTTTATCAATAAGTGCTTCAGTAGACCTTTTACCCGGACACATGAATCAGGCTAGTTGTACATTGAAGCTGGAAGTGTACAAGTAAGGTATTTGTTTGTACATTGCAGCTTAAAGTGTACAAGTAAGATATTTGTTTTGCACATAGGAACTGTTCCCGTTTCATTCAGGCCTGAATGTACAAGGCGCCTTGAAGGGATAATCACACGGATCACTTCACGGCAGAGCTTACTCACTCCCCCGTCTCCGCACCACGTGATATATCGAAATCCTGGGCAGACCGAAGAAGCGCACGTACAGGCCCTTCTTATGTTTAAGTTCTAAAATAAGTTAAGTTATTAAAATAAATAAGAAGTTAACGGAGATGCTCATGAGAGCGCCTTCAGTAACCATGACCTGTGCTCCTCATCAACCTCCTTCCGAGCCATTGTGAAAAAGAAAAAAGCCAGCGCCCACCTTGTCCGTTGGTCAAGTGTGCTCCCGGCCATGTCCAGGTCAGTTGCGCCAGAAACGTGTCGTTGGCGCCGCGGCGAACTTCCGTAACGGACAAGTCCCGGATGTCCCCTGGCGGCACGTCCTTTTCAATGAGGTTCGTGGTTACTCGGAAGGCCCCCGCAGTCGCCGACCTCTGAAGAGGGCCCACTGCTTCCCCGGCAAGCGACGCCGCGTTCGTGGCTTCGGCGCTGTTGTCAGCGAGGGCGAAGTCGCTGAACAGGTACTCCGCCGTCGGAAGAGGACCGGAGCCTGCGAATGTTTCCAATTTATGCAAAAAAGAACACACACACACACACACACACACACACACACACACACACACACACACACACACACACACACACGCACACGCACACGCACACGCACACGCACACGCACACGCACGCACGCACGCACGCACGCACACACACACACGCACGCACACGCACACGCACACGCACACGCACACACGCACACGCACACACGCACACGCACACGGGACAGTTACGACTATGTAACGCGAGATTCAGGGATAGCTGTTTAGGCGTTTAGTCACGTGACCACTGGTGACGTGATGCACCCCTGCACTGGCAGGCGGCTGTTCCAGACAGGGCCACCGGTAGGCTTATACGGCGCAGGCTGACCAGTGGCACAACTGGTGGTTGCTGGCGCATCCACCGTTACGCCGACGCCGACGCGCAAGCCAGGGACGGGCGCCTAACAGCTATCGCTGTAAAATTTTTCTAAAATATTTTAAATTTACTACTCCCTCAAGCGCGTCGAAGAAGAAGCGTAGTCTTGAGTAAAAGAAAGAATAACATGGCAACACTAACATGACAAACACTAACAAAATAAAAAAAAACGAAATACAGTAACATGAAACGAACATCAAGAGATGGGCATGACCAAGAGGTTGCTGCAAAGAAACAAGTTACGTTTTAACGTCATCTATGCTTTAATCACTCAAGTGGTAAATTTAAATTCTAGTAGACAATGTTGGCTATTATCTCGAATTATTTAGTTAAAATTAAAAACTAATTTCGAAATAATCTTGGAAAAACTGCGAAGCTGTTGCGGTCACATAAAGTAATGTGCCCTTTTCAAAGGCAGAATTAAACTCGCTTCAATGTATACCGGTGGTTTTGTTTTAGCGTTTGCAAATTTTATTCTAGAAACTGTGAGAGATATGTCGCTCGGGTCTGCGCAGGTAGGTTGCACAACAAGATGGACAGTAGGTGTGTGATATATATGAATTATTAGGCAAACATTTATATAAATTAACTAAAAACTTCATTATTTATTGTTTTATGGGGCATTGTTATGCTGTACATTGAAGGCTGGCAAAATCGATGGTGTGCCTAGTTTCTATATTACTTTATCAGTAATGTGATTGGGTGTGATTGGGCAATGAGTTGGGTTTACCGCGTATCACATTATTAGAATATTGTCGCTTGTTTGACTAATACTGAAAATACAGAAGTGATTCTGTATTTTATGACGTAGAAGCAGTTAACGATTTCTGCGATGATACTATATGCAGGGACAGAATTTTGTAAATATGCAAGGCGGGAACGCAACTCTACGAGCTTTGAAATGCGTCATTTTGAAATTCATTATTTCGAGCCACATCCCCGGTAGAGAAAATTTAGAAGCCGGGCTCAGCTTCCATGTTGACGGCTGTGAGTTTCTCAGTATAACGTTGCCTCTTAAAATCAACCTTGAAAAGGCTCATAAGTTAATTTCAGTAATTAATCGTCTAAATATTCAGCCCTATCACGTACATAATAAGGCAGGCACTTACCTTCAATGAAAATACTTGCACTCGTGCGCCGCGGAATACACGTGTGAACCTCACAGGCAAAAACGAGTTTCTCAGAGAGCAAATCAGATAAATCTTCATCTCAGTTGCTCCGCCTACACCGCTTGCGCGGTCTGCACATGTGATATCCGATCTGTACGCTACTCTCCTTACATTCTACTATATCCTTATTGCATTCTGTCTGTCTGTGTGGTGCTTCGTCCATTGTTTCGTAACTATAACAACGCACTAAGGACATCAAGCATAAATTAACATTCAGATACTATATCTCCGTATTTATACAAACGGCTTGTTCTTCGTGAGAAGCGAGGCATTATCTTAGGAATAGAGCGAGCGTAACATTGTAATTCACCTCCAGTGAATTAATCTCTAAAACGCTGAACAGTGCGGGTTAGCAGACTCACCGTCAGAAGGGCTGAGTTCCATTGTGGCGAACGAGCTTCCAGAGCCACACGCAGGGTACGAAAGCCGTGTCGTGTTTTGGCTCGAGACGTGGCACATGACAGAGTATCTTCCCGGTCCTGTGAACCCTGTGAAGTAGCCGCTGTATGTGCCGTCATTTCTATGAACGTCCGGATCTGGTGGAAGGATATGGCGTCATAACATGAATGAATGAATAAACTTTGTTCCTCGTCATAGCGAGTGGAGACTGGGACTAGAGGTATCAAGGACCTGACGAAAGGTCTCAGTCCCTACAGTAAACAGTTTCGACAGCAGTGATAACTGAATGATATACATATAAAAGACAAAAATACAGAATTTACAGAAGTACACCCATGTTGAAGTTATGTGTATTTACACATAACGCAGCCACAATGCACACATAGCCCAACTGCACTCTGCATATTCATTTTGAGAACGGATGCAAATACAAACAGAAAAGGAACAGCGTCGAAAATGAACATCAGGGGGAAGGAGTCTGCAGCTGCAGCTTGATAATTTCCTAGGGATAGTGTGTGTTTAGGTCAAGTTGTGCAGTGGGAGTACCGTAAAGCGTTTTGTCCTAAGGCAACGAAGCACGGCTTTGTAATCTAATCGCACGGGCTTTCAGAGTATTGGAAATTCGGAGGCATATAATGCAGATCCACGAAAGTGGTTCTGGAGCTCTGAGACTTAGGCATAACTTGTCTTCTAATTTTAACATGATTACGAACATGTGCACATCGCGTTCGTAACTGCACCACGACAGTATTGTTGATAAGGTCGCGCAAAGTGTTTATTAAGAATGGTCAAGTAATAAACTATCTCTTCAACTAAGCTTATGAACACCTATCCAGCAGTCATTGCAATTCATGCGACAGTAAGTATTATTTAAGAGGGTTGCCTCCATGGGTACAAGCTTAACAAAAGAAAAATAATGGCACGCATTAAGTAGACAAGAGGCAGAAAATGCTGCTGAGTGTTAAGTGGCAGTTAGTTTCGCTGAGATCTCGTGAGCGAAAGAAAAGTGCACCTCAATTATATTTTCTGCATCACGGGAAAGATTTGATTGTGGGATTCATCTTTCTGCTTAAAACGTGAATTATGCTCTATACTAAGAATAGCACGCTTCATGCATTTTTGTCGAGTCGCGCTAGCAGTTCGCGCTTATAGGTATAATGTCCCGTGAAGATTGCATGAATGCCTAAATTAATGAGCACTTGTGCATCTCACACGTGTGAAAGTTGTTAACAAGCTTATTTAATTGGTGAAAGTTTGTTGCTGCATTTTTCAGCGTAGACTGCAAGGAACATTTTGCCAGTAGAGGTTATCTGAGGATTACGCCCCCTCTACTTTCAAAGCCAGTCGCATGACTCGTTTCGACCTGGAATTGTTTTGCACGCCTCTGTTCGCTTACTTGCCGATAAGTGGCGCCACTTACATAAGGGGATGGCATACGTCCTATGCAATGTTTTTGGCGCGGTTTCCGAATGTAGTTTTGCAAAACGGCGCCTAACATTCCAGAGAACGTAAAAAATTTTGCAACCTGAGACGTGTTCTCTCTCTCTCGCCCAGCGCATGCGGTAAAAGTACTAAAGCTAGCGAGGGGGACAGCGTAAGGAAGGGTGTTGGAAGAGGGCTTAATCTGCTAGAAGCGGTTCATCTGGCTCGCATTGAAATCGAGAAGCAGTTGCTAAGCAGACCGATGCGTACCGTGCCCGTCGTCATGAAGCCGCACCGTGGACTTGTGAGGCGGTATCGGGCCGATGACTTCTGCAAAGACTTCAGCGTCCAGCACAACCTTGCTCCCCTTGGTAACATCAGCGTATATCTTCGCCTGGCACGATGTGTTCACCACGGGTGTGTCGACTTTGCACGAAAGTCGAATCGGCTCGTCGCTGGCATTTCGGGCTTCCGATTTGACTTGAACGTTCACACTTAAGTTGCCTCGAGTGGAGCTTTCTACGTGAAGCGTCCAAATTCCTGCCTTTGGAATCAGTGAACCATCAGTCAGGCAGTAATGAATAAATGATTCAACGAAAGACATAACACTCACTTCGTCAATCACTCAGTTAGTCATTTAATCAATAACTGAAGCTACGAATTGATGGTTCAAATAGTGGTTTGGTGGTTATGTTAGTCAATCAATATCGCCACATGACGTGATCAGTGGGATTGCTCTCGTTCGGCAGGATTGACACCCTGAGATGTAAAAGAATCGCTGCGAAAATCTTACACACATCGGCTTGCACATCCCGCTCTTTTTCAAAATAGAGCATAGCTTATGTGCCACTTCAATAATGACGTATTTAAATCTCATAGAAAGAGGTCCGCAACGTTTCACTGTAGAGCAAAGCTTAACAATGAAACAGTTCGACTGTGTTTCATGTGTCTGTCTATGTTGATGCGTCCCAAAGTTCATGCTGGCCCAAAGATGAATTCATACCAACTTCACACCAACCATTTTACAAACAGAGGTTTCGGTGCTGTTTTGTGTAGAAATGCGCTGTCCTCTTTCTAGCTACTTTTAGCTTGACCTAACATAAAGGGAAGTATTTCTTGCACCGATAGAAAGTCACGACAGTCGTGCACAATGTTGAGCATTGTTACTGCAGGCGCTAATTTAACTGAATATGCATTATCACTGTCCTCTTATTTCTCGGAAAAGCAATCACTGGGACGAATTGGCCATCGGTGTTCAGTCTTCTGGCCTAAATTGTAAACTTTGCCTTAATGCCTAAAGAACTTTTAAACTCCTAACCAACTCATAGGAAGCCGAACAGCGTTTGAAGTCCTTAGTCCTCCTTCGCAACTCCACAGGCACCATTACGGTGTCCACGCATCCTTCTTGGCGTGTCTTTCTTTTTTGAGAAGTGATCCTTCTCCGCTCCTCTCCCCCCACAACTACGTGATACATCCAATCACATGACTCGACGGCTAACGACAGGGCTCACACTGAATACTTTCTCCACGTTCTGAAATCTTGGAAAGAGTGGGTTCCCCGGCTGACATACGCGCCGTCCAGGACAACCGAGACCTACCCTCAACTCTGCGAACTCGCGTGTATGTAGCTCCACTCCCGAAGAACATGCACTCGGACTCACAAAAGGGACGACGAAAGGCGCGAGTGGACTATCTGCGCCGCACACATCGACAGGCACAAAATGCTGTATACGTGGACGCAGCCACGTACCCCGATTCAACAAACGCGGTGGCGGTCGTCTTGGACACCAATTTCAAGGAAATCGCCAGCGCCTCCCTACGAAACTGCTCTCCCACAGTAGCAGAAACTGCTGCAATTGCCCTCGCAATCCAGCACGGCGATGCTACGGGAATTGAGTTAAAAATTATTACCGACTCCCAGTCCGCGTCTCGCCTCTTCCTCTCTGGCAGACTTCCACACTCCGTCGCTCCCATTCTGACTACCCCACAAGTTCAAAATTCCACATGCAAGCACCAAATCACTTGGACTCCTGGGCACGAAGGGCTCCGGGGAAACGAGGCCGCGGACAGTCTAGCTCGAGGATATACTAACCGAGCGACTAACCTCCCCGACCTCACCCCTCTCCCCTCTACGTACGGCGAGCGCCTCCTCCTTCTCCGATCACAAAGACAAGTCTGTCCCCCACCACACCGTAAGCTAACGGCGGCAGAGGCGAGGGAATGGCGACAACTGCAGACGAACACCTTTCCTAACCTACGCAAGTACCACATCATCTTCCCCGACAGATATGACAGCATCTGCCCCTGGTGTGGCGGAATTCCAACAACATATCATGTAACATGAGGCTGCTCCGGTCCCAAGCCCCCCGAACTAGACAAACATCACTCCGAGGAACAGTGGGAGTCTGCCCTGCTCAGCTCTGACTTGGCGACGCAGCGAAAGCTGATATCCCAAGCAAGAGCAACTGCGGTGGACATTGGGGTCCTGAAATAAGGACTCCACCCAAAATCTGTATTTTCGCCTCTCTATCCTACCTTTTTGGAATAAATGTTTTCTACTACTACTACTCCACGTTCTGACTGCTTTCGCAGCTGGCACATCGCCAACCCCTCGATTCGCTGTGCCTGACGTCAAATCTCACTCTCATTGGTTGACTGTGGTTTGACGTCACAACACTGATACGAGGAGCTGTGTTAGGCATTGTAGGCATTGTAGCCAATAGGCGGCGCTACCTGCTAGCACTCTGTGTATGTATTTAGCCTAATTTGAAGTTTTGCGAAAGAATAGCGTAAATACTGTTTTTTTTTTTCTGCTTTAAGAGCTTCCTGGAAACCAACGTCGTGTTCACACGTAGCTCACGGATACGAAGGCAACTTTGTAAGTTTGAAGGAATGGGCAGTATTCAACGGAATAGGTGTCGACTTGTGCTCATGCAAGCCCAATGTGCTGCGCCCCAAAATAGATGATAGCTAAAGTCGGTTACTTACCATCGCTTGTCCAGGTATGGAGAAAGATGAAATTGTGTTGGCGTATCTTTGGTTGCATGTATCACAACGGTTACATTTTGGGTCGACAAGCCAAGCAGTGAATATCGCAGAGGATTTGTGCTCGATATCCACAACCGTGTTGTTGCCGACTGTAGTGTCTAATGTGAATAGTATTTCCGATACCGTCGAGATATTTTGTTCGGTCCTCGTGACCTGAAACAAAATGGCAATCTTTGTTTAAAGGGACATTGAAGAGAAATATTGAGCAAAGTTACAGTGAGGAATTAGTTTCTCATGGTTACTAACATGTTATTTTTTTTTTAGAACAGAGCTTGGATAAGCAGATTTCGCAAAAGCGAAATACTGTAGCGATGTTACTCGAGAATGTCGGTAGCTGCGCTTGGTCAAGTAATTTTTTTATCGATCACGGTAAGCTAATAGGTACATTTCGACACAAAGTGCTATCGAGAAGGGAAACCAAAGTGGAGAGTGAAGGTGTAATGGGCAGCAAGTTCCGAACGTAAGCTAAGTGCTGTCAGGGACGCAGAAAGATGAGGTTCCAACATTTTGTCAACATGGCTTATCGGCATAAACAGCAGTTAACTGGGCTGCATAAGAAACTATAGTGGCACCCACTGTTGATAAGTATTTTAACAAAGGGCCAGCTGGACGGCGGGACTAGCTCGGAGAGTTGTGTATCATTTAAATTATATAACACCACCCGTGTTTCCAGGAAGTCCAAAGGCAAACGGAAACCTATTGTTTTGTTTATTTGCTCACAAACGCAGTAGAATTTTCGCGCGAACGAAAAAAAGGCAGTGTTCCTGAAACGTGATCTGTCAGTCTAACATAGCTTCTGTTTCTATTGATATTCCCGGTCACTGTATCTTTTAAGACAGTTGCGCATGTTTCGAGAGCTTGCTCTTCAATTATGAAGCCACTCTACAAAAATACCAAACTGTCTTTCTTTAGACGCATTTTATTTTATTCATGAATTCACAGAAATCTTATAAAAGCGTTCTTTGTGAATGGGATTAATTTAACGACACATTCAAGTTAAATAACTTAGTACTGTTTTACAGTTCAGCCCTCAGATGCTTCCAAGACGGTGGAGTTTTACTGCCTGGCTGATACAAAAACTAACTTCATGAAAAAGCTCACTATTTAAATCTCTGCGCACAATGTTTTAACCCTGTACCATCATACAAAACTGGCAGTTGTAATCAACTGTCCAGGAAAAGCAGGATGCTTTGTAAAAAATTGGAAAGGGAAAACTAATTTTTATATCGCACAAGCACTTCAAGACTAACTATGAACCTTTACTATACTTAATGCTCAATTGCACTAACGATCATCACCAAATATTCAACTGTGTGACAGAATCCTTGTGAACTGAACCTTGAGTGAAGACTATGAAGCAATAAATACAAGCATTCAAATAAAGAAAGAATACCTATCGTATGAAGCAAAGTATAGGTATTCGCTTCCAAACTTAGTCAAAGAGAAATGAATAAAATTTTTGCAATACATGGTACCCGAGTGTCGTTTACTTCCAATAATCCAGAAACCTTTACAGCTAAGCAAGAACTAAATTCATTTCATCTCGCAGACCATTCTTATTTCCGAAAGGAATTTTCTCACTTTTCGGTTTTCCCTACACTGCGTCAATGCGCGTTATTAGGATCCATTCGGCGGCCCCAAAGAATATGTAACATCTACTGAGGAGGAACAGTAAACAGGCGCTCAGGACGTACCAGGACAGGCCTTAGACCGCTGTCGATTTGGGCGGTGGTGGACTGAACAAACGCCTGGCACATATCCAAAGCCACACCCCCTCGAAGATCGGCGAAGGCGTACGATCTGCCTCCAGTGGCAAGAGCCAGATCCTCAAGGCTGTTGTCAGCCGTGGGCCCAAGTGCCAACGTAGTGACTTCGACGCTGGCGTTGACGACCGATTCCAGGACATGTTTCACATAAGGGAGCTGATTCTCATTTCCGTCACTCATGAGAACTACGATGGCCCCTTCCGGCCCTTCTTTGGTAGTGTTCAGCACCTGCGACGAAACAGTGTCAGTACCACTCACGCATGTTCGGAGCAATGGTGGATGCAGACTGTCGACGTATGACGCGTTGCGACCGCATGGACCCCAGCTCGTTAGGGGTGGGACCACCCACGCTTTAGGCGGTGCATGCAATGTGTATGTCGCATACAGGCGGTGTTTCAATAGAAGCCAAATCATGACTTGTGTGCTTCCAGATTTTTGAAACACTTCAGTAAAATAGAAAAAATGCAAGTAAGTGATGTCGTTCTAAAAAGAAAAACGTAAAACAACCCTAATGTCACTTCGCCCATATTGTCTTACGCGAAAGAAAGAAATTTTACATCTTGAAGTTTTTGACAGGGACTACGGAAAAACACGCGACTAACGCAAGCAATCAAGCACAACTTTAAGAAAAACGGTCCTCGTCTCATCTTCTTTCGGCATCTCTGCCTTTTGCCTGGCTCTAGATTTTAAGGTTTTTAATGAACCGACGCTATCAGCGAGCAGTTTTACTATTAGAAATCGAAAACTCTAGTGCACATGAACATGCGAACAATGGGCGTTTACTAGGCGTACGCAGCGAAGTCACGTTATCTGCAATGGACCGCACAGCGTCAGCTTTAAGGGGCACTAATTATCAGCTAATATGCTGTTTTAATAGCTCTTAAGAATAAATATACCCCAACTCTATTTCACTAAGGCTTTGTCGAAACACCCACCAATTGTGTTTTTATCAACCGCCCCTAAGGCTGGTTTCGTTGGCACTAGGTATCGGTCCACATTTGGGCCTCGCCTTCGTGACTGATTTCAATCGAATTTTGGATGGCTTAGCCGTATCAGTTAGGCGGCTTCCCCGTGTTAGTCATGAGCCTGAGCCCGTCATCAATTGCTGCCCCACTGCTCAACCAGGGAAGATGTTAGGAGCTTACGATAGGCTATGCGAGATAAAATAGGTTCTATGTCTGCGTCACAGCGTTGTAGAAGTCACTGGGAGCTTATTCTATAAGCTTTTCATTTTAAAGTGACCATTTTGGCTTTCTAGCGTCTGGGGAAAACGGCCCGACCATTGGGTGGTTGGTGACCGGGTGTCACTATAGGCTGGCATTGACTGCGATATGTAGCCAATTGGGAGGCGCATCGCAGAGCTCGGCCAACAGCAGACGACCGGACCTGGCCACTGGCTGCCATTGGCTGAATATGCAGCCAACGAGGCGGTCCGATCGCCTTCTACCCAATGACCGCGTCGCTTTCCATGGACTCTTGAAAGCCGCGGGTATGCCTGAGTGACCAAACCAGACGGACACGAAATGGCGATTTTAAAACCGGCAACTTATAGAATACGGCCTCAGGCATCGTGTCACAGCTCCAACCCTGGCACCACACATACAAGCACTTGGCATCTGGGCCGTCGACAACGCACGCTATAGCCGTCAGTGTTCTGGGTAGCAGGTGACACGCCGGAAAAGCAGGATTCCTTGCGTTTTGCCGGAAAATCGGAAAAGGTTTGTAAAAAAAAAAAATAATGTCTACCGTGAACGGCTAGCTACAAACTTCTGAGTAGTATGAGCGCATAACTATAACAGCTGAGAAGTCACCTACTATATTTAAATCTACCGGCTTACTAAATTGCACACATCTCTTGTTTCCTAGCGCCAGCCGCAGCTGATGGTTTTGAGCCGCAAAAATAATCTCTTTGCCTCGAAACTGTGTTCCTAAATTATTCCTGCTTTCGTTTTAGTGCGAAAGCGCTAGTTAACGAGGTCAAACCGGCTCACCAGTTCGTGTGAAGCTTGACCTTGAGGGTGACATTGGGCAAACCAAAAATAAATAAAGTATTGCCGCGACTCGGATTCGAACCCGCGACGACGCGAACACATCAGCTGCGCTGGTCACTGCACAAGAGCGCTAGACAATTACCTCATTTTTTTTTCTTCATTGCATGAATATAGCGCCGAAAAATAAAATCTGAGTATGATTATGCCGCAAAACACCAGGCTGCGTAATACGAGCCTACAGCCCACCATACCCCTGCGCGACCCCACCTTCCAGAACATCAAAAACCTGGGAGGCACACACATACATCCAGATAGGGGAGCCAGCTAGGCGGCTCTTGCAGGGTAGCATATACTCTCCGCACCAAAGCGCATTGTTCACGAAACAAAGATTTCGACTACCGTGGTGATTCGGCGTGGCGGTCCATCTGGCGGCTCTTCCAGACACTAAATAGCCCCAGCAACATAAAGACAACGTTGCGTCGACAACGTTGCGTCAGAAACACAGCATTAGAGCAATACGCGTTGACGTTGACAGCATTGATGGAGAAACGCGAGACTGGAGCATAGGTCGCCGGCGTACATTGCCGCGAGCGTGCACCGATCTTTACACATAGTATTCTCACTGTTCGGCAGGTGAACTCTGAACGCATCGAGTGAACATAGCCAGCGAGTGTTTTCACTAACGAGCTATTAAAACGCTGTCTGCCCTGTTCGAGGCACTGCAGAAAAGATATTGACGTGATATGAGCGCTTAAACCTTAAGCTTTCTGCTTAACACTGTTAATGGCTGACAAAAGTGCTGCATACCTGCAGAGCGAGTTGGAGTCCGCACCCAATGCATGTCCAAGAGATGTGCTTTAACCGCCTCACAACGTTAAGGAAGCCTTCGCGCGAGGCGGAGTTCACCGTGGTCAGGTTGTAGGCAATGTTTGCGGTCCCGCTGAACGTAACGATGGCCAATCGCAGGGAGCCTTCCGGTATGTCCCGAATGTAGCGGGATGTGGCCTCTTTCAGGAAGCCTAACCGACCCTCATTCTGAAATGAGAATACGAATGAGACATAACCTTAGAACAGGGATTGAACATGGGGGCGAGAAAATACAAAAGTTATTCTGTAATCCTATGCTGTACTACAAATAAATGACAAGAGCAGCACTCAGTCCTTGGCAACATTTTTGTACTGTGAATCCACTAATCTGTTTAAAAAAGCGCCCAGGAAATTAAGAGACCAAGAAGTATATAAACGGAAACAGACAAATCACGCTTGAACTAGAGCGATGTAAGAAATTTTTAAAGTCAGACATTTCGGATACTGCTGTTATGCACAAACCTTTTTTTCCCTCCGTTTTCTATGTTTATTGGCTTATTAAATGACTTAAAGGAGCGTCTCATATGCGCCAATTTGGTGGTTGCAAGTGATGAGTGTCTAGAATTTTGGGCGCTATGTATCCTATTCAGACTAGGCGTTCCAATCGTGGTACCCAAAATATTTTACAGTCGTGGGTTCATCAAATACATATATGAGTCCACACTCTGTGCTAACAGGTCTCTATTCTTCTAGGAACATAAAACAGAGTCTTCTAACATATATATTAAAATACATACACAGGCATGAAAGCACACATTCGACAGAGGTCTGTCTGGTTGGGAAGGCCAATCCGGCCCAAGTGAGAAAAAGCTCCAACCAAGAATGCGATAGGACCACGTTTCGGAACCTACTCGGTTCCTTCATCAGTTGCAACTGTGGGCGAGTAGCAGCTTGGGTTTTTAATCCCTCTTATAGTTAGCCGGCGGGTAACTGACCGTCGAGGATATATGGCTCTGTCAAACGTAAACCGTGAGTATAGGAGGGAGGAGGCGTTCTGAGGGAGCGGGTAACATTCCCACTTCTGTGTTCACATGCCTCGCAGAGCTCGGCCAACGCGCTTCGATGCGTGCTCATTTGTCTGACAACAGCTTTGTGCCACTTCATTCTTTCGTAGAAATTCTTGGTTTCACCAACGTACGATGCCGAGCACTCCGAGCAGAGAATTTTGTGTGCCCACTCTTACATTCACTGTTTACGCCCAGTCACCCACAGGCTAACAATACGAGGGCTTAAAAAGCCTGGCTGCAACTCGCCCGCAGTCACACGTGATGAAGGAAACAAGCAAGTTCCTAAACATAGTGTTATCTCATATTTGGGTGACGTCCTTATCTCAACTTAATTCAATGTGCAGGCATACTGCATGCTTAAATTAAAAATAATTAAATGGTCCATTAGGTCAACAGAATGGATCGAAATGGAAGGGAAAGTAGCAGAATAATGCAGATAGTCAGGTGGGAGCAATAGCTTAGGAAGTTTGCGTGGATAAAGTTTTAGCACTTTGTGCAAGGCAGGAGTAATTGGAGGTGAACGGGAAAGGTCTTTGTCCCGCCTTGGATTTATTTATTTATTTATTTCCAAATACTACAGGCAGCAGTGCTGCCCAGGCACGAGAGGGTTACAAAAGGTAATTTTGCAAAGAACGCTCAAAGGTATTAATGTTAGCACATTCAACAATCGAAGCAGACAGGCGATTCCATTGTTCGATTGTGCATGGGAAAAAAAATTTTTGGAACTGCTTAGTCCTGGCATTGTATGGCCTTATCACTTTCAGTGTGTGGTTCAGACTTGATGCTATTTGTGATGCAGAAAGTAAATACGAATCACGTGACAATCCTGTTTTGTTATGGTATAGTAAGTGCAAAGATTTTAAACTGGCAATCTGTCTGCGCATCTGGAGCGGCTCCAACTTATGCTGCCTCGGCATTTTAATAACCGAAGAATGTTTCCGGTAATCGGATGAGATGAACCTGGCTGCATGACGTTGGATGCTGTTCACCTGCTCGATGTTTTTTGCATGGTACGGATCCCACACAACAAAGGCGTACTCTAGGACTGGTTTTAGGCTCGATGGGGACCCTTTTAATTTCTTGCGTAGGTGGCATAATTTCGTGAATGATTTCGGGCATATATCATTGAGATGAGTTGTGCTCATAGTAATGATAGCGACGACGATTGCTACCGGGTGTCATGACAGTGGAGCTGCCTAGACGGCTCCTCACAGTTCCCCAATTTGTGCCTTACAGTGTAATCATGAGTAGAAACAACGCAAACCAAGAGCTTAAGTTTACAACTGTCTCTTTCTGCTCCTTCAAAAATGTCTTTCGCCCTGACGACGCTCACGCTCATGCTCTGGGAGACGTCAAGAACCAGCACCACCCGTTGAGGCAGATCTCGGATCCTTTCCTCGAACGATACCGAAATTTGCTTTGCCATGTCCGCTTGTGGTAACCTGCATATTTGTTTGGAAACGAAAAAAAAATAATGAACGCGTGATTAAGGTCATGTTACTCAGCGAATACAGGCAATGAACTTGTAGCGCTCGGCGAATGTTTCTAAAAGTCTTAGACTAACCGTCAAGCTTCTCGGTCTACAAAGCCACATGCTAAAAGCCAAACGATGTTTGTTCCCATTCCTGACTTCTTTCATTAGGAAATGTTTTTCATTTCTTGTTAGCAATTTGAACGAATAAAGATCATATAACCCATTTGCCCGATTTAACACGTACAAGTGAAAAAATAAATTACCTGCTGGCGAATGCAAAGGGTGAGATTTCGCAGAACGCGAAAACATTTTTCTGTAAGACATCCAGAGAAAAATATTACTCTATTAGCTGCAGCTTTAAACTGGTTGCATAAGCAGAAAAAGCTTCGCTCTGATTTGCGCGGCCAAATGAACTTTTTTATGTGCTAGTTCAATGATCTTGCAGCCCGTTGTTGCTGAAGCCTTGCTCAAAAGTTATAAACACATTTCGTGTGCCTGTAGAAGGTCATTTATCTTTGCTAGACCGTTGCAAAACCGGACCTATGCTGTGCAATGGACTCAATGAAGAACCATAGGTGGTCGCAATGGGTCAAGATAACTCCACTATGGCATCCCTCACAGCCTGTATGTAGCTTCCGGATGTTAAACACCGCACCCACATATAATAAAACACATTAATTGAGAAGCTCTGCTGCTATAAATTAATGCGAAGCCCTCTACTACGGAGTCTGTCATAACAAGTATGCAGTTTTGGGACAATAAACCCCATATACTGCATACTTCACCAGTTGTTGATTGTTGCTGCACATAAATAACTCTGACACTCTACGTGAGGCAACAGATTTAAGAGCATAAGGATAAAGTAGTGGACCATTATTATACTTTCGCTTGCTCCCCCGCTACCAACGATGTGCGGCGGATATATAGGCTGCGACAAGGAAATACGGAGTGATTCGATAAAATTGGGAAAAAAATGGCCAGGCTTAGCTTGATTAAGCCAAGAATGCGTTGCATATCTCGATGTAGTTCCGTGCTGCTCCGTTGACTCGATAGGCTATTGACTCGATCGCCATTGAAACTGCCCGTGTAGCAGCGCTCGATCGCCTTTGAGTCGATAGACTATCGGTTCGAGGGCCCTCGAAATGCCCGTGTGACAGGGGTATAAGACTGTCCCGGCGAAGGAGCGCAGCTCTTTTATTCATATGCCGTGACGTCAATCATAGCGCAGCGCCCCTAGCGGGGGGAGCGGGAGTCAGGTGGTGGCTGCGGCCGCGCGCGACCGCGCCAGTTGGGGCCCAGCTTTTCCTCCGGCTGTCGTGACGTCACGTCACGTGGTTGCGCTAAAGGTCAATGGTGGCTGCCCGGCCGCGCCCAAGGGCTGAACTGAGTGATTGCAATATGCAACGCATAAAAAAAGGCGCAATGCACACCGCTTTACCAGCAGCTGTAGAAATGTTTACACACCCTTTGAAGTCTTCGTTACCGGCGATGACTTCCCACGTAGACTTCCCCTTGCACATATAGTTTTGCTTGTTAGGAGCATAGGGATTGTGCTCGCGATCTCCTGTTCCCGCTTCGCAGAATTGAGTAACCTGCAAAATACACCGCAATGCCGATGTATACGATTTTATCTGCAATAAGATCACATGACTGTGCCGGACGCACCAGGGGGACTGAAAGTTGGTTTGGTTTACGGGGTTAACGTCCCAAAGCGACTCAGGCTATAAGGAACTAAGAAAAGCGTCGACCCAGTTAAAGAGCAGTTCCAGAAGGTATTCACTGTACCCATCTTGTTTTTCAACTTGGTCTAAAAGTAGCTAGGCCTCTCCTCTTTGCTTTGACGATTACTCGTACACGTAAAAATGCTCACATTATTCCATGAGTAAAACCAAGAAGGCGCTTACACGAAGAGCTGGCCGTTTCTGTTCTTGCTCCTGCGCATATATCAAATTCCGCACGGGCATAAGTTTTCAGATGCCCCGTAGTCATCACGATGATTCGTATATAGAAACCATCTAGGCTTGGTCTGCACTAACAAACTTTGCGTACATGACTGCTGTGACTAGCGATCGAATTTTCGAAGGTTACAAGTCAATTTCTTACGGAGAATAACTTTATTCGGGTTTTAGAGACCAATGGCAAAGCTGAATCACAGAGAAAAAAACAGGCTTCTCTGCCTATTAACGATTTCTCTCTCTAAGTATAGAGTCGTCTCCGAGCACAGCTGTGCATCGTCCATTCCCAGGTTGAGCCGCGTTGAATTCATGTGGCGTAACCAAGAGGTAGCTGCGGTGGGTGGTTGGTTCGAACCCCGTCGGTAAAACTAGTACGAGCTTCCCCACTGCTATGCACTTTGTCGAAACTGCGTAGACACGGCAGCGCACCCAGCGGGCTAAGCCCAGTTTGCAGCGACCTCACAGCTTGATGAAGGTGGCAGCCGTCGGTCAGCGGTACGCGAACGCAAGCAAACCTGGATGCGTTGTCACTGGGCGCGCGCTCGAGAGAGGACAAGCAACCCTTTCGGACCTGCGTGGCGACCGCTGTGGTAGCCGAATAACGAGTGTGTATGGAAGATAATAAAGAGTGGCCTATACTCTGTAGGTTTATGCGTGTTTCTCTCAATTCTTCGCATCAGTATATTGCAAAATCGCAACATTTTCACATTTGCACTCAAAACTGGCATTCCTGAGTATAGTAATCGTCCATCGAGTTTCTTGGGGGCTGAGACACCTGCTTCTATTTTCTTTCCTATGTGCTTCCCAGAGCACAGTGTTACGGGCAGTTCCAGAGACATTCAATTGCTTTAGATTATTAATCGTTATGCTTAAGCCTAATAATCACTGTTGTACTTACCAGAGAAGAAAAACTCTAGAAGTGACCCCCAAAATCAGCAACACTAAGGTAAACTGCATCATCATCATCATCGTCATCATCATCATCATCATCATCATCATCAACCTTACTACACCCACTGCAGGGCAAAGGCCTCTCCCATGTCTCTCCAATTAACCCTATCTTTTGCCAGCTGCATCCACCATTTGCCTGCAAACTTCTTAATCTCATCCGCCCACCTAACCTTGTGCCTCCCCCTGCTACGCTTACTTTCTCTTGGAATCCACTGCGTTACCTTCAAGGACCAGCGGTTATCTTGCCTTCGCATTACATGCCCTGCCCAAGCCCATTTCTTCTTCCTCTTGATTTCGACTGGGAGGTCATTAACCCGCGTTTGTTCCCTCACCCACTCTCCCCGCCTCCGGTCTCTTAACGTTACACCTATCATTTTTCTTTCCATGGCTCGCTGCGTTGTCCTTAACTTAAGCTGAACTCTTTTCATTAGCCTCCACGTTTCTGCCCCGTAGGTGAGTACCGGTAATATTAAGCTGTTGTACACTGAGGGTAAACTGTATAGTGAGCGTTTACATAGATCCACACTTACATTAGCCAGGTACGGCATGAACATGATAGACGACTCCACGAGTGTGTCACTCGGCTGGAAGACATCAATCTTGCAGTCGTCGGTGAACTGGCAGTTTTTCTTGATCGAACAATTAGCTCCGTTAGGCAGTGTGGCCGTGAAACGCATTCTCGCCGAGCAGGAGTTGAGCTTGACCTGAAGAAAAAGCAATATTTTATTACTTCTAAATTCATTGATATCTTTGAATACATTTCATCGTTCGTGACACAGTGCTCACTTGCATTTGCGAAGAGGCTACGTTGAGGAAGATAGGACAACTAGGCACGTTACTTAGTTACCTAAACGAGCTCGGGGGCGTATACACGTGGTTGTTATAAAAACAGATTTCGCTCAAACTCGCGCCGTTGCCTTGACAACGTATGCTGCATGAAATGTGATGGGGCAGCAAGTTTTAGCCCATGCGTTTGAGCAGGGACTGGTTGTTACTAAATGTTTTTGTGAAGAAGCCAGAACTACACCCAATACTTATATTATCTCATCGAAGACACAGTCAATAATGAAAGAGGATAGCAATTTTTGATTGAATTCAGTTTAAAATAATACGACAAATCCGAAAAAATTGCAGCTAATCAACTGCTACACATAGAAGCTCGAAAAACGAAACCGCGCATGTCCTCTTATTCGTAATGCCATCTAACTGCTAACGAAATAATAATAATAATTGGTTTTTGGGGAAAGGAAATGGCGCAGTATCTGTCTCATATATCGTTGGACACCTGAACCGCGCCGTATGGGAAGGGATAAGGGAGGGAGTGAAAGAAGAAAGGAAGGAATAGGTGCCGTAGTGGAGGGCTCCGGAATAATTTCGACCACCTGGGGATCTTTAACGTGCACTGACATCGCACAGAACACGGGCGCCTTAGCGTTTTTCCTCCATAAAAACGCAGCCGCCGCGGTCAGGTTCGAGCCCGGGAACTACGGCTCAGTAGTCGAGCGCCCTAACCACTGAGCCACCGCGGCGGGTGCTAACGAAAGGAACGTTCTCTTTCCGGCAGGCATGTCTTCCGTACATTCCTTTTATCCGCTCTATATACTAGCAGATAAATTTAAGGCGAATGTTTGGTATTTTCACCATTTTCTTGCAAAACTGTAAATAACTGCGGCTGTTCTCGAGCACCTTACATAAAAGAATGCACACTGAATTTCAACTGACCACAACAATATTGAGTACCTGCACACTCTATAACGTGTCAATAAAAATTCAATTTATTGAGCTCGTTTGTTAAGAGGTCAAAATTTCCAGCAGGTAAATTGAATCTCACTTCATTTTGTTCGGCAATAACGCCTTGAAAGCTTAGCTTTTCTCTCATGAAACGCTCAATAAAACACTGATCAGTAGCGTTAGAAGTAGAATGCTTCAGGAGTATATACAAAGCATTGACTTGAAGCATTGAAAAATTGGTGCAAATGTGGAAAAGAAACGTTCCAGAGAAGTATAAGTGTACGTCAATCGTCGATTTCAAGAACCAAGTTGTATTTTTTCTCCGCTTTTCGTCCACTAAGGACTCATATCAACTAACATAACTTACCACTTAAACCTTAGCGTTTGCTTCGACCACCCAGAAATTGAGTCAATTCCACTGAAATTATTTTCGAAATGTGCTGTTATTAACGACTCACCACTAATACTAAACGGTACACCTTTCAAAGCAAGCATATAATCATGAGCACGCAGGTTTAAAACAGTTTATGATGGGTGAAATATATGACACACTGCCTCAAAGACGGATGCTGCGAACGTGTAGGTTTCTCTGTATTGAAAAAAAAATGAAAATTGGTTTTTTGGGGAAAGGAAATGGCGCAGTATCTGTCTCATATTTCGTTGGACACCTGAACCACGCCGTAAGGGAAGGGATAAAGGAGGGACTGAAAGAAGAAAGGAAGAAAGAGATGCCGTAGTGGACGACTCTGGAATAATTTAGATCACCTGGGGATCTTTAACTTGCACTGACATCGCACAGCACACGGGCGCCTTTGCGTTTCGCGTCCATAGAAACGCGGCCGCCGCGGTCGGGTTCGAACCCGGGAACTCCGGATCAGTAGCCGAGCTCCCTAACCACTGAATCGTGGCGGCTGGCCTCTTTATTGCCAAGAAGAGGTGTTTCCGAGTACAGTATATGTGCGCGAAATTCTATGAAAGGTAGTATTAATATGCACATCTGTCGTCGTTTGTAGACCAGTGATCAGAACAGAAGCCTAATCTGACAAGCAAGTACAATGGCCTCACTTCAACACGCTGTAAGGATTACACATGAAAAAGGCTGTGAAAAAATAAAGGACGGGACGGGCCCAAAAACTAGAAATTAACTGCACTGAGGCACAACCTTCGGCAGGTTGGTACATTTTTATGTATGTAAAAGACAGCCAACCCCTGGACCAGAAGAAAAAGGAGATGGCACAAAGCGACACGAGGCTTTAACTCTGCATTCACACACGACTGTTCAGTGTCGCAGGTGTATACCTGCCCGTTGATGCTGCAGTAAGTGAGGGGGAACTGGTCGTCACCCGGGCAACCGTATTCGTCAAACACTCCGTACCGGAAGTGGGCCCACTCGTGCACGAATGTGTATGCTGCGCATCCAAAAACAAAACAAAAATATTAAAGTTGTTTTATTTCCGAGACCCCGTCCTCGCACAGAGTGTGAAAGCATCCTACCAGGGTCACAGACAGTAGCCAAAGGCTAGGTTGCTTACCAACGACCAATAGCCGGGGGGCCTCTGTGAAATGCGCAAACAAGCTTACTCCAAAGTAGCACTATTCACCTCCCATGATCAGCGGAGCCGACTCACCTGTCTACCTTACTGAATTCCTATGACGCAGTCACGCTAGTCATTTATGCCACGAACATAATTGTTCATTACACTTAACACTTCCATACTTTCGTGGCCCGTATCAATATCGCTGTAGCACCTTTGACAGACTGCATACCTATTACTGTTCACTTATAACATTGCCTTTTCATTACTTCATTATTTGCAACATTAACCCCTTTTCTCCATCAAATTACATCCTTAAATAGTAGCGTAGATGTTACAGGCACGGTTACCTGCGCAACTACATTTAGCGTCCAATGACACCTTTCATTATTTTACTTCTTAGAATTGATGCAAACTGCTATGCGTCTTGATCCCAACATACCGCACTCTTAGCCTGTAGTCTTGAGAATAGAAAGCTAGATGCGCTTTCCTCTCACTGTTGATTAGCGGCACATTGCCGCTAGCAATGCGAGCAGCGAATTCAAGAGAGTTACTACTGACCTCGTCTATACCCCGACGTGATGCATTATGTTCGAACTTGCTGGGTCTGCCAGCGACGCAAGTTTCTGCCTCTCAAGCCAGACGGTGTTCTAAAGGCCATTCAACTACCGTCAAGATCATTCCAACATATCGGGATGGACTTGCTTAGACCATTCCCTATACATCCAGTAGTGACCATAGTCGCTACTGTCTACCTGACGCGCTACGTGGAAACGGCAGCTCTTCCAAATGGCATCGCCATCGATACCCTGTGGGGTTCCGGGGTGGGGTCCGGGCGGCTTTGAACCGTGCCAGCCGCGATTGAGTGGGGAGAACGTATTTATCTCCCCAATTCAACCCCACAACCCCCAGATTCTTCGCTCTTCAAATCGTCCTGCGTCACAACGTGCCAGAGGTTCTAATCACACACCAAGGCTGATCAGCTAATTAGCGTCAGGAGTATAGCTTCCCAAAATATCCGCATTAATAGTCTTCACCTTAAGAGAACAGAAGAAGGTCTGCAATTTCACTATGAGGGAAATGTAACTGCCATTTCCACCTACCTGGGTTCTTATATCTTCGTGGGCTGGTCGCTCTGACCTCGCCGAGGAAATCAGGTGTGATGTGAATGAACTCCCCTGGATCACCGCAAGCTCTGACCTGTTTCGTGAAAGGCCGGTCGCCGTAAGGGGGCACTGGGGGTCCAACGCGAACGTCACTCTTCTCGTAGCCTCTGGATGACACATGTCGGAATCTGCCTCCACTAGGCCACGTGTGGGGCACATCTATGATGACGTGCTTAAAGTACACCAGCCCATTGGTCGCCTGGTGCAGGAACTCGGCAGAAGACTGGAACAGTGACTGCGTTGCCCGTCAACGCGCTTAACGTTACTCACAGATATATATGCACGTGACAGGGCATGACTTAAAAGACTTTTAATAAGAAACTTTGTTTTTATTGATTTTACTCATATTAAACCAAGGGCCTAAGTGCATATATGAGGGAGACCCAAAGACTCACACGAAACTACATTTACATGAAAGGCAAAAAAAAAGCGATCTGATTAGATAAGCTGTGGTAAGCGAGAACTGTCCTCGCACATGTTCATACGTATCCGTGCCGTTTGGACGACCGTTTTATTTGGACTTTCCCTGCTAGAATAATTTTATTGTGCGTATTTGTTCGAGATAAACTTCCTATTTCATACAGTACCCTGATGTGCACCATTACCAGAGCTGTACGTAAAGGTAAACAGTAGTTCATTGTAGTGTAAATTTGTGTTATACAGCATTAAAGCTAGAAGAAAAATAACACAACAGCAATCGATTACTTTTCTGTAATTGTTCAGTTATTTTTCTGGAGCTGTACAGACCACTGTAATAAGTTACACTTAGCACAGAGTAGTTGTAATTGCAACCGGTTACTTATCTTCTCTAACTTGTACAAGGCTGATCATTATTTAGAAAGGCAAGCAAAATTTCGCAGCTGGTACATCCCCAAAAAGAACATTTAAGATGGACACAGATATATTCGTGGCCGCGTCGTCCGCTCCTGAGTAGCAACTTTGCGTTGTATTTTTTTCGTAGTATGCCTTTGTACTGGCAGGCGCCATAGCGAACCTTATGCAATGAACCTTTTATAGAGATTACCACAGACGTTTTCGAAGGTGTGTGCATATTTTTCTTGGTACTGCATGCACCTCTGTGTTTTCATATGTGTGTACGTGCATTGCCAAGACTATTCTTTTTTCTCAAAACTACATCAATTCGACCAATTGTCGGGGGTGAGCTCGTGCTGCAGTGATTAAGAAACATTCAAGCGAGCCCAAATTGATTGGCACAAGGAGCAGAGCAAGCTTTGTTGCTTTTTATGCGGTCCTCACGACATGACAAAACTCAGTTAACTACGCGTGTGCTTATTTGATGATAATGATAGAAGACAACGGGGAAGCGATATTCGGAAGCGGGAAATCTCAGCACCGAAAAATGCAAAGTAATAACTGTAAGCCATCGATGTACTTAAAACGTCAAAACGTTAAAGTGTTAAAAAACTAAGGGCATGACACTCAATTTATGCTGCACTCCGTATCCCAGTTCGTCAGGAAGCCGAGCGGATTTTGAGTCCGCAATATGTGCTCAAGCACTAAATGTGCAAGTTGCGCCACTTGCCTTTATGTCTTTGATGACTGACTCGTTGTAAGGAACATTCTTGCTGATAGACACCACCACGTCTATGTAGCCACCGTCGACGGCGTCGATGTCCAGCAGCGTCCCCACATTCAGTAGGCTTAGCAATGTGACAGTCAATAGAAGCGAGTTCATCTCCATCCTGCTGTCTGCGAAATGGCCGAATGGGAGCTCGTATTGTTGTTCGAAAAGTGCGTTTACAAAAACAAAAAAAGAAACGTGACTAACAGCGAATGGTAAACGAAAGTTAAATACCAAGGGTGCGTCAGCAGTCGAGCGCGCTGCGGTGTGTCCTCCCAGCCATGTCTACCGCTGTTTGTCGCACTCGCTGTCCCTGCGCGTGCTTTAGAGTGTCCATTACAAACAGGAACTCCCAGAACTTAGCTCCGCAGGCGTCAAAGCGAGCGGAAATGCGAGCAGAAAACAGCAGACAGCAATGGATAGTGCTAGGAAGCAATGTGAGCTGAAAGGAAATCGCGTGCTTTCCTCGTCCGGTTTTTCAGGTAGAAAAAAAAAATAATCATTTTTGCTCAGCATTACGTTATCTGAAAGGTTTGTACTTTTCGGGTATTTTTGTTTTCGTTTTAACGACCATGCGTGATTGCCCTTTCTGTCACACAGATGCAGCTGCACGTGATGCATGGAGTTGCAATAATTTACAACTTTAAGGCTGGTTCCTCTGAACAAGCTTACACAATAAGTGGCATCAGGAGGAAGCTGTTTACATAAAGCGGAGTAAGTTTTATGCAAGTCACCTCGCTGAAGAAGAAATCATCCTTCGCCGAAATCGATCACAGATCTCAAAAGCGCACAGTGCCAATTTTCGTCAACTCCTCGTCTGACAGTGAACAATGCCACAGGAGGCACGACTGTGGCAGCGACTGAAGAACATAGCTACCTAATACCGCATTTACGCCGAAAATACCTAATCATGCGAATGGAACCTGTTGTAAGGTATAAAATACAACACAGAATCGTGGAAATATGCAAATTGTCAGCGCCATAAATGTTTGGGTGAGTTGAAGAATGAAAAAGTGCCAGCCTTAGTCGAGGCTGAGGTTTGAGGTCAAGGTTTATTTCTTTCAGGGATGAATGAGGAAACTGTTTCAAAATGTGGTGAAGCCTGACGAGGTCAGTGTTCCCCAAAACAATGTATAAATCAGTGCGCAACACAAAAATCACAAATATTAGCAGAGCATAATAGCAAACAAAATAATGACATCAAACGTCAGTATTACAGCACAAATATTGCATGTATACACAGACGGTACACCATGAAGTCAAGGCTGTCCATAAGCACGGCAAGAAATTACTAAATAAAAGACTCGCGCAGTTAACTTGATACAAAAACACAAGAGGCTTCGCGGGAAAGAAATACGGAGTTATTTATGTCCGCACTCATTAGTTGCTTTTAACTGTCTTTTAAATTTGTTCTTATAGAGATCAAGAACGACACTTAATGGTGGGTAATTTAAAATAACTGGAATCTGGTAATAGAGCTTTTATTTCTGGTGATTGAGCTTTTGTTTTCCGTAATTATGCTTTGTTTTATGAACTAAGTTAATTTATTGCCGGACGGGATACTTAGTAGAAGGGCGATTAGGACCGATGTGATACAAACGATTGCTATGGATGTATTGTAAAAAGCGAAATATGTAGACATAGTTTTCTTTCTGTGGATTATGCTCATGATACAGCGGCGACGTTGGTAAGTTTTCTGGTCTGCCATGGTGACCCTCAATAGCTCGCGGGTCCTTCTGGAGCAACAACTTCTGTAAATTGCGGAATGTTGTGCTACCGCAAACCAGTGCACAATAAGCTGATTCAGCAAATATAAAGTGCGCAGTATATAGCCACTTTTAACGAAACAGGTAAAAATTGCTGTCCCAGTAAAGGTAACCAAGAGTTTTACTAAGATGAGTGGTAAGCTTTGGAATACGTGTGTTCCAAGATAAATGTTCATTGAACCATCTGGGACAGCAAGAGACTTCTGAGTTATTACGTGCTGGAGTGGTCTGCTGGCGTATTTTACGTCGTGTGTAATGAACTGGGACATTATTATGTCTGAAAATAAGGTCTAGTTCGGAAAAATTATAACTAAATTTATTCTGCTGCATCCTAGTATACAATCTCACCAAGAAAGCCTTGACGGTAATCTCTAAATCCGACTAAGTACGGGCTGTGAAGAAAAGGAGGAGAAAACTTTATTCTACTCTGCGGTTTTGTGGAATCTTCAGAGATGTTCTCTCCTTGGTTGTATCCCCAGGAGTCTTCTCTGTCGAGCTCGTCCAATTTTAATCAATGGTCGGTTGCCCTCAGTCCAGGGCTCCGCTGGCCACTGCCGCCCGTTGAGCTCGCTGTGAAGAAAATATTGGTATCCTCAGCGTGCATGATCAAGTCTGATGAATCAAGTATGTTACAGATATCATTAATATACAATAAAAACACAAATCGGCCTTGGGGTTCCACAGGTTCCTAGGATTTAATATTGCTAAGCACAAATATGGTGCGAAAGCACGGTTTTTTTTTGCAGGTGAACCGCCTGCTGCAGGGTATCGTCTATTTGGCCGCCATTCCCAGTGGTTATCCACAGGGTGATGTCGTCCGCGTATAAGGTGTGCTGCAGTTCCGGCAAGGCGGCGAGTTTGGGGGGTAGTGTAATGAGTGCAAGGTTAAAGAGGAAAGGCGAGGACACCGAGCCTTGTGGCGTGCCTCGGTTTCCCAGAGGAATGGGCTCTGATTTTAGGCCACCTAATGCAAGCTCTGTGGTCCGCTCGGATAGGAATGATCGGACGTAAATGAATGTCCGTTCTCCAGGGTCTATTTTAGAGAGGTTCGTGAAGAAGGCCTCATGCGAGTCGTTGTCGAAGCCCTTGTACAGGTCTAGCCCGAGCACTGCCTTCGTCCCGGTCCCGCGTGGAGGGTCCAGCACGTCCCTCTTAAGCTGGAGCATCACGTCCTGCATGGACAAGCTAGCCTTAAAGCAAATCATTGCGGGAGGAAGTAGGTCGTGGTCTTCCGCGTTATTCTGCAATCGGTTAAGGATGACATGCTCCATGAGTTGTCTGATGCAAGACGTGAGGGAAATGGGCCGCAGACTCTCGATCGAGAATTTTTTTTCCCGGTTTGGGGATGAAGGTCACCTGTGCATGCCTCCATTCCTGGGGGATCTCACCTGCCCTCCAATAGGTGTTCATAAGGTCGGTCAGAGCCGCGACAGACTTGTGGTCTAGATTTCTGAGCGTCTTGTTCTACACTCCGTCCGGTCCCGCCGCGGAGGTGGTACGGAGGTCAGCCAGAGCAAACCAGACCTCGACATCTACGATGTCTGCGTCCAGGGTCTCATTGGGGAGACCCTCGTATGTGGGTAGGAGGTCTGTATGCGACGTGTTTAGGTAGCGTTTTTGCGGTTCGGCGAGTAGCTCTGCGTCTGTACCCTGATACTAGTGAATTAGTCTCGTGAGTTGGTCGCGTTGTGTGGATTTTGTGTGTTGGTTCGAGCAGGTGGCGGAGCAGGAGCCATATCTTTTTGCATCCAATTTTCCTATTGTATTATCACATATTTGGTCCCATTGTTTTTCTTGCAGTTCTAGTGTGTATGTTTCGATTTGGCGCTCGAGTTCCGCCATACGCTTGCGTAAGTTTCTGTTGTGTCTGTTTCTTCCAGCGATTTAGCAGGCTGGCGTGCGCTTCCCCACATGTGGAGGAGTTTAGAGTCGGTCGTTTGATGCGGCTCCTCAGTAGGCGTCAGGACCGTGGTGGTCTTGACGTCGTCTTTCAGCGCAGCGATCCACTCCGTTAGGTTGTTGATCTGACCGTGGGCAGTCTGCTCTCGTAAGCGTCTGAACCTATCCCGGTCGGTAATGCGAATAAACATGGGGTGCAGTTTGTGCAATATCGTGTCAAATGTGGTGGCTAGTATGTAATGGTCACTTCCCAGCGTGTGTTTCGTGTTGGACCAGCGGGTGTCGCGAATGTTTTTGGAGAGTCTGTCTGTCTGTCTGTCTGTCTGTCTGTCTGTCTGTCTGTCTGTCTGTCTGTCTGTCTGTCTGTCTGTCTGTCTGTCTGTCTGTCTGTCTGTCTGTCTGTCTGTCTGTCTGTCTGTCTGTCTGTCTGTCTGTCTGTCTGTCTGTCTGTCTGTCTGTCTGTCTGTCTGTCTGTCTGTCTGTCTGTCTGTCTGTCTGTCTGTCTGTCTGTCTGTCTGTCTGTCTGTCTGTCTGTCTGTCTGTCTGTCTGTCTGTCTGTCTGTCTGTCTGTCTGTCTGTCTGTCTGTCTGTCTGTCTGTCTGTCTGTCTGTCTGTCTGTCTGTCTGTCTGTCTGTCTGTCTGTCTGTCTGTCTGTCTGTCTGTCTGTCTGTCTGTCTGTCTGTCTGTCTGTCTGTCTGTCTGTCTGTCTGTCTGTCTGTCTGTCTGTCTGTCTGTCTGTCTGTCTGTCTGTCTGTCTGTCTGTCTGTCTGTCTGTCTGTCTGTCTGTCTGTCTGTCTGTCTGTCTGTCTGTCTGTCTGTCTGTCTGTCTGTCTGTCTGTCTGTCTGTCTGTCTGTCTGTCTGTCTGTCTGTCTGTCTGTCTGTCTGTCTGTCTGTCTGTCTGTCTGTCTGTCTGTCTGTCTGTCTGTCTGTCTGTCTGTCTGTCTGTCTGTCTGTCTGTCTGTCTGTCTGTCTGTCTGTCTGTCTGTCTGTCTGTCTGTCTGTCTGTCTGTCTGTCTGTCTGTCTGTCTGTTGCTGCCAGGAAGCAAGTGCACAGGCCTGCGCACTGGCTCAAGCCGAGCCACAATCGCTACCACGTGCAGATAGTAGGAGAGTTGAAAGATGAGAAATATGGGATACCGCGCGTCTTTACTATCCTGTTTTTGGAGAGCGTGAGACCCGGTGAGGTATCTATGCTAATGCTGTTTCCGACCCGCGTGTTTTCTTGGGGACCGTTAAGAAATGTGAGGCCCAGATTTTGGATCGTTTGCCACAGCTTGATGCCCTTGGGGTTGTTTTTGCGATAAACCCAAGCTGAATGTTGGGCGTTAAAGTCGCCTACCACTAGGAGTTGTGCCCTGGCAGCCAGGCGCTTGGCTTTAAGCAGTAGGTCGGGAATGCCTGAACCTCTGTCTTTCGGGGAACTGTATAAGTTCAGAACAAAGAGATTTGCGTCTGCCTTTTTCCTCGGCACAAAGTCTAGTAACATGTATTGTTCGTTAGAACTGTCTACGGTGTGTGTATCGACGTAAAGTTGCGTTGCACAAAGGTAGCGGTGAACGGGGTCGTCGCCGTCGTCACTGTCTTTGAGGGGGGAATGAATGCTTTACAGCCTCGTAATTTCGCCGGGCCGCTAGCTTATTGAAGGGCTATCATGCCCGGTTGCTTACCTAGGTTTTGAATGAGAAACTGCAGGTTTCCCCGTTTGTTGCGGAACCTCCTGCAGATCCATTGCCATACCTCAATTTGTTGGCGAGGGGCCTTGGTGGGATATGGGAGGGATGATTACGGGCATGGTCGCGACTGGTGGCATTACGTTACGGCTTGCCTCCAAGGCCGCCAGGCGCTCCACTTCTTGATTGAAAAGTGTTGCGATGTTTGTACCCAGCTGGGTTACTTGCCTCGTAATAATAATAATAATTGGTTTTTGGGGAAAGGAAATGGCGCAGTATCTGTCTCATATATCGTTGGACACCTGAACTGCGCCGTAAGGGAAGGGATAAAGGAGGGAGTGAAAGAGGAAAGGAAGAATAGGTGCCGTAGTGGAGGGCTCCGGAATAATTTCGACCACCTGGTGATCTTTAACGTGCACTGACATCGCACAGCACACGGGCGCCTTAGCGTTTTTCCTCCATAAAAACGCAGCCGCCGCGATCGGGTTCGAACCCGGAAACTCCGGATCAGTAGTCGAGCGCCCTAACCACTGAGCCACCGCGGCCTCGTAAGATTAACTTTTTCCTCGAGACTGATAAATTTGTTCTCGAGGGCGTTCATTTCGGCTCTTATCTTGTATGTAGGCTTAGGTTTGATTGTCGGTTGCGGGTTGTCGTCCGGGGACGCTTCCGCAGCGCGTTTTGATCCGGAGCCCTCGTCGGAAGGAGCCGGCCTTGTGAGGTTAATGCGGCTGTCCGTTTCCATCGCATTACTGGTGGTGAGTATAGCGCTTGGCGCGGAAGAGGGGGGCGTGCCAGTTACGTGGGGCATGGCTGTTGCTGGGGGTTGTTGCGATTTAAACAAACTTTTCATTTCTGCCATCTCTCTCTGCAAGCAAAACCTTTTCCACGCCTTTTCGCTCTTACAGCCCGCCATGGATATAAGCGCCTCATTCTTCGTTTCTTAATTCACTCCTTCTCTTTAATCCAGTTCCTTGCGGCGCGGTTCAGGTGTCCACCGAGATATGTGAGACAGTTATTACTGCGCCATTTCCTTTCCTCAAAAACCAGTCTCCACTGGGACATGAGACAATATCAGTGCTATTTCCTTTCCTAAAGTTTTTTTCATTTTTCCATGCAATCCCAGCGGCCTAACACTGTAAGAACAATCGTTTGACCATAGTGGCTACACGCATAGTTTTGAGTTTTTAATCCGATCCTACCCGCCGCGGTGGCTCAGTGGTTAAGGCGCTCGGCTACTGATCCGGAGTTCCCGGGTTCGAACCCGACCGCGGCGGCTGCGTTTTTATGGAGGCAAAACGCTAAGGTGCCCGTATGCCGAGCGACGTCAGTACACGTTAAAGATCCCCAGGTGGTCGAAATCATTCCGGAGCCCTCCACCACGGCACCACTTTCCTCCTTTCTTCTTTCACTCCCTTCTTTATCCCTTCCCTTACGGCGCGGTTCAGGTGTCCAACGATATATGAGACAAATACTGCGCCATTTCCTTTCCCCAAAACCAATTATTATTATTATTATTAATCCGATCCTAATCCCGGGTTCGAACCCAACCGCGAGAGGTCAACGGGCAGCGAGATGATGAGGACGTGCATCACATGGGCTCCGTCAACGTTTGGTTGTGGTGACGGAATATCGACCTGAAGTGACCTTCTTTCCATCGGACACAGTCAGTGAAGGTGTTGTGCACCTCTACGCACCATTTTTTCGGCCCTTTTCGCCCATTGGAACCGATTTGGAAGATTTTCCTGTCGCGCTAGGCGTGGAAAGCCGTCACCGGTTAGGCCTAACGCCGCCGGCTGCTCATAGCCCTGTTCGTCTCCGGGTCTACATCGTCACAGATGAAGTACCGCGTCGATGGCGAAGTGATTTCCCCAGAAGAATTCGAAAATGATCCACGGTGGTCCCGCGCCGTCCGGGCCCACAACAAGCTCTACCCCACCACGAAGCCGTCATCGTCCAGTGACGCGTCAGCAGCGTCCAGTTCCCGGGCAGGTCCAGGCAAGCCCGCTCAACCGCCGCTAGGCAAGTCTACTCCACCGAAAATTAAGAAACACGCTCCACTTCCTCGTCTACCAGCTTCAGACCTCAAGATTGTGTTCCGCCCGGGCGGTGGTCTCGACCTGCGGCCTGTGAACGGCGGAGCTCTTCTCCAGCTTCTCTGCACTGGCGCAGAGATCGACTACGCGCAAGCGCGGAGCCAGGACAAGCTCCGAATCAACCCTTACAATAACTCATTCACCGTGAGTACGCCTTCGGAAGCCCGAATGAAACGATATGTCTAACTTCAAGAACTCAGGCTCCACGACCAACAGTATCCGATGAAGACATACGTCGCGGCCCCCGACAACGCCGTCAAAGGGATACTCTACAACGCGATATATAACCAGACACAAGAAGATATTTTCTCCGACCTCGTGGCGCTGAACCCCAGCTGCCACTTCACGATCGCCGACGCCCGCCAACTAGGCCGCACCAAGTCCATCTTGGTCACCTTTATTGACACCACGGAAGTTCCAAGACAGCTCGTCTTCTACGGCACCCTCTACACGTGTCATCCCTTCAAGGCGAAAGTTGAAGCATGCTTCAACTGCCGCAAGCCAGGCCATCGTGCTGATGTGTGTCCGAAAGAGCGCACCGACCTTTGTCCTCGCTGCGGTGCGTCTCATCCCATCAAAGAAACGCCGGATTGCACTCCCAAATGTATCCTGTGTAATGGAACGCACTTCACAGGGACGCGCAAGTGTAAAATACGCTTCGAACGCTCCGGCAACACCACGCCGGTCTCCACTCTACGGACAACGCCCCCGGCGAGTCCACCACCGTCTTCGCCACCCAAGAGTCCCAGGGCGTCGCGAAGCCGCCAACGCTCCACCTCCCGCCCAAGAACTGGTCGCAGTCGCAGCCGTTCCGTGTCCTTCCCACCACTTCCAGGCCAAAGGATCCAGGACTCTTCGAAACAGGTGAGCTGGGGGCCGCCGTCTTCCCCGCTCGAGAAGGAAAACGCGGAGCTAAAAGCACAATTGTCCTCCCAGAGTCGCGAAATTGCTGCTCTAGAAGAGCAACTGCAAAACCTTTTAAGGCGTGAACACTTCCCACCGACATTGCCTCCAGTGGTGTAAACCCCGACACATCCAAACGTGCCCAGTTCATCCTCCGTCTCTTCCCTCTCCGCCTCCTCCTCGCGCGCCACGTCACCGGCACGTGGGCTCCCCGCTAAACGCAAGTCCGCCGATGACGCCAATTCTCCCTCCCAACCAGTCACTGACAACCTTGTACACCAGGTGACGTCTTTCATGCAAGATTTTGAGAAGCGCATGATGGCGACGCTAAACACGTTCCGCTCCGAAACTCAAACGTGGATGAAGAACATTTCTGACCGCGTGGCGGCGCTCGAGACCCGCCAGAGCAATCTGGAGGCCAATGTCGCGCAACTCCAAACTAAGATTCACGAGCCTCTCCCCAGAGGTCATACGCCACCCCCTACATCTTCCACTCCCTCCGTCATTGCCCAACATGGCTGCGACACCCCAACGCAATTAGGTGTGGCAGTGGAACTGCAGGGGTTTTCGCTCAAAGCTAGATAACCTGCAGCTTTACTTACAAACCCTCTCTAGCCGCGACGCCCCCGCGGTCATTGCGCTTCAGGAAACTCTGACGTCAGTCAAGCTCCGAAACTACACCGCATACGAACCTTCTACCCAGCCGCAGACCAGGGTCGCCACGCTCGTACATCGCAATCTCACTGCGATAGAGCACCCATTAGAGGTAGACGACATAGACGGTCTCCTGCTGGAGCTTCTCCCTCCCACACACAAGTCACTTAGCCTCTTCATCCTCAATCTCTATAGCCCCCCAAAAGGTCCTCCTGCCCCTCTTCTTGCGGCTTTCCGCAAGACGCTCTCGATCAGTTCGAACAACTCCCTGTTCGTAGTGGGCGACTTTAACGCCAATCACATCAGTTGGGGGTACCGCAAAATCTGTCGCAAAGACACCTCCCTGTTGTTATTCATTCAGGACGAAGGCCTCTCCCTTTTGAATGACACCACGATCCCCACCCGTATTGGTTCCAGTGTTCAGCACAACACCAGCCCAGACCTCACAATTAGCAAACACATTCGCGACAGCCGATGGATCAATACGACACACTCCTTTGGCCGCGACCATTATATCATTTCCAAAGAGGGCAATATCTATTCCATTACCTCGCCAAAACGACGAGGGACTCAGGTGGTGGATTGGGACAAATTCCGCCAACTTCGGCGCCTAACCCCGAACACTATCACGGACCTCTCTGAATGGACCGCCAGTCTCAACCGCGATGTCGACTGCGCTACCTCCACCATTCCCGAACCTGAGGACACGTCGGGTGCTGACAGCCGGCTCCTCCACATGTGGGAAGCACATGCCAGCCTGCAAAGGTACTGGCTCAATCAAAAGCACAATCGGCCCCTCAAACGCCGTATCGCTCATCTCGTACGCGAGATTGAAACACATGCACGCGACCTGGCCCATCAACAATGGGGACAGGTCTGCGATCGCATGAGTGGCAATTTAGGCCTCAAAGACACCTGGTCCCTCCTCAGATATCTCCTGGACCCGGGTCAAACGAAGGCTACCCAACGCAAGCATGTCACACGCATCTTGCACCAGCTCCCCCTCTCAGGCGATGCACTCCTCCAAGCCCTCAAAGATCAATATCTCACCACCACCCCTACCACCCCTCCCCCCGTACACGGGAGACCCCAACCCGGAACTCGACGCGGACATCTCCCCGGCGGAGGTTCGGGCGGCCATGCACAAACTTCGGACCACGACCGCCCCCGGCGCTGACAGAGTCACCAACAAGGCGCTCCGCAATCTCGACGGCCAGTCCGTGGAGGCTGTTGCAGACTTGTTCAATCACTGCTGGCGAACGGTGGTGGTGGTAGTGGTTTTATTAAAAATAATAGTAAAAAGGAAGGAAAAGATTTTTTGCTAGCCCCGGCATCTGCAATCGATACTGAAGCACCTGAGCTGGGGCAGCGGAAATAAAGGACAGCAGGCAGAATGGAGAAATGAAATGAAAGAGGTGAGGGGACAGGAATAGAGGACAGGGGGAGAAGTAATATGTACAAACTATTTACACAATAAGAAATGTGTCCAGGTTGTGCGAGTGATTAGTTCATTTTAGAGGAATTAAATCACACACGCGCACAGCACTGTGTAGGTTACAACTGGAGTGGGGCGTCCAGTTATTAATCGTTCAAGGTAGAACTCGCGGAGCGTTCGGTCACTACGTGTAACTACCTGACGGAGAACAGAACGGGAACCCTCCCTTCGCAGTGGACTCATGCCCGCACAACTTTCATCCCCAAGCCAGGAAAGCCTCTTGAGATAAGGAATCTCCGTCCCATTTCCCTTACGTCTTGCATCGGCAAGCTCTTTGAGCACGTCGTCCTTGGTCGCCTCCAGGCACACATGGACGACAACCTCCTCTTCCCCCCAATGATGGTTGGTTTCCGTCCCCACCTCTCCACCCAAGATATCATGCTTCAGCTCTCAGAAGACGTCCTCCACCCCGAAACACGAGGCGCACGCGCGCGGTCCTGGCCCTGGATCTAAAACAGGCATTCGACAATGTACATCATTCGGCCATCTTGGACGCCCTGTCGTCCCTACACGTCGGCACTCGTACCCATCAGTACATCTCAGCCTTCCTCCGCCACCGCACAGCTGAAATCACTTTTGGCTCACTCTCCTCCCCTGTTTTCACCCTCGGTAGCCGAGGTACCCCTCAGGGATCGGTACTCTCCCCGCTTCTATTTAATATAACTCTCATCCCCATGGCAAAGGCTCGTTCAGCCATTCCCGCCCTCTCGCACTTTTTATATGCCGACGACATCACCCTGTGGACCTCCACGGGTAATGTCGGCACCATTGAAGAGACACTACAAGCGGGGGCAGATGTGGTGACCTCCTATGCCCATCAGGTCGGCCTTGCATGCTCTCCTACAAAATCGGAACTTCTGGTCCTTCGCCCCCCTCGGGGAAGACTGGACAAAACTCCCCCACCTGGCATCGATGTCACCATTGATGCCACCCGCATACCAGAGGTAGACAAAGTTCGCATCCTGGGGATGGTTCTCCAGAACAATGGCAAGAACAGTGCCACAATCACCAAGCTCACTGCTACCGTTCAACAAACCGTTCGCCTCATCAGACGAATCGCTAACAAGCACCGAGGCATGCGGGAACACGACCTCCACCGCCTGATCCAGGCTTTCGTCCTTAGCCGGGTAGTATACTCTCTGCCCTATCTCTTCCTCTCCCGAGTAGAGGAGAATAAAGTCAACTGCCTCATCCGTCAGGCGTACAAGACGGCCCTCAACCTCCCCCAGCACACGTCGAATGAACGCCTTCTTAAGATGGGCGTACACAACACCCTCGCCGAGCTCACCGAGGCCCATCGATCTGCCCAACTTGATCGGCTCTCCTCCACCCTAGCCGGCCGTCACATTCTTGACGCCATTGGCCTACACCCCTTGGCTATTATACCCACACCTTCTCCCTCCCACACCGCACACGGGACCTCATCACCATTCCCCCCTCCCCAAGAACATGCATCCCGAGCATCACGCGGCTCGTCGTGCTGCTCGGGCTGCAGCCCTACACAAACACTATGGCGCACAGCAGGAGAGCGTCTACGTCGACGCAGCCTCTTACACGTCCTCTTCCGCTTTTGCCCTGGCGGTAGTGTCCAATTCGTACACCCCTATTACGGCAGGCACTGTCATTGCCTCGACTCCTGCGGAAGCGGAGGAGGCAGCCGTAGCCTTAGCCATCGCTACTACATCGGCGACCCACATATTCAGCGACTCAAAGACCGCGGTCCGTAACTTTGCGAAAGGCCGCATCTCCGAACCCGTTTTCCGGCTTCTAAGCCGGGCTCCCGCCCCTACCCGACCTATTCAGCTTCTCTGGGTCCCGGCCCACGCCGGCCACTCAGGTAACAAGGCGGCTTTCTTTAGCTCGAGGTTTCGTCAGCCGAGCAGGAGCCGCCGACGCCTGGGGAGACGCTCGAGATCGAATGGTCGCGTATCACGAGATCACTCTACACTACCGTGAGCAACGGCTAACGTATCCCCCTCCGCACAAGTCTCTCACTAAATTGCAGCAGGTGACGTGGCGACAGCCACAATCCCGCACCTTACTCTCCCCTGCCCACTTAGCCCTGGTTCACCCGGGACTGTTCACGCCAGTATGCACCCTCTGCGGCGCTCCGAAAGCGGATTTTGCACATATTCTTTATTCTTGCTCTGAGCTCCTTCCACCAGCCGATTGGCAACTCATGGACCTCGAGCGATGGGAGGCTGCGGTGTCCAGTTCTGACCCGGCTGCCCAACGGCAGCTAGTGGACTGGGCTTTGGAAGTCGCTGAGAAGCATCACCTTCCGGCCACGACACGCATCCAAGAGCAATCCCATCACTAGGATGTAACAATTAAGGCTTGCTCTACTTTATAAAGTTTTTCACCACCACCACCAACCCAACCGCGGCGGCTGCGTTTCGATGGAGGCGAAACACTAAAGCGCCCGTGTGCTGTGCGATGTCTGTGCACGTTAAAGATCCTCAGATGGTCGAAATTATTCTGGAGCCGTTCACTGCGGTACCTCTTTCTTCTTTCACTCCCTCCTTTATCCCTTCCCTTACGACGCGGTTCAGGTGTCAGCCGATATGTAAGACAGATATTGCGCCATTTACTTTCCCCAAAAACCAATTATTATTAATTTAATCCGCTCCGGTTATGGCTTAGGACTGGACAGTAGTGGTCGTCATATGAAGCTCTAGTAAGCAAGCGGAGTGCAAGCTTCTCTTCTCATTTTGACCGCGCACCTTTGCAAAACCTTCCAGTAATGGCAGGAGCAAACCAAAGGAAACACTCTGCTGCAGACCATACTGTATCAAATTGTGAAAGTCTTAAAATTGACCTTTTGAGCAATGCGCGTTAACGGTTGTTCAGGTTTTGAAAACGTTGGAAACGTTTCGGAGAGGGTGGAGGCGAGTAACGTCCTACCCGACAGCGTCACCACGTTCGATGTGCACAGGCCGTCCGAGAATAATTGCTAAGCGTTTGACTGAATCGATCGCTCATCGGACGCTGCGTGGAGGGGTTCAGAGTAGATAACGAAGCACCCAAGTTATAAAGGCGTCATTGTGTGTATACGTCCCACCCGCCAATCAGACTCCTATTTCGAACACTTAAACAGATAAATTTCCCGCTAATCTGTAAGGCGCCATCATGCACTACAGCACAAAACGCAATAAGGAGTTCTGGTTGCGATGTCGACAACTGAACTATAACAGCATGCAATTTTAATTAGAATGTTACCTGAGCACGCTGTTAGCACTGCGTTTACGGTACTCCGGGTGATTCTTTATTTGTTTTGAGTGATCACGAAAAGGAGCAACACATAGAGCACATATTTATGCATCTTCGAGTGATTGTGTTGATCGTGTCGTACTGAGCGCGCAGACCGGGAGCGACCGCCGTATATGAGCCTCACGATGGGCCGTAACCACTGAGCCACCGCGAGGAAGAAGGGAGGGAAATAAGGTAGAGAGAAAGAGGCGCTGTATGTATAGTGCAGAGTTGCGGATTTACTTCGACCGCCCAAGGTCCCTTAATGTGCGCTGTTGCTGTTGCGACTGCAGGAGAAATTAACAGGAAAGTGCACGGGCCTGCCCACTGGCTCAAGCTGAGCCACAATCGATGCCATGCGCAGACATTAGGAGAGTTGAAAGAAATAGGAGAAGAAATATTGAAAGGAAGGGCGCGCATCGAAAGAACCGCGTCATCTTAAGCGACGACGACGGTTTAGCAACAGATACCCCTGGGGACAAGGAGCCCTCGCCACATGTGCGAGAGCACCCGTATTCCAGCCCCGTAAGGCCAGGAAGCCACCGTCCATCACCCCATTAATGTGCGCTGACATCCAGGGGCGGATTATAGAGCGGGGCGGTCTCCTCGATCCCTTTCCTCTAAGGGAGAAATTTTGCGTAGTGAGACCATGCTGAACCCAATTTTTTGGCGAAAAAAGTCCAAGAAATGCATGCTTTGTATCTTTTAGACCAGTTGCTTTCTGAGGAAGGGAGATGGCGCAGTAAGTGTCTCACTACTAGGTGGACATGTCAATTGCCCCTTAGAGAAGGGAGGATAGCGGGGGTGAAGGAAGAAAGAAAGGAACGCCGTAGTGATTGGCTCTGGATTAATGTCGTGCACTTTCCCACTGCGCTAGCTCTTACTACTTACGTTTGTCAAGGACGCGCCTGTCTGCTGTGAAGGTCAAATTGACCAGAATAGCCATACTGTACCACGTAGCAACAGTGGGCACGTAGCGCCTCAACTGATACCTATCCTAGCGATCCGTATAGTGGCCATCCAAATAGAACCGCACCCCCCCCCCCCCCCCCCCCCCTGCTGGGACCACCATTTGCATAAAATTAGAGGGCCACTGGTTTGAAGCAGAATGTTCGAAGTGGATAAAATTACTAATTGAGAAAAAGGCCACAATGTGTGTGGAATTTGGAACGACGACACCTCCGCCCCCATGCCGAGAACGCGGCCGTCGCGCGACTCGAGCGGATACGGCTCATTTCGGCTCCGGCAATTTTCGTCCGGATTACCGAAAAATTCCATACGACCGCGGAAATATTGCTTGTGCTCGACGGATAACATCTCCCGGCACCCGAAGATACCGCTCTCGACCAGGTGGGCCAACTTTTGGGCCTTTTAGGCTCATTTATGTCTTCACACCGTGGGAGCTCCAGTTAGGCCTAAAGCCAAGTAGCCGGTCTCCAGCGTTCTTCGCGGATGCCATGGCAGACTCCGCCCGCCGCGGGTACGATCCCAAGACGATGGCATGGACAGAAGTCATCGCAGGCGCCCTGTCTCCGCCTGAGACTTCCACTCCGACGCAGCAGATAGTGATAATAATAATAATTGGCTTTTGTGGAAAGGAATTGCCCCAGTATCTGTCTTATATATCGTTGGACACCTGAACCGCGCCGTAAGGGAAGGAATAAAGGAGGGAGTGAGAGAAATAAAGAAATGCCGTAGTGGAGGGCTCCGAAATAATTTCTACCACCTGGGGATCCTTTAACGTGCACCGACATCGCACAGCACGCGGGCGCCTTAGCGTTTTGCCTCCATAAAAGCGCAGCCGCCGCGGTCGGGTTTCGAACCCGGGAACTCCGGATCAGTAGCCGAGCGCCCTAACCACTGAGCCACCGCGACGGGTAAGCAGATAGTGGACGAACGTCTTTTCTCGTTCGCGGCACACCAGCGAGAATTGTGACACAGGCGTCATTTCCTTTCCTTAAAACCAATATTCATTTCATTTTCCTTCCCTTACGGCCGGTTCGAGTGTCCACCCAGATATGGGAGATAGGCGTCCTTTCCTTAAATTGTCCAACAGGCCACGCGTTGCGCCGAACGGGCGATAGCGTTCCGTGCACCCCTTGGCAACGCTGCAACGCGCTGTCGCGTCTCACTCTTAAAAACAATTAAGCGTCCTCCAGATTTTTCCAACATTCTCTGAAGTGCCTTTGTCTTGTTGCTGCACCGTATGGGAAAAATTCCACGTAATAATGTCAAATTTCTCTTCCATGTAATCTGTCACCTCACTGCTGTGGAGTGAGAAGCTGAGGACACGTCTGAACCAAATGGTCATATTTTCTGAAATGCTTCCCTTAGTGGCTTGTGCCGCAACAAAATAATTCAAGGAGTGTACGATGGGGGGCTAGTTATGATGGGGGGCTAGTTAATTCAGTTGTTTGCGCTTCCTTTACAGCCCCGCCGCGGTGGCTCAGTGGTTAGAGCGCTCGACTACTGATCCGGAGTTCCCGGGCTCGAACCCGACCGCGGCGGCTGCGTTTTTATGGAGGGAAAACGCTAAGGCGCCCGTGTGCTGTGCGATGTCAGTGCACGTTAAAGATCCCCAGGTGGTCGAAATTATTCCGGTGCCCTCCACTACGGCACCTATTCTTCCCTTCTTTCACTCCCTCCTTTATCCCCTCCCTTACGGCGCGGTTCAGGTGTCCAAAGATATACGAGACAGATACTGCACCATTTCCTTTCCCCAAAAAACAAATTATTATTATTATTACTTCCTTTACAATGGTGTTGACTACGCGTAGACTGATGATGGGATGCGACGAAGTGTTCCTAATTCGCAGTGACTAAGTCGCTTTAGTCCAGGACACATTTAAGTTAACAATTTATTTTTGTTTCAAAACATGAAGAAAAATCATCAAAGGCGACTGATACACAAAGAGAGAGACCTGACAAAATGAGCCCCTGATTACTTATATTCAATCCCATTGTCCTGCCAGGGGTAAACTAAGAAAAAAGGAGCCGGAGCAACATAGGAAACAATTGAGAAATGTTTTTTGAGGAAAGTAAATGACGCAGTAATTGTCTCGCATGTATCGATATCGATGGACACCCGAGCCGCGCGGTAAGTGAAGGGAGGAAGGTAGGAGCAAAAGAGGAAAGAGAGAAAGCGGTGACGTAGTGGAGAGCTCCGGAATAATTTCGACCACCTGGGGATCTTTAACGTGCACTTACATCGCACAGCACACGGGCGCCTTTGCGTTTCGCCTCCATCGAAACGCGGCCACCGCGTTCCGGATCGAACCCCTTACTCGCTTCTGCGGAACGTCTGCTCCAGTTGCTAAGAGACGCTTGCTTGCTGCCTCACTTGACAGTCGTCGGGCAAGGCAATAAATATCTCATTAAGGAATGAGTCTGGGATAGTTGCAAAACCACGTTTGAGGTAAAGCACGCAGGAAGACGTGGGCAGTGAACACGACTGACAAGCTTTATCCCTGCTGCTGCTGTCATCGAAAGAGGCAAAAATAAAACGTAATCTACGGGATACGGTTGCCCAGTAACGCGCGTGACGGCAATGAAAAGAGCATTTTTAATATAATAATAATAATTGGTTTTTTGGGGAAAGGAAATGGCGCAGTATCTGTCTCATATATCGTTGGACACCTGAACCGCGCCGTTAGGGAAGGGATAAGGGAGGGAGTGAAAGAAGAAAGGAAGAAGGAGGGTGCCGTAGTGGGAGGGCTCCGGTATAATTTCGACCACCTGGGGATCTTTAACGTGCATGCACTGACATCGCACAGCACACGGGCGCCTTAGCGTTTTTCCTCCATAAAAACGCAGCCGCCGCGGTCGGGTTCGAACCCGGAACTCCGGATCAGTAGTTTAGCGCCCTAACCACTGAGCCACCGCGGCGGGGCATTTTTGTCCCCAGTTGTGGTTTCTTTAAAAGCGATACGAAAAGAAGGAAAATAAACATTACTGTGGGGGTGTGGTAAAAAGCCGCCTTTCGTTCGCGTCACGGCAGCCGTGGCTTCTTTGCTTACTGACACGTTTGGCGCGAGGATATTCGTAGTGACCTGGCGCAAAGAAGTAGAGAGAGGGGAGGGGTCATAATGGCCGTTGTGGCATTAAGATAAAACAAACAATAAAGTGAACTTAACGCTGCGACGAGAGCTTCACATACTCGCTTACCCACAAGAGCGCCTAAAAAATACGGCTGCCTTATTGGGAAACGCCTTTGTGATCGGTTGTGAAGAAGCCGCGCGGCAAATTTTGGCTTGACCTACGTTCTTGGATTTCTTGCCTTTGCCTAGTGCAAGCGCTTATGGTCTGGTGGACAAAACATGCGACTTCTGACAGCGTGGTGCAGGACGTGCGTTGTGTACCGGGCCAGCTGTAATCGGTAGAAGGCCGCAACGCGTAATGACAACGAGGCGCCTCTAATCGGAAGAAAGGCGGCGGAGAACGCACAAAACTTGCAAAACCGAGGCGAAAACGGGCCACGCCCCTTTGTTTGAAGTGAGCTCTTAGCGTGTGTGTGGTGCAGCAGTCACAGTCCAAGTTACGAAGGGCTGCTGTGTTTCCGGGTGTTCTGCCTACACTATTTAAGTGCACCGGTTATTTGGCTTTCCTGGTAACAGCGCGCGCCGAAAAAATTGCCAATCGCAGGTCGAACCAGACTGCTTAACCAACAGTTAACCCCAAAGTATGAGAGGTAAGGCATGCAACCGCTTGTTTTCCAGTACAATTTCTGCTGGTGATGGAGATATAGTGCACAACTTATCTTTGCATCCTCATAAATATTTAATTTAGTAGCCATAAAACGCAACTTTTCGCATTTATTTCATGGCTCGAAATAAGTAATCCTGATTGTTGGAAAAGTAATTGAAATGTAGAGTATCCGGGTCAAGGTACAACAGTGGAATATACTGCGCAAGTTGTAAGAATGCTATTACGAAGGAACACAGCGCAAAATGAAGGCTACAGAAGAGAACCAACACGCATGAGTGTGCACCGATTGTTAATTAGGCGCCGACTTTCTCGGCAGATTAGCTGCGAAAGACAGTACACTTTAGAGTAACTACCTCTGATTCACTGTTCAAGCAATCTCTGGTACCACTCTGTCTCAGTCGAACACCACATATCCTGAATTACACGCGGCAGCTGCAGTCTTCCTTCGAAATGGCGCGAACGGGTGAGTGGGACCCAAAATGCCCCCGTCGAGAGCGGTGTCTTCACCCTGAAAGCGGTGCTGGCCCATCGAGGAAATACGCGCCGCGGTGGCTCAGTGGTTAGGGCGCTTGACTACTGATCCGGAGTTCCGGATCGACCCCGACCGCGGCGGCTGCGTTTTTTACGGAAGCAAAACGCCAAGGCGCCCGTGTGCTGTGCGATGTCAGTGCACGTTAAAGATCCCCAGGTGGTCGAAATCATTCCAGAGCCCTCCACTACGGCACCTTTTTCTTCCTTTCTTCTTTCACTCCCTCCTTTATCTCTTCCCTTACAGCGTGGTTCAGGTGTCCAACGATATATGAGACAGATACCGCAACATTTCCTTTCCCCCAAAACCAATTATTGTTATTGCCATCGAGGAATCCTACTTAGAAGGGATGTTTCCGGAAAGGTAACATCCGCTGACGTTAGGATTTGGTCTTCTCCGCGTTTGCTGAGCACACTGATGTAAACACTTGAAGCTCCTGTAGCTAACGCTTTTAAGTCGAACACTCAGGCAGTGTTGCGGAGAATATTTAATACCCTTTTATGTGTAACTCTCGAGTCTCGGCTTGGCTAAAGCTGCTTCATGAACTCAGCACCCGAGGATCTGTTTTAGGGCGTTATGGGGGATTTTTGCGGGACGCTCATATATCCCACATCCCTAAGAAGCTCTCTGCTGCCACTGGTGTAATCTCATGATGCCGTACATTCCTTCGCGTAAACACTAAATTACAAATATATTATGCTGTACTTTCTCTCACGTAAACTACTGCACTCTGATATGGGCAACAACTACTAAAGCAGGTGTGAACAATTCTGTCTTGCAAAGAAAAATTATCCGTCTCCTCGTAAACATTGAAGCAACGTCGGGTATTAATCTCAGAATAGCATCGCTTAGTGTAATCCGTGTAGACAAAATCTATGAATTTCATTTGTTGCAAATAATGTACTTTTCTTCCACAGGTAAACTTGTGGCTCTTGAACATCGTGCTACTACTATCAACACTCGATGTACTGACACTTGGTCTCTACCACAGTTTAAAACCAATTACGAACCACAATCCTTGGCTCATAATCTTTCTTTTTTTTTTCTTAACAAGTATCAAGACACTACTGGATTTACTCCAGAACAGTTGAGAACTTTGTGCAAATTTAATCTGTCTCCCTCAGTCTCTAAATACTTAAGTTATTATTTGGTTTTGGGAACTGTTTCCATATTGCTTGACTGTTTACATCGCGATTATTATTGACAAACCCTTTGTTAGCTTCTTTCTGTTGTGCTACATTGATGTATGCGCTGTATAAGTTTTTATTGACGTCCACTTCTCTATTGTTCATGAATTGTTACTGCGTTCCTGTTTGCTACTGTCGTACCATTTTTGGGTTTCTTGGCCCTTTGTCAGCTTTTGTCAGGCTGTTCGTACAGCTTTTAGCCCAGGCGACCATACAGCTGCTGGAAAACAAACTTGATTTGATTTTATTTAATCTCGCCGAAACGACTTAGACTTTGAGGGACGCTGTAGTGTAGGGCTGCGGATAATTCCGACCACCTGAGGTTCTTTACACTGACATCACACAGTGTGCACGGGCCTCTAGCATTCCGCCTCTATCTAAATTTAACCACCGCGGCTGGGATCGAACCCGCATCTTTGGGGTCAGCAACCGAGCACCATAACCACTGAGCCAGCGGCAATGTGTTCGCATATTGCTGGTGATTCTTGTTTGTGAGTACTTTAAGTACAGTTCATCAGCTACGACCGCCGTCAAATACCTGCTTCTAAACTGCACGTTCTGTAGGCAGTGGCAGCCCATAGCAAGATGAGTAGGCCTCAGGTAGGGCAGCCCGGTTTTGCGTCTACCTCAGACATCCAGCGCGCTTGTTCTTTCTACTCGACAGTGTTCCCTTACAGAGAAGCAGCAAAAGCACACTGCGCAACGCGTGACGCACGAATGGCTCTGCTTGTTTTGTCGAAAATGCGCAGTCGATCAGTATAGTCGGCAGCACTGTCCTGTTTGTTGCAACTGCCTGAAACCGGAGGCGAAGCAGCCTTGTTCGAGGAACGGAAATGTCGGTGAGCTGGTTGAGGTTGCTTTGTTTCTGTTGGAACGGCATATTTTCGTTTTCCTTTTCCTAGAGCACTTAGCAGTACAGTTAGGTCCTGTTCGTTTTGTGGGTTAATTACCATGTCTGCATCGTTTTCACTTCCCTAAAGCTTCCGTGCTCCAGCACGCGGATAAAAAGTGTAGAGATTGTCCGGCACTTCCAGCGAACTGGAGCTCTGATTTTCTACATTTTTGAGCAAGCCTTTGTTTGAACGGTGATCTCAACTGTGCGCAGCGCGCAGTTACTGGGGAGGACAATCCATATTACGCCTTAGTTCATGCATAACTTGGAATACTGTAATCGACTGAATTTTAGAGTTTTTCTCGAATCGCATAGACGGCGCATAAAAAAATTGTTCCAGCAACTGATTTGGGGAAAATGAGCTCTAATGTGCCTATTACTTCTGCTTCGTGAAGGTTATTACACGCGAAATATTTCAGTAATGCGGCTTTGCTCGAATTCGCGAAATACTGAGCTCGCGAAAATTAAGCCGTTTACAGTACATCGCATGTTCACTTCGAAGGCAGCCCTTAGCATTCCCTTGCCCAGAACTGCCCTGTGCCCCAATAAGTGGTAGGGTTTTAACGTAGCTAAACCGAGTAAATGTGCAAAAGCATGTGTTTAGCCTGGCATGCTAAAGGTTTTGCTTTGGTGGGTCATCGGCACATCTGACGACGATATTAGACTCTGGTACAGCTCTGATCGAGGTTAACCTGATCTCTTAGCGCCGCAGATGGAAGTTGATGAAGAGGACGGTGTGCAATGCACAGCGCGTGCGCGCGCTGCAGTTTTACACGCGCAGCATTCTGCTGTGGCGATAGTCTATACTCTCGTGCAGTGGCCTTTGAAGCTGATCTATTCGCGGCGCCGCGGGTTCGACTCGCAGTCGTGGACATTGACTTGATTTCATTAACTTACTTAACGTGGCGTCACTGCTTCCAGGCAACGGAACAAGATCCAAAGATGACATGATTCTTGGTACCCGCCGCGGTGGCTCTGTGGTTAGGGCGCTCGACTACTGATCCGGAGTTCCCGGGTTCGAACCCGACCGCGGCGGCTGCGTTTTTATGGAGGAAAAACGCTAAGGCGCCCGTGTGCTGTGCGATGTCAGTGCACGTTAAGGATCCCCAGGTGGTCGAAATTATTCCGGAGCCCTCCACTACGGCACCTCTTCTTCCTTTCTTCTTTCACTCCCTCCTTTATCCCTTCCCTTACGGCGCGGTTCAGGTGTCCAACGATATATGAGACAGATACTGCGCCATTTCCTTTCCCCAAAAACCAATTATTAATTATTTTTATAATTCTTGGTCGGTGTGAGTGAGCGCATGAGTGTTCTCACGCTAAAACTGGTCACAGCCGTATTTGGCAGAATACAGTGTGAGGCAGAACAACACAAATGTCGGTGTCATAGCACAAAGGATATCTGCGTTGCAGGCCGCTAGAGTAAACATGCATTTGTGTAAGGACACACTGATATACAAAGACAGCGCAACAAAAAAGCCAGCTAGCCGTAACCTTTTACTCATTACGATGTCAAAGTGCGCCTCAATTTCTTAAGGTTGCCGGCGACTTTCCATCGTCGGCGGTGCTGTTAACAGCACCCGGTGACATATTCACGGCATCCCGCACAGCCAACGTTGTTGCGGCCGTAGTCGCGGCGTTGCCGGTGGTCGAGGCCGCTGATGCTCGAGCCATCTTGAACTGCTGCAGCGTCCAGTTGTCGAAGTCGTGGACGATGCGGTCACGATGGCCGAGCACCCTTGAGGTGCCCAAGGCGAGCACCGTTGTCACAGCCACCAGGAAGCCCAGCAGGCTCAGGACGCAGACGACGGCCCCGGCACGCGAACACGCGCTCGTCGCCATGGGCTCAAACGACGCGGGTCCGCCCTGTTCGGCAACAAAATAGGGCGATGCACAAACATAATAGTGAAACAGCAGTAACAATGTTCAAAAGCCGAGACTTTAGATCTCGGATTATTCTAAAAGCGGTATGAAAATGATGGGCTGCGTTTTTATGCCGGCAAAACGCTAAGGCGCCCGTGTGATGTGCGATGTCAGTGCACGTTAAAGATCCCCAGGTGGTCGAAATTATTCCGGAGCCCTCCACTACGGCACCTCTCTCTTCCTTTCTTCTTTCACTCCCTCCTTTATCCCTTCCCTTACGGCGCGGTTCAGGTGTCCAACGATATACGAGACAGATACTGCGCCATTTCCTTTCCCCAAAAACCAATTATTATTATTATTATTATTACTGAGGAAAATAAATGGCACGGTATCTGTCTCGCATATCCGCAGACACCTGGACCGCGCCGTAAAGGAAGGGATAAAGGAGGGAGTGAAAGAAGAAAGGAAGAAAGAGGTGCCGTGGTGGAGGGCTCCAGAATAATTTCGACCACCTGGGGATCTTTAACGTGCACTGACATTGCACAGCGCACGGGCGCTATAGTATATTGGTATAGTAGGATAGTATAGTTGTATAGCCAAAACTTTTATTTAAGCAAACTCAAGATGGCGTGTCTTTCAATACATACAACTATCTAGTAGATTCTGGCACTATGCGCAGATGCGCTCTGCGATGTCAGTGCAAGTAAAAGATCACCAGGTGGTCGAAATTATTCCAGAGTCCCTACGGCACCTCGTTCTTCCTTTCTTCTTTCATTCCCTCCTTTATCCCTTCCCTTACGGCGTGGTTCAAGTGTCCAACGATATTTGAGGCAGATACTGTGTCATTTCCTTTCCCCAAAAACCAGTTAGTATTATTTTCGTTCTTCGAAGGTCGGAGATATTGTTACGTGACCATGCCAGCTCACCACATAGCGGGCTTTCCTTACAATGGTTTGGTATGGTTTATGAGGTTTACGTCCCAAAGCTGCTCAGGCTATGAGGAACACCGTAATGGAGGGCCCCAGAAAATTTCGACCACTTGAGGATCTTTAAGTGCACGGACAACGCCACTACACGAGTCTAGCATTTCGCCTCCAACAAAGAGCGACCGCTGCAGCCGGGATCAAACCCGGGTCAAGCCGAGCGCCGTAACCACTAATCCACAGCCGCGGCTTTTTCTTTGTTATCGACTGTAACTTGTACTCGATTACGAAGTGTTCATGCCAAAGGCAACCATGCATTGCAGACAACGAGACAACGACAAGTTCGAATGTTGATTGAATTCTACGTTTCTGTCAAGTTTATGGCTATGATGAACTGCGCCTGTAGCATACTTACGCAGTTTCAGGAGCCTCGAATTAAACTAGCGGCAGGGAGGTTTTCGCTGGCGCTGAGCCCCAGATAGTCGAAATTTTCGAAACCCTCTACTACGGCGGGTCTTGTAGCCTTAGGGCGTTAAATCGCATAAAAAAAACAAGTAAATCGAGAACGTCGTCATCCGCCTTTCTGACACGGCCGTTTTGCTCATGCGCGCCTCTTCTTCTCCACCTCCACTGTTTGAAAACAAAATTGCCAGCTACACTTTGATCTTAGCCAAAAGGCCGAGAAGCATGCACAGTTTATGTTAGTGACAAGCTCATGCGACAGATGGCAGCAGCTATTAAGCACACACTTGCCACTTAGCTGGCTTCTCATGGAAGCGGATCGCGCCTAAGTCTCCCACGTGCGTTTGTTTCCAACCAGTAGCAGACGAGCTTTCGCCACTCTCAAGAGGGCGCCACATCTTGTGAAAAAGTGGGACAATTCCTGCGCCTTTCCTTTCCCGCGCGCCATGGCCGTACCACTTCGTGCTCGCGAGGCCTGCGTCCTCCGACGGCCACGAGTTGGGCGTCCGACGGCAGCAGCCGAGCGGTTGGCGGCGCGGGCCCTCGCGACGCAGGCGTGGCCAGAGTCCTGGGCGACTTGGCGCCGCCAGGGGACCGGTGACGTAGCCGCTTCGACCGCCGCTCCCCGCGTCTCTGCGGTAGGGCCTGATAAGTGCCAGCCGCAGGCAGAATCCTGTCTTTCGCTCCGTGCACCTGCGATAAGGGTAGAAATATATAATGAGTGAAAGCGAACGAGAGAGGGAATGTGTGTGCGATAGTGAGCGCGTTATTGTAGGCGGGACAGACCGCATCAGGCTTTTGAATACGATTTTTGTTTGCCCAGACGAAGAAAAGTGAATAAGCGAGTAAGGCAAAAGGCAAGCCACTAAACGGCAGTCTAAAAAGCAAGCCACGGAATTATTGAATTGTGAATTGGCGAAGCTGTAGTGACTAATCCGTTTGCGAGTGAATAGGCGAACAAGCGAACGAACGCGATGGCGGGAAAGTGGGCATACAAATATATTGCCCTCTCGCCAACATTTCTCTCACACTGCGCATGATAGGCGAGCTTAATTTCTGTCAGTGCCCTCTGCCTTCCATTGCTTTTAATTGGGAATGCAAGTGACATGTCCAACATTCATGGACAAAAATGTTGAATTCTGAACAATTGTAAGATACTGTTGTGGAAATATTTAAGGTAATGGGCCATTCTTCCGATGCGCAGCAAAGTCTTTCTTTTTAAGTTTTCCCCTAGCTCGCATCGAGTAGTTAAGACTGCCATAGAAAAAAAAATAAACGAATGGCAAAAGCTTTTGACGACAGCGGAAATGTTAATAGCGAGAACATGCAAGCCTGCCGACGGGAGATCTGCGGATATACTCATTGTTATAGTGAAATCTGACAATATATGAAAAAAAATATCGTCCATAAACCCTTTCCCGTTCAAAAATGCATTTGTCCAGAATTGTTGGGAATCATTTAGTGGGGCTCTAAAGATGAACTCAGGTGTTATGAAGAAGTGTATCCATAACTATGCGAACAGTACGGGAGTAGGAAAAAGCCACTGCTGGCACCTAACGTAATAATAAGTGAGACTGTGAGCGAATGAGAGCGCGAAAGGATGAATTACATACCTACAACGGGCCGCTTCGTGGGTGTCGCTTTCAGTGGATATTTTCTCCAACACTCCCGAATTGCAAGTGATGGCTGGACGCCATATCGAGGACATTATATTCATTAAATTTTTAAGTTTTGAATCGATGATATCGTTAGCGCCTCTACGCGTCAGCGGTTATAAGCCAATCGAAGCTACTCGGCTCTCACGATTGGTCTAATGTCGTCTTATTTTAAACGTAAAGACTATCAATGTTCACTGTGATGTCTCTTAACAACAGTCATGGCCAATAAACCTCAACACGGTGGAAAGGTACCACTTATGAATTTCTTTTCGCCATATAGTGCATCTGTCACTGGTAGCCGTCGTTGGCAACGTTCATTGTGGTGCCTCTTTAACAACAGACGTAACCAATAAGCCACAAAAAGTGCAGAAGTACCACTTATGAATTACTTTTCGTCATATAGTACATCTGCCAATGGTAGCTGCCGTTCGTAATCAACCGAATGCGACACAGTATAGACATGAACACGGTGATACAATACCTGATGTTTCGTGGAGCGGTGTTCCGCCGCACCACCCGAAGACGGCGGGGTGGGCTTCGGCTCCAGCGACGTCAAACCAGACGTGGCCCTCAGTGCAGGAGATTTATTCTTTGACTTCGCTCGGCGGTGCCGTGAACGTGACTTCCCGCGTGGCTTTCGTCCGCTCTTACGAGGCAGATTCTGAGGAGTCCCGACTTCCGTCGGGGTCTCCGCCACTTGGTCGAGCTGTGGGAGAAAAGCAGTCCAATGTATCTTCGTTGTTAACCGGCACTGATTTACTCTATAGCAGATAACACTGTGTGAACCATCCGATAACCAGACGATACGAAGAGGAAATATGCAGCGCAAGAAAAAAAAACGCACGGACGACAGAACAAAGACAAACACAGGCGCTCTGGCATGGCCTGTACACATAGGGCACGTCACATAAGGCACGCCTTGTACACGACCAAATCACAGCACCTGAAGGCTTGAAAATTTTAGAGATGTAAATATAATAAGAGGCAGATGTACAGCACCGGCAGATAGAGGTTCACCAATAATGCAAGGGAAACAGAGAGCTATACGCCAAGTACATTGCAGCAAGGAGAATTCAGTCAATAACGACAGTTAACAGCAACATATGGCATTAAAGAAATTACGGCACTAACGATATCGCATAGCATCGGGTGTCCGAAAGTTAGGTAATTGAATGAGATTACGACCATGATAAGGGGGCCTCAGCTGGCACAAGACCGGGTTAATTGGAGCGCGCGATGTAGAAGAGGCCTCTGCCCTGCACTGGGCGCAGTCAGACTACTGCTCATAATGATGATGATGAACGCTATCACGTAACATATGTGAAAGTGACAACTGTGTGCATCGCCGCGCAATCCTGAGTGCAAAATGTCCGGGAAGTGAACCACGCCAAAAAGGTGTACGTTAGTGAGATTCGCGAAGCACCTCGCCTACAGAGGCGTCGTGTTGCCGAATCTTTACCGCATTCGTACCGAAAGATGACTGTGAAAGCGGATGAAAAGACGTTGGTGTGTGTGTGCGTGCATGAGATTTAGCTTACATCAATCATTCCTTGGCAAGTGGTCAAAGCCTTGGGAGTTAAATTATTTGGAAGGAGAGCTGCTGTGCCACGTCGTTCGTGTTCATCTTTTGATGTTCTTCGCTTTGCGGTTATACTGCTTTCGAAGAATGGACTTACAGTCGGCCGGCTACATTACCGGCGTTTTATCGCGTCACGCAACTTTCATAGCGCGCGTAGAGAGCTGGTCCTAAGCTATGATACACACTAAGAAAACAGGACGGAGCTAATTAGACAAAGTGAAACCGCCCCCACCACCCATAATTTTAGGACGTGGTTGCAAGGCCAGACATATCTGGTAGATGGATGGATTTTAGTGACATCCTTTTTGAGCCGGTATTGTAGCTGGCGCCGCCTTGCTTATTAAATTTAAGTGCCGAACTCAACTTGGGTCTTATTTCTGCTGCGCCGATCAATGAGGGGACCTATACCTGACCGCTGATGAGCATGGTCATCGCATCCTTCATGGCGAAGTCTCCCTGCTCGACAGGCAAGGCGAGGGCGCTCTTCCTACTCTTCTCTGCCTCCTCCCAGAACACTTGGTCCAGGACGATGAGGTCCGCATATACGGTTGGCGCTGAAGACGCCTTTCGGACAGCAGGCGCATCGCTTGTCGCTGCTCCAGCACTGCCTTCTCTGGTCAGGGGTCTGATGGCAGCCTCGACGTCTACGGCGCCGATGGCAGCTTCCTCCGTGGTCTGCACCTGACCCATGGCGCCGTCCTATCCGCTCTTCGTCTTCGTCTGGAATGCCGAGTGCTCTTCCGAATAGCCCTTGTCCAAGTCACTTTATGGATGCGGATTCGTCTGTGCTCATTGCAGTGAGTGCCAGTTATGGCGCAGCGCGAGTGGAAGTTGCGGTTTTGATGACGATGACGGTGCTGATATGCTATCGTCCAAATATAGGGACACTTGCCACTGGCTGAAAGGAAATCGAAAAGAAGACAGGATCTTATCTGTTGCTTTTGTTGTGTTCTGCGTTGCAGACAAAGAAATAGTAGATAAAGGAAAGACAAGATAGGTAGTTCCTATGGACTCATCAGACAACAGAAAACCTTGCTGGTGCAGTGCAAGTGGAAGTTGCGCTTTTGATAACGATGACTGTGCTGATATGTTATCGTCCAAGTATGGGGACATTTGCCACTGGCTGAAAGGAAACAGAAGAGAAGACAAGATCTTATCTGTTGCTTTTGTTGTGTTCCTCGTTGCAGAAAAAGAAATAGTAGATAAAAGAAAGACAAGATACGTAGTTCCTACTTACTCATCAGACTGAACAGGAAACCTTACTGTCGCAGTGCAAGTGGAAGTTGCGCCTTTGATGACGATGACTGTGCTGACATGCTATCGCCCAAATATAGGGACATTTGCCACTGGCTGAAAGAAAACAGAAAAGACAAGATCTTATCTGTTGCTTTTGTTGTGTTCCGCGTTGCAGACAAAGAAATAGTAGATAAAAGAAAGACAAGATACGTAGTTCCTACGGACTCGTCAGACTGAACAGAAAACCTTGCTGACGCTGTGCAAGTGTTAGTTGCGCTTTTGATGACGATGACGGTGCTGATATGCTATCGTCCAAATATAGGGACATTTGCCACTGGCTGAAAGAAAACAGAAAAGACAGGATCTTATCTGTTGCTTTTGTTGTGTTCCGCGTTACAGACAAAGAAATAGTAGATAAAAGAAAGACAAGATACCTTTAGACTCATCAGAATTAACAGAAACCTTGCTCCCGGAATGAACATGTGAGTCAGCTCTCTGGGGTACAAAGCTATGGTAGAATAGGCCATCTCTAATGCCTAATATATATATATATATATATATATAGGACATTATTTCTTATTCCACACGTGATTCAAATTGAAGCTTTATATTTAGTTTCATTTCTACTCTCGAAGCTTAATTAATCGGCAAAGTACGAAGAATTCCTCAACAGAACGAAACTATAGATGCAGACACCTTCGTGCTATTACTCTTGTAGACGCGTCAGCAAACGTGAAAGAAGAAGCGCAAATCATGGCTGACAGAGACGTGTCGTGCGTCCCAGCCACAGACCGCGTCGACGCAGACCACGAACTCGCGGTCCTATCCGTCCTGGAGGTGAGCACCGAAGACATCATTGTCTTGCACTACGATTTGCTACACACTGCACTGTGTTACACTGCAGGACTCTTCGCTCGAAAGGCCGAGGCCTAGCCGGTTCGAGAGCAAGATCTCGATCGACCACAGGTCCTTGGCCCAAGGTGACCCGTTCTTCAACATCCAGAGCCCAAACTGGCTTCAGGTGAACTTATCGTTTATTTCGACTAAAAGCCAATAAGGGTGACTCCGTATCTTTACACGTCCGCAGATTGTGTCAAAGACAATAGCTCTTGGCGGCAAAATAAGAGCAATATTGAACTTAGCCGATAACGTTCACAAGAATTTTTTTTAGGTTAGGAATCTGAAGGCCATAATACGCCCTTGGTGTGTGTGTGCAGTCTTCGGAGTTCTGTACTCCCGAAGAATCGACGATCTGCTTAGCTCTCATGATATATGGAAACTTCAAGCAGTCTTTATTATCAGAGCATCATCATTGTTCAAGTTTTATCTTCAGCAAGACAAAGACCTCTTGCAATGACCTTCTGTTATCCCCGTTTTTAGTCACTTCCTGCGATCACATTCCTGATGGCCGCCAGCTGGCGCTCTTTCCTACGTTCTGGTTGTGCGTTGAGCGTTGCGTGCGGAGAGGAGGAGGAAACGGCTAAACACTTGATACTTTTCTGTAGAGGGCTTCACCCTACTGTGGAAAGCAGCGGGGCTGATTTATCCAAGGCATTGGGGTTTAAGGACAGTGAAGGGGAAGTAGATTTTAAGCGGGTAGATGTAACCAAGCGAAGGTTATCTGATTGGTGGCTAAAATCAAGAGAAGAGCAAAATTTCATAAGTCATGGCTAGGTGGCTTGAGCCACCGCCCGATTTAAAGCGTTCAGCCGTATCCATCCATCCTTCCATGGTACTATTCACTATTGTGAAATCCTCTTGTAATGCCCGCATTCCGCTGTTTTCTGAGGCCTGTAAAACTACCTCCGAATGACTGGCGCGAGCACTTCAAACGCAATTTTCTCCACTCCATGTTTCGTTCCAACGTTATTGCCTTACGGGTTGTGTAATATATATTAATGTGGTACCATTTAATTCAGAGGGAAGTAAGCTATGAAGCTATGCTCTAATTTATGACTGAGGCGAACGTATTAAATTTTAGGAGCAATAATGTCACCTAATTATATTTCATAATTATGGTGTTTCGACATAAGTGAACATTTTTAATGATGATCTTCATAAATAGAAATATAAACAGCATAGCTCCACGTGGCAGGTCTTTGGCTACAGCTACTTTTCAATAGCAACCAAAAAAAAATATTGAAGGAAAGCGCCTTAACGACGCGTAAAAAAATTACCTAACAAGGCTTCAGTTATTTTTCCATAATATGTGTACAAACTGAGGTACTCTAAATCTAATAACACTTTTGAGGACAGGAGGAAGAATTCCAGTACACACCTAATTTCATTACGATATCTGAAATAATAAAAATTTTCATTTTCAGACTCGCATCTCCCCTAAGGTCAACGACGAAAAAAAAACTTTTTAGGCAGAAACAACATTCACTTAAGCATCTATTTAGCAGCCACCAGCCAATTAGTCGATACCAACGTTAAGTCTACGCTTTTTTGCTTCTAAGCTTGCTTCTGTACCCTTCTTTGTGATTTGTTTCGCCTCCTTCTAAGTACATGTAGTTTCACCTACGGTTCAGTTCACGCAGCACTTTCGCAATGTAGCGCCCCAGCGATATCCCAAATACTGTGACATGCCACCGGGAATATTGCAGGACGTTAACACGGATCCCGCTTCCGGCAGTGAATAATCCTTGCACGTAAGATTGTAATTGCGGATGTGCACTCCATGGAAGAGAAGGCAAGCGTAGCAGGGTGCGGCAGAAAGTTAGGTCGGCGGAAGAAATGAAGAAGTTTGCGGGGACACGGTGGGCGCAGCTGGCAAAGGACAGGGTTAATTGGAGAGACATGGGAGAGGCCTTTGCCTTGCAGCGGGCGTAGTCGGTGCGATGATGATGATGATGATTCCATGGACGGCATTATCTTGGTGAGCGCTCCCAGATGACGTGCTTAAATGACTTGTTGACATTTCGCCTACGGTTGGGCGTCTGGAAAACAGTGTATGGAGTGAAGAAATGATTTGAAAGAGTGTTGGTGCACAAAATCCTCATTCGTCATTGGGCTTTAGTAATCACACCAGGTGTTAAGGCATTTCGAAGACAGCGAGTGAGAGGCGTCGCTAATGACATCAAACATGTGGAAATACAAGGCCCAGAGAGGCCTACACATGCTTTGTGTCTCCTAACAAAAGCAAAAGTTTCTCTATAACCAAACAATAGTGAAGAAATCGTGGGCTACGCAGCAGATTATAAAATCATAGGGTAAAACGTGCTATAGCTTTCAATAAAACATACAATGTACTATCAGCAACAAATGGAACGCTAACAATAGAACTGAAATACCAACAGAAAAAGCACGAACACATTAGATCCTGAACAGAAAATACAAGCGAAGTTGATTAATACTTCTAAAGGGCACTCTTCGCTCCTATGAAGTGAAATTAACCTGCGCTATAGTATTTAGCTTCTCCAAGTAAATGTGTCCTGATTTTGTTGTTCGTCTTATTTATTCGTTTTATTTGTCGCTGATCGTACACGTTTCGTGCTGCTTCGACTGCTTTTAAAGAATCGGCTGAGATTCCCAGCTTTCAGTTTTGCTCTCGACATCTTTCATAGCAGAAATGCGAGTGTGTACAAGCTCCATGGAAAGTGAACATGGCCGCACACGACTTTTGAAAGCCGGGTTGTTCTGACCCTCATAAAGGGTGGAAAACATTTGAGCTACTGAATTGTGTTCAAGAAGGTTGCAGCGCTTGATATTGGTGGAAAACCTAAAATCATTTTTCCCCCCGATTTTTTCGATCAGACAAAGCAACCTTTAGTTAGTTTTGTACCCAACTGAATACAAAGCGATATCGCAGATTATGTCGCACCTAGCAGTGATTGCTTTTTTTTTTCAGGTGAATTTAGGATCCTTCATACCGCAAATAAACTGGCTTTGTTATTCGGCAGAGAACGAAGTAATTAACATTTCACGAAGCAGTGGATTGGTAGCACGTCGTCCGCCATTTTTAAGCAAATTTTGCCACCGATAACAACATCTAATCTTTTTACTCACTTCCGAGCATAATGTGCTCCTTCAAAACAAAGTTATTGCAGTATACGTCGGCTTTTTACCTGAAAGATCCCTGCATTTCGATGTTGCCGTTAGGAACCACTGTGGCACTTCAAATTAAGCACATTTGCGTAAAAAATTACCCGTTGGTATTTTGCTGTGCAAAATTTTTAAATTTTCTCTCGACGTTTCGATATACTATTTAGGTTGAAAAATATTTGTTTTCGATGGAAACAAAACAGGGCGCCTGAAATTGTCCAGAGATAAAGAACCCGCTAAGATAAAGCGACGTAGGCGAGTATTGACATGTAATAGATTATGTAAAAGAAGGGCAAAAGATGACAGGAAAGCTCAGCTGACTACCGGGAAGACACGGATGTTGAGATTAGATCAGAAAATTTAGTGGGATATGGCGATCCCCACTGGCGATTGGAGGACCCGTCTAATTGGTGATCAGTGGCAGTGGTTTTTGCTTCTTCGCAGTTTGCCTAACTTAGACGATTCCCATACAAAAAAGTCCTATGGGCGTCTATGGAAAGAGCTATGCCCGTCTATGGCCTTTTATGAACGTTTATAAGCACACATAGAGGTGCTTATTGCCAGCTAATGAAAAATATATGCCACTGAAGCTATAGCTTTGGAACCATACAATTCTCTTAAGCTCTCTGTAGAAAAATATATCAGCCTGTATATACAGCTATAGACAGAAATAGGAAAGGTCTATAGCTATATGGGCCAAAATTATATAGCCGGCCATAGGACATTTTTGTATGGGTTATGCTGACGCTGATAACGGTACTGGTGTTGGTGGAGAAAGAGCATGAGGTTTGCTGTGCAGCCGTCCGGAGGAGTGATGCCAGCTACGGTTTGTTGCAGGCGGCGGAGTCAACCTCAACAAGGCATCACCTGTGGCGCTCCACGTGTGTTTCCCTTGTCGCTGGAGCACTCGTCCTAGCCGTGCTCGGCGCTGCGGCCGCCATCGCCGTCGGCCACGCCAGGGCGAAGCACAAGAAGTTGCTCGAGTTCCTCAGGTCAACGACCCTCTTTTTTGCCGCAGCTCTACGCACCATTCTCCCTTATCGAAACTGGACAGGGCAGGAATTAATATAAGCGAACTGTTGTGTCTGCTGCGCAACTGAAAAGTTGAAGTGGTTACAGATGGCTTAGCGTTCTAATGCTCACCTAATTATTGCTGTCTTCCAAAGTATCCTTGAAATTGTGCATAAATTCTGCTCATTGCTCCTATTCCCGCTCGGCAAATAAATCTTTTTTTTTTGTATTTGCGATGATTTAACTCCCGCAGCTTGCGAAGCGCCACATGTACAAGGTCAAAAGCAAGCACTGTCCGTATAGTAGTCGTCCTCGTTCATTAGTCGCTTCGCGAGCAATTATTGTTCAAGATGAGCTCGCTTGAGACCCCGGAAGCTTTCAGTCTGATCCCTAAAGTTAGCAGGTTTTCATTTGGGTTATTTGGTTTGTGATTTTTATCCAGGCACTACCGGTACTCCACCAACGCAACGTACGAGATGACGGATAACCCGGATTCAAACGGCACTCGGACGACCACTGTGCATTATGTGGATTTCGTCCCAGTTGCCCGTACCCTCATGGGTGGCGTCGTCAATACTTCCGAAGCTCAGCTGATCGCGCTCAACCTATGAAGCAGTTCTGCCGATTACGCAGGCTGCAACTGTGCTGAAGTACCCGTGCATGGGTGCCCATGAGAATGGCTTTAATTTGAGCACAAATGTTGTTGATTCCAAATAAATTAATTTTTTTGTTGAGCACAAGTCGCCACCCTTGTTTTTTCAAACAGGTACAACGCCGTGGAGGTGTGTCAAATAACAAAAATAAGCTATGCCGTTCAGAAAATGTCTTACTTTGTATACGCAAATGTTTCGTTTTTGTTCTGCATAAAAAAATTTATTTATTTATTTATTTATTTATTTATTTATTTATTTATTTATTTATTTATTTATTTATTCAATACTGCCAGCCTTGGTAGGCCCGGGCAGGAGGGGCAATACAACGAGATACGAGGCATGGCAACAGTTAGCACACAAATGAAAAGATAAACCAAAGACAACACATGCATGACACAGAATGCAGATAGAATTGAGATAGATTGAATGCAGATAGAATTTGCAGATAGAATATCTGGAAATGAATGCAGATATTCCCTTCACCATTCATGTCAAGATCTGTGCCATGTTAGGAAAGAGGGGACAGAAGTCCAGTCTTAGAAGAGCAGGAATAGTGAAAATTCTAAACCTCGTGTAGTACTGTTTTCTGCTCTATGTGTTACAATAATGCAGGAACTGATACGTCATTGAGGAAGCTATCTATATACTGCTCTCAATAGAAGAACGTCTTAAGAATATTCCGGCTTCTGCTTCAGCAAGATTTTGATTATTGTATTCATTTTTTATGCGTACTGTTTTATTGAAAGCGAGAGCTGGGCCTGTTGGGCCAACCTTAGATGGCTTCTATTGTTACACTCATTCGGCAGAAAAGGATCTTGAACAATGGCGAAATACCTTGCTGTGTAGCGTAGCTGATGGCTTCCGCCGCACAAGATAACATCCCCTGTTTCACGAGGATAACATGCACTTTAACTCCAGCTTCATAGGCAGGCTTCGTACTCGACCGACGTGTGCTGGCTGGAGGCAAGCAAGCGCGACCAAAACTGCAGGCAGCTGCCTTACGCACTAGCTGTACAGTGTGGTGGAGGCCGTGGTCGCGATGAAGTGCTTAGAACAATTGGACTTCTACAAATACTTTACTAAGAGCCTGATGCGAGGCTGCTAGCTAAAGGCGTCCGCTACACCCACACGAATGTCAAAGAACTAAAAATTTTGTTTCAGCCTAGCAAATTTAACCACATATTATAGAGAGCGGCAGCCTCCATGGTGTTACTTAGACTTCTCGCTCAAGTCGCTACCGTAATCGAGAAACGGTATCAGGTCCTCTGCACCGAATACTGTGTAGTACGAGCTCAGATCTTTTGAGTCATCGCTGTAACCGGCAAAAAATTGTGCAAGTGTGGCGATGCCTTCCAGTCCTTTGTCTTCCTGCACATCAGTCTCCTCCAGGACAGCGACTTGACTCTGGTGTTCAGCTGTAAGACTTTCGTTGCTTTCATTATTTTTTTCAGCTTTCGTTTCCGTGTAGCTGTTGCACCGGAATTCGGGTTCACGTTCTTAGCACTCTTCATTTTCCAATGTTTGGATTCTTCGCTTTCGCGTCGCTGTTTTTTTTTTCAGTTTTTGCTGGCTTCATCTTCTTGTTGCTTACTGCAACACCTGACGTGTGAGCCCGTCGTCTTTGAGTGGTGACAGGTTCCAAATTTGCGTTTCTTTTTTGCATCGTGTCACGCGATGACAAACTTCTTGGAACATTTTGTACCCCATTCCTCCCTAGGCCACCTTCTATACCTGAGGGTTTTAAGAGCTGCTGTACTTCCGTGTTATGGTGGTCACTCTCTTCGCTGCTTGTAGGGATGCCTCTTGACCGCTGGGGATTCTTCCTACTCTTGTGTTCAGCCGCCCTAATCGGTGAGCAGGTTCTTGACCAGCATTCCCCTTCTAACTTGTGTCCGTAGCCGTTGATTTCGCTTGAATCAGTGATTTGCCCCAAGACATTCTTATTTATTTATTTCATTTATTTCATAAATACTGCCGACTGCCCTTTGGCGGTCAAGGCAGGAGTGCACAAAGGAAAAAAATTACAAAGTGGTAACAACAAAATAACAGCGACAAAGGGCGATTACAGTACGAGGACAAAATTCAATAAGACCGACGGGAAGCAAAAAAAAAAAGTACAGGCAAATCATCCGACGTCAAACAGACTAAGTGAACAGAATAAAAACAAGGAAACCGAAATACACTGTGTACTAGACACGCTACTGCGATACATGAGCCGAAACAGCAGACAAGAAGGATTCTGAAGATACCAGGTTGGTGATATCGCTTGGCAGTCGGTTCCGTTCGGAAATGGTGCGTGGAAAGAAGGAACAAGAATATGCTTTTGTTCGGCATCGTGGCATCAAGATAGTCCTTTCGTGTTTGTTACGGGTGGGGCGTGTTGTGTTGTATTGCATGTAACTCTGAAAATTCAGTTTTGTTTTATTATGTATGATATTGAACAACATTTTTAGTCGGTGCTGCTTGCGACGGGATTCAAGAGTTGGAAGCCCAGATCTGTTGAGCAAATCAGACACCGAGACCTGCCGACCATAAGCGTGGTAAATAAACCGGAGTGCTTTCCTCTGGACGCCTTCAAGATTTTTTATATCCGTTTTTGTGTGCGGATCCCATACAGCGTCGGCGTATTCGAGCACTGGACGCACAAGTGATGTGTACGCTGTCAGTTTAGTTTTGCTCGTGCAATGCTTTAGGCGGTGCTTTAATAATCGAAGTTTTTTGGACGCTGCTGAGACAATGGACTGGATGTGTACGCTCCAGTTCAGGTTGGATGTCATGGTTACCCCAAGATATTTCACCTGAGTCACTGAGTTGATCGGAAGGCCATTGATTTTGTATGTGCATTGGAGCGGTTGTTTCTTTCGTGTTACTGTCATTTTTCCGCATTTTGAACTGTTTATACCCATTTGCCAAGTACAACACCAGCTGGAAACTGCTGTTAAGTATTCGGCTAGGAGTGTCTGGTCTTCGACTGATGTGATACTATGGTATATAACACAGTCGTCGGCGAAGAACCGACAGCGTATGTGTGAGTTGAAGGACAGGTCGTTCAAATAAATAAGGAAGAGAAGCGGCCCAAGGACTGAGCCCTGGGGAACTCCTGAAAGTACCGGCGCTTTTGTGGAGTGAGATTCAGATATCTGGACAAACTGATGCCGCTGTGTAAGGTAGGAATCTAACCATTGTACTACTTGCCGATTATTTAACCACCACCTTATTTTTAACAAAAGATTGCCATGCAATACCCGGTCAAACGCTTTTTCGAAGTCAATGAAAATTAAATCTACCTGTCCATTATTGTCTAGTGACATCATAATTTCATTTGTGATATGAATAAGCTGCGTCACTGTCGACAAGCCTTGCCGAAACCCGTGCTGGCTTTCAATAAAAAAACCGCTTCCGTCTAGGAATGAACTTATGTGCTTGAAAATAAAATGTTCTAACACCTTACTGGACGTACATAACAAAGAAATTGGCCTGTAATTCTTCACGCAAAGCTTGTCTCCTGATTTGTGAATGGGTATCACCTTTGCTGTTTTCCAATCGTTTGGAATTTCTCCTGTCCTGAGACTTTCAGTAAAAATAATGAAAAGGTATTTAGCACACCACTCAGCATATCTGTACAGAAAAGCGTTAGGAATATCGTCCGATCCAGAGGATTTTTTTGTGTTCAACTGCAATAGAGCCGAAACAATACCCTCCTCGTTAATAATTAGGTCTGGCAGATTGAAATGGCTAGCTCGAGATTCGGAGACTGAGTTGCTGTTACTCAGGAATACAGAAGAAAAGTGCTCATTGAAGGCAGTCGCTAAGCAGAGGGAGTCGGTAACAACTGTGCTGTTAAGGAGAAGTTTGTTAACCGGGTCTTTTTTCTGTGACAGATGCCTCCAGAACTTTTGGGGGTCAGTTTTTAGAAAATTGTGCATCTTGACATTAAAAAAGTGGTACCGTGAAGATTTTATTTTTGAACGCAGTTCAGCCCGAAGAGCCGGCAAAGCACCACCAACTTTATTGCTTGACCTTGATAAGCGCTTCACGCGACGTTTTAACTGTATGATCTCGCGTGTTATCCAGGGACACGCCATTTTCAGCTTCTTATGTTTAAGCGGCACGTACTTGTTGATACATTGATGAACCGTACTTTTGAATTCTAACCACAAGTCGTTCACACTTGTACGCCCATCAGTGTATTTTTTAGCAAAGGATCCATACGTCAGTTCAAGCTGATCTAGAACGCTTTCATCCTGAGCATTGTTAAAGTCGCGAAACGCTTTTCCTTCCTGATGAACAATTACTGGTCGCATCAATTCGCTTTTAAAGAGCACCGCTTCATGGTCTGATATTCCGGGAAAGACATCTGTCGAAAAGCCCAATTGACTAACAGGGTCTGATATAAATACCAGGTCAAGAAGAGAACTCGTATTTGCTGTAATGCGCGTAGGTTTCTGGACAACCTGGTTTAAGTTATAATTAAAAGCTATGCTGAGCAAAGCATCCGAGTTAGCACACAAAGTTTGAGCGCACAGAGAATCCCAGTTGATGTTAGGCAAGTTAAAATCGCCGCATACGATAACATGGCTATAGCGCTTTGTATGTTCATTTAAAAAGTCCTGCAAGTTGTCCAGTACAGAAGTATCAGCATTCGGTGGTCGATAAATAACACCTATTTAAAGACTAAGCTGAAAAAGACGGAGAACAACCCAGACCATTTCAGTGTTGGTGTGGTGCGGTATCAGCGTATAGTCGATGCCTTTCTTTATCAGAATAGCGACACCGCCCCCTCTTGAAGTGCGGTCGCGACGAACGATTTCGTATTGCTCGGATGTGATAACTGCATCATTCGGAATTGCATCATGAAGCCATGTTTCTGTTAGAACAGCGGCGTCAGGATCGTGTGTGAAGAGGAGGCTTTCAAGTTCGTCGATTTTATTTACTATGCTTCTAGTATTAATATTAAGCATTGAAAAGGAATTCAAAGATGGCTGTGCTCTTAGTGCTCCTGAGCTCTGTGTGTTACTCTGTGCGGACACGGGTTTGGAAACAGACCATCACTTTGAAGCGCAGGGAACTCTTTCATTGCAGGCGTCGTCCCATCGATACAGTTTGCCATTTATTTTAATTTTGTCAAACTTGAGCATGACCTTCTCTTCTTTCAACCTCTGCTCTTTCGCACTTTCCCAAAGCTTCTTTCGTATTGATTGAACGCGAGGGGAGAAGTCCTCGGATATACTATAGCCTGTGTTTTTCAGATTTTTACAGCTTTTGAGAATTCTCTCCTTGACCCTCCCGTCAACTAGCTTAAAGATAACCGGTCTGCATTTGTCCTCAGCCGGCTTTCCTATTCTGTGGATGCGTTCAATAGCCACATCCGAAATTTTCAACCGATTCAGAAGAACATCCTTGCAGACCGTGTTCTCAAGGTCTTGGGGCGTTTCGTCCTCGGTTTCCTTAACGCCAAACACAATTAGGTTGTTCCGCCTGCTTCTATTTTCTAGGTCGTCTACTTTCATAAGTAGACTGTCGACAGTTTTTTCCAGTGATTCTATTTTAGAGGTGTAGTCAGTAACCGTTGCGGAAATATCGTCTAGCTTCTTTTCGATAGCAGACAGTCTGGTGTTAGTAGAGCTTGTATTTTGTTTCAGCTGTTTAAGATCTTCCATTATTGTTTGCAGCATTTCCTGTGTAGAAGGACCTGTCTCTATGTCACGGGAGCTGCTGCCTGGTGTTTTATTTCCTGGCATGCATTGTCTTTTCTCCCCGCGTTCTCTTCCCCCTCCTCTGCTCGAAGACGTGCTCCTTGATCGATGGCGCCTTTTCCTCTTGAGCGAGTCCTCATTGCTTCTCGATTACCTGTTCTGCCTGCATTTCTTCTCGGGTGCTTGTTTCCTTCAGCCGTGGTGTCACTGCTTGAAGAACAACTCTTCGACCGCTGAAACTTCACAGCCATGTGCCTGCTTGCCCTTTCTGTGCTTGGCGACCTATAACGTGGCTGGAGAACCTGCTTATCCGTACCTCTGTTTCCGCAGACTGTAGCTGGCGATCTTTGTCTCGAACCGTGGTCTCGCCTGGCGTCCTTGTCTCTTCTTTTCGACGTCTTCCTTCCAGGCTGCCGTTGTCTATTTTCTTCATGAAGACGTGCTTTTCGATGGTCGTACTTTTTTGGCGTTGCGCTTCTTGTCGATGCTGGTACTGCTTGACGTACTTCTTGATATAAGAACCTTCTATGGGGTGACTTTATACATAGCTCTGCTGGATGAAGTGCTTCGTGGAGTACAGCTTCCAGCTATTATGCATTTGTCCCTTAAGTAGCTTTTGCTTTTTTGAGCCTAGTTCCGGGCCCGTCTTGCTTACTGTCTTAACCTTATGGTCACTAGAAACAGGGCGGCGGCTGCGTTTTTATGGAGGAAAAACGGAAAGGCGCCCGTGTGCTGTGCGATGTCAGTGCACGTTAAAGATCCCCAGGTGGTCGAAATTATTCCGGAGCCCTCCACTACGGCACCTCTTCCTTCCTTTATTCTTTCACTCCCTCCTTTATCCCTTCCCTTACGGCGCGGTTCAGGTGTCCAACGATATATGAGACAGATACTGCGCCATTTCGTTTCCCCAGAAACCAATTATTATTATTATTTGTACCCAGGCACACTTCAGGTTTGGACGCCCGCGGTCCTGGCCGTCTTTCGGTGTCAGTACAGTCGACTGCTAGCCCATCGGCTTTACTGGCTTTGGTCGCTTGTTTCAGCAGCTAGCCTCGCGAATCGGTTACAAGCGAAGCAGGCCTGAATCATGCCTGCACAGTGAAGCGACTAGACATAAATGCAGGCTTAAACGTCTCCTTCGCCGTTCGCAGATGGCTCTCCGCTGGTGCTGTCTGACCCAAGAAGGTTCGTCGTAACGCAAGGTTCAGGAACATCGCACGGTGAATGGGAGTGGCATGCCCTTACCTAATTTATATGTCCACTTTCGGACGCGGAATGATAGGCTTGCATTCCGGTCGCATGTCACAAATTGTTGTTGCCTTCGTGACATGGCACGTACCCACGACGGGGGATTGGCCAGGGTTCATTGAGGAGAGCCCAAAGAGGGTAAACTGGTGCCAAGCTAATGATTGTGCCTTGGGTGAAATTTCAGGGTAATTAAAAAGAAAAGAAAAAAACAAAATATCGTGATAGAATATCTGAGAACTGAATATATGGAAATACCCAACGCTCTGTTAAATGCGGAAATTTTCGGAACAATTAGCAAGGGATTCTGCCGGTAGCTGTTATGCAATTGTCCAGGTCTTGTGGCACGCCCATGTTTCCGTACTTCGTCTTCAGCTCCTAGAGTGCAGAGTCTGAAAGCAGCTGAAATAGTGAAACCCCAATTTTCCGCCAGGAGCTAGAATCAGTTGACTGGAGGAGGATTTATTTAAAGAGAAGTAATCAGAATTAACCCACTCCTAAATCCACAGTAAGTAGTGACGTCCGTTACAAAAAAGGAACATGAAGGCGGCGTAAATAATTTTGAAAGCATTCTTAACTGACACTGAGGCCAGACTGTATTTGTGCCCACAGGTCTTGTTGGTGCTCGGATCTTCACAATAGCCTTTATGATATATCTCAACATCCAGCATACTAGCAAAGAAACTAGCAGCCTCATTTTCTTAGTAGCCTGTTGCTTACAGAGCGAAAATATTCATCTGTAGCCAGTATTATAGAATAATGGCACATAGTAATGTGCCAGTTTCAGTATACGGTATTTTGCAAAAGCAAAACTGGCTGCTCTGAGTGTTGCAAAAGAGCATTCAGGAAGCCGCCCATGTCACAGCTTTGATACAGGCTCTATGATTGGACAGAAATAAAAGGTTTCACAGCACTATAACTGCATGATGCACAAAAAGAGGCATTCATGACAGGAATGAATACAATTGTTTTTAAGCGTCAACGATTCCATGAAAAAATACTTCATTTGATTATAAAAAGGCAGCACAATTGAAAAACACACCTCACCACATTTTCCATACATGAGCCAGAGTGCAATTGGTCAATATTTATTTAACATGTGTAGGGATAACTATGTGGTCTTAGTACTGCAGTGAAAATAAGAAGAAAAATTTTTAAATGATGTATATAAAGATGGCAGGCAATACTAGAATTAATTCTAACAGCAAAAAGAAGGACGTGACCACAGCTGAAAAATGGGGCCTCTTAGATAATGTATCTAAGTGTAAGGTTTACACATCCTACAGAGTGCATCTACAAAAGAAAGACAATACAAAGCAAGGGTTTAGGATAAAAAGGTTAATGCAAACAAGAAACAAACAGATAATCAAATTATATACAATTAGATACGAAAACATGACTCTGGCAGAAAGAGGCTAAATTAAAACATAAATCAGCAGTGCAAAAAAGATTAGGAAATAATAACGATGATGATGATGCTTTTACAGCCAAATTGCAAAGGAGTGCACCCGGCCAAATCTTTAACTGCACCTTGTAAAAGGCTTCTCTCAGCTAAACTGCTGGCATATTTATGCCGTAATTTGATGCGTGTGGTGGCATTGTGGAGGTCCATGGTGGTCCATTTTTTTCATATTATGCTTCAGTGGAGTACTTGCCTGATTAGATCAAAATGATTAGAAATCTGCATCATCTGCAGCTACGAAGAGCCAAAACAAGTGACACCAGCAGCAATGGTTCTGATTCATCTCGCTTCTTCCTCTGTGTAAGCTACTATTCCTCCCATGCTAGACAAGTCAGTTAACCACAGTAAATGCAACAACGCCACCAGAACCACTGCTAGGTATCGTAGCCGCAGACGATGAAGGTTGATAATAATGTTGATTTCATCAGGCAATTACTTCACTCAAGCATGATGCGAAAAAAAAAACCACTAAATGCCACCACACGTGTCAGATTACAGCATGAATATGCCAGCGGTTTAGACGAGAGAATCCTTTTACAAGGTGCAATTAGGGATGCAAAAATCATGCCAGTTCAAGATTTGGCCGGTTGTACATACTTGCCAAAGACAATAGCAGGCTTGAATGAGTAGGCCTCACAACATCAGCAAATGATAAATAATAGAAATATAACTGCACTGAGGAATGCATCGCTGAAAACTACAAGTAAACAGTGAATTCAAGGAAAGCGAGCTTATAGAAAATATGTAAATCAAAAGCATGAGATAATAATATCAGTAATACAAGGCATCGGAACGCGACAATTCAAACACCAATAACTAATTTGCGCTGCTAGTTAACCCGAGCAAACTCAACTTGTAAGTTCTTCACCTATGCTATTTGTGCACATTAAAACCACCTAATGGAAGCACTCCTCTATGCAATTTCAAATTTACAACTTTTTCATGCCACACCGTGTGCAAACTGCATGGATTCCTCTGCCAAAAGCAAGTGAACATATGCATTCAGAAATTTTCATTGGTAGATTTTGGCCGTCAGCCGTCAGCGACACTTCATTGTTGAACAATTTACACAGGCTTTAACCTCATAATAGACATGGCAAGCCATTTTTCATTGCAATCTAATGCAATTTAATAACAATTTGAGCCATAGATATTAGACCATCGCATCTCCGTTAAACTTTCTTTTTTTTTGAGCATAACATTTCTAGAATTTGTGAAGTTGAAATAATTTCAAATAATTATAAGTGTGTTTCAGAAAAGACAGGAAATATGGCATTTCTATGCAAATCTTGCAGTTGAAAATTTATAGATGGTTTCTTACCTATAAGTTGTCATGATTGAAGAGTTAAGAGGCTACTTGAGTTCATGCTTTATAATAATGTAAACAAGCATCCTAATCTTTAAAAAAATGGTAAATTACTCACATAACAACTTTTTAAAGAGCAGTGCCCACGGGCATATCTTGTAGCATCTAGTGCAAGACAATGGTTGCGCCAGCAGACTACGGTATATACAGGAACTGAATGTGGAATTTTGAGAAACTATAACCGAGCACTAAAATTTAAAATACTACCGCTACCTAGAAGATATAATTCGTGGCTGTAACTAAATGGAGTGTAAGAACTGTTTCACAAACAGTGTAGGGTGAGGAGATATGGGTATGGTACAGTCATCATCACCATCATCAGCCTGACAATGCCCACTGCAGGGCAAAGGCCTATCCCATGTCTCTCCATTTAACAGTGTCCTTTGCCAGCTGCACCCACCCCATGCCTGCAAACTTCTTAATCTCAACTGCCCACCTAACCTTCTGCCGCCCACTGCTACGTTTGCCTCCTCTTGGAATCCACTCCGTCACTCTTAAGGACCAGCAGTTATCTTGCTTTCGCATTACATGCCCTGCCCAAGCCCATTTCCTTTTGATTTCGACTAGGATGTCATTAACCCACGTTTGTTCCCTCACCCACAATGCCCGCTTCCGGTCTCTTCATGTTACACCTATCATGTACCAAAGCTGCACACACAGGTTCCGAGAGAAGCCACAGGGGAGGCCTCCAGATTAATTGTGACCATATTTGGGGCATTAAGATGCACTGACATCACAGAGAACATGGTCGTTTTCACATTTCACCCCATCGAAATGCAGCCGGAAATGACATAGAAATAACTGAAGATATGTTGAAGCATGAAAAAAACATTGTACTCGAAAGCTCGCGACTCTATCGATATGAGCCCCGCCTCTTCAAGTGTCCCAGAAGCACGGAACAAGAATAACAAAATAATATTCATCAGCTTGACTACAACAAATTAACCCTGTTCTGAGCAGGCTGCAGCTACTCATCCCCACAAACTTCTTTATCTCATCCGTCCACCCAACCTTCTGCCGCCCCTATTGAGTGGGTATTGAGTCCATTACCCGTAACAACCATCAGTTATCTTTCCTTCGCATTACATGTCCTGCCAAGCCAATTCGTCTTCCCGATTTCGACTGGGTTGTCATTAACCTGCATTTGTTTTTTCCTTGACCCATTCTGCCCTCTTCCTTTCCCTTAACTTTATATTATCATTTTTTTTTCCATAGCTCACTGCATTGTCCTTAACTTAAACTGAACCCTTTTTCATTACCCTCCGCGTTTCTGCCTCATAGGTGAGTTCCCGTAAGATACAACCTGTTGTATACTTCTCTCTTGAGGGATGTTGGTAAACTGCCATTCATGATCCGAGAGACCCTGCCAAATGCATCCCACCCCATTTGTAATCTTCTAGCTATTTCGCTCTGAAGATCCAGATCTGCGGTCACTACCTGCCCTAAGTAGACGTATTCCTTTCCCACTTCTAGCACCTCACTACCAGTTGTAAACTGCTGTTCCCTTCTGCAATTCTTGAACATTACTTTGGTTTTTTGCATATTAAATTTTGGACCCACCATACTTCTCTGCTTGTCAAACTCATTGATCATGCTTTGCAATTCATCCCTTGAGTGACTTAGCAAGGCAATGTCATCAGAGAATCGCAGATTACTAAAGTATTCTCCATTAACTCTTATCCCAAACTGTTCCCAATCCAGGCCTTTGAAAACCTGCTATAAACAGGCGGTGAATAACATTGGCGAGATTGTGTCCCCCTGCCCGACACCATTCCTTATCAGAATTTTATAGCTGACATAATGGAGGACTATGGTGGCTGTGCAGCCGTTATAAATATTTTCCAGTATTTTTACATAAGGCTCTCCTACACCCCGATTCCGTAATGCTTCCTTATAATCTATGAATTCTATATATAGGGGCCATATATTCTCTATCACCTTATTGATAGAGTGAATATTGGTCAGATGTTTAGAGGAATCCCCCAAGGTGAAGTAGGTTTGTAGTAAGGGAGTAATTACTCATTGGCATCCACCCAAAACTAATTGCTCATTGGCATCCACCTGAGGCAATCATGGTCGCTGTGCAGCAACAAAGGATATTTTCGAGCCCCTTTACCCCTGCCTATTCTACATTGTGGTTTTGCAATGCCACCATGAGGGCTAAAAGCAGAGACTTAATGATAACAAAAAATATTTATGGTGTTAGCATACTGAAGATGCACCTACGCTATAAGGTACACGAAAAGAGAACTCTAGATTAATACTGATTGCTGCTAGTGTTTTATATTGTTACTGTGCACCAAATTCAAAACACATGGACATTCGTTTGCATTTCTGTGATTATCAAACTTCAGCCTTTGTGACCAAGAATTGAATTACAAACTTCACTCAGCAATAGATCATAACCGAAAGTGAGCCACCAAGGTAAGTGATTTTCAGCCTCAAAAAGTGTTCTATTTGCCCCTGCCGATTCGCACAATTCATAATTGCGCCCTCTTTTAAACCTTCCCCAATTTTGAATGCTTCAAGCTCGAAATAGTTCAGACAAAGATTTGTAGTCTGAACTGATGCCAGCTGACAGTAATGAAAATCTAAAAAAAAAACAAAACAAAGGAAACTCATCATGACAGTTGGAGATTCGAGTCATAACAATAGTGAATGAAGCCAGCAAAACCATAAGTGCCACTGTGCAGGAAAACAGCACCAGACTTCCAACGAAAAGACGAAGGCAAATTAACTACTAGACGGACAAAGTGCGTAACATGCATTTTGTATTGTCTTCGTCTTTCCATAACCAGACTGGAGTGGTTTTTTGCAAAATTAACAACAAATTGGCCTACATTCTTGCCCAGTCAGCAGAGCTTCCAGTCTTGAAGATTACTCAAAATGTGGCTTCAAGCTATGCGTAGCATCATTATAGACTGCATACACACATTAATCAAAAACAGCTAACTCTAAAATAATTCTAGAGCAAGCATTGAAACAACTGCCTAAGAAAAGGATCTAAATAACAGCAACACCAGTCAGGTGAATGCTTATCTTCTTTCTCAACAGCAGAAGAAGTAGGGGAAACGAAAGACTTCAAGAGACGCCTGAAAGAACATCAGTACGATGTACGAAAAGGAAAAGTGACAACGAACGCAATCGCGGAGCATGCGTAAGAGACTGGTCACGAAATTAACTGGGATGAAGCAGATATAGTGACAACGGAAAAGAATGTATCAGCCCGCCGAAATCTCGAGTCATTAATCATCCAGACTACGCCCAACACAATAAATAAGAATGACGGCACGTTGCACCCTATCTACGCGAAATGCCTCAAAACGATAGTAACCGCTACAAAAAGCCCGGGACGTCCAGCTGGTTGCTCATTGTGAACAAGGGAGCCGTAGCGCTCCCGAAACGTCATTTTTTGTTGACCTTGGTCAGTGACCAGTGAACCTCATTAAGCCATGATTCCTGACCAGACGGTATGCCGTCGAACCCTCGACTACATTGGGTAAAAGTTGAGCATTGGCAGTGTTACACGAACAGTAGCGATGTATAATAAATAAAAGCAATAATAATAATGATTACAAACACTTCTCAAAGAATGCTCCATCACTTCTGTAGTTCTATGTAATGGAGAGCAATCATGTATATCTTCACCAGAGTCCATTGTGTGAAAAGGCACATGACAAAGGTGGCTGAAGTCCAGAAGTGTTTTTCAAGCATACTGAGCTAAAATTGCCACTTTATGCATTTCTATGCTCCTTAAGAAGAATATGCCACACAGTCTGGACAGAACCATGTGCTAGCATTATCAGTTATAAAAAGAAGTGTGCAACCAAAGCCCTGCTCCACAAAGCAGCCTTTGCCATTGCCTGTGACTGGCCTGAGGAGTGTGACATCAAAGGTGGTGCCCGAGAAATGTATGACTTCACAAACGGCTCCTAAAACTAAAATATGAACTGCAATCGGCTGCAGTACATTTCTGGCTCTCCTGACAACAAACAGTGCACTTATCAATTGTCATCAGTGACAGAGGGTGCTTGGAATTTTTCCGCATGTGTTTAGAAACACACTGAGAACAAATTGAAGGTGATGCGTACTACCAGGTTACCACACCGTAATGAAAAAGAGGCTACTAGAAAAGACAAAAACATGAAATACAGGCATCGCCTCTATCGGCCGTTTTCGCACAAGCCAACTGCAGTGACGTCAAGACAGTTCTTTCTGTGTGGATACCCGAGGCACAGCTCCACCACCATTCACTTCCAAATGAAGCCCAAGGGCTCCTTTTCAATACTGATGTCGAGTTTCAATCAAGTGGTGGGGAAAAAATATAGCACTTAAAAATCTAGCTTCCTCAATAACAAAAGGACCCTTTGCTGCCTAACCAGTACCATCATGGCCACAAAGAGCCAAGAAACCGATTTTTGCTAAGAACGAAAATTGGATGGAGTTGTCCTCAGTTCCGTCAGATTAAGCCTCTGGTCTCCCAAAACGATGCAACAAGCAGAAGTGACAACAGTGAAACAATAACAGCTGAAAGCAATAGGAGTGTAGCAAAATTTTCGTACATCAGGGTCCGAATCCACAAAAGAGTACACTTTGGAGTGCGTTCGCTTTGCCGTGACGTCAATTTGACGTAGGCATCAGGGGGAGAAGGATGGGACGAACACTGCGGGAGGACGAGGGGGCAGGCAACAGCCAATCGGCTTTGTTGGGCGGTCCCATCTCAGTTGCTTGTATTTTTAAAGGGCCATATGCCAACTTCGGTGCGTTTTTAACCTCTCATGCCAACACACACGATTGCCTGAGCGATGGCCAAAATCGTCCGGCTCACATACAACTGCGGGAGCCGTATAGTTGCCTCGCTGCCAACTGCCGCCTGGAAGCCCCCGGCAGTGAAGAACAATAGCGCGCAGAGTATTTTGTGCTCTGTTGTGAGCGCACTTTTCCTCGTTGGTCCAAGGTTGGGGTTTAAGCTCTTCGCATAGCCGGCGTACAAGTCCCTTCGACAACCTGAAATGCCTTTGCAAGGCATCGTCACGCATGTCCAAAGGATTGTCATGTACGCGCGACCACCGATGCCGCCGATAACATTCGCTGAGCACCAACAACAGCGGGGCGACGGGAGGTACCGGCATGTTTCTTCTCGCGCTGGAGCGAACGCCACTTCCAGAGTTCCACACAGAGCGACCGAACACGTTCGCTTTCACTTGATTGACATGTCTCGTGACGTAAACAAAATCCATGGTCCCGCCTCCGTGAAGTGATGTCACCGACAGCGGTGATGACACATGGCTAATGGAGCAAGGTGGCGAGAGAGAAAGCGAACGCGTTCCAAAGCAAACTGTTTCGTGGATTCAGCCCTAGAAGTAAGCGTGGGATGCATGAATTTGTTTCACAACTCACTTTGTGTGGTCGTATAAAAGATACAAATGAGCGTGTGCTAGGAAGTAGTCATGTACTGATGCTGCAATGGGGAGGAGTACGCACAAGTTAGAATGCACCTTTACAATTAGTATTTCCATTGCTAAAGGCATAAAGTTATTACATGAAAGTGCCATATGGTTCTGACAGATGGTCTTTGAATGGCATTTATTTGCTTAGTTTCTGCAGCTAGGGGTTCAAACGGAAAGCGAAAAGCTGCTGCAAGACATCTCTTGTTGCACTGCTCAGCTGACTGTTGAACCAATGTGGGAGAACCGCAAGACAAGAGAAATGTCTTCAAACACCCTTTCTTACACTACTTCAGGTAGCTTTCCTCCTCTCCTGTGCATCCATGTGTCACTGGGGAAGCTTTCATAGAACTGCCATTACCAAATGTCTTAAAAAGATAAATCCGGATAAAAACGCCTGTCCATCTTATAATAAGCCCTGTATTGTTATCGCAGCTGTTCACATTCAGCAACATTCAAAATGCATTTTAGGACTTGACCAGTACAGAAGTCTCTACAGGCGCAAAGGTGTAAAAATTCCAGACCTAGCACTAGCTCTGTGACATAACTAGGAATGTACTGCTCACCAAAAGGTGCTTGACATAAACTGCAAGAATGCCTCATTACAGCCACAACTAATATAAAATGTTGAATTTTTGCACTAACATTTCAAGGATTTGTGAACATTGTCATGCAGTGCTATTAACTTAACTAACAACCTTTTTTTTAACATTGGAATGCCAACTGAACATTCTGTCCTTAAAAACCGTTAAGATTTATCAACATCACTACATAAACAGAGCACATTTGGAGCTGTTTGCAAAATGTACTCCCTAAAGACAGTACCATAGGTCGATGGAAAGCTGCACCAAGTAATACAAATCGACTAGCCCAACAACAAGTTCTGCTGAACAGCATTTCTGCTTATCACTCTTCTTGGTGCTCCAGTGTCAACTCCGGATGTATTTTATAGTGCAACTCGGCTGCCCTCAAGTCTTCAAACAGGAGAATTCTGCACTTCCTGCAAGCATAACCCTTAAGGTCACCCACTTTGCACACTGTACCCTCTTCATTGTATATAACACTGACGAAATTGGGCACAGGAGGAGTCTTTTCTGTTTCTCCACAATACATCGAGGTTACATGCTCCTCCAGATCTTTACCCTGACTAGGGTTTGCTATGTTGTCACCCGTCACACCTTCATCACTAGTGCCATTTTGAGATAGAGGCTGGGGCTCAGCTGTGCTGCATGAGCTGGAATTTGCAGTAGAGGTGGCCTCACTGCTGGAGATGTCAAGGTCATCTGAACTTGAATCGGGTGGAGTAAGCATTTCAGGCCTAAGCGAGAAGTTGGTGTTTTCGATCCCCGACTGCTGCAGTGGGCGCAGCATGTTTCCTGACGCAGTTACAGTCAACAACGATGTTGCACAAGGTGGTGTAGATACTGACGCCAAAACAACAGGGTTAGAGCGTGGTACAGACACTGTCACGATGGGTTGATTCTGAGCTTTTGCCAAAGCCAGCTGGAGATTAGCCATGGCTTTCCTGTGTTTTTTCCCACTGTCATGGGTTTTCAGGTTGACGGCACCAGAAATTTCTGTTTTGCAGGCATCGCACCTGATGAAATTGTCGACCGCAGTGCACGAACCACTATGCTGCTTGTAACTCATTGGTCCCATGAACCTTTTTTCACAAACTCTGCATTGGTATGGCCCACTTGCGACCTGTAAACAAATACAATGAGAGAAGTTTTCAGAGAGGGTGCACATGACAATCGCAACTGATTCTTACTATAGTACAACGGTAATTTTTTTACTCTCGGACAATCTCATAAGCTTTTAAGAGGTCCCAAGCAAATTCATCGCTCAGTGCTTTACTCCCTTGCTGCCTAACATGCGTGCTACCGACTAAACCATGAGCGCCAAGTTATTATAGGCGCATTGTTGCACACCAATAGAGAAGAAAGCAACATGTGAAACGGGAAGGCAAGATGAGAACACAAGCCTCTGGCATCGACAAAAGCAGGATTCTTATCTTTTTGCGATTTCATACCCGGGGCTGCACTTTGCCAGTGAGTTGTTCTGAGCAGAAGCCTACCGTTCAACTTTATGTCACTGTGGCCCAAGAACACTGCACATTACGGGCCATGAGAAATGCAACTTTGCATGCCCGTGGTAAACTCCTGTGCTTTTATAGAGTGTCTAAGACGGGCGCTGACGTGAAGAGCCTGTGTAGTTACACAAGTGTGAGAGTGCTGAAAGAGTACACAAAGAGGCCAAGAGTGGAGTGAAGTTTCAAGCTAAGAGGAGCGATGATACAGAGTAACAAATGAATGCCAAGCCGCTGCCATCTTACGGTGCAGACAACAGTGAATTTGCAAATATGTTCATGGATGATTGCTTTGTTGGAAGTTCCTGATCAGGTGTGAAGTCACCTTCAGAAAATCTATCTGCAATAAGACACTTTCAGCACTTTCCCATCGTGAGCAGCTCACCAGGCGTCACTGACAGAAGGCAAAAGACGTCCTGTGTGCCTATAACAGTTTCAATTGCCTTGCTAGACTTCATTGGTGCCTCCCGCTTGATGTCCTGCAGGTTACAGTTAATTCAGCTGAAAAGATTATGCAATGCTGTTGGCAACTTCAGAATTCTGGCACAGGTGACACAGACATAAACTCTGACGAGATTCAAATTCTGTGTCCTTACCAATTCCTCCAAACAGAGAATTGCCTATAATTTCTAAATGCACAAGGTTTTCCACTCAATGTTTCCGAACATGCAAATGTGCAGCTGCTTCTTGTGAATGTTAAACATGGTTCACCAACTAGCCCAGACCCATACCTTACTTTGAGAAAAAGTAAAGAACCGAGTGGGAGCCCTGCTTTAACTTCTACAGTTTCCAGAACCGCTTGATATGCACAGAATTGTTTATGTATGTTTTGAGATTCAAATGTTTTTAATTCTACACTAGTTTAGTACATTGTGATTTTATTTGTAGACAGAATTGACGTGTCTTTTACAATGTTTTAACCCTACCCTCTGTTATTTTTCTGAGCTGGAAACAAAAGGTGTTTGTTAGAGCCCTGAACTCACCTCCATTGCACATAGACTTTCTAGAAATGACAAAGGTCAAAACAGTCTTTACAGCAGTGCAGTCCTAGCACAAACTAAAGGCATGAATGCATGAAGAGTGCAATCCCAGCACTAACCTGCAGTGTAAGATTGGTAAAGGACGCAGTAGTCATTGGTTGCACATTGTCGTTGCCTTGAAGAAGTGCAGTTGGGGTAACAGTGGAGTGCACAGAAGTTTGGATGCTTCGGCCAGTAAGATCTGGAGTTGAGTCTTGATGGTGATTAGCAACTAGTGTTGAATATGAGGCACCAGAACCAATGGTGTTGTGACCCAGGCTGGTGTTGTTAGCATGCGAAATGGCAGAAGACATGGTGCCGAATGGAGGTCCGCAAAACTTTGGGGTTTCTGTTCCAGAAGCTGTGCTAGCCAAAGATGGTGATGCTGGACAAACTGATGTCACATTAGAAAAGCTTAAGCATTTGACAGGAAGCTGTGCTTGCTCTTTCTCTGACGTCGTGGACTGCTTAAGCTTAGCCACGGCATTCTGGTGTCTTCTCCCTTTGTCATGTTGCTCCAAGTTAGCCATTCCAGATATTTCCACATTGCAAACTTCACACTTGATGAAATTGTCAGAGTTGGGCATGGAGCCAGGGGACGAGTTTGCAGCGCTCAGTTTGCTGCGATGCTTTTCACTATCTCTGTGCTCTACGTAGCTTGCTGGGCCAGTGAATTTTTTTCTGCATGGTACACACTCGTATGGTTCGTCGCTGAGCTGTGTAAACGGAAAAAAGAAATTTAGAGAAAAATTTCTCATGAAACAATGCGGGTCCATGAAAGAGAATTAAGACAGCTGTAGAGAAGGTGCTTAATTAAGGAGATGAACCTGCTGCTAACTTCTCTGATAAAAAAAGTTTTTCAGCACTCACAAAGGCTCCACTTCACTACACCCTCCATTTTTTTTGGAAAACAATGCCTCAAGGTAGCCCTTACAAAAGAGGAAACAGTGGGACAATGGGGACTTATAACCAAAATGAGCAAATTTAAGGCAGTGATGCGTATGCCTTCACCTGCTGCCATTGGCAATCTTTTAATGAAACTTTGCAAAAATTAGCACCAGACTAAAAGACACCAAAACAAAACCCCCTCCCCCTGGTTTCATTTCTAGTTGTGATCACAATTTATAGTTTTTGTTATCAACATACAGGCTCCACAAACCGGCAGTTCAAAGTTCCAACACACGCGTCACAATCAACGCAACGCCAAGAAAAAGAAAACATTTCCAACAAGTAATTATCGAACAAATCGCCACTACTGCACGAAGGTATTAAAGAATTTCGCTAGGTTCCAGGTTACAAAGGTGCCCTGCAAGCTGCAGTTTAGGCGCACGAATGCTGATTCAACAGCGGATTTTTCGGCGGTTCCCACATCTTTCTAATAGTGGAAAAAAATACGATCTGACCTGATCTGAAAGTACAGCAGTTAATAACGCATGCGACCAAATGTGGGCTCGGCTTTAATTACAGGCCCCTCCGCGGTGGCTCAGTGGTTAGGGCGCTCGACTACTGATCCGGAGTTCCCGTGTTCGAACCCGACCGCGGCGGCTGCGTTTTTATGGAGGAAAAGCGCTAAGGTGCCCGTGTGCTGTGCGATGTCAGTGCACGTTAAAGATCCCCAGGTGGTCGAAATTATTCCGGAGCCCTCCACTACGGCACCTATTCTTCTTTTCTTCTTTCACTCCCTCCTTTATCCCTTCCCTTACGGCGCGGTTCAGGTGTCCAAAGATATATGAGACAGATACTGCACCATTTCCTTTCCCCAAAAAACCAATTATTATTATTATTATTATTATTATTATTTAATTACAGCGGTGAGCACCGCAAGTTCACCTAAATGCGCGCGGCCCCACTTTTCTGTTCAGCACGGCCCGGTACCTATATATGTAGCTAGGCTATCTGCGAAGGTCTAAAAGCGCCGAGCTGGACGAGGGAACATCGTGGATTGCGAGTTTAGCATTTGTCCACAGCGACACGAAGCAACAAGTAGTTCATGATAACACTTCCCGTCTTCAGGTTGAACGTGCAGCTATTAAGGCAAGCGCAGGTACACACGCACAAAAACACGCGTACGCACACACACACAAAAAAATAATTTGCTTTACTGGTAAAGTCCATAAGCCACGCAACCGCGGGGTTTCAGACGAAGTCTGAAAGATCAGAAAAAGGCTGCCTTACCCTGCTAAGTCCTGGGACCATCTCGATCGATCAGCGGGCGAATTTTATAAGACAACCACCTCTGTAGTGTAGCCGCTACGCAAGTTGCTTTCCGCGCCCGATCTGTCAACAACAGCAGAAAGTGAAAGTTGTGAAGGTTATATCCTCTTCGATATCGGTATGCTAAGTGGGCTGCGATCAGTTTCGGTGCGCTCACCGCTTCTTGTACCTAGCTAAATGGCGCGAGAAATCGCAACTGTGCTGCTTGTTTAACGTGTGCGTAGACACTAATGCTAGAATGTACTAGAATGTTCTTTCCGCGCAAAACTCGAGATGGCTAGTCTTGCATTAGTTTACGTTTTGCATAGCCTGAACCAGTATGTATACCGGCATGCACTGCCGGTGCAAAACCGAAACTGAAACCTAACACCCTGCAAGTTTCCAGAAAACCTTGCTCTTGCTAATGCTGGTACGCAGCTTGGCGTACAGCATGGAATCATCAGTTAAAGAGTGCCTTAGCCATTCAACGATTTCAATTTCTATGTAAGAACGATTACACGCCACGGACTGCGTGTCGGACTGATTGCGCATTCACATCTCGAAACTGATCGCAGCCCGCTGTCAAGTTGACACAACCGCACCAAGAACTTATGGATGCGATTTCATAACTGAATTGTCAAATTATAGAAGTGCTTGAGCGTCTCTTGCTTCTCTAAGCGTCTGGAATGTCCAGCTTTGTACCAGCAAAAGAAGAAAAGGTTTGAGATAGATCAAAAATAAATGTATGGTTTCAGTTTCATTTCTGTAGCAGTGCATGCGTTGAGCCAGTGCTATTTCTTTGCTTACAAATAGGTGACGCCATCTGTCGCTTAAACACAAAAGCTTTTTTCCAAAATAGTTTAGAACGTTTTGTGGGCTGTCCAACAGATGGCAGAAAAAAAAAACTTTTTTGCCGTAACATGCGTTGTAAAATAAGTGCGTTGTTTTTTATTTAAATGCATGTCCAACGAGTTCGGCAGTGGGTTTTTATTCATGGAAAGCAGAAGAAGAAAATGCGATTACCGGAAAACAAAATGTACCACAAACTGACTACCCCATTATATGCAAGCATTTTGTAAATAAAGCGTAGCCAGCATAACAATTATCGAGGCGATAGGAGGCACGAGTGCGAATTTACCGAAAAATGAAACGGTTCATTAGCTACAGACAAGCATTCTCTAAAACTGGTTCGCAAACTGCGTAAATTGCCTTCATGCGTGCTTGAGGAGGAGAAGGCGCGTGAAACGGGCCTTTGTTTAGCATTCATTCACTTATTTTCTTCTTCTTCTGGGCGTCTTGTGGAAAGACGACGTTTTTGCGAATCGCGTATTATATACGCAGTAATATTTCACAACGCTTCAGCTTACGCTTAACTTTCAAATAAAGTTCACACAGTGACAGTGCCCCTTCAAATGGCGATTATTTCTGCGGAAGTTGCAGTGATGGTAACAGCTGCGCGAGGTTAGCGCCTGTGTTTTCAAAACAGAAGATGGCCATCGCAGGGCGACGAACTGGGAAGCAGTACCAATCTGATTCGAGGTCATGAAAATACCTTTCACGTTAGGTATGTGCATTGAATTATGTCTTAGTGACGGAAGGAAGTGCTTGATCTGTGCCGTTGATGTTTCCTTGGAAAGAAAGCATTGTGCAAAGTGAAGGAATAAGACAAGATGTTTTAATGAAGCAAGGTACACTTGGATTACATTGAGGTAGTAGTTAGCAGAGTTTGTTTTAAAAGAGATTAGTTGGTTATCACTTTTGTAACTGGCTGCTTAGCGACGAAAGTGCAATGTTGGCGTGGCAAGAGGCGAGGTTTCGGTTTGGATCTCCTCTAAAGTTGTCCGTGCTCTTCTCATAGTCGAGGTTTATACAATCGTCTGTTGTTGGTGTTGACGTGATGTGTAGTGGCGCGGAATTGTTGCGCTTGTTTTCGCAGCTATGCTAGGAATTTGCGAGTGTATCGACGAGCCTGAAATGAATTTAGCGGTTTGAAAGAGGCTGCTTGCCTCCCGGCACGTCGCTGTCGCAGCGTACCCGGTGTGGTAATGGTCGTCGATGTCGTGCCTTTCGATGCATTCGCGGATGTACGGGTTGCCATGGAAGAGGAACTGGTGCTTCAGTATACGGAGATGAGCGGCCCGCTCCTTCGCGACAGCCTCTCTGTGTGCACGGCGGCTTGCAAGAAATACCCCGACAGCCACGAGAAAGCCGCCAAGCGCATCAAGCAGACGATGGACAGACGCCACGGTTCCTCGTGGCACGTCGTCATCGGCGCTTCGTTCGGCCTCGAAGTAACGCACGAAGTCCGGAACATTTTGTACCTCATCTGCTGCTCGAAGTTCGCTGTCTGCCTGTGGAGGTGTTCTTGAGGAGTGCGGAAGGTTCTAGCAGCGAGTTCAACGTATCTGGTGTATTATCATTGCTCAAACTTCGGCTTTGTTTCGTGCGAAACCTTAGCGACGTCAAACTATATCGTCGTGTTGATCGGCGTCGTTGTTTAGCGATGCGTGGTGTTTTGCTGGGCGTTCGATGATAGGTTGTGTTATTGCAGTAAGTGCAATGTGTTGATTCGTACGGTATGTTTGCGAACTTTCTTTTGTGCAATGTGCGCCATACCAGCTCAAGGTGTTTACTGTTTTGCAGTGTGCACCATGCCAGTAAAAGGTGTTTACTGTTTCGCAATCCTTAAAGCAATTTTGGAACAGTACGTAGCACCTCAAGGCGCAGAAAAGAAAAAAAACATCGGTATGGTGTGCTGAGTGTGGTATTTTTGGGAACCACTTTTGTGGTCGTGTGATGCGCAATACTGCGTGCCACTTTGGTTTACTAGCCTTGTAGCCCGTATGAAATAGTGTGATGTGGTTTGTTGAGGGAACAACAGGGTTAGATATATTCATGGCTGTGTGAACTGCTTTAAGCGGCACTGTTTTTCAAAAGTAAGGGGCCAGAGTTTGTACCCAGCAACTGTTACGGCATGTCTAACCTGCCAAGCCTTCTACTAGCAGATTGCAAATGGTACTTGAGGCTTGCATAGGATTGAATGGCAGTGCTGCATTACTATATTGCAATCTGCAATTTGAGATTTGTGCCAAGTCACGAAAGGCTGCTAGCTTCAAGCTAGCCACATATTTATCCCTCTCATTTGGGGTGTTATTTAGAAGTGCAATGAAAGAAAGCAGGTACCTCCATCAGCACGCTTAACACGAACACTCGCGCGTGTGTTTTCCACTGACATTAACGCATCTGGGCGTCGGACGCTGGGTCTGAGACAATATTTGGGTGGAAGAAGGGCACGAGCTGTCCCCAACCGCCGCAAACACACCATGCAGCATGGTTTTATACTCGGTGCCCAGCTCTGAGGGACTGTAATATCAGTGCAGGACGTGCAATTGATCTTTCATGTTAAGTGTGCTGACGGCGGTACAGGACATTTATCATGGTAGCATGGCTTGAATGCAGGAAAAACGGCTGAACGCTATTTCATGTCTTTATTTATGGGATTATAGTGAAACGGGAGATATATATAGCTTTGGACTAAGCTCTGGGCGTATGTTTATTGTCACAAATGCTATAGAGATAATAGTTTGTCAGTACAAGCATAGTTAATTCCTTCAAGTAAGGTTGTATATTAAGCTTTATGCTACTGCACATCATTTGGCAGTGCTCACATTGTTCTTGTATGCCATTCTTGCAGATAAGTGTTCATGTGATATGCCAGCTGACCAAACAATGCATTTTGCAGCCATCACTGTTGTCTCAGAATTGTGTAACACTTTCATACCAACAGGTGTATATTATACGTAGGAAGGGTAGCTGTGAACACAAAGTGAATCTCTGTTCTGGTTGAATTTAGCAGCTACAACCGGCTGCAAACATAGCTGTTGTTGTCAACAGCACTGTATCGAGATGCATGGTGCAGAACTTGTGCATCTCATATAGTGTCATGTGATGGGTAGGACAGCTGGTTAGCTGTTCTGTGCCATGCAGTGGTGCACTAATGTGTTAAAGTTCCTTGGAATAGCCAAAGGCTGCTGTTTGGCTTCTAACTATTCAAGAATTGTGAATTGTATTGTAATGCAAGGAAGCTCTGTACCAAAACCTTTGTTATGTACAAAGTGTGTTGCAGTGCACAGTAACAAGGAGCGCTGATTGACGATATTTATGTTGCATGTTGTGTGCAAGTTCCTTTTAGCAGCCTCAAAAAGTTCTCAGAAAATTTCAAGATTATTTTGCTGGAAACTCGGTAAGGAAGGTCAGATATTGCCACTCATGATATTGACGTATACTTGATGAAACAGGCATGTCTTGTTGTTTGTTTGAATTACATTACAGTTCCTTTGGGCTGTCGAATATTGATTGCTTTTGCTTGATTCTCATATAATACTGACGTGAACAGTAATCAGTTCTCATAGAATTTTCAACTGTACCATAACTGGGAAGCAATTAAAAGTGTTTTTACGTACCAGGCATCTGTTGATACGGAATGGCATGGAACCAGATGTGAAGCAAGAATCAAGGAGCAACCCTTTCAACATTTGCCCACTTTTACACAAATTTGAAAAGGAACTGTGTCGACAAATTGTTCTGCTAACCATCAGGTACGCATTTTGGCTATTGTCTGCATGCTAAAAAATACAGATTAGTGGTAAAATGTATCACAATGGTATGTTTCCAGTTTCCTCCTTATCCCTGTATGGCATGTATAACCTTGACGAAAAGTAAAAGACCCTGTCTTGCTTTGAAGTTGACCAGTGACCCAGTATATGTAGTCGGTTTTATGTTTTATTCCTTAATGCTCGATTTCTGTGATATAACACTCAGAGCGATAAATACAAGCCATAGCTTTGTTGGTTAAGGTAGAAAACTTGGCCTGAAGAGAGGTTGAGGTAGGCTTTTGATTTTCTTCTCAGGAGTAAGCACATAAGCAGAAGTGAATGGCGCATACTCTATTGCTCTGACTGTTTTCGGTCCTGTTGCAGTTGGAATTAAGGTTCATATGTTAAGGCTTCATGGTGTGTATGTGTACGACCGTACCAGCGGTACTGTCTTGGAGGTACACAAAATGCTTTGTTGGTTAAGTCATGCATAAGTACTGCTTAATAATGCGGTGGGCTCTGTTCCCTGCTCATGTGTGTGTCTCCGATCTATGTGCCTACTGATGAATTGTTTCATTTGACGGAGGGGACATGCTAAATCTGTTCTTAGATCAGCTTAATTGCTTCCAATTCTAAGTCATGTCCCTCTATATTTTATATGATGCATTAAATACACTGTAACTGCAACCATTTGAGCAGAGAATGCAGCTGTCTTTGGAATGAATCAAATATTGGTGCAGTTCATATGGGGTTTAACGTATCAAAGCTGCTATGAGAGATGCCATAGTGGAGGGCTCCGAATTAATTTTGACGACCTGGTGTTCATTGATATGCGCAGACATCACACACCATGGGAGCTTTCACATTTTGCTTCCATTGATGTGCTGCTGCCACGCACGGTTGTGATTCGATCTTGTAATATTAGGCTCGGCAGCCACATGCCATAGCCACCAAGTCTCGTCAGTGGATAAATGTGAAGTATAAAGATTGATGATCGCAAAGGTGCTTGAGTACATGTTCTGTCTGATTCGGGAGGGTTGGGTGCACCTGCTAAGATTTTTGTAATCTAGGTAACCCAAGCAGCTTTCTTTGTTTCCACAGGTAATGGATATAGATGACTGTGACTATTAATGTTTATGCACTCCCTATCAGTTCGATACCAGATGTGTTCATTTCATTGTGTGCTTCCTGTGAGCTTTTAGCTGTAATAGTGAAGGAGAGAGAATGAAATACAGGTACATAAAAAACACCATCCAAATATTGGGAAAAATCGACAAGTATGTTCTTTAGACATGGTCACGTTACACGATAAAACATGCACAACACACTCAAGGAGTTGTGCTCGTCCTGTACCCTGTCTTGCATGTGTCTTTTCGTGCAACATTGCCATGTCTTGAGAATGACACAAACTAGCCAACATCATGTCCTACTTGTTAGTATGAAAGCGTGGTGAAAGGCACCATATGCTAAAAACTTGCGCTCCAGCTGCCAAGTTTTCGGATTTTGCGTATTGTCATCAGAGCATGAGAAATACATTTGCAGAAAAATCTACAACAAAATTTATGTGATTCTTTGTAGTGCTTTATTTTCATGGGTTTAAAGGCTAATTAAATGATTGTTTCCAAATCATGCAGGTAGCATGAATTGAGAATACTTGTTAAAAATAAAAAAATATACATTAAAATTAGTTTTATCCCCAGAATAGTAGCTGTAGGGCCCATGCGCGGTGCTACACCTACTTCAGAAGGAGTCCTCTTGGTCCTCCGAATAGAGAAAAAAAATTCTGGTGGGAGTGCCCGGCGATGACCTTGGAATCTAGTCATCAGAAATAAAAAGAAGAGAGTCTGTCCCCCACATGGTCACACCACGTGATTGTGTGTTGTGGTATCTGTCGCCGCTGCGCACGCACATCCGCGGACCAGCGCGGCAAATTGAATGTAGACTTACCTCCTTGCTGTAGACTCATGGAGGAAAAAATCTATTAGGGAGCGTGGTGCCACACGCTTAGCGTCCGCAAGCCATCCTCCTCTCGTGCCGCTGCGTTCTCTTGCCGAGGGACCTTCTGTGCCCTGGATGTCCAGAGTTCGTATTTAGTTGTATGGCTATGGGCAGGGATGTTTTTGACTGTCCCAAGGAACATCATATTTCACTTGTCACGTCTAGAGTAAATATGTGCCCTGCGCTATCGTGTACCGGCATTGGTGCCAAGCTCCCTTTATATATAAAGGAAGTCCCAGATTTTAACGTGATACCGCTAAAGGTCCTATTTGGTGGAAGACCCGCCGTCGGTGTGACTGGAAAGTCCTCATTGGTCGAGAGGCTAGTTAAGAACAACGTTCGTTCGGTGGTATAAGTGAAAGCCCAGTACGAGCAGCTCACACTGTGCAATAGGCGAATTACATTACATGAATGCTTGGTTAATTAGGGTAACTGATTAGGTTAACCCATTTTTATGGAGAATAAAGCAGTATGTGATGGCAACAAGTGTGTCTGTGACTGCAAAAAGGTGCGCCATGGGACCCCCAAGCGACCTTATGGACCACCAGATCTACGGCTCCTTTGCCCCCGCCTACACAGAGGGCAGCTATGGAGTGGTGCCATCTGTAGCATCATCCTCCCATGTTGTAATCATGTGATGCATTTATTGTCATGTTACGCATCATTTTGTTGGCATGGCAGGGAATCAGCTTGGTGGACAGAAGGAAAGGTACGGGGGTAGTGGCGCGGTTGAACTTTATAGTTGTCACTTAGCCTCGCTTGGAGTTTAACAGAATCACTTTGTTGTGCGGAGCTCGCTTATTTGGCAGGAATGCCGTCGTTATCAAGTGTCTGTCGTCAGTGGTGCCACCATCAGTCAGTTACTATTGATCGCATTATAATGACCCAGAGTCGTCTGCTATATTAATATGGCAATGTGACTCAATAATTATAACGTCACCCAATATAAAATTGTCAATGGGTCTTTCGAGATAATTTCTGTACCCGAAATGACCCCCGTCACAACTGATGCCGAAACGATCGTATCACCGTACGTGTGATCGCCTCTTGAAATAAAAAATGGCAGTGGCTTAACTTGGCTAAGCCTGAATTCAACGAAAAGCAAGCACGCTTGCTAAGCGTCTGAGGCTTGACCATGGCAGCTCCGCTACACGCTCGCGGCAACTGTTCTATATGTACCTACACGACCACGTGGCTTTGACGTGGTATCACATGGTCTTACGACACCCCCATCGGATATCATCACGTGGCTTCACATCACCCCAACGGATGTTCTTAAGGTCAAAGGTCACCTCAAAGGTCAAAGGTCAGCTAAAGGTGATGGGTCGAGGGGTCGACACCACAACTGTACCACACATGGTTATACGCGGCTATCCTTGGTTGGGTGAAGGTCGTTCAGGGTTGTGCTGCCTACGCGAAGACTGCTTTTACCTAGCGTATGAAGCTTTTCGCTTAATAATAATAATAATTGGTTTTTGGGAAAGGAAATGGCGCAGTATCTGTCTCATATATCGGCGGACACCTGAACCGCGCCATAAGGGAAGGGATAAAGGAGGGAGTGAAAGAATAAAGGGAGAAAGAGGTGCCGTAGTGGAGGGCTCCGGAATAATTTCGACCACTTGGGGATCATTAACATGCGCGGACATCGCACAGCACACGGGCGCCTTAGCGTTTTTCCTCCATAAAAAAGCTTTTCGCTTCAACAATCGTTTTCGTAACTAAGTGAACGCCATGTTTTGAAACTCCACTGACGGTGTCCGCCAGACTCGATCCGGCCCATTCGCCAACTCCGCCGACGCTCGTGCGACGCGAGGCGCGGCAGGACGCGAAGCAGATCCAGGAGGACTGGGAGCGGCTGAAGCGCGACATCCTCGCCGGCCAGCATGGCGCCGCCTTCACCTACCGGCTGCGCAACTTGGAGCAGCTGGAGCAGGTGGTGCTGTTCACCGACCAGTGCGCCGGTCCGGGCGCTGCTCCGCTGAGCCAGCGCTCCTCCTTCGACGCCTCCCGCAATGCCCCTCCTATGGCGGACAGCGAGAGCTTACCAGAGGAAGCGCTCAGCGATGCCGAACCCTGTGAAGGATTTAAAACGCCGCCGATGTCCAGTTGCAGTTCGCCACTGTCACCACCATCGATAGTCTCTCCGTCAACGCCACAGTCTTTGCAGTCGCCGCAGTCGCCAGTTTCGTCAAGGGTGAGCTTTTGCATGCGCAATGCCTGCGCAGAGTTCGAACTCTTCTTTAGACAAAGCCATGACTCGTGATATGACAGCCTAAACGCCCGGGTCACTCAGGTTGCGGCAGAATGCGTCTGGTGTTGTATTTTCTGACTGCTCTTTTCCCTATTCATTCTTCTAATCGGTTATTATTGTTAGTTTCCGGCTGTCAGCTTAGACTCAGCTATCAGCCGACAGCTTGCAAGCAATGTCTCTCGCTGGTTATGTTAAGGTGGATTCGCACGAGGGTAAGCACCTGGCAAGCGTAGGGAGAAAAGCCGCGCGCATGTCTAATCCGATTATATAGTCTACTCCTCCGACCTTCCTCGGACCCTCTAGTATGGCCGTAATTGCAGTCTATCTTGAAACCTTCTGTTTTAAGTGTGCACTGAAGACAAGGGTGCTGTTTGGTGTATGCGTCACAAGTCTTCATGACACTTTTCAGAGCCATTTTACCGCGAATAATGTTTAGATACATGTTGTACTTCCGCTGGAGTAAGCGAAATAAAGTGCATCGTCTTCGTTACAGGAATATTTTGTTATATCGGGAAACTGCCGAGTTGATCATGCGAATTATGTATAAGTGGTCCGTCCGGAGGGTGGGCGGTCGCGAGGACGGGCATTGCGTGGTTATGGAATCAGCTGGAGTCAGCTATCTCCAAGGAAGAAAGCATGGTCATCACCAAACTTACTCGAAAACCCTGTCCATCCGGATTTTTATGGTTGTAACGAACTATAGGAAAAACTGAATCTTTGAACTGATATCATGGAAACATCATTCGCGCTCCATGTTTTTGGTGCATTGCGTTGGCAGCAACAGATAAAGTTTACTTTGATTGAGCGCTGCTTTACTGGAAGACTGTTCTCGCCCGCGGATTCTATCATCATGTTTTGTTGCATACACTGTCTTTTTCATAAAGGACTATAGGCACCAAATTCTTGCTCGCGTGTTTTCTTTTTTCAAACGATACGTTAGACATTCGTATACATGACGCACCCTGTGGTATTCGTGTACGACCGCTAAATAATTTATAATTGAATTTATTCTTGACGCTGTTTCGGTTTCATCGACCAAAGGACGACTGTGACGTCAAGTTGATGTTTTGGTCATGTGATACACTAGAAAAAGTAATATAATCGCGGACAGGTCATTTTTTGTCATTCCAGGTCCTGGAAGGAAGTTGATGTTTTGGTCATGTGATACACTAGAAAAAGTAATATTTATTTATTTATTTATTTATTTATTGTACCCTTAGGGCCCGAAGGCATTACAGAGGGGAGTGGGAATACATAAAAATTCAGCCTAAACAGCAACAACAAGGAGGGAAAACAAAAATAAACCAGGAATACATAAAAAGTGAAAACACAGGAAGGCAATAAGATTAGAATGCAATGGGGATATATTAAAGCAGTGTGTAGACGGTAAAAAGGCAATTTTTATACAGTAATAAAGGACACATACTCAGAAAGAAACATTAAGGACTTTACGAAATGCATTGTTATCGGAAATACCTGCGATGTCGTGGGGAAGGTGATTCCAGCTGACACAAGTTCGGGGTATGAATGAGTCATGAAAACATTTGGTGTGACAAGATGGGATTCCAACTTTATGACGGTGATCAACGCGTGCTGATATGTAACATGGTCTAGACAGTAACTTAGGATTGAGAAAGCTGTTGTGGTAAATTTTATGAAAGAGACACAATGAGGCTATTGATCTGCGGTGGGAAAGAAGTGGTAGGGACAAACTTGATTTCATGGCGGTTACACTGCTTGTTCGGTGATAATTAGGAAGAATGAAACGGCATGCGCGGTTCTGTACAGCTTCCAAATCTGAAACGAGTGAATCGATGCCAGGGCTCCAGACAGATGCAGCATATTCTAACTTGGACCGAACCAATGTTTTAGAAAGCAATAATTTTATTGAAGTAGATGAACGTGAGAAATTTCTGCGAAGGTACCCAAGCATGCGATCAGCGTTATTTATTATGTATTCAACGTGAGTTTTCCAAGACAGGTTACAAGAAACGTAAACACCCAGATATTTATAACATGACACGGTTTCGAGAGACACGTTGTTAATGTGATAAGAAGAAGGGGCATTAGAGAGACGATAAATGCGTACATGTTTACACTTATTAATGTTTAGTTGCATGTTCCAAGTAAAACACCAGTCAAGAACCTTGTTAATATCGGATTGAAGACAAGAGACATCATTACCATCTTTAATTTCGCGGTAAATAACACAATCATCGGCAAAAAGATTAATTGAAGAAATGTTAGCCGGTAAGTCATTTATATAGATGAGAAAAAGGAGGGGCCCAAGAACTGACCCCTGAGGCACGCCGGAACAGTTCGCGGACAGGTCATTTTTTGTCATTCCAGGTCCTGGAAGAGGCTGGATTAAATGTTGTGAATTAAAACTACAAATCAGCGATTATGTTACAATTTTTCTAGTGGATCACGCGAGCAAAACCTAAACTTGACGTCACAGTCGTTGTTTTGTCGACAAAACCAAAACCGACACAGCGTGAGAGAAGAAATTCAATTATATGTTATTTAGCGGTTGTAGGCAAATAGCAACCGGTAATCCATGTATTATAATGTCTAACGCATCGTTTGATAGAAGAAAACGCGCAATAAAATTAGGCGTCTATAGCCCTTTAAATGTTAACCATGCACCCATACTTCTCGACGTTTTGTCAACGTGACTGTAACTATATACATCCACTATTTCTTTTTTCAGTCTTTGTCCGAGTTCTCAGCTACTGGATCAGTGCGCCAGAACTCTCCTTTTTCTTCGTCTCCTGGAGGCCTGCTGCGTAGGTCCAGGAGCCAAGATAGGTATGCAAGCCTCCAGGCTGGCTTGCGCCGCACAAAGTGGCCATTCCTCGTGTATTTAAATTATGTGATTTAGTAGGGTTCCGTATAATCTGGTGTACAAGCCGCGGTGCATGAATGCATTCTAGGGCTTCTACTCCCTGAACAGTGAAAAGCACGAATGTCTATATGAGCCTGCACTTTGCATCGGGTGCGTCTATCGTGCACTCCATAGACGAGCCCGTAGATAGGAAGTCAAGTTACTGATAAGTTATCTACTAGAACCTGGAAGATAGTCTCGATATAATCATTAGTTTTCTGTGAGATATGCCGTAAGACGAAGTGTATACACAACCCTTCAATTAAGAGAAAGATCAATCAATCAATCAACTTTATTCAGCATTTTTTGTCCTGAAGAACAGAAAAAAATGCTAGGGTAGGAGCAAAAAGCCACAAACTCAGTAGCTTGACGAGGCTCCCACCCCTAATTGACAAGGCCAACAGACTGTCACGTTATTACATATATATACACACACACACATACACACACACACACACACACACACACACACACACACACATATATATATATATATATATATATATATATATATATATATATATATATATATATATATATATATATATATATATATATATATATATATATATATATATATATATATATGTATATATATATATATATATATATATATATATATATATATATATATATATATATATATATATATATATATATATATATATATATATATATATATATATATATATATATACATGCAGGACTTAGAACCAGCGAAAAAAAAAGGATGCAATGGAATGTGCAGTAAGACAGGTGCTATATCTGAAATAGTTTTGATGTGAGAAATGTGCAGTTTATGAGAGTAGAAGCTTGGGCACCTACCTTTTCCTTAAACGTACCGTAGGCAGTCAAAGCACTTTCTTTTGGCAGTTGTTACACTGGAATTCTGGTGTATTCACATGAACTATTTACAAAGCTTTCGGGAAACGGCACCATATGTTTTAGCGGACAAAGGTCGGTGGACACTTTCATCGTAACTCATTAAAACGGAACGCTGCGCACATTTCTCGTGCTTATTAAGGACCCAATGATGATCGTTGTTCGGTGTAACCATAGAAAAAGGCGAAACGGCGTTCTTAATGTGTCGGACGAGAGCTAATAATGTTGGAAGCCGCATTTAATACCAGACAAACAATTTTACTCACTGAACTGTTGGAAAAGGAGTAAAGCGGGAATTATGTGTTGGTTTTTACGGTACTTCCAGACCCCATCTATACGGCGTTGTAGTCAAAAGGGGATCTTTTTCCACGGGGTCGAGGTTGTGTGGCGCTTTCATTCGCTCTTTTTGTTTTGCTTTTCGCTTTATTTAACCTGTAATTAAAGCTTTGAATGTCAGGATATTATGTAGGGAGAAAAGTACGAGGCCGGAAGGTTCCATTTTCATAAACTGTTGCTTGCGAAAGCTATTGCAGGTATGAGCGATGTATTCAGAACAGTGGTTGCACGGGGAACACGAAAACCGTGAGGGTAAGGTTACCCGGAAAATCTTTTATGTTCATTTGTTCGAATGTAGTTCGGCATTAATGTACTAAGCATATAGATTCATAGGCAGGTCACAGCAAAAAAAAAGAAAACAGATTAAACAGGTAAGGAAATGGTAACACGCAGATGGTCTGTGGTAGATCAGTACTCCGGTCATTGCGTTAAGGATGCTCACACCCAATAATTCTGGACAAAATCATTTTTGAACGGGAAACTGTTTATGAACGCATATTTGGCAATATCGCAAGATTTCACTGTAGCAATCAATATATCCTCAGATCTCCCGTCGATAGGCTTGAATTTTTTTTTTGCTATTAACGTTTTTGCTATCGACAAAAGCGCTCCCTATTGGCTTTCTGTGGCAGTCTTAACTACCCCATGCGAGCGATGGAAAAACTCTAAAATAAAGATTTTGCTACACATTGGAAGAATGGACCGTTATGTTCAATGTTTTCATAACAGTGCCTAACAGTTTTTCAATATTCAAAACCTTTGTTCAGAAACGTTGGACATGTTACGCTGTCATTGGGCGAACCAGTTGGTGCGCAATGTTAGTTGTGGGAAGCACCGTTCAAAAACGAGGACGAGGCAAGAGTGCATAGACGCTACACAGCCGAGCTCGTAACGCTCTGTAGTGTTGTCGCTTCCTTGTTTCTTTAGCGCTGTATTCCCTCACATAACGTACTCATGCATTGTGCAATGATATCGTGTGCCTGTGACAGTTGACAGCGTAGACTTCATCAATGTTTAGTGCTAAGGTAAATGAGCTCTGCTCATCTGCCTTATATATGCAACTTCACTAGTCCTCAGTCTGCGGAGCATCCCCTACCCACGTCTCAGGCCTGCGTGCCGAGACCGGGGATTTGGGGGCTCCTTCTCGGTGGACCAATGAAGTTTTCATTTATTCATAAGACTGATGAAAACTTCCAAGTATGAAAAAAAAAGATCGGGCAGAGGTGCATATTACTTCTTTAGCAGTTCTCTCGCGCATTCTCTTTTTTTTTCCCAAACAGCCCCCGTGCCAGGGTCGAGGCCATCGGCTTCAAGGAAAGAGTCAAAGTCTTCAAGAAGAGATACCCGCGTAGAGAACGTACACTTGACGACTTGCGCGATATTACGCTCGCCCGCTCGCCGGCACAACAATGGTGGGAGCCAATGGGCGGCGAACGCTCGCAGCCGGAGGCCGATCACGACGTCGACGAGTCCCCCCGCACCGACGTGACAGACCTCGAGGGGGTCCACGAGTCGTTGGACAGGATGTCGAGGATCATGAAAGAGATGGCCCTTCTGGTAAACGTGAGCACCATGTATCAGCCGCACACCGATCGGCACGGCCGTCGCAGATCGTCAAGCACCTCAGCCCGGAGGCGAATGAGCCGAGCCCGTAGGGCCAGCCATTATCATCACGGCGCTCACTCCCCGCTAGCCACGCAAAATCCCGGTACGCCTCCGGGTGCAACGGATGCACCCCTTCCGGGGTCTTCCTCTTCTAGTCGCTCTTCGAGGGACCTCGCCCTTCCCTCGGATTCCGATGAAACTCAAGTATCTTGGAGAAGAGGGAGCCATTTGAGGCCACAGCGACGGCGAGAACTTGTTGCTACTTCGGCTTTGAAGACCGTCGCGCAAGTTACCAAAGGAGCCAGTGACCAGGCAGTCAATCTCAGCTGGGGCTTTTCGGATTCCCAGTCGTCGGACAGCAGGAAGATGGGTACGCCTCGTCGACCGCCGGGGTTCCGGAGTGACGCGGAACTCTCGCGTCTGCAAGGCCCTGACAGCGACACTGCCGACGAACGCGTCGCGTCTGCTTCCACGGAGGATCGGTTTCAAGGGCCCTTTGTCGTGCGGGAGCCGTCGCTCGTTGCTTGCAGCGACGAGCTGTCGCTAGACCGTAGCGTTTTGTTCGAAGCGGCTTCAGCAGACGACGGCAACTATATGGGCCGCTTAAGTCCTGGAGAAGTCATGCTATCCACGTACGCGGATGGCGCAGAATCTTCCCCGGAGCCGGTGTTCCCGTCCTTGCAGCCCGAGGAATGCAGGCGTGGGCTCATAGGTAGCGCCAGGAGCGTGAGGTGTGTCGATCCTGGTCCCAGCGACATAATGCTGACTTCGTACACGGACGGCGCGGAATCTCCTCCGGAGGCGTCGTTACCGTCCTTGCGGTCGGAGGACCGCGGACGGAGCTTTAAAGGGACCGCCAGGAGCGTCAGCTGGAGCGATCCCGAACGGTGCCATACCGAATTCTTCGGTGCTGCCAACGATGTGGATGACGCTCTTCCCCGTTCTTCCAGCGACGACAGCTTGCTCCTGGGCGGCGCGCCCCTATACAAGAGTGCCAAGGATGACGCGTATGCGTCCCAGCATATCTGGCGGTACGCCAACAGCGAGACTGGTCGTGTTATTGACGAGGCAGCCATGCGGAGGCTGGAGATGTACAAAACGACATTGGTGGATAACATCGACGGCCAGCCGCCCCACATGGTACAGTATGATTTTCCGTTGCCTCTGTTTAACGGGGGGGGGAGGTTGCTAAAGTGTGTTAGCGCAGCGCTAGAAGTTCTTCCCGAACGCAGCATCCCGTAAACGGTGCATGGTTACGAACCACAGCACACGAAACGTGTTCTGTGCCGCCAGCGGCAGGGGGCGGACCACGCACGATATCTTCAACCCAGATGCACATATGAAGGAAGCCAGCAGTCAATTAAACCAGGGAAAGCATAAGGGAATGTTTCTTTTTTCAAAAAATTTCGATGTTGATCAGTGGGAAGGTAAAATTGTAGTTATTTTATGACTGAAAGATAATAGAAACCAGAAGAAAGGAGTCACTTTTCAAATTAGCGCTGTTATGAGGCGGGATAATTGTCTTTGTGAGCACAGGTAACTTTGTTTCTAACTTAGAGGCTATATTACTAATGTCCCCAACATTCTGTCTATAACGATGACTCTCGGGTAGCGGTGTCTCCGTCGTCGCGGGAAGTAGTAACCAAGAACTTCCGGTTGGTCTGTAAAAGTCCCACTCGGGCTGGTCACGGAGTGAATGTTCACGAAAAAAAAAAAACGGTGCGGTATGGTTTTGTGATTCAACTGAGTCTTAAAGTGCATGCAGTGATAGGAGGGTTGGAACCACATGAGCGCAATTTTTTTCAGTTCTGTCGTTCTTCGAGCTCCACTACTTTGGCTGCACCCGCCGCGGTGGCTCAGTGGTTAGGGCGCTCGACTGCTGATCCGGAGTTACCGGGTTCGAACCCGACCGCGGCGGCTGCGTTTTTATGGAGGAAAAACACTAAGGCACCCGTGTGCTGTGCGATGTCAGTGCACGTTAAAGATCCCTATAGGTGGTCGAAATTATTCCGGAGCCCTCCACTACGGCACCTATTCTTCCTTTCTTCTTTCACTCCCTCCTTTATCCCTTCCCTTACGGCGCGGTTCAGGTGTCCAACGATATATGAGACAGATACTGCGCCATTTCGTTTCCCCAAAAACCAATTATTATTATTACTTTGGCTGCGGCCGAGCAGTAAGCTCTTCAAATTTTACAGCGAGAGCTATACCTGCGACGTTCCCCCATGGCGACGCGTGCGTCGGATCGTACCGACCACGTGACCGCCCCCTGAATGTGCCTCACGCCACATTCGTGAACTGCACAGGCAGTGTAGAAAAGTAAAAAAAAAAGCTGTGCCGAAACCCGGGATCGAACCAGGGACCTTTAGATCTTCAGTCTAACGCTCTCCCAACTGAGCTATTTCGGCACGCGTTCGTGTAGGAGCTATGTCTCTATGACCACAGTACTGGACCTTAAAGTCGAGAAAAAAGGCTAATTAAGGGGAAAAAGAGCGCATATTCAAATCATAATGACAATATTCAACTAGCTTTCGGTGAAATTCGTGGTTTATGCAACAAGCGTAAGCGTTGTGAAACTGCCAACGTTTTTTTTTTCTTTTTTTGCCGAGGCCACAGCAGATGTGTGTCAACAGACCTACGTAAGGGGGTAGTCTACGGTACTCAAAGTAAATGGGTGGTTGCAGTCTCGCATTCGGGGTACGCCTGCTTCGTACCGTGGCGGAAGGCATTGAGGAAGGGATGAAAGTGTACGTAACAACGCCGACTGTTGGCTTTAGTACTCTGACATCATATTCATCTCATTTGTCGCCAGAGGAGAGTGCAGTCCAGTGCACTGCAGTTAGAAAAAATCACAAAAATTTAACCTAGCTCTCACTGCATTCCGTAATTTACGCAAGCGTAAATAAAGTAATATTGTTGTACAACAATGCTTCGTGTAGTTGGCTCTTGGGCAGTTCCAGTATGTGTGGGCCAGCGCGGATATGGAGCCACACACTTGGCAGTGGAGGGTAGGGGGGGGGGTGTTCATAATGGAGACAAGTTTCGCAGCATGAATAAAACGCACACAGAAGACAAGGAACAAACAAGACAGGACTGTGGGGGGCTGTTGTATTTAGCGTAAGGTCAAGTCATTGGGTAATGAGTGCGTTTGGGATTGTCTTAGCAGCGTTGCGTGCTTTCGAGGGACAGAGTCGAGGTTCAGGTGGCCTAGGGAGTCCTCGTCTCGTTATGCGGCATGCTTTGAGCTAGGCCCTTCGCTCTTTATGGCCCTGTCCACCACTGCTAATTATGGTCCTGGCCAAGCCTGGGAAGTCTTTGAATCCCTCTGTATTGTTTAGGAATAGAATATCTTTTTTTCCCGGCGTTAGTTGCAGTTGTGTAAGTCTTTGGCCCTGTTGTCTTTTTCTCCCCTTTTGCTTTATTATTTTTTTTTGAACTTATCCGTTCTCCCGTCTTGCCCTGCCCTGCCAACACGGGGCCGGACCAGAAAGCAGCTTCACTGCGGTTGGCGTCAGACCCTGCCCCCGCGCCCGGCCAGCGACTGTGCCGGCTGCAGATCGTGTGCATCATCACGCCCGTCTCGCCAGAGGCCGGTAGCGCGCCAACCAGCGGGGAACGCGTGGCCGCTGGAGCAGCTCAGCCGTCGTCCAGCAACGCACCGCAGATGCGTCCCTGAGTGCAGTCAAGGCTGCGCTCTTCGACCCATCGCAGGCAGAAGCGTGGCTGCATTCGTCAGGGAACTCTGAGGTCTGACGGAAGGTAAGTGGTCCTCGGACAAGCGCGCTGCACTTAAATTACGTTAGGCGTCCTTGGGGAGACCCGTCGCGGTGGCTCAGTGGTTAGGGCACTCGGCTACTGATCCGGAGTTCCCGGGTTCGAACCAGACCGCGGCGGCCGCGTTTCGATGGAGGCGAAACGCGAAAGGCACCCGTGTGCTGTGCGATGTCAGTGCACTGTGAAGATCCGTAGGTGGTCGAAATTATTCTGGAGACCACCGCTACGGCACCTCTTTCTTCCTTTCTTCTTTCACTCCAACCTCTAGCCCTTCCCTTAGCTCCGACCCGGCGACTCAGTTACAACTCGTTCGACTGGCCGAAGCCGCCGCCGAGAGTCAAGACCTTTCGGCCGTCGTCTAGGCGGGTAGCCCTCTGGCTACCCTCTTACTGTTGGATATTAAAAGTTTTCCTATCCTATCCCTTACGGCGCGGTTCAGGTGTCCACCGAGATATGTGAGACAGTTACTGCGTCATTTCCTGGCCAAGAATAAAAAAAATTTAAATTTCTTTTTCCAATTTTTTTTCTTGGGAGAAACATGTTTGCCCCCTACATACACCTCATTACAAAAGTCTTCGGGCTGCATGGCCTGCTGCTGAGGCGTGTAGTGGATGGCTTACGGTAGCCCTCAAGACCAAAATGCCTGTAGGGGTTCCATGAAATGCTCCACTGCATGGTTAAAAAGTGAACCACAAGGCCTGAAGGCATTTAAGGAAGGAATTAATTTACAGCCTAAGTTTCCGCCTCGTTGTGTTGTCCGTGCATTTTGTCCTTTCGTCCGTCCGCGCATAACTGCAGGAAATAAAACACTCTGCTTCGATAGCCGGGCTGTCAATGCTGCGTCTGCCGAAGCTGTGTAGCTCTCAGTTTTTTTTTTTTGAGCTCCATGACTTCAGGCGGGTGGAGAATGAATAACTGTTGCCGTGCCACTTTGTGTGTTGACTGCTTGGGTGACGAGATCTCGCATTTACCGCCGGACCGATATATACCTTTCACTATTCACTGAAATCACGTCAGCTTAGGTGGGATATCTGATGCAGATAATAAACAAGGAGGTAGACAAGAGCGGTGAGGATGTAAAGCAGCAGAAATAGAAAGAAAAATGGAGTGAAGAGAAAAACAAGCTGAAGGATGAGGTAAAAGAACTTTCTACAATTTCAGTTTCGGCCAGATGCTGCTTAGTACTTGAGACAAGAGGCGCTATCGCTTCCTGTCTCAAGGGAACTTTTTCAAGCAGGAATCGGTTAGGTTTACGAAATACAGAGTTTCAGAGAAATGGATTCGTTCCTGGTTTGCAGAGTTGTAATTATGTAACTGTTGTTTATATTGATGATGCTGCTACCATGTCTTCTGGGCTATCTGTTGAGATACTTTGGTACTTCCACATGGGTAACCGATGCCAGCGTGGTGTATTTAATTTAATTTATTTATCACATCATCGAGCATCACCATTTTTGTTTCCCACTGCGGGGAGGGAGGGGGTTTGCAGCATAAACAGTGCAACAAATTTTAAGGTAGAACGGACATGGTAAACAGAAAATGCAATGCAGGATAATTTGAAACCCACAAAAAATGCTAATTATCACAGCAATGAGGCAGGAACATTTTTTAGTCATCGTAGGGGCTGCTTCTGGGGGCAACTTGCTCCACTAATTTATTGTTTTCGGGAAAAATGGCATTTCTGCAAATACGCTCTGCATTTTATTTTTGTTACTTTGATAGTGTGACCATTCTAGCTGAAATGTGGTCTGGTTGAAACGGAATACTTGATTTGAACCTGAATATGTACGTGCGTTTTTGAAGAGTGTCCCATCGTAACGAATTTCTCCGCATATGATTCACTGAAATTGCTGTTGTAATTATTTCATATCAAAACGGAGAGCTTAACAGGGAGCCTAAAATCCCTCTTCACATGCTTAATAAGTGTGATAGTCACCTATAGCCCGTCGAGTGGCTCTCTCGTCATTGTTTCCTTTGCGTTCATATGAAACGGACTTGGGCAGGGCATGTAATGTGAAGTGACGATAACCGCTGGTCCTTAAGTGTAATGGAGTGGATGATTCCAAGAGAAGGTAAGCGTAGCAGAGGACGGCAGAAAGTTAGGTGGGCGGATCAGATTAATAAGTTTGCGGGCGTACGGTGGGCGCAGCTGGCAAAGGACAGGGTTAATGGAGAGACATGGGAGAGGCCTTTGCCCTGCAGTGGGCGTTGTCAGGCTTATGATGATGATATGGTTAAACAAGGCATGACAAAACTTCGGACAATGCCAGTAAGAGCTTTCGTTGAAGTGGGGGAGAGAAAGTGGGTGTGGCAGAGATATACCACTGTCACTTCATCCCTCCTGAAGAGGGTGGAGTTTTTTGTCGCATGTATGTATGTAAGTATGTATGTATGTACGTATGTATGTATGTATGTATGTATGTATGTATGTATGTATGTATGTATGTATGTATGTATGTATGTATGTATGTATGTATGTATGTATGTATGTATGTATGTATGTATGTATGTATGTATGTATGTGTGTGTGTGTGTGTGTGTGTGTGTGTGTGTGTGTGTGTGTGTGTGTGTGTGTGTGTGTGTGTGTGTGTGCGTGCGTGCGTGCGTGCGTGTATGTATGTATGTATGTATGTATGTATGTATGTATGTATGTATGTATGTATGTATGTATGTATGTATGTATGTATGTATGTATGTATGTATGTATGTATGTATGTATGTATGTATGTATGTATGTATGTATGTATGTATGTATGTATGTATGTATGTATGTATGTATGTATGTATGTATGTATGTATGTATGTATGTATGTATGTATGTATGTATGTATGTATGTATGTATGTATGTATGTATGTATGTATGTATGTATGTATGTATGTATGTATGTATGTATGTATGTATGCAGTTGTTCGCTGCAACAGTGCTAATTGCTCTGCGCTTTCTGCCCAGGCTTTCTTCTGAAACCACTGAGCAGTGGTAGACATTCCGGAAGAAACGCTGTGCGCCGGTTATTCGTCGAGACTTGGGACGAGATCATCGAGGAGCTTCCCCCTTTCGTCTGCAGAGGCCACTGCGAAAAAGAGCTTTGGTGGGCCGTGGTATTTTGAAGAAAGAACGGACGTCATTTCGATTTGCGCCTTCTGTTGAATGCTGTGTACTTAACGAATGTCTCAAATTTGGCGTAGATTTCACTTTTAGGGAGTAACTACTTCTTGGAATTACTCCGAGCGCTGCCATACGGCTGTAGAGGAAAGCTTTGCAGCTTGCAGAAAAAGTCATCCTTGTGGTAATCATGCTCAGCCTGTGCTTCAACTGCAAAAAATTTTTAAGAAACCTATGAATTCCCTGTAGCCGTACGGATCTGCGGGGCTGAATGCTAATTCTTCCCTTAAGCGAACTTTATAGAGCCCCCGGATTTGTGCAAACCTAAGTAGCCTCATTAGGCAGTAGGCTGCGTTTTTCAGCATTGCACATTGTCTTTTACGGGGCCTTGACAGGAATTCAAGCACTGAATCCCAGGCATCTGCTGTGGTGTGTTATATTCGCTTAGTGATAATATGCGTATAGCGGTAACATACACAACCCGATTCGCGAATAAAGCCTCACCTGCATTTGCCAGTAGTAGCTCCCACTGGGGTGTCAGTCATGCGACTATAGTGCGTGTATAACGCGCTTTCGTTCGTAACTGTTGCTCGTGGCCGAGCAGCAATCCTCGTCGGCAGGTTCCTTCGAAGAGGAAACCTAGAAGAGAAATGGTCTTAATCGGGAAGTCCTTGGAACGAGGAACCTGAAAGGAAGAACCTTCGGAAGGAGGAACCTGCAAGGAGCAACCAGACTCACTGGGAGGCTTGATTGAAAGAGGAACCTTTGTAACCGGAAGGTTCTTCAAGCGCGAGTAATAGTCAGGTGTATGTCGGTTAACTCGTGGGGGTGTATGTCGGAAAGACGATGGTTGTTTATGTCGACTGCAGCGTCACCCTGAATGCCTGATCTCTGTTAGACCCTAAGCGCTCATCCTTCAATCCATCTAGTCTTGGCTCGTGTAGGCAGGGTGCAATGTTCAAATCATTAAGTGTGATTTATTTGCACGTTAGGGACAGGCAGACAATTTAGGACAGAGATAAATATGTACTGGAAGTAGAAAATCTATGTTAGACAGCCGGGTAATTAAGACAAATGGGGCCGTTCTAAGGGTTCCACCAACTGGGCGCTCAATTTACTTTTATAATACAGGTATTTCTGGAAATACGGCAGGGTCAGAGAAGTTGAAACTCATGGCACCAAAGAATGAACAAGTGGATGAAGGAAGCATCAGCCGCCCGCCGACATTTCGGCAACAGGATTTGCCAAAATGTTGCCCAGACCAAGACAAGTCATCTATAGTGGAAACGTTGGCTAGCGGACTGAAACTTCCCTCTCGGCCCCTGCTCGAGTTATTTATTATATCATACAGTATAAGTTATATCACATTCAAGCGCAGTGCAGATAACTTATGAATCAAATTTCACTGCATATCTAGTTTGGTCGAGCCAGCTTTCACAGTAATTGTAAGGGAGTTTCAAAGTAGTATGGAGCATTATACGCGAAGGCCGTAGAGCGAAACGAGTGCTGTACTTATATTCAGTACGAGAGCTGGGTCGCTCTTTTCGGCGCCGGGTTAATCGGTTGATCCGTCAACTGCAAAACTCTGTCGTGCACAGTTTCCGAGTTGCATTCACCGGTGCGCCTAGCTCGCATTAATGCACGTGGTCTCGCATGCGGATGGGGCCGGCGGAGCGACCCATTTCTTTTTGCGGGTCGAAATATTTAGCTTTACCTCAATGGTCGTTTACAATTAGGAAGAACGCAAAATTTTCTTTCTATTTTCTCTTTTATCTTTCTCAGCAAGAACTGACCCAGTAATCACAGAAGGGAACATCAACGTTATCAGCGCGCGACGATTACGATTTTATGTTGTCATTTCTTACATTATATCTCGGCCGCGGTGTCCGTATTTCGATGCAAGCGAAATGTAAAAAAAGTACCTCATGCTTGTGATGTCAGTGGAAGTTAAAAAATTTTAGAGGGCCTAACTAATCCGAGGTCTTCCACTGCTGCGTCCCTGAAAGGGGCATCTGTCTCTTTGAGACGTTAAACCTCACTATATCTATGCATTTTTCTTCCGCCATTATAAACAGTCGCAGTTTTAAATGCGAAGAGCTGCGGGTATGCCATATCTTAACCGGACATTATAATGGAGCAATGGATGCAAGATAGACGCAGGCAATAATTAAAAAAAAACAGTAGTAGTAACGGGTTTATTAAAATAATAATAAAAAGCGGAACATGATTCATGAATGAAACGAAGGTTGTCTGGCATTATTTTTTCAACTGGCAATGCAACAGCTACGGTAATTAGGTACTTAACTGCGTTGGCTCAGTCCAGTCTTCAATATAATACGGTGCGCAGATTTAGCGGGTTAGTGTATAAAGCCCGGCATCATTTACGCGTTTTGGCTATACGCTTCGCCGCACGAAATCTTTAAAGCCTGGCTGCGAAGTTTGTTGTCCCCCATAGAGCTTCCCGTAAGGGTGGAAACTGCAAAGATGATACAGCAACAGCCGGTTAAATCGAACGGCACCCTCGCAGAGGTGATCGCTCTGGGGCTCCTATAAGCTGCACGTAAGCTAACAAGGACGTTCCCGTACCTTTTTATATGGTACTTTGGGCATCTTAAAACCCTTATGCCTTGCAGGGGGCCTTCTAAATCGGGGTTGCTTTGTAGGCCGCATAACATCCGCTCCCAGGTTAATAAATGAAAAGGAGAAAGCAAGCGAAAAAGGACGCAGTGGAATATATGAGTCTGCATGGTCGCGCTTTGCGACGATCAATTTCAATAAACGTCCCAGCGCTATGTACAGCTTCTGCCGCCTATTTGACGGTCGCTCGCGCTTTGAGGTCATCGATCCTAATCGAATCAGGTTGGCCCCTTTCCGCTGTGCCAGCCTCTCTGGCCGGAACCTAAACCAAGCAGAGGGAAAGCCTGTCGGCAAGCCAGCCACAGCGATTCGCCCAGAGCCGCCGCATTACGTAGCCACCGCATGCATAGACACATGAATTATTCGACGCCAAGCGGTTCTTCCTGTAGTTGTCCCTGATTTTTCTGCTATTTCATATTTCGCTTCGCAGATCGTCTGTGCATTTGAGTCAGGTTCACTTTGTCTATCTTCATATTTTCCGCGCCAGCCGACGCTCCATGTTGGCGCTCGGGAAATTCATGCAGCCGAAATTGTTATGCACGGGCGTGTGTTATATATATATAAAAGGGGACTCTGCTGGGTCCATCGGCAGGTCTCGAATTTACGGCGGGAGACAGCGAGAAAGGGCGAGATGGGCATAAATATGAGGCTGGGGCCTCGTCGGCCTGTCTGTTGTCGCCTTGCCTTTCAGATCGAGTGGGTACTATATTGAGCACTGACTTCACGGGGCGGGCTGCACTGATACCGGTGGAACCTCACTCCTGGAGCGACTTCAACTGCGCGAGAAATTTATGCCCCATTTGGTTCGGTTTATTGGGTTTAACGTCCCAAAGCGACTCACGATATGCGAGGCGCCGTAGTGGAAAGCTGCGAATAATGTGGGCCACCTGTGGTTCTTTAACATACACTGACATTGCACAGTACGCGGGCCTCTGGCATTTCGCCTCCATCGAAATTCGACCACCAAAGCCGGGATCGAACCCGCGTCTTTCGGGTCAGTAGCCGCGCGCATTGACCACTGAGCCACCGTTACGGCTTTTCTGCTCCATTTGTATAGAATATATCGATAACACATTACTATTTATAAAGATGCATGCGCACACGTGAACGAACACGTAATGTTGCGACCTGAAAGACAGAATGATAAGTAGAGCTTGGAATACCCTGAAGCACGTTAAATCTTCCCCGCTGTCATTATAATAGCCATAATAGCCTAGAAGCGAACTGCGTACGTCTTAATGAAAACACTTCTTTCATACTGGTAAATTTAATGTCATTCGAATCGAACGAATTACGATGCATCTAATTTTATTCGGTTTCTTTCGTTGCTAGAGAGTAAAAAATAATGTCATACGCAAATCATAGTAATGATGACCAAAGAAAAGAATTGTACAAAAAAAATTTAATAGATAGGTGCACATAAATGGTGTTTGACATGGTTGTGTGGTAGTTTTTAAGCGGACAGAAAAATCTCTGTGCGATATTATAAGAGTCAAATGTTATTTCCGGCTATTCTGCAGCACTTTAGCCATCAAAAGCATAGCGAAATATAAAGTCAATCACAAATATCATAAAAGTAAACAAACAATATTGCTGACACGGCGGCAGAGCACGGATAAGCGCGGAGCGTCGAATCGCCACGCTGAGGCCGATAGTAATAGCTATCCATGGCAGGATGCCGTTCAAATAGTTTCATGCCAAAATCAACACTGCTTTTTTTAAACTCAAAAAATGAAACTGTTAACTCATATGGTGCTCACATTATTTATTCGTGTTCCTCGTTTCTGCGGCTTACGTAATGTAAAGAGTATACTCACTCCTTTCAAGGCTGAATTCGAATGAATTCCCCATAGTCATTCGATAGCGAATGTCACGCGAACCTAATGGCATCAGATATTAGTGTGTACAGCAGTTGATTAATGTATATTAGATGCTATTGTCATTCGAATGGAATGGCAATAAATCTTACAGTGTGGCAGGGGTGCAAAGCGTTGCGCTGATGATAATAATAATAATAACGATTGGTTTCTGGGGAAAGGAAATGGCGCAGTATCTGTCTCATATATCGTTGGACACCTGAACCGCGCCGTAAGGGAAGGGATAAAGGAGGGAGTGAAAGAAGAAAGAGGTGCCGTAGTGGAGGGCTCCGGAATAATTTCGACCACCTGGGGATCTTTAACGTGCACTGACATCGCACAGCACACGGGTGCCTTAGCGTTCTGCCTCCATAATGCTAAGGCGCCCGTGTGCTGTGCGATGTCAGTGCATGTTAAAGATCCCCAGTTGGCGGAAATTATTCCGGAGCCCTCCACTACGGCACTTCTCTCTTCCTTTCTTCTTCTGGCGCTTTCTTTCCTTCTTTCCTTTCTTCTTCTGGTGCCAGTTCAGGCGCTTCAGGTTTCGATGGATAGGATAGGATAACTTTATTGAGCTCTAGCGCAAGTGCTTTTATGCGGTTCAGATAATAATAATAATAATAATTGTTATTATTATTATCTGAACCGCATAAAAGCACTTGCGCTAGAGCTCAATAAAGTTATCCTATGCTATCCATCGAAACCTGAAGCCGGTTGCCCCTATTCCAGGGCTCCGCTGGATGCTGCCGTCAGCTGACCTCGCCGTATGTTATACCGGTGTGGTCATCGCGGCAGTCGCTGGAGAACATACCCTCCCATTGCTCTGCACTTGGGTTTGGCATAATTGGAACGACGTCGACTTTTGGCATACCTATGTTATGTCATATAGTGTAGGTTTTTCATGGCACCACGGACATTTGTGTTCGTAAAGTGTGGGGTGGATTTTACTTTGTGTGTTTAGGTTTGTATATGACCCCGTTTGTAGTTGTCTCTATGTGATAGCCTCTTCTTTGTTTAGGGATTTGTGCGGTGGGGGTACCGCATCCTGCTTCCTTTGTAGTTTCGATGGCAAATGCCACGGCTAGCAACACCATTTCCTTCCGTTGTTATTTTTATATTTTATCTTTAATTCTTTATCAATACATAGCCACTAACGACAACAACTTTCTCCCACGGATCAGATGCGCGGCTTGCCGCTGTGATTGGCTGATTGGTCAAGACTTTATTGGTAGCAGTTAAATTATGGAGGATGGTGAACCCTTGAGCCCCTGTCTGCGGTCTTCGAGGACCAGGCCAGTGCCGCCGCTTGAATGGCAGGGCTGGAGCTGCGCATCAGTGCCTGCCACTGCTCTATGGATATTACTGTGTGGGGCCGATATTTGAGGATATGCCTACAGGATGTGGGTTTGGTTAGCGGGGTTCTTTTCCAAAGCTTACATGCATTGTTCTAGCGGTCGGGTAGATATGGGCGTGTAGAGTGTTGGTCTGCAGGCGGCGCCGGACATGCTCCAGGGCCTTGGACAGCGTCTCGTGTCCCGCCGTGTACGTGGGGCGGGCCAGTTGGTAGGCACGTATTACCTCCTGGTAGTTCGTGAGCGTAATCTTGTGGGTGCCCTATGATTCTAAGAATGCCCTCCTGCCTCTGCCCGGTAGGCTAATTCGATGGCAGTGTTATGGGTGGAAGTGTTGCTGGGCAGGAGGGAGTGAGCCGGAGACCATATGAAGTGCTGGGCGGAATTGAAGCGTGCGTGGCGAAGAAAGCGTGTGTGGCGACCTATGAACTCGCAAGGAGTCATGTACAAGGATTACTGTCGGATCGACCCATCGATCGCCTGTAAATGTTTTCTTCTTTTTTTGTCTGCTTGGCTGACATATTTTTAAAGCCGAGCTGCTAACGGCATACTATTCTGCGCCGTACCCTAAGCGCGAGTGGAATGCCCGCGCACGAGAGGGCACGAGGCGCGCGGTCAAAGATAGAGAGAAGCCTTTTAATGAAAAAGCAGAGAATTTAGCCAGCGTTCAAAAATCGCTAGCATCGCGGTTAGTCGCGCGTCCGATACCTGCGCGAAAGTAGTAGCAGTAAGTAGCTTTATTGAAATAATAATACCACTTACTACTGCTACTTTCGCGCAGGTGTCAGACGCGCGACTGACTGCCTTGACCAGTCGCAGTTCATATATTTCTGCCGCAAATGGCGCTCCCTGCTAAGAGAAGCTGGGAGCATCGCAGCTGGTACTTACAGATATCCCTGGATGGCGCCACGCGTCGCAGGAGTAACGCTGCTTCGCCTGGGCTCCTGAACTTAGTTCTAGGCATGCCAGTGGGTGGCGAAGCGGAAACTTGCATCAGAGATTGAGGTTTGGAGGAAAGATTGGTGTTCTAGGAAATGAAAGGTGCAGTAACTGCAATTATTCCGGAGCCCTACACTACGGCACCTCTTTCCTCATTTCTTCTCTCACTCCCTCCTTTATCCCTTCCCTTACGGCGCGGTTCAGGTGTCAGCCGATATGTGAGACAGACACTGCGCCATTTCCTTTCCCCAAAAAGCAACTTTCATTTTTCTTTTCATTTAACTGCCTTACTTCTCTGTGGACACCTGAACCGCTCCTTGAGGAATGTGGGAGTGAAAGAAGAAAGAGGCATCATCAGCCTGACTACGCCCACTGCAGGGCAAACGCCTCTATGTCTCTCCATTTAATACTGTCCTTTGCCAGCTGCACCCAGCCAATGCCTGCAAACTTCGTAATCTAATCTGCCCACCTATCTTTCTGCCGCCCCCTGCTAGGCTTGCCTTCTCTTGGAGTCCACACCGTTACCCTTAAGAACCAGCGGTTATCCTGCCTTCGCATTACATGCCCTGTCCAAGCCCATTTCATCTTGGAGCAGCGAAGACAGTACAGAGTAAAAGACGACGACGAGGGGAATACGACGGAGAAATGAGTCGACAACAACAACAACAACAACAACAACAACAACGACGACGACGACGACGACGACGACGACGACGACGACGACGACGACGACGACGACGACGACGACAACAACAACAACAACAACAACAACAACAACAGAGTCGGGCGCTCTCAAATAGCCTTTTCATCTGAATTCCATCCTTTTTCCTGCAATGAGCAGGGCTCTCCGTAGGTGCTGCCTTCGGGTAGTGTCGCTGAAGCCCACTGGTCCCAAGACTCGTTGCTAGGGGACTCCCTTTTTAGTGTGTATTTATTTATTCACTTCTTCGACCACCAGGCGCGCAGTGGCAGTGCAGAGTGTCTGTCGTGTCTGGCGTCAGTATCGCGCGAACACAGGCCACTGCTTGGAGCCGCTTCGAGCCTCCAGGGACGCCAGCATGGAGACTGTCGTAGCAATGACATTCGTGGTAGACTCTAGCGCAACCACGGCTGTAGAAACATCAGGCGCCGGCAGGCTCCCGAAGAGGTGGCGCGTCGCGGACTGCCCTGCTCGTTGACTCGCCTTTTCTGGGAAGGCGCTCTCGTGGTTGCCGGGTTGTACTCTCTTGTACAAACGCGACAGAAGCACAAAAATGTTGTGCAAGCTTCGTTTCTTAATAACACTTAGTGTTAAGCTTTTAATTTATAATGCATTAATTCTATAAAACCTTTCCTACTGTCACCTGGCGTGGGGCACGACAACATGGTCAAACAGTGATAGGTTGCAGAAAATTGAAAAAAAAGTCGTTCGTATTATTGCTAATGCCCCATTTAATTCTCATACTCAACCGCTTTTCACATGACTGAAAATAACGCCCGCCAGGGACCTCTACAATTTATAGTTAAATAAACACTATAGAAGAAAATGGAAAACTTAGGACATATTCTTTGGTGACCTAGCTGACTTACAGCCGAAATCTAATCATTACTCAACACGTAACAATGACATCTGGTACTTGCCATCCTTTTGCACAAACTACGGCTGTCAATTGCTCCGGTATATTATTCTAAACCCGCTCAATTCGCACTGGCAGTCTTGAGCGCCTGATGATGCAGTTTAGAGTGTTGCGAACGTTCTGCAATTTTTTTTTGTACTTTGTTGTACTTATTTTTTTTTCAATTCTTGTGTTTCATGCATTTTTAATCTTTTGTTCATCGTTATCAATTTTCTGCCGTCCCGACCTGTTATGACTTACAAGGGAATCTGTAGCTACGGCCAATAGTTCTTTTGTTGTTGACACCCCGTCCGTGTACTGTTTCTGCCGATTTATCAGTATGTAGAGGTGTACCCCTCTGTTAAGCCAGTCATAGGCTTTTTGGGTACACTTCTAACGTCCTCGATGCTGAAATAAAGGTATTTATTATTATTTATCATTACTATTATTACTTCGCAGGCGCGGAGACCTCCCGGGCGCTGACCACAAGGGTGTTTCTTAGTAGGTGGCGTTACCCCGTGCCCTTCCTGGCGTCGGCTAGCTGGATAATTGAAGCTTTCGGGCACCAAGGCAAACGTGGTTGAAAGAAGGGTCATAACAATGTACTGTATAGTCCCGTCGCACCCACAGCTGGCACATGCAGGATTCTCAGCCATACCGATAACAATGGAGTAGTGGCCCGTGAATGCCTCACCAAGCCGCAGTCGGTACAATAGGACTATAGAATATTCAATGAATGAATGCCCTGTGTTTAATCCCGAAAGACATACGCTGCTCTGGGCTCAAGACTGCCTCGGTCCTTTGTCCTCTGTCGTAGCGAAAAATCCTCAGACCGTGACGACAGCAATCGACGGCCCTCAAGGCTTACAAAGCACTGTTTGGATAGCGCCAGGCCAAATGCCTTTATAGTTAACATCTCTGGCTTCCCTGTTTCCTGATGATTCGATTAAGAATGGTGAGCAGCGCATGCGGCAAAGTACGTTCTGATCATAAATGGCAGTTTACCAATATCCCTCAAGAGAAAAGTAAATAACAGCTGCGTCTTACCCGTAGTCACCTGTGGGGCAGAAACGTGGAGGCTACCGGAAAGGGTTCAACTTAAATTGACAGAAAATCGAGCTATGGAAAGGAAAAGGACATTTGTAACGTTAAGGGACAGGAAGCGGGCTCTACTAGTTCTACTAGCTCTGATAGTTCTGTTTTGTCTCTAGGGCTGGGCTCTCTCACGCTTCGGCGTTTCTTAATCAGATCTTTCGACTAATGAGATAGCTTGCTGGTATCGTGTCGATCCATTCTACCACCTACTTCTAGGGCGCACTCCGGAACGACAGCAGTGAGATTATCATTCATTGTTAGTGCATTAAGAAAAATGATAGGTGTATGACGTTAAGAGACCGAAAGCGGGCAGAGTGGGTCAGGGAACGAAAGCGGGCTAATGGCGTCCTAGTCGTAATCAAAAAGAAGCAAAGGGGCTTGAACAAGGCATGTAATGAGGAGGAAAGATAACCGACGGTCGTTAAGTGTAACGGAGTGGATTCCAAGAGAAGACAAGCGTAGCAGGGGGCGACAAAAGGTTAGTTGGGCGGGTGAGATTAGGAAGTTTGCGGGAATAGGGTGGCTGCGGCTGACACAGTGCAGGGTTAATTAGAGAGACGTGGGAGAGGCCTGTGTCCTGGTAGTGGGCGTAGTCACGTTGCCGCTGATGATGAGTCAACCACGAATGAGACCGAACACTTGTTCAAATAGTGGGGAGTTGAAATTAGAAGCACCCTTCCTAATGCAACCACGCGATGTTGCCGGGAGGAAAGCGCCAGTCCCCAACGAGCCTAAGGATCGTATATACGACACTGGAGTGCATAATACTGTGTTCTACGAGGGTCTGAGTAGGCGAAAGTGACCAGAATGACGTCCCAAGCAGCACAGGCAATCGGCCCAGTATTGAAAATATATTGGCAGAGGCTGTTCCTACAAAGGAACAGAGTAAAATTATCCAATTCCAGTATTGGGTCGATTACCTGTGCTGCTGGGGATAGCGATGTTTTTCTTTTCATTTTTTCAGCAGCTCTGTGGTATATACCGGGTGTTTCAAGGAGCACTTACAAAATCTTTCAAAAATATGCTGTTCGGTGTAAAAAATATGGCTTTTGCGGCATAGTATTAGCAGTTGTGGCGGACATCGGAAAGCCGGTGAATCGTAAGTAGTAAACTGGTTAACTAATTTTCAATAATTAACTTCATACCTATTGGAGTTAGACGCGTAGTTGCAATTAGAGATTTTTAGCCGGTCGTTAGTAAGAACCACATAATTTTATAAAATTTAGAAAACGCGATTACCTTCGCCGCTGTGTCTGGGCAAAAGTTGGCTGCATCGTACGAGAATACATGCGCTTTCGAAATCATGCAGGCAAAGCAACCCCTGCAGTACACGTAACAAGTAGAAGGAACCAAATTTTGTCGAGCCACAGCGCCAAGGTTAATCGCGTTTTAGAAATTCTAGAAACTCATGTGGCTAATTGAAACTAGGCGTTGAAACTAATTGAAACTAATCGATGCTAGGCATAATTGAAACTAGGCGGCTATCTCTGCTAGTTAAAAAGTTAAAACGCTAAAAATGTTTAAAGTTAAACCTAATTATAAAAAAAAATACTTAACCAGCTTACTACTTAAGACGACTCACCGGTTTTTTGGTGTTAAGCAACAGTGGTAATAATATGCCACAAAAGCCATATCTTTACCCTAAAAAGCTTATTTTTGAAAATTTTTGTCAATGTTCGATGAAACACCCGGTATATGTATGCGTGTATTATATGTTTAGAAGCTTGTCACTTACTAATCCGCAGCATGACAGCACGTATTTTATGGCCCACGGTCCTCTCTTCAACGCTAAGCAAACCAAGGAAGCAGGGGCCACTGCGTTAAGGGTGTGTCGCAACCGTTGGCAAAGAATGCAGTTAAGCCTGCAGCGCCAGCAGCTGCCGAGTCGGGATGAAAGGCTTTAGCCCGGCAGTCGCTACTGATGGGCTTTTCTTTCTTTTTCTTTTCCGCCTTCGAGGGTGGGCTGCTCGTGTTGCTTGAAAAATGCTCTGCTTTTCGTTTTGTAATTTTGACGCACGCTTCGCAGCTGTCGCATGCCTTCTGCTTTTCCGCTTCCACCGCTGAGCGACACGTGGCCGATTTTCTGAGAAGTGAGCTTCGAAACAGCGCCCCCGCAAGCTTTACCGCCTCTTTCTGCTCATATCTTTTTCTCTTCGTCCGTTTATCCGTGCTCTTCGCAGCTGCTTAGGCCACGTAACTATCTTAAGAAGCGTCGTCGTCGTCGCGCTGTTCGAGAACCGTCATTGCTGGCGAGCTCTTCCGAGATTGATAAGGCGCCTCTGACAAGGGTGAGCTTGCTTTCCTGGACTTAGATGCATTTGCTTATTTTCCATTCTACAACGACTCGAAGTCTGTGCGGAAACCTTAGCGCTCAGATCACGCTAACGTTGTGGCCTATCTTCACGACTCGAGCCCTGCCTCTCCACCTTACATCTAACGCGACAGCGTTAAAGGTCCCGTTCCCCAGAAGATCCGTCGTCGGCACTGTCGGCGTTGTGAGCGACAAATCATGAGCATGACTCTGGCAGGTGGTGCCCAGAGAGCAACCTAGGAGCCAGGTGGGTCACCTATGTGACGTCACTTTGCGGCGTCATCACAACCTGCTTTACCGAATTGTAAGCAAGCTGCACACCATGGCAGGCGGTAGTTGAACAAATGAATGGTCGCTCGGGAAGAGCAATCTGTGGCCGCACAAGGTCCGTCGCTGGCAGCACCTGCCATCTCAGGGCTGTGACACATCGCTTAACCCCTGCACCAGTGCGCCAGGAGGAGTATGAGGTCTCCCAGGGCTCTATGAATGAAGAGTAGAGAATGACCATTTGCATATATGGGAATTAAGAAATGGCAGTCTCACGTCATAGCCTTAAAGCGGAGCTTAAGTGTCTCATCTAATTCTTTTTTGCTGCCATAACAGAAGCATACAAGCACGCATAAACACTGAAACGAATGATCGCAGGCAACGGGGCTAGTGGATTTTCGTAGTCTTGAAGAGCCAGCTTGAACATGTTTTCGACAAAAACTAAGGAAAGAAAGGCGTAAAAAAGGAATAATAATTAATAATTGGTTTTTAGGGAAAGGAAATGGCGCAGTATCTGTCTCATATATCGTTGGACACCTGAACCGCGCCGTAAGGGAAGGGATAAAGGAGGGAGTGAAAGAAGAAAGTAAGATGGAGGTGCCGTAGTGGAGGGCTCCGGAATAATTTCGACCACCTGGGGATCTTTAACGTGCACTGACATCGCACAGCACACGGGCGCCTTAGCGTTTTTCCTCCATAAAAACGCAGCCGCCGCGGTCGGGTTCGAACCCGGGAACTCCGGATCAGTAGTCGAGCGCCCTAACCACTGAGCCACCGCGGCGGGTTGCGTAAAAAAGGAAGAGAATTTAGTCTGGGGCAACTTTCCTTCCGCCTGTCCACCCTTCGTTTTGGTTAAAAAAATATGGCGAGACATCGAAGACTGCTTAAATATGGGAATGCGAGAGCATTCCCGTTCCTATGTGCATTCACACCCACCCACACCCAACCACACACACACCACTCACACACGCGCGCGCGTATGACACCACCTGGAACGCCGTACGATTAACGGTTGCATCGCAATTTTGATATGAAAGTCTGGGAAGGCATACAAATAGAGGTGAATTCGTCTTCGGTTAGAATCTCGATCGCAAGTTAGGCTCCAACTTGACTGGCACATGTAAGCAATATGGAACGAGAAATCGCATGGCACCACCCGGAACGCTGTACGACGAACGGTTGCACCAACCACACGTTTGATGCGTGCGTCTGCGAACGCATACAATTTAATGTGCATATGTCGTCGGTTCGAATCCCTTTCGCAAGCTAGCCTCAATATTGACTATACTAGCACATGCAAGCTATATAGAAGGAGAAATAGTATGGCACCACCCGGGACGCTGTACAGGGAACGGTTGCGTCGTAATTTTGGTAGGAATGTCGGGAAAACTAGCGCCACATGGAGGGCGACCATAGACGAACGATATGTTGGGATTGTCTGAAGTGCCGGTGCTCGGCTTGCTGTGTGCGTCATATGGCTGCTTCATGACGTCACCCTATTTTTATTCCCATAGCTGGGATGTTTTGTACCATCTGCGAGTACACACATGCTGCCGGCTTTATTCGTAATGAGAGTCTAGTCGGATACAACTCAAGAAGGGAGCGGCTTTCCTCGTCAGGAGAACCCTTCCAGCCAACGGCGTCGGGCGATTCTCAGCCGCGTCCTGCATTGTCACGCTAGTAGGGTCATGAGAATCGGCCGACGCCTTTGGCTGGAAGGGGGATGGGGAAAAGCCGTTTCGTTCTTGAGTTGTATCCGACTATAGGAATGCTTTCGCATTAAAACGGGTTCAAGCTGCCCTCCCCCCCCCCTCCCCCGCGGTCCAAATCAAAGAAACAAACAAACGTGCGGACACCTTTCCGTAGTTGACTCTATATCATTTTTATCGCCAAAACTTTTCTTGTGTTTGAAGGTCTGGTAAGGTTTTCCATCCGTCGCACTTATTTACAAACTATTTCTTGTGCTTGCTTGGTTATGGGTAAAAGATGCAACTTCGCTTACAGCTGCCTCGTTTAAACGAGCGCTATAGTTCTTTGCACGCACTTGTAGTACTCTAGACAGCCCACTTATCCACGGCTTGCTACCAATTTTACTCTTTTTATCTTCAATGTGACATCGCGCCTCATTATGCTGCTGGCTATCATTGTTTAAATGCATTCCTCAGCCCTGCTTTTCAGCGACAACTGTTTGAGGAGCTTTATTCAGGGTATGTGCTGTTGTCGGCGCCTTTGACAATAGCTGTTAGCGAAAATTCCTGCCTCCACATGCTTGATAGTCAGACATTTGTTTATCTGAGTGAGCAGGTTATCTAAGCTTACCTGCAATCTGTTGTAAATGAATGAATGAATCAATAGATCAATGAATCAATTAATCCACCCTTCCCTCCGTTCCTCCATTCGTCCATCCGCGTGTGTCTGTCTGTGTGCAACATAATGAACATTTGATATAGTATATTGTGCATGCTACATCTATGCAAACTGTTCTTTGTGTGTTTATGTTGTCTATGAATTGATCCGTTCCTTCTCCTCCGCTTGCTTGCTGCGTTACTCTTTCTTTCATGATGTATTTAAAGCACCATACTTTCATATCCTTTCGATGCAGTAACAATGTTACAGTTAAAGGCCGCTGTATCAACAAACCAGTCCAGAAAGGGGACCTTTCGCTTTTGCCTTTTTTTTTTCTGTTGTACGCGCAGGGACTTCGCATAGTTCTCGAGGGAGACCGCGTAGTTTCTCGCTAGCGCGTGATTTAATTAGGTCACTTTGCCTGCAGCGAGACCTCTTCCCTTCCCTTCGCTTTCCCTGCATTTCCTCTTCCGTTCGTTTTCCCTCCCTTCTGATCCCATTCTTTACCCTCTGGTGTCATTGTGGTTCGCGTTTCTTCCCTTATTGACGGTGCCAATCTCCGAAGGACATCCTTTTCATCCCGATATGCCCCCTCGAGAAGGGAGCGACCCGGGTGTCCCCCACTGTGGCAGCCCCAACCCACCGAGCGTCTTTGAATGAATTAATCTAATCTTACTCAGAAAAGGGGACGAAAAGGGGTGAGACAGCGCGAGATTCAGCAGATGCATTGAGACACACGAAGACAGGGCGAGGGAGGGGGGGGGTGGAAGGAGCGGTGAGGGCAAAACTCGCGCGAGTACTCAATAAAGAACCTTCTTCTCTTGCTCCTCCTCCTCCTAAACTTGAAAGGAGAGGGAATCTGCGACGTACATGAGTGGCATCTGGGCAGCCAGCCAAGCCGGCCGATGCGCCTTGGTTCGTGCAGCTTTGCGGCTAAGCCACGCCAGCTGCGCAGGGAGTGAGGGGCACGTTAACCCAATAACGGCAGATTGAGGAGCGCGTCTTCGACGCCGTCGCCGCTTCGGGCACTGCGCCGAGGGATCTTTCCCCTAGACCTGTCCGGCCTGCTCGTGCGGCTGCGGACCATGTTGTTCACGTGCGACGCGCTTCTTTTCGCATTATTTCATTAGAGGGAACGGACGCGACAGAGGCGGCCGTGTTCTCGGGGATTGCATGATTGCCGATGCGGGCTATAGCTTGAGCACGGGTTCGCGTCTCGAAATGAAGACGGGAGAGGCACAAGGACAAGAAAGGAACGGCGTCCGGTTTAATGAAGGTTGATAGATTAATTTCGGACACCGTATGTTACGAAGCGAGAGGGAGAATCAAAGGCACTTGCGGTGCGGATCAATGACGCGCGCCGGGGGCGCTGTATGTTGCTTTCTCCTTAACTCTTTTCTCCCTCACCCACTTTGCCCACTTCGTGTTAAACGTGCTCCGCGCTCTGCAGAAACTTGGGGAAGGTGGTTGCGTGATGCTGGGGTCCAGTTCGCGTGATAGTTTTTAAGCCCCTCGTTTGCAGTTGCGCAGTAGCAGAAGGCTATGCGACGGTTGATTGGGGCTGGTGGTTGTAGGAGAGAGAAGATGCTTAGTATCAACTGTAGTAATTCCGAGCAGAATTCTGGCCTCGGACGATTCTCCGGTAGTACGTCTCCGGTATGCTAAAAACGTCTTTTAACTCATCTTTGGACATAAGCTAACCGCACAACTACAGAAGCTTACACACATCGCTAATTACGTGAATTTTGCATTGCTTGAGGTTAAACACATGTTCAGCTTTCTCGGGAAAAAATTTTGAAAATTGGAAAATTGTAAGGCACTGTTATAGAAATATTGAAGGCAATGGTCCATTATTCCGATGTCTAGCAAAATCTTTCTTTTTCAGTGTTTCCTTCGATCGCATCGAACAGTTAGGACTGCCATTGAAAAACAATGTGGAACACCTTTGACGATAGCAAAAACGTTAACAGAAAAAAAGAAATACAGGACTGCCGTCGGGTGATCTGCGGCTACATTGATTGTTATAGTGAAATCTTATATGAAAAAATTTCGTTCATAAATGGTTTTCCGCTCAAAAATGTTTTTGTCCGGAATTGTTGTGTATGAAAGTTCTCAAGGAAAACTAAAGAAATGTGCGAATTATGCAACACGGAAGGAAACGCTTAAAAAAAGTTGACTTGTTTTTAAACGAGTTAATTTAAAAGGGCAGAATAAAATACTTCACTGTTCCTTGCTTTACTGCTCGAATCAGCGGAGACGCCTTTTTAAAGAACTAAACCTCTCTCCTGGCTTTGTTTTTCCAGGCTTGCTCATTTTCAAGGCGGCGGGATTCAGACAGCTGTCGGAGCTCATCTGCGCTGCTAGACTAATGACGGCCTTTTAACGGCCGCAACGTATAGGGTGAGTGCCTCTGCGCTTTCGGCTCTACTGTCGCCGTCATTAATTCAGGAATTTCTAACGCTGCATTTTGCCCTTGAACTTTGGAAACACTTTTGAAACAGCAGTTTATGATATGAGTTAGTAAGGAATACTTTCTTCAGCGGTAGGTCCATTCGGGCACTTTCTCCAGATACACCGTTGCCGGCTCAAAACTTTCCAAGTGTGGAAAATAGGGCCTGTTTGGTCACTCACGTGATCAAGCCTGTGTATTCCCAGGCTACGAAGATTATGGAGCGGCCGCCTGAAGTAGCCAAGCGGGCTAAATATTTTCTGCTCTTAAAGGACTATAGACACCAAATTTTTGCTTGCGTGGTTTCTTCGTTCAAACGATGCGTTAGACATTCGTATACATGGAGCACCCTGTGGTATTCGTGTACGACCGCTAAATTAATTTGTAATTGTATTTATTCTTGGCGCTATTTCGTTTTCATCGACCGTACGACGACTGACGTCCATTCGACGTTCTGGTCACGTGATCCACTAGAAAAACTAATATAATCGCTGACAGGTCATTTTTTGTTATTCTAGGTCACGGAAGAGGCTGGAATAAATGTTGTAGTGAATTAAAACTACATATCAGCGATTATATTACAGTTTTTCTAGTGGATCACGTGACCAAAACACCAACTTGACGTCACAGGCGTCGTCATGTAGATGAAGCCGGAACCGAAACAGCATGATAGAAGATAGATAGATGGTGACCCTCCTTCTGCTTAGGAAACAGGACCCCTCACTACACGTACTCAATATACACAGCTCACCCAAACTCCCCAATGTAACATACACTGACATATTTAGCAAAGCCCTCAAGCTCGCAGGAAAGGAACCCTTCATCACAGTTGGAGATATAGTTAACTTTCATGTATTCCAATGTCTAACGCACTGTTTGACAGAAGAAAACGCGAAATAAAATTATGTACCTGTAGTCCTATAAAGGGGTACAGATAGAAAAGTTCGAACGCAAGCAGACGATGTGATCTGTTTCGTGGGTGTGAAGAGATGCTTTCTAGGAAGCTTCAGTCGCAAGCGTTGAGTGAAACCTGATTTAACATGACTTTGCATGTTGTCCGAGCATCCGCTAAGTATTTACACCCGCATCGAGTGACGTTAGGGTGCATTTTCCCCAATTATTGTGACGTCATTGAAACCACTGGTCTTTCACAGGCACAGCCAGTGCTCGCCGGCGACGACGAGATCATCAGGAATGAGGCAGTGCAGGTTGGCCTGTAGGCGGTAACGTCAAGGTGAACTTCAGCGCTGGCACCGAATGGGACCAACGCTTCCGGTGCAAAATCGTTTTTAAATAATTACTAACGGTTCGCGCTAGTGGTTTGAGCTCATTTTCACGATTACTAGAACCATAGGCCTCTTTCAAGGCTAAAATTGGACACCAAAAGTATTGGTGTCTGTACACCTTAAAGAGTGTACTACTTATGATCAGTTGTTTTAAGCGCTTTCGACAACGGGCGCTCTGCTGGTGACTAGAAGCCTTCCTCCTTCTAAAAGGCGGTGGGTGGGTTTCGAAATAGGATGAGCGGAGTGAAATATCTGGGAGGTAGTTTCGTGGTATTAATTTCAAGCCACAGCAGACAACTCTCTGTTTTCGAATACGCTTACAGAGGTCCTCAGAGAGGGAAGTGGCATTTCTTAGGAAAGTGGTATTCTAGTTTAAACTCACTGAACATGAGCTTCACCTTTTGTGAAGAGCAAGCTCGTTTTAAAATGGATCTCATAGATAAGTAGGTTCCTTTCAGTTAAACGTCGCTTTCCTTGCGGTGAACCGATCTCCTCGACTTTTCTACTATATCATTGCTCACCAGCGAGATGTCGCCAATAACGCTCTTAACAAAAGTGGACCAGGCGCACACCCGGAAACGCTTAACTGTCTGACTGCCACGTCTTGCATGAAATCATAGCTGCTGCTAAGAGGAGTGTACTTGTCTCTCTGCTTGCAACCCGCGTGTCAAGGGTAGCTTCGCAGTACTGAACTCAAGAAACTAACTGATGACTACATCGGAGTGAAACCCCCATTATCGCTATGTAGGTCATTCCTTTAAACTCGCAGCCATTGTCCCATCGTCTTTTCTTAGCCAAGCAAGAGCCATTCACTGGCTCCCTTTTGTCCGCCGTCGTATTTCTCCGATTTGAATCGCCCAGTTCGAACACGCTGTTCGCAGGCTGGGCTTTGGAGATGTCCATTTGCAAAGATCATTGCCTCACTTGGCGATTTGTCGAAACTTTTGCAGAGTGGCGAGTTTGTTTGTATATTCAAAGTAGGGCTTCAGATACGCCGCAACTCGGTGGCTACGCATCTGCTTTATCCTTCTTGGTCTGCATCTTGACTTGGTTAGCGTTAGGAGACGGGTTGCATTGTGAACGGTCCAAAAATATGCAGCCCATGACCACACGTTTCGCCCTTGAATGTCAACCGTAGGGCATTATTTATTCAGTTATGCATTTTTAGGAAGTGTTAACTTCCAGTAGTGCTATTTCATGGAATGATTTCATTTTAGGCCTCACACTGTACTGGCCAGTGACACCTCGGGAGGGTGGAAGTTTTCAATTTTGGCACAACATGCTGAACAGTGGGAAATTATAGACGAATTTCATTAACCTGAAAACCGACCGAATTCCCTCCTGCACCAAAATAAAACGTAAAACGAGTGCATAAACAGTGCCATTTCTTGACGCCTGTGAACTCTCGCCGTTGTTGCGAGTTAAAATCTTACCACGAACAGCATTTGGGAAGTTTTAAAATTTATCATGACTGCCCTCCCGTTTCCCTAGAGATGCTTTCAGATCAGGATTTATATACTGTGAACAAGGTCTTTTTTTGAGAAACATAAAACTGCCACCTAGAGCGCACCATTAATCTTGGTTTATAATAGAGAATTGGACTACATAGACTCGGCTTTCACGTCCGCACACTACAACAGCTTTGTCAGTTATAGAAACCACGAATGCTTGGACTAACAAAACAGTCCTAGCAGCTGCACGATTCAGGCTTAAATCATTGAAGGCAGCAATAGCGTTGCAGTTTGCCTGATGGTAATGGTGTGTTTATTATGGTGTCGTCAGCCCTGTTAGTATCTTCAGCATGGTGTATGTTGCAGTAATCACTGCAGGTTTATTATTTTTCATATTTGCAGCTGCACCAGATCACCGCACAGAATCAGACACAGCGACAGAAACCGCCGTTTTAACAGTCAAAGATGAATGGCAGCGACCGTTCAGAGATATTTTAATAGTGCACAAAGAAACAAAAATAGTTGAAACTTCTAATAGTTATGGGATCTCCGTACCCGGCAGAGACCGCTAGAATACGACGAAGAAAAAGAACACTTCTACAGCATCGAAAAGGAATACTTAGTAGACAAGAACAAAGAAAAGAAGTGAGAAACACGGGAAGACCAGAAGAAGATGGCACACGCCAAGACGGCCCTCCAAGTCTGACTATTCTTGCGTAATCTCCGGATGTTCGCTTTAAACTCCTCATTGAGGGCTGGACCTAGGGATTCTGAGAAGACGACGAGGCATAAGAGGTGACGGAGTATTCCATCGTGAGCGCGTGCGCGTGAGCACCAACGGTGAAGAAGAAGACGCAATAGAATCGGACAGGCAAGAAACCGCCATGTCGTCCTTCGACGCCGCACTGTTCTACAGTGTCCTCCTGCTCACTGTGATGGTCCCGTCGTCAAGCACAGCCCACCCTGGCGGCGGAAACCTCGAGTGCCAATTCCAGTGTCCGGCCTCCCTGAAGCCCTCTCCACGGCCGCTGCACAAGAGGTCTGCCAACGGCTGTGGCACCGAAGCCTTCCGGCTGCCGGCCTCCGCGCTGCCCCACCCGGACTTCGAGGCCTGCTGCAACGAGCACGACCTGTGCTACGACACCTGCCTGGCGGACAAGGCGCAGTGCGACAGGTCCTTCGACGCGTGCATGGCGCGCATCTGCGACACCAAGGTGTCCTCCAAGGACTCGTGCGTGTCTACAGCCAGCCTCTTCACAACCATGACCAAGAACCTGGGCTGCGAGGCATTCCTTAAGTCCCAAGAGCAAGCGTGCGTCTGCAGGACCGAGGACGAACTCTAGAGATTTGACGTGTGCCACATCTTCACTGAAATGAAAGAAATGCCGAGATACTTAGGTCAGTGTCTTGTCTTGCTGCGCATGTCGGTTACCACGGCTCCTTTTGAAGTTGCGTGTTTTTCGGATGCCGTGTTTGTGGGCCGTACGCGGTGTCACTAGGATTTAATGAGGGGGCGGTGAAGGAAAATAAATCAAGACTCAAATTCTTTCTTACCTAAGGAGCCCGGCGACTGCAGTGATGCATTCTTAGATGCTAAATTTTGTAGGGCCGTATACCACCAAAAATTGGTTTTCTTAAACGGATAGAAGTTAGAGCAAGACGCAGCTGCCACGGGAATCAGTCACGGTGCATGATGTTTTGGTAACAACGGGTCCGGAAAACGCTTTTTAAGCAGCGGCATAATATACTGTTGGTCAAGCTGGTTTGCCTCGTAACTTTTTCGACTGGTGGAGGTGAAATTTTATTTCAGCGGCCCGAAGAGTCTCTTGATTAGACTATAGTGTGGGTGGGGGGTCAGGCACAGTCAGGTGGCCATTATCCCTCGGCGTTTGCCGACCTCTATGGCTCATCTCACTCCTCGGAGTTGTCTCCCGGGGACGGAGCTAAGATACACGGCCTCCCAGTGTTCAGGGTTAGAGAGCTGAAAGTCCCCGTGGTTTTTTTCCCCGTGACATCGATAAAGTTTAGATGAGCCAGGGTAACTTTTTTGCCCACACAGTTTGCATTTGAGGGAGAATTCTGGGAAAATATTGGAGCTAATGTAGGGGGTTGAGAAGACGGTAGTTTAGGGATTTCTCTAGGCTACTTATGCAACCTTCTCACAGCGACCACCGCCAAGGTATGACACGTGGAAGAATCAGCAGAGGCAACCATCACAGGGATGGGAGACTGCGGGACAGGCATTCGGGCATGTCTTATGTCGTCTTAACTTGTAATTTTCGCGAATTTCTTTCTATTTTTATTTTGCTTTCTTCCTTTTTTCTCCCTTCTACAGCACAATTTTTGGAGGGATACTTTGACATGAATGAAAAGGAAAGGAATGCTTACCGCTTATATACGAAATGCTGAATGGATGTGTTGAAGAAATGCATGCCCACCGACGAGCCTTATATGTCTCTGTACCCTGCGCTGCTACCTCTCCTTCGTTAAGTCTTCGTCCTCTTCATCGTCCTGTTCTTCCAAGCGCACCTGAATGCATGGATGACCTTAACTCCTGCCTACATGTCCACGTAGGAACGCACGCTGTACCTGGCCATGTGCAGTTTATAGCTCGATTTGAAGTTTATCGCGTTCGTCCCGACTGAACGAGAAATGTTTCGTTGTGCGACGATCACTTAATCCGCAACAGATATGATGGTACAGGATAGAGGAATCCTTCATCTAGCTAACCTGATGTAATCGTTGCAGCGTTCTCGCAAAAATTGACTGTGTTAGAGCAGTTTAATCCGAGTGAGTTTAAGCCTGAAGTGAGCCCCTTCCAATAGCGTTAGACTGTACACAATGTGCGCCTCTAAAGATATGAATGGTCTGTATTGATGTCTAAGGTGTGCTTCAGCTTTCAATACTTAGCAGGGGCGGAATTGCGGAACGATCAAATCATAAATTTATCGCAAATGGTCGATATGTCCGCCTGTCTGTGGCGACCAATAGGAGCGAGGCTTCTGACCGATTTGTGAGTGCTTTGAAATAGTTATTTTTCTATAATTCGGCTACAGGTGAGCTATGCAATGCAGAAACAAAAGCTGGCAGGTCGCCACGGATATCCCGTGCCATTTGGCACCGAATGTTTGCGGTTGATCATTACACGTACGCTCAGTAGACGGCATCGCTAGGGCTGCGACAATAAACTCACTGAAGTACCGAAGTGAGTGGGCGAGACATGAGAAACAATGAGCTGTGTTTACCAGTAATCGTCAAGCGGGGTGAGGGCGCCGTCTGCTAAGTGAACAAAACGCGGACAGAGCGCGCGGTGTGTTGTCCGCATCCTGCGTATTGATTGGTTTTATACTATAACCAATGAAAGTATTGGCAAATGAAAACAGAAAACTACATTAGATGGCGATCTACTAAAGTCTTCAAAGTGTCGCACGACTGCTGCATAGCCTGTCGCTTTCTAGTCGCAACTAGGCAATGAGCGCCGAGATGGCGAAGAGAAAACAGCTGGGGTACTTTCAGAGTTCCATTGACTTTATGCGGTGAACGCAAGCAAACAAATCGTGGGAAATTGCTGTCGCTCATTATTTTTTAGACGACCGCCATCAAAATGACCTAGTTCTGCTCAAAATGAGGCAAATAAAATACGAACCTTCTTTGAGACTTCATATACTCCGTTCACGTCGTTTGATTGATGGCTCGTTGTGTTACCAACCAAAGCAAGTGTTATCAACCAGAGTGAGGGCTTTGGATAAAGTCGGGACGCTTGTTTACGGGCTACAAGATTGCGAAGGGAAGCCTTCACGCTGGCCGAACTTCACCATGACCGTCATCAAGCATCTCGTCAAGGTGACTCCCGGATAAGAGCGTGTCCACGGTAGTACCGCCCATTTGTAGATGTTCGGGCGCCGTGTCACCAACAGAGGTTGAGCGGAAAATAGCTTCTCCGTATTGGTCGCCGCTTTCAGAACACCCCACGAAGGTCAGTGCTTCCTGTTCACCTAGCCTGAGCCTAATTCGGCGTACCCCCTCACTGGCAGAGTAGAAGACTTTGTCGGTGTCGGGATGCCGCACAATATGCATCCCCGAGCTGGCGGCGAAGTGTTTCTAGCTCATTACCGGTCAACAAGTACTACTGAAGCAGATGGCTTGAGCTGCAGATGGCAGCTCAAGTGGCTTTATGCGACGGTTTTTTGTCTGCCTCAGTGCGTGAGTGATGAAGTCGTCGCGCCACACTAACCCTGTACGACAAAGTACAGGCCATGTCGTTAGAGCAAGGGTGTTCAAATTCTAGCACCCATTTCAGTAACGGCTCAAGGATTGAGAAGATCGAGACGTAGCGGCCGCCGCTGAATTTTATCTAGTCAGAAGGCACCGACCCATTCTTAAGTACCCCAGAATGAAATGCATCTGCTTCCGGTTAGGCGTGGAAGGCCACCTCGGCGCCATGTTTAAAATTATTCCTTAGGGCTGCTGCTTTCCTTACAACCACAGACGCAGAGCTGTCTGGCTTCCTGTAAATTCTACGTTGTTGCCAACGCCATTGTGTTTTGCGTTTTGCCGTGCCCTTACGCGGAGGCCCTCGCGACCTGTGCCAGGCTGCCTGCATCCATTGTGGAAAGGTCTCCTAAATCTTCATTAGCGCAAAGCTGGCGCGACTACCAGCGAAGAAGCTGTAGCGAACGACGGGAAGCCGACGGGCCCAATTTCAGCGGACGCGATGAACCAGACAATCGCCGATTTCGCATCAGATAGATCAACGTCGCCAGATGCCACAATACCGGCGGAAAGCTGCGAGGGAAAGCTCGTCTCTGTGCAGGCAAGAAGTGGGCAGAGGGAAGCTCTCGATTCACGGGACGATCGCCCGCTCCTGTTGGGGACGACGTGATTCCTGCCGCTGTACCGAAGAACCAGCATCTGGCTAACTTCGTAAGTCAGGACGGTGGACTACTGGAAGCGTCGAGAGGCGTTGGAAGCAGTGGGTTCTTGCCCCGATCGACGTGACAGCGAAGGTTCAATGAGCTGCTGCCAGAGCTTCAGAAAATGCTTCTGCGTTGAACAAATAATTAATAATAATTGGTTTTTTTTGGGAAAGGAAATGGCGCAGTATCTGTCTCATATATCGTTGGACACCTGAACCGCGCCGTGAGGGAAAGGATAAAGGAGGGAGTGAAAGCAGAAAGGAAGGAAGAGGTGCCGTAGTGGAGGGCTCCGGAATAATTTCGACCACCTGGGGATCTTTAACGCTGCTGTATCCCAAGGGATCCCGGCCGACGGCTAGGGCCGACAGGGGAGATGGACTTCTCTCCTGGCGTTCATTGACTGGTGTTACAATAAAGTTGTTTCTCTCTCTCTTAACGTGCACTGACATCGCACAGCACACGGGCGCCTTAGCGTTTTTCCTCCAAAAAACGCAGCCGCCGCGGTCGGGTTCGAACCCGGGAACTCCTGATCAGTAGTCGAGCGCCCTAACCACTGAGCCACCTCGGCGGGTGTTGACCAAAATCAGGCCACCTCTTGTCTTCATGCAACGTTGCAATTCCCTCATTCCCTCATGCCTCCCCCCCTCCCCTCCACCTTCCACCTGGAATGGTCGGCTCCCCTCACACTCGGCAGATGGACAACGGGCTTCAGCGGATCAAGCGCTCTTATCTACCAGGCCCTAGCAGTGCGCCCTCTGCTTTAGTACTGGGCTCGAATAAAGCGTATTTTACCCTCGTCCTCATGTGAAAGCTGCCTTGCCTGCGCAAGGTTCGGTTACTTAAAAAATACGATAACGACAACGGAGGATGCGGAGAATCTGATAGGTGGACACCATGTCTAGGCCCAGTCGCCCAGTCTTTGCAAAAGTAACCACGGCGGCAGCCGGAGTGGGCTTGCGGCCGAGCGACGCCGCTGCTATCTTCGGCGTTGGCCGCTGCTCCCCGGTAAAGTTCCAGTGACTTTACTCCCCGGCTGCGAGTGTAAACTGGCCGACGTAAGCCTGCGCCTTCGCTCAGCATGACAGCGCTCCAAAGGCGCGAAGTTGCTCGGCGCACATAGCACCTGCTTATGTCTTATCACGGTGCTTCTTATCATCCAAGCAAGAAGGGCGAGAGCGTCGCCTTACGTCAGCCAGTTTAAATTCACAGCCGGGCAGCAATGGCCAGCGCCGCCCTTCGGCTGAGAGCCCGCTCGCTGTCATCGCGGCTGGTCGGTTACTTTTCGCGAAGATGGTACAGGCCGCAAGAACTTCACCGCCGCTGTTTCCACGGTGCGAACTGATCATCGGCTATCGGTGCATCGCCGGTTTTCGTCTGTTCGTAGTCGGCTCTTGTATATTTTCCGAGCTGCTCGTCGCTTCGGCATCGTCAGTGCAGCCGACCGCGGATCAGTTTCGGGCGAGTGATGATGCGTGCAGGTGCGTTTTCGACAGTTTTGCCGTGTCCTGGCTCGAAATAGCTTTGCCGGTCGAGATTTGTGACGGGGCCGTCGAGGCGGTAGACGGACGGATTCGGCATTAGTGCCGCTGTTTCAGTGCATGTTTGAGCGCCCAGCAACGTGTCCCGCAAAGGCGTCCCGCAAAGGGCTGAACCATTTTCGCTTCACTGGGAGGCTTCCACCCGCTAACAGCGACGAGATCTCTACAGTGGTAGGACGGAGACGCCGCCAGCGCGCCCTTCTGACAAATTGGAAGCTGTCTACCGATACCTCGCTGAAGCTCCTTTTTGTACTGGCTTCCTGCACCGCTGGAAGGCCGTTCGCCCCTAGAGAAGTCTTGTGCACACCATCGAACATTTCCGTGAGTGTTCTGGCTCTTTATCGTTCTGGCTCTTCGTGTTTTGGTTGCTTGAAAGGAGGAAGTCCGCGTGGAGCTTTTCTTTGTGAATGCTGCCTTAGCTTCTGATCCGTATGGAATACTTACGGGCTTCTATTCCGTCTCTTTTGGTACGTTGATAGTACGAGTAAAATGCTAACTTCGCCCGCAGCAAGACGCCATCCTTTTTTTCACTAGACATGGTTGTCTTGCTTGCAAGATCCCCAGAACCCAAGTCCTAGCGGACAATCACACACGTAAATACCGACCATATTTTTGAACCACACGCAACCGTACTTCGCATATTCTTCGTACGATTCGAAGCGAACCTGTGAAAAAGAAAGCTGGCTACGTCACAAGCTCGAGCTGAATTCTCAACCTTGTCTAAACTCGAGTTCCATAGCAGTTGTCGCAAGTTCCCGCAAAAGATGTTAGTTTGTTATTAGTTTTGTCGTGCCAGAGCTGAACCTTCAGCAATAAGGTGCGTCATTGTTTTAAAGCGAAAGCTTTACTGGCTGAGAACTTGCGATTTCGACTTGGCGGTGCTCCGAGGAGGCACATGACGTCACAGCGCGCGCCTCGCCGCGGAGCCGAACCGGTTTGGCCTGGCCGGCGGCGGCTGGCGCACTCGATGCGAAATAGACATGCTCCAAGTTACCGCCAGTGTGGTCAGAGTGCGCCGAAGCCGCCGAACGCGTCGGCGGTCAAGCGCAGTTGGAATTTAGAGGGTCTCACTTTGGCCGACGTGACGTTACGCCGGAGTAAAAACGCTCCTTATTAGAGCCTGCGCTTAACCGCTATCCAATGTATTCGGTGGCGGCACTGAAGGCTTCGAATAAGTGACTGCAATCTGATGTCACATTTGTGCCCGAACAACTACCAAAAAGCTTCCCATAATAGTCAAAGAAATCCTCAACAATACCAGGACCATCGCTGTATGTGCAACCACCATACTGAGTTTCCAATATTTTTTTTAGCTAGAGCAGTCTGCTTTTCATCACTCAGGGCGCGACGGGATGGTTGCTCATCCAGAAATCTACGGGTCCTAAATCTTATCAAGGCCCCTTTGTATCTTTCGGTTTCAAACTGCTGAAGCTCTGCTTTTACGGCAGTCATATCTTCTACATAGGCACCTAGGCTAAGCCTCTCTAACTCATGTAGCTCAACCAAAGTACGGCCGAGCTCTCGAAGGTGATCTATTCAAAAACGCGATTCTTGCTGAGTCTTCTATAGCAATGTTTTTTGTTTCTTGTTTAAGTAAGTCCCATTTTTGCAAAACAGAGATCACCGCGTGACCACGTGTCCTTCAAGCAATTAGATACAGCACGTTTGAAGATTTCATCTTAGAGCGGGCAGCTATTCAGCTTCCACAGCTCCCACCGAGGATGGAGTATGCGCCGACTATGCCTCCCTATCTGAAGAGACACCATGCAGTGATCACTGAAGAATATGGGCCGCACCCAGTAACCAAAAACACTGGATAACATCCCTGGTGAAACGTAAATCCTGTCAAGCCGAGCACTAGAGGAGCACTGAAAATTAGTGAAATGAATGTTATGTCCCTTATCTTGCCCAACATCCATCAGGTTGTATTCGCATGCCAAATCAGTGAGTAAAACAGCACTAGGGTCATATCGCTTACTTAACACTGCTCAGTCTCTATCCCTACAAACACAATTGAAATCACCCAACAGGATAATTTTACTATCCGTGGACAAATGGTCGACTAATGACAGGAAAAATAGCCTTCTATCACCCTGCTTTACAGGGCCATAAACACAAACAATTCGCCACTGTACATCCGAAATCGCGAGGTCACAGCAGACAAGTCGCTCGTCATCATCTGTGCTATACGACACGGCAGTAATCCCCAGTGTGTTGGCATAGCAGGAATAGCATGCACCCACCTGATAAGCCTCTCGAGTGACTAACGATAACATTTGATTCTGACAAAAAAAGGCTCGACAGCAGCTCCAGTTTCCTCATCAGACGACAGCTTGGTTTCCTGGATGGCTGCCACACTCACGCCCCATTTTTTTAAAAGATGCCGTAACTGATGTTACGTTCGACGATTACGCAAATCCCTAATGTTAAGGACAAGGACCTGAAATGCTGTAACGCCCGCCATTTTTGGTGCTTGTCTTACTGAAGGCCATCCCCTGTACTGGGGCGGCCGGCCTGCAAATCAGCGGCCTGTAGGGCAGACATCACCTTTCGTTTTGAGGTGACCCTTCCCAATGCCACCGCACCAGGTGCCTTCTGCTCGTCGCCATCGACACACACCTCATAATCTGCAGGACGCTTCAAGGGTGCGCTGTAGTCCATCGCCTCTTCTGAGACAGCCAAGACTTCGGCCCGTGAAGCCGAGTGGACCACGTCACTCGCAACCACGCTGACAGCCGACGGGGCACCGAACGCTCTAGAAGCTGACACTTCAGGCGACACACTGCTGCACTCTGGCGACGAAGGGGCATCGCCGGCTCAGAAGGCATGTCGCACATTCACTGGCTGAAGCGCCTCCACTGACTCTACAGCTGGGGTGTTCTGCTCTCGTGATCGTTGGGTTACAGGTGGCTCCTGAGCAGCAAGCACAGGACTCAAAGTAGCAGACCCGGGAAGACCCGGGTCCGGTGGCTTTGGGTCTGGAGACGGGATTCCTGTTTTTTCGTACTTGCAGGCGGACCCTTGCCGTTATTCGGTGCAGGAGCCTTTGGCCCATCTTCTTTTTGGAGCTCATGATTCAGTTCACCCGACGCTTCCACAACATCCGACCCGTCCATAAGGGGCTCTGACGCCACTTCATCCTCATGTGCCCTGTTGCCTTGGCGTAACCTTTCAGCATAACTCATAACACAATTGTCTACTGTGTGCCCAAAGCGTCAGCACTGGGTGCATCGAGGCGTACGACATTGACGCCGTACATCGCCCACACGGTTGCAACGAAGACACAGCGGAGGCCTGCCTGCGATCACAACTAAAGCTTGTACCCCGAAAACGTTGAGCGTGTGAGGAATTGCTGACACTCCGTCCTTGAATAATAATAATAATTGGTTTTTGGGGAAAGGAAATGCGCAGTATCTGTCTCATATATCCTTGGACACCTGAACCGCTCCATAAGGGAAGGGATAAAGGAGGGAGTGAAAGAAGTAAGGAAGAAGAGGTGCCGTAGCGGAGAGCTCCGGAATAATTTTGACCACCTGGGGATCTTTAACGTGCACTGACATCGCACAGCACACGGGCGCCTTAGCGTTTTTCCTCCATAAAAACGCAGCCGCCACGGTCGCGTTCGAACCCGGGAACTCCGGATCAGTAGTCGAGCGCCCTAACCACTGAGCCACCGCGGCGGGGGATCCGTCCTTGAGCGTGAATGAGATTTCACGGTTCGCTGTTTCCATGTGCTCCATTCCGGGGCACCGCCACATCTCACGCTCGATAGTTTGTTCAGTTACAAAAAGGCTCCAAAGCTTCCATAATCCTGCGGTGCTCCATATAGCGCGGGAGCCAAAGAAGCTTAAGCTTCACGTTTTTGGCGTCCGGGTCAAACGCGATACATTTTAGACCTTTGACGTGGAACTCTGCTTTGTCAATAAGCTTCTGTTTTGAGGAACTGCTCTCGCAGGTAACCATCCAAACGTGGCTCATTTGGTGCTGGCCAGTACACAGAATCTCACGGAGGTCCACAAACTGCGAGAGCGCGTCTCGGAAGTCGGGAGCACGGTATGGGTGACCCTCGAGGTCACCATGCAGAAAGACGGTGTTGAGGACATTACCGGTAGGTAGTCGAGGGAGGGCAACTTTGTACGAGTCCGTGGCAACTTCAGATGTCGGGAGACCTCGGCCAACGGCCGATGCATTTTAACACACAGCCGTTCAGAACAGCTTCCTCTTCCTATCTCCGCTACGACGGCTCAAGCTTCAACCATGAATAAGGGCGAATAATAATAATAATAATAATAATAATAATAATAATAATAATAATAATAATAATAATAATAATAATAATAATAATAATAATAATAATAATAATAATAATACTAATAATAATAATAATAATAATAATAATAATAATAATAATAATAATAATAATAATAATAATAATAATAATAATTGGTTTTGGGGGACAGGAAATGGCGCAGTACCTGTCTCATATATCGTTGGACACCTGAACCGCGCCTTAGGGGAAGGAATAAGGAGAGAGTGAAAGAAGAAAGGAAGAAGAGGTGCCGTAGTGGAGGGCTCCGGAATAATTTCGACCGCCTGGGAATCTTTAACGTGCACTGACATCTCACAGCACGCGGGCGCCTTAGCGTTTTTCTTCCATAAAGACGCAGCCGCCATTGTTGGGTTCGAACCCGGGAACTCCGGATCAGTAGCGGAGCGCCCTAACCACTGAGCCACCGCAGCGGGGAGGCGCATCTAGTGAATGCACTTTTCTGATGCAGAAGCCTCCGTGCTTTCGCTGCGTACATCCTGGCCTAACAGAGATAGGCCCGCAGCAATTTTTTTTCAGGGCAGCTTGTATCTGTTGACACTCGATGCACAAAGCACTCCATTACAATTTAATTGGTTATGAGGAAAGGCGCAGGAACTGTTTCGCTATCGGTGGGCACACTAACCGAGCCGAGAGAGAACGGATGAAGGAGGGATTGATATCCGGGATGGGCTTCCGCCTCCTGGCACTCGGCAGCCGGGCTTTGTGGCAACTGAGACGCCGCAGCAGGTGTACCATTGCAGCCACATAATACAATACAAAGCATGTGCGACCACAGTAGTGAATTCACACAATTATGAGTTTCGGGCAGTGTCTATTTGTGTCTTCAACTGCTTCTAGATATGTTTGATAAAAATCCTTGCGCAACCGACAGAGTGGCAGGTTTTTTATGTCTTCAGTCAAAGCGACCTAATATCCGCGAGTAATAATGGAAGGACCTTCGCACATAAATCAGCCTACCATGCGTCGCTTTGTATCGCTGCCTGAAAGCCCTTCAGTTAGAGATGTCTGGTTTCCTACGCAGTTGAAGCTCTCATTGTCACGATTGATCCCTAATTTCATCCATCCCATTGTCGACATCAAATGAACTTTTTCTCAACACGGTGTGAAAATCGTATACAGTCAACAACGTCATCTACATGCGTCTCCATGGCGAAGAAAAAAAATTGTCGCGTAAAGAAGAAACCATGCAGTACCTCTCTCACATCGCGGTGGAGACCTGAACCTCTCTGTAAGGGAACAGGTTACAGTAAGGAGTGAGAGAAGAAAGGAAGAAAGAGGTGCCGTAGTGTAATTCCCCGCAATAATTTAGACCAGTTGGGGATCAAATTTAGCGTGCACTGACGTCGAACAGCACACAGGAGCATTATTGATGGATGGAATAACTTTAACAAAGCGAAAGCTTTACTGCCACGAACTTGCGATTTCGCTGTGGCAGCACTCCGAGGAGGCACATGACGTCACAACGCGCGCCTCGCCGCGGATATTTCTCTCTCTCTCTCTCGGTCCCTAGTCAGAACTGTGCATGCGCCACTAGTAGCACTGAACCACAAGTGTGCCGCCGCTGCGCAGTGCCGCGCCTTTCCTCAAAATGCAACTTTCAATTTTCAGTTTTCTCCTTCTTTCCGGACCCACCGCGGTGGCTCAGTGGTTAGGACGCTCGGCTACTGATCCGGACTTCCCGGGTTCGAACCCAACCGCGGCGGCTGCGTTTTTATGGGGGCAAAACGCTAAGGCGCCCGTGGGCTGTGCGATGTCAGTGCACGTTAAAGATCCCCAGGTGGTCGAAATTACTCCAAAGCCCTCCACTACGGGCACCTCTTTCTTCCTATGTTTTTTCTGTCCCTCCTTTATCCTTTCCCTTACGGCGCGGTTCAGGTGTCCAACGATATATGAGACAGATACTGCGCCATTTCCTTTCCCCTGAAACCAATTATTCTTATTCTTATTATTATTATTCCCTGTCGCGGTGGCTCAGTGGTTAGAGCGCTCGGTTACCGATCCGTGTTCCCGGTTTTCAACCCGATCGTGGCGGCAGCGTTTTTATGGAGGCAAAACGCTAAGGCGCCGGTGTGCGGTGCGATGTCAGTGCACGTTAAAGATTCCCACGTGGTCGAAATTATTCCGAAGGCCTCCACTACGGCACCTCTTTCTTCCTTTCTTGTTTCACTCCCTCCTTTATCCCTTCCCTTACGGCACGGTTCAGGTGTCCAGCGATATATGAGACAGATACTGCGCAATTTCCTTTGTCCCAAAACCAATTATAATTATTATTGCTTTTTTCTTTCCTAATCACGCGCACAACCTGGACAAATTTCTTATTGTGTAAATAGTTTGTATATATTACCTCTCCCCTATCCTCTCTTCCTGTCCCCTCAACTCTTTCATTTCATTTCTCTATTCTGCCTGCTATCCTTTATTTCCGAGGCCCTAGCTCAGATGCTTCAGTATCGATGGCAGATGCCGGGGCTAGCAAAAATCTTTTCCTTCTTTTTATTATTATTTTAATAAAAATCTCTTACTACTTACTACTTTCTTCTCTCCCTCCCTCATTTATCCCTTCCTTTACGCCGCGGTTCGGGTGTCCACCGAGATATGCAAGACGGTTACCGTGCTTTGCGCGCTCGCGGCGCCATCTCGCGGCGTCACAGCGCGCGGCTCGCCGCCGGCGCCGCCGTTTGGTACGACGTCACACCGCGTTCCTCGTCGTGGCGCTCGCCTCCGCTCGCTTCGCCAGCTGCGTCGCATGCCTGATAACATGTCGGAGGATTGAAAAGAAGAGCTCGCGTGCGCCGCAACCACAGTTGTGTCGTCTTTAATGCGACAACAACATAGACAACCAGACTAACCTGGCCTTGCAATCAAGATTAACCAAGGCTAACCATGCTATGCCGTAGCTTTCGCTACGTATATCCTGGCATAGCCGTGCTAAACCACTGCCAATATTTCATATAACGCGACTAATTCAGACAATCTTTGGTTCCCGGTGTGAGCCTTGTACCAGGATGAGTCCTTCAACCGAGAAGGTTCTGAGAAAGCTACGCAGCTTTCCTTTGTAACCGTGTGGAATCGCTCAGGCCCGTGTGTGTGTGTGTGTGTGTGTGTGTGTGTGCGTGTGCGTGTGTGCATGTGTATGTGTGTGCGTATGTGCTTGCGTGCGCACTTAAGTACACAAGGACGCGTCCACATACCTAAGCACACACAACACTTAACTACTCTGTCTCCCAGCAAGCTTATCGACGAAGAGTGCGAGAACTCTGCGACACGGTTAGCAGTAATTATTATTCAGCCTTTATGAAGGGCAAAACTTGTTAGAATGGCGCAGAACTCCTGACATTGATCTGGGAACCCAGGCGCATATAACGCACGTCACCATACATCCACGCCCTGAACAAATAGCTAATTGAATGGTTTAACGGGTAAACATATGCTAATACCAGCCGCACTGTTAATCTAGCGTCTGGCGTGCCGTGGTCTCATCGGTCATAATTACGGGGATAGCTTGATCCGTTGATTTGCCGGATCAACTTGATTGCTTGCGAAAAGATGCCTCCTGGTTCATTAGCACCCTTCTTCCCTGCCTAGCAACCTCTCGCATGGTGCGGTGTGCTAATTAGGTCCTGTGTGCGTGACACGTTAAACTGACCGCAATAATTTTTACCTTTATAAATTTGCATAGTCTTTTTACACTGGATGTTTTAAGCAGATTTTTCGGTGCTTACGACTGGCGGTACGTCGCAACTGGGGAAGGACGTAGGAGATGAAGGATCGGTTTGATTTTCCAAAAATATGTTTTAATAGGGCTTGCTGGGCCGATGTTCGAGACAATACTTGTCCACACTGAATATATCCGACAGAAAAACTTAGCACTGCAGAGATTGCATTGGAGAAATGCGAAAACATTAGTGTGCTCCGCGACGTTGGTGGCTACTAGCCGACTTTGGCAGCTCTTGTCCATATGACGTCATATGCAATGTTATAGAACTATTTGAAAACCTGCACATCATCCTAATTCTCAGACACCGATATTCAGGGCTCCGTATTTTGCTTTACTCGGTTGTAGGTGTGACATCATCAGACGCATGATATGATGTCACACGGTCTAATTAGACGTATTGATTACCCTCCTTGGTTACCACAATTAGCCGCTCTCATTATCTGACCTCATTAACCAGCATCACCAATGAGTGTTAATTATTATTATTATTATTATTATTATTATTACGGTCATAATTTATGACCAATGTTAGGGACTAATAACTCTGAATTGGTATTGTTTAATCATTGCCTTTATATACTTCACACCACTCTTGCTTCCACGTTTTGCGGACACTTCTGGTTCCGTCATAGCCTATTAATGCTTTCGCATTAAAAAATGATAAATGCAGTAGTCGGTAATGCGAAAGTTGAGCGTAGCTCTCCACACGCACCTGCCACGGCTGGTAGGTGGCGTGCTATGGGGCCAGCCACCCTCCGGGATCTTCCCGTGGTAGCCACCTTCCGGTTGCCCGTTCCTCCGCTGTTGCTGCGGCAGGTGGCGCTTCAATCTGCAGCCACCTGCCAACACGCCACTTGTCGGGTGGCGTGTTACGACGACGTGGAACGCTGGAACGGACGTCTAAGAGCTACGGTCTAAAAATCAAACTGATCTCATGGCTTTGTAAGCGTGTAGTGAGGCGTACTGTGCAGTCAAGCCAGAATGAAACGCGAACAGCGCCTGTGAACAAAACAAAGTGTATTACCTGTGCACTTTCATCTGTAGTGTACAAATAGCGTGATTTATGTTTCTGGGTGAATGTTCTACCAAAGTGCGTATTCATACATGGGCTGTAAAGAAAAATCCCGCTGCAAAGTAGAAAAACTACGGCATATGCGTGTTTGCATTGCATTCTGGCCTGACTGTACATTGTATGCATTACCACTCATAGCGCTCATTGTATACATAGTTACATGGAAAGAAGGATATTGTATTCATCTGGTCCAGACGAGTCGAAAAGAAGAGGAAAATGAATAAGACGCAGATGATTACGAGGTGTGCGCTTTCATCTCTTTCTGCGATTGTTAATAAGCGCTTGCTTTACATGGCTCAACAGCAACAAAACCCGCCGTAGGCCTTGACCAGCAGAAGTGGCACCAAAAACCCCAGATGACGTCCCCGTGTGGTATCACGAAAAAATAAAATCTCTTCCTAAGGTACAGATAATTGAAACTGCCTCTCCGCCTCTGTCCAGCACAGTTAAAAAGTCCTCATCCTCGGTTTCGTTACTGCAGCACGGCGTAGTGCACATTAAATTTCGAACGTATTCAACTCAAGATCTGTGCAGAACAAAATGCGATATTTGCAGCAAAACACTAGTGTGTCCACAATCTACTAAAAAAATGGAATCATGGGTTGGGACCGAGATTCCATGTTTTTTAACCGCTTATTCTTCTTTCAGATTAAAAAGAAAGTGAATTTACGTTGCGTGGTGGATGATCGGCAGGTTTGACAGTTTTTCAGCTGTTTCAATTTTGCACTTTTTTAAAAACTTGAGCAATGAAGTTGATTTTTACGTCTTCTTCAAAGTATTTTTTGGTGCTCGGGGACATTTTAGTAGCGCTCACGTGCGCGCCGCCGTGACGAAGTAGAAGAACATGATGAACAACCAGGGTCAGGACCAGGGCCAGGACCCGGGCAAAATCTCCCCACCTGAGGCCAACAACAACGACCAAGTCTCCGTTCGCGAACACGGCGACCGATTTTTCTCACGACAGTTGGTCGTACGCGTCGCACTCGCAATCGTCGCGGGCGCATTCCTGCTGGCCATATTGGTCCTTGGCTTGGTGCTGGGAACAAGGAGCACCGTCCGGACCTTGCAGGCTCCGCCCCTCTGCTGCCCTTCGGAAGGTCGCCATCTGGTCGCCATCGTGAACGACAGGTTCAGGCCATGCGACAACTTGTACGCCTACGTTTGCACCGATGTCGCAAAGAACGGAAGCGGAAGGTCGCAAACGCATCTCAAGAACCTCAGAGAAATGATCGCCGGTCTCGCCACTGCACCTACTGAGAGATTCGCCTCGACTCCAGCTCCGCTGAACAGCAGCAGAGCGGGGATGTTCCTCCAGGGACTCTACACCAGCTGCACGGCCTCTACGGCTGCAAAGCCGCATCGAGACCAGGAAGGCCGCGACGTGCCCGTTCACTTTGCACAGATGGCCGAGGCTCTTTGGGACGTCGCGAAAGAACTGCTGGCTGCGCTCAGTGAGCCGAATCTGCTGGCTTTCCTGTTGATGACCAACCTGAGGTACCAGATCCAGTCGGTGGTTGATGTTGAGTACATCAGCTCTGACGAAACGTTGATATTTTATCACGAGGCCCTACAATTAGACGACGAGGTGCACCTGGTTTGTCCTGAGTGCGTGGCGGCAGCATTGATGGCTTATAATCGGCACGGAGGTAGAAGTAGGCAGGTTACTGACGGCGCCTCCCAGGAAGAAACCAACTCATCCAGGGTGACCTTTGATGGCCTCGGCAGCTTCGCAGAGCGCCTTCACTCGCTGTACCCAAAGAAGCGCGTCGTAAAGCGCTTCGTCATGGCGAATGTGTCAGAACTGTGGCCAGCAGAGCAATTTGCCAAAGCGCTGACCATCCTCTCCTGGGTGAATTCCCTGGCCGACGTTGGCATCGAGTCTTTCGCCCCACACCAGCTGGTAATCCTGCGTCGAGAAATCACGGATAGGAAGAACTGGGCCGTCGGTGCTGTCTACCTCGTCGCTCACACCGCCGGCAGGGCGTTACTCGCATTTCCTCCCGTACTGGGCGCCAAATTTGCGCACGAAGCGTGCATAAAATTAACGACCGCCATGAAGGCACTCGTCAGCGCTGTGCACTGGGACCTATACGGCTCGCCGGAGAAGGACCAAGTGGTCGCGGATGTGTACAGGAGTGTTCTGGACGCGGTTGTGCTCGATGCCACCTCTGCACTCCTGGTTGATGGAGCTGGCGAAGAGACGTACCATCAGCTGCGCACTTTATTGGACAACATCACTCTCTTGACGGCAGAGACCACAAATGTGGACGTGGCTCAAGTTCCGCAGGCAACGCCAGCAGAGTTCGCCCGCAACATGCTATTGGGCCGAGCGTTCCAGTTCGAGGCCAGAAAAAAGCGCCAGGGGCTTGGTTTGCCTGACAGCATGAGCGAAGTTGATCCAGTTATACACACTGGGCGGCGATTTCGCCTGGAGGTGCCAGCGTCATTTTACAGGTGAGCTGATTTCCAGAGGTTCATTTTCGTTTGTAAGCTTAAGCGACTGCGTAGCTGTAATGTTTCCATGCAGGACGGGCTGAAGATAGGCTTCATTTGCTAGAGTTGGAGGGAAGGGAGTTGTCGAGCAGCAAGCTTGTTTTCTCCCTTTTTTGTGGCATGGGCTCTCGACCATGTTTTTAAGTAAGGAATGTAAAGTTAAGCACAGCAAGTTCTTTCCCAGCTTTATCTCAACGGTGTTATTCCAATCTACTTAGTTGATGGACGACCGTTTCAGAGTTGTGCGGTTAAGTACACCTTGAATTTTTTGCTGGTTCTACTTTCATTGACGTACCGCAGCGGTGGCCTTGTCGTTATCCGCCTCGCATGTGGGAGGTGCGGGGTTCAATCCCCAGTGCCGCCAGGTACCCGCCGGTGATACAATGGGTACAAGCTTTCCTTGTGTCTGGGGCTTGGCTTATTTACGGTGAGTGCTTGGGAAATATGTCTTTGACCCCACCTTGAGTAGAAGAAAAACCTTGTGCCATGGCGCTCTTCGGCCACAGGTGCCCTTGCGCCATAAAAATCCTTCATCATGATCATCGTCACTTTCACTGACGCGTTATGCGCACCGATCCACTTCTATATGTATTGCGTTTCTATTATTCATCCAGGTCTCATCCACTTTTTATTAACGATTTCTTGTTACTTCGCGTCCTTTTTCGTTTCTTTTTCTCTCGGTAGGTTTGTGCGCGTCGCCAAAAGTTCCAGTCTGATCAACAGTGCAGCGCTGGGCGTTCGTCTGGCTAAGGTTCTGTGGTCAGTAGTGCTTCGACACGACTGGGACAAAGCCCTTCTGGACAACGTTGAGCAGACAGTCCACTGCTTCGCTGAGGTCGTCCGGAGAGAAAGTGGCGCACTTCCGGGCCAACTCAGCGGCAACTACCAGGAAACCATCAAACTGGCAGCTGCGTCCCTGGCACTGCGGACTGTGGTGCAGACCATCTCCCAGGAGGACTGGTACGTGGCTCGACACGTGGACAGTGACGGCACACATCCGCGGCGGTTGTCCCATGCGCAGTTCTTCTTCATGCTGCAGGCCTACTTCAGGTGCCATGTTGAAAATGGGAGGTTCTATGAGGACTGCGTAAATGTGCCGGCGGCTTACGCGCCAGAGTTTGAGCGTGCGTTCCAGTGTGAGCGCACACTGCTCATGCACCGCTTCAGGGCTAGCACCCATTGCCGACGCGGCTCTGTTTGATAGACGGGACTGTTCTCGGGTGGCAGGCCGGGTCAAATCACTTCGAAGTAAAACGTACCCTTAGCACCTCTTTGTTGACGCCGATTTTCCAGTACTGCCTTCTTGCCCTTAGTTATTGGTGGAAAGAGGCTTGTTTTATAGAGCAATGAAAAAGGTGTTGCATTATAGCTAATAAGATGTGAATAAATGTTGTTATTAACAAAATGAGGTTTGTGAAACACACTGATTATTTATCACGATATTCGATGGATGCATGGATGGATGGATACGGCTGAACCCTTTAAATCGGGCGGTGGCTCAAGCTACCTAGCCATGAATTATGAAATTTTACTCTTGTCTTGATTTTAGCCACCAATCGGATAACCTTCGCTTGGTTATTTCTACCCGCTTAAAATTAGAGACCCTGGCGCCACAATTTCGAGGCTCAGTTAATAGGTCATAAACAAGCTTCTCGCATCTGTGGATCCCAACCTGTGACCGACGCCGTGTGACTTGTTTAAATTATATCTGCGAAGTTTTTGAAAACTCTATGTGCATATTAATTGCAACCTGTTCTTGAAGGCGGCTACTAAAACTACTCAAGAAACAACACACAATCTTACAAGACACTCTTACACTCTTACAACACACACAAGTGCATTCGGGGGTTTAAAGTCCCGAACCGACACGTGGGCTATAGGGGACTCTGTAGTGGAGGGCTTTGAATTATAAGGACACTGAGGACAAAACCCGTCCATTTGCTTTCTCCGTAAAAATTGATACTATGGCTCGACTACTGATCCGGAGTACGCGGGTTCGCACCCGACCGCGGCGGCCGCGTTTCAATGGAGGACAAAACGCAGAATGCTCCCGCGTGCCGTGCGATGTTAGTGTACGTTGAAGATCCACCGGTGGTCGAAATTATTGCGGAGCCCTCCACTACTGCACCTCTTTCTTCCTTTCTTCTTTCACTCCCTAAAACGCTAAACAAAATGAACTTTGTTCCCGGGTTCGAACCCGACCGCGGCGGCTGCGTTTTTATCCCCGCCGCGGTGGCTCAGTGGTTAGGCCGCTCGACTACTGATCCGGAGTTCCTGGGTTCGAACCCGACCGCGGCGGCTGCGTTTTTATGGAGGAAAAACGCTAAGGCGCCCATGTGCTGTGCGATGTCAGTGCACGTTAAAGATCCCCAGGTGGTCGAAATTATTCCGGAGCCCTCCACTACGGCACCTATTCTTCCTTTCTTCTTTCGCCCCCTCCTTTATCCCTTCCCTTATGGCGCGGTTCAGGTCTCCAAAGATATATGAGACAGATACTGCGCCATTTCCTCTCCCCCAAAACCAATTATTATTATTAAATACTTGCTTTACGGCAATATGAACATCTCATGAGCCTCGAATCATCTCTCTCCTTAAGCTGAAAATTTCTAAAACACGTAAAAAAAAGCAATCCAAATTGAACACTCAGTCTGTGAATGTCCTGCGCAGAGTACCTAGATACATTCGCTATGATGTGCATTGAACAGTCCTGCATTTAGCCCGCTGATCGAGATGAAAACCCTCGGATGATGATCGCAACGTTTGTCGGCTCTCAAGGCCTCTAAGATACTGCTTCTTTTCTTGTACGCATCGCCCATGCGCTTTGGGCCATGACTTTGCCCCACACAATGTCCTGACTTTCGGACGCGACACTACACATTTATTCCAGTTCATTTTTCATAATAATAATAATAATTGGTTTTTGGGAAAGGAAATGGCGCAGTATCTGTCTCATATATCGTTGGACACGTGAACCGCGCCGTAAGGGAAGGGATAAAGGCGAGAGTGAAACAAGAAAGGATAATAGGTTCCGTAGTGGAGGGCTCCGGAATAATTTCGACTACCTGGGGATCTTTAACGTGCACTGACATCGCACAGCACACGGGCGCTTAGCGTTTTGCATCCATAAAAACGTCGCCGCCGCGGTGGGTGAGTTCATTTTTCACCTTCCGCTTTTTATCCCTCCCATCTTTTATTTTCGGTGGCGGGTGGGCAACCGGCACCTGCTTGTAACTGATCTGCCCTCATTTTCTTCTTTAAATATCATGGCGCTCGCACATTTCTGTTATCTGCTAAGTCACCCTGGAGGAAAATTCTAATAGAAGAGAATAACATTTCCAGATTAAACCTCTATCGTTCTCTTGATATATATATTGGCAAAACGATAGAAAACTTTTTATATGCTCTTCCACCATCCACGACTTTGGCAGCTACAACTTTATGTGCGAAGTGAGACAAGTAAATTTAAAATGAAAAAAAAAAGGCAGTGTTTTCTTCTGAATTGAAACCGCTGCTCTTGAAGGTCGTACGCTTAGAGCCAGGCAGCGAGCTGAAAAGAAAAAAAAAACATTTATTCCACGAGACCATACATCGCGAGCATTTCCATATAAACCAAATGCGTGGACAGGAAAAATGATCATTCGTGAATGTTATAGACCGTAGTTATCTACCTCCGGACGTCTTTCGGCGAATGCAGATGCCTTTATCAGCGTATCACATTCAAGGAAGTGGGAGGCAATGCCGCAACTTCGGCAAGGCATTCAGGTCTTCCTGATGAGAAAACTACAAAGCATTGTGACGTCGCCCATAATGAAAAACTACATGCTACTACGCAGAGTAGCATGCCAGTGATATTGAAACGCCGGCTAAATTCTCTGTTTTTTCATTAAAGAGTCTCTCTCTCTCTCCACAGCAACAAATTTGATCGCACTCATCGCTATTCTTGCTGAGCTTTATGGCCGTAGACAATACCAAGTGACTTCTGCTTGTGTTATTGACGATGGGTTATTGATAAATGACGCTAGTCGGATCCTACTTATCATTATTATCTGGTTTTCTTTATGTTTGATCAAATGCGTTGTCTCTTACCATGAAGATAAATGGTGACCACGGCTCATCCCCGAGGGGACGCCCGCGACGTTCTTCAAATAGAAAGACACTCGGTGCGAAGCGGTCACGTTAAAATCACTCGTACCACCGCCTGAAAAGTGCTGTAATTTTTTTAACGGGGCTTTGGTGAAATGCAATTTGCTTACTCAGAGTGTTTATTTGGTTTAAGGCGTAATCCGGAATATATTATACTTGTCACAGGCCTCACGCTTTGACCTTAATACCTTAGACCAGAAATTCGACAGATTAATTTCTACCCGCGCGTGTCTCAAGCTTCTAAGCTAAAGCGAATTCAATAATTCGTGCAAGAAACGAATTCCAGAAACTTCTCTACCGAACTCCGAGCCACAGGGAACCATGTTAGCTTAGTAGTTCGGAACCAAGAGGTACATTTCCGTTTCTTCACGTAAATATTTTCAATGTTAGCTCGTCGCAAGAAACACGAAAAAAAAACACAAGACAAAATATATGCCTGTGCTCAAAGTGTGCTCTTTACCTCTTTGAGTAAGTGGTAAAAGAATGTACACAATCTTGCTTTCGACTATATTTACTGCAGGGCTACCTTAAAAGTGGTATCAGAAGTAACACCGCAAGTGCTTTTGTGATCGCATTTTGATATCATCTGCATCTTTCAGACGACAAATTGTTTATTTTTCTTTTGAAAACTAAGCCTAACGAAACTGATGGTCTAATTTCAAATGCGTTGGTGTGCTGACCATTTTTGAATGTTTAATAAGTGAGGTTGAAGGAATGGCAAGGTTATTTGCGATTTGACAAGGTAGTAATTTAATCTGAAGCTCAGTGCAGTGAAAGCCAAGTATGGCGTAGAAGGCCGGATTATAGTAGAGTGCACTGACATAAAAGAGTCGCACAGGTTCTAGAAGAGAGTGATAAGACTCATCAAAGAAACACAAGCAGAGGACAAAAAAGCAGGCGAGCATTAGGCTGACACGGACGTCCATCCTTTGGAAGGTGCCCTTACCCGCCTCAAAGGAAGCCCACACTCCCAAAGCGGAAATGGCCGAGGCGCTTCCCGCCACCTCCAGAAGTTCTAGCATGATCCGGTCATTGGTGTCATGAGGAAGTGGTGAGAGTCACAATGGATTCGATTGTCTCCAGCACTGTACAGGTTGTTATCACCATTAGATCTCGAAAGATAAAGTCGTACAAACGAACATAGCATGCGCTGAGAACTTAGCTGCGAGTGAGTTAGCTGAGTTACGTGTATGCCCGGCATTAATACGAGTGCCCTCGATGCGAACGGGGCTTGTAGTCGCTGGAACGCTTTGTGATCCATTTCTATAAGGCCTAAATAGCTTTCCTTCGATGTTAATTCAAAATTAGAACAGATAGAGCAGCCATTCTCCAAGTAGGCCTACTGGTAATCGATTTTCAACGACGTCACCGGGTGGCGCCTAAGATTTTATGGGGTCAGTTGCACCGATAAGTCACGGTTTCGGTTGTGAAGACCGATGGGTGCGCATGAACATCACCGGATATTATAAAGGCGCAGTGAAAGTAGTGTAGACGTGGAGAATATGTTGCAGTCCAGATAAAACGTCTTTTAGGAATGGACCAGTAGTCGCCTTATAGTTAGTAGCTCGCAGTGCATCATGCAGCTAGGGTAATTCGGCAGCCCCTACTAGAGTAAGGCCAGCCCTTCCTTCACGCTGATTATAGCACTACATTCACGAAAAACTCTACTCAGTTCGCAGAATTCTCGTGCAAACGCCTTCGATGTGCAGAATGTGTAGCCTGGCCCCACATCTGACGGCAAAAAAATTTCGAGCTGGCCGCAAGGGCTAAAACAAAAGGAATGATATACAATGAGAAGACGAATCACAGAGGGCGGTCATCAAGGTGAAGACCACTCAGAAAAGAATTCAGTTAATAGTCGATGCATGAAAAAAACAATTGGTCAATGAACGAGCCGGTGGCGCATCTCGCTATGTGTGAATGGGGACATGCTGACAACCCGCCGCGGTGGCTCAATGGTTAGGGCGCTCGGCTACTGATCCGGAGTATCTGGGTTCGAACCCGACTGCGGCGGCCGCGTTTCGATGGAGGCGAAACGCTAAGGCGCCCTGTGCTGTGCGACGTCAGTACACGTTAAAGATCCCCAGATGGTCGAAATTATTCCGGAGCCTTCTACTACGGCACCTCTTTTTTTTTTTCCTTTCTTCTTTTACACCCTCCTTTATCCCTTCCCTTACGGCGCGGTTCAGCTGTCCGCCTATATGTGAGACAGATACTGCGCCATTTCGTTTCCCCAAAAAACCAATTTTCGTTTTTTCATGCTGGCAGATTTTAACGGGCAGTGACGACAAACTGAATTCATCCTATTTGAATAAATTATCTGTTCTATGAACGAAGATGCTGCTGCCACTGAAAGCCCACCTTTTTAAGATGGAAAGAAGTAAAAAAAAATTAACAAGCATCGCCATCAACGACCACTTTCGCAAGCGAACTACGTACACGGCCAGATTTTTGTTGCGGATCTCTGAGGATAGGCTACATCGCCATTCACTTATTCAGTTCGAAACGATGATCACGAAGTCCTTTCCGGGCTTGACGTTACGAGATGGAATGCAGTAGCTTAAAAAAAGTAATGTTCTGCCTTTTAAGTCCCATTTTGTCAGCAGTAGATTCGTTTTTTGGTGCCTAACAAGGATCAGCACAGTGCGAAAAAGGCATGCAATCAATTTAAACCTTTCATCATGTTGTGCCGAGTGTCCCTTTTAACCCTGTGGGCAACAAGAAGCAGGGGGGGGGGAGGGGGGAGGATAACGAGACTCCATATTGGAAGAGCTGTACAGCTCTTCCGCATTACACTGGTAATAAATGTCATGTAAGAAAAATAACACAGGAATATGTGTTGTGGGTGCACCCACTGTGAAGATCAATTTCAATTAACGTCACAGCGATGCTCTTCTGCTGCTTATTTGCAATCGAGCGTGCTTTGAGGTCATCGATCCTAATCGAATTAGGTCGGCACTTTTCGGCTCCGCGTGTTTGCTACACGCCTCGCTCCCCAGAGCCTGAATGCGAAATGCGCTGTTATTGCCGTGGTTGGCTCAATGGAGCAGACAGAGAGTCTGCCACTAAGGCAGCCATTCAGATAGAGGGAACGCATCGGAGAGCCAGGGCTGCCATTGGTGCGTAATTGATGCAACTGCAAAGGACTGTTGGTGTATCTGTTTCCTGAATTTGCTGCTGCTTCATATTTCTTTGTGTCGATATTTTATGCATCTTGAATAGGTTCTCTCGGTAATATCTCCACGCTTCTCTGTCTTCTAGATCTGTTCACTTCCGTTTTTCTGTACTCTCCCGCCCACAGCACCCCCTACGTACCGGCCTGAGAAACTCATCAAACCGTGACTGATAGGCATTTGCGCGTTTGTATCTAGCGCACGTGCGGGACTATGCTGTGCCCAAAGCGTCTCGATCGAATTTATGACGCGAGAGAGTGATAGAGGCCGTGAGCAGGAATAAATGTGCGGCCGGAATCGCGGTTCTTCCGATCGTCGCCCGTCCATTCCGTACCGAGAGGATAGTTCTGAGCGCTGGAATCACGGTGAGTGGGTTTGGCGCTGCTACAAACTGGCCGAGTCGATGCCACTGTAATCGTGCATTCGGACGCGGTTGTAATGGCGCGCGAAATTTGTGGCCCGCTTGGGAAGTCATATTGAGTTCATGGAAGGATTTGTGCAGACACTACGCGCTCATGTTTACACATGAACATGCCGTGGCACAAAAAACAAGCGTAGCGACCAACCAAGCAGAAAAATGCACGCCTGTGCTACCCACTGTAATGAATTTTGCCGAAAGAGTGGACTTTATATATTTTTAAATATCTGTCACTTTTAATCTTTCTTCCGTTTTTTAATTGGTTTGTCAACTTTCTTTCCTTCTTCCTTATTTACTTTCCTTTCGTTCTTTCCTTCCTTCCTCCAATCATTTCCCTTCCTTCCTTCCTTCCTTCCTTCCTTCCTTCCTTCCTTCCTTCCTTCCTTCCTTCCTTCCTTCCTTCCTTCCTTCCTTCCTTTTCCGTTTTCTTTTCTTTCCTTTCTTTTCTTTCTTTCCCTTCCTTTCTTTTCTTTCCTTTCGTTTCCTTCCCTTGTCATTTCATTTCTGTTCTTTTCCTTTCCTTTGTTTCCTTTCCCTTTCATTTCATTCCATTTCTTTTCTTTTCCTTTCCTTTTGCTCTCTCCGTAATAATAATAATAATAATAATTGGTTTTTGGGGGAAAGGAAATGGCGCAGTATCTGTCTCATATATCGTTGGACACCTGAACCGCGCCGTAAGGGAAGGGATAAAGGAGGGAGTGAAAGAAGAAAGGAAGAGAGAGGTGCCGTAGTGGAGGGCTCCGGAATAATTTCGACCACCTGGGGATCTTTAACGTGCACTGACATCGCACAGCACACGGGCGCCTTAGCGTTTTCCCTCCACAAAAACGCAGCCGCCGCGGTCGGGTTCGAACCCGGGAACTCCGGATCAGTAGTCGAGCGCCCTAACCACTGAGCCACCGCGGCGGGGCCCGTAATAAACGCAAAATTCTTCTTTCTCGTGATAGCGCATATTCTTTTAAAAGCGCAGACTTCACACAGTTGCCATTGCAATCACGTAGCTTTTAGGTTGCGCTTAATCAGTTTGGGCACCTTTAACTGCAGCAATGTTCCTTGTCGTTCCATTTTCTTCCCTCGCCTTTCTTTTTCTATTATCTCACACCCAATTTTTATGTGACCGGTATTCTGGAGCCGTTATCATTTACGTTTCTTCCCTTATACATGTTACAAGTCTCCAAGGGCCGCTGTTTTATTGTGAGATGTTCCTCCGGCAATTGGCAATCACGGATCTTCTCATTGGCGGCACCAGCGCAGACCGCTTCTGAACGAATCTAATCTTAACAAAACAAGTAGGGCTAGGGGGAGGCAGCTCAAGAGCCAGAAGAGTGTATCCGTAAAGCTGACGCGAGGGAGTACGGAAGGGACAATGAAAAAAAATTGCCAGTGGCTTAACTTGGCTAACCCTGGAATTCAGCGAAAAGCAAGCACGCTTGCTAAGCGTCTGAGGCTCGTCCATGGCAGCTCCGCTACACGCTCGCGACAGCCGGTCTGTATATACACACACGACTACGTGGCTATGACGTGTATCACATGGTCTTCGACACCCCCATCGGTCGTCATATCACGTGGCTTCACATCACCCCATCAGATGTTCTTAAGGTCAAAGGTCAACACAGAGTTCACCCAATGTCAAAGGTAAACTAAAGGTCTCGGGTAAAGATCAGGGGTCAAGGGTTCGACACCGGTTATACACGGCTAACCTGGTTGGTTTGAAGGTCGCTCAAGGTCATTATCCGGCCTACGTGACGACTGCTTAACCTAGCGTTGTGAAGCTTTTCGCTTCAAAACTCTCGTGGCATTCTTACACTACGCCGTCGCCACGTAATTGGAAAAGCCGTTTTTTCTTGGTCTTCCTGCTCCTCTTTCTCGTCTTGAACCAGAGAGAGAAGGAAAACTGAGGTGTAAATGAGTGACAGCCGGCTTATTAGCCTCGGTTCGCGCAGAGCTGCGATGACACCCCGCTAGAGCGGCGCCTTAATTGACTGATTGATGTTGCTGAAAAGAAGTAGGAAAAGGAAAGATCACGGGCTTGCCTACTGGCTCAAGCCGAGCCACGCTCGCTGCCACGTGCTGCCCCAGCGCAGACCGCTTCTGAATGAATTAATGTAATCTTAACGAAACAAGTAGGGCTAGGGAGAGGCAGCTCTTAACACTACACAAGAACTGTACACTCTAAACAGAAAGGAGCAAAAAGGGAGTGAGCTGTCTGCTAGCCAACTCTTTTTTTTATAAAAGGGAGTCTGGTGGTCTAGTATGTGTACAGATCTATGCTGGTGAGTAAGTGTAATTAGAAATAGGTGCTAATTAAAAATAAAGTAGCAAATAACCATTAATGCTGTCGCTTCACACACTTCAGGAGGAGCTTAAGTGTGCACCTAATTTCCCGAGTGGCGTTGTATGGTAGACTACCTCACGCAATGATCTGTACACCGATATTGTAAGCCGCGGGGCGAGACGGCTTAAGTATAGCTATCGGAGCCACGCTCGCTGCCGCGTGCTGAAAGCAGGAGACGTTGTTGTTGTTGCCTGAAAAGATGATGGCATATACCCACGGTGGGGGATTTGCCAGGGTTTGGTGCAGGTCCAAACAGGGAATGTCTAATCCAAGTGAATCTCAGGAGACTTAAAGGATAGGAGGGAAAGATAGAAAAGGCGCCGCGGGCTAATTATAGGCCCATAGGCCCCGAGCCGATCCCGGAGGCAGTGCAATACCGGGCCGACCCGTGCCAGAGTGCGTCTAGCACTCCGCCATATTCAAAAAATAAGGTTAATATCTTGGGTCCAAGGCCCAGCAGCAGATATTAAATCAGGTATCGGGTATCTAGTCAATAACGGAGGATTGAGTGGCACACTTTCTTCCCCATCTGCGGGTCTAGTTGTGGCGAGTGTTACCGCGGGAATTGTGCGCGAGGGTAGTACTTCTCTACAGATTATTCCATTTGAAAGCGCTTACGCAACATTTTGCAGCTGCGATGTTCTCGACCATTGCAAGTTTCGAGGTGGACAAGATTAATCAAGGGTGCATTTCGAAATCTAAACGGCGCAAATAGTACAAGGAAAGATTGGGGCTGTTTAATGGAGTCTGATAAAGTTTCCCACGCTGTACGCACTAAAGAGAATCGAATGCAGGCTGCGGATCAACGACGCACAGGAGGACGCGATGCATGCAGCATTGCCCCCCCCCCCCCTCCCCTCCCTTCCCCCTCTTTCGTCATCTTGCAATGAACCCATTTCTTCGCGCGCTGCTGTCCAGTTGATGATAAGCCGGTTGCATTGTGCTTGGTTTTACCTCTCGCGAAAGATTTCAAGCCCACTTCGGAAGTTGTGGTCCGGCAGAGGCATGCGGTTGGGGCAGCGGATGGCTGAGGTGATAATATTTCTGAGGTGGTGAAGTTTTGAAATGCGCAGCTGCATAAAGGAACAGCTCCAAGCAATCTAAAGGAAGAAGGAAAGAACACAACAATCTTATCGCATAATCTACTTTGCATTTTTTGGCTAGAACTGTTGGGTATGTTTGACGCCGGAACTAAAGAGCTCACGACTGTACACTCTAAGCAGAAAGGAGCAAAAAGGGTGTTAGCTATCTTCTAGCCAACTATTTTTTTATAAAATGGAGTCTGGTGGTCTAATATGTGTACTGATGTATGCTGATGTGTAAGTGTAATTAGGAATAGGTGCTAATTAAAAAGAAAATAGCAAATAACAACGCTGTCGCTTCTTACACTTCAGGAGGAGTAAGCTTAAGTGTACACCTAATTTCCCGAGTGGCGTTGCATGATAGACTACCTCGCGCAATGATCTGTACACTGCCCAATATTGGAAGCCACTGGGCGAGACGGCTAAATTAAAGCTATCGGAAGTAGGGGCAACGTGTCGGCATATAGCAGTGGTCTAATGTTTCAAAAGGAGATAGATGAGAAGAAAGCAGGGGAGGGAAATGTTGACATTATTGACAAGTTCAATGTCGCAAAAGGAACGTTCTGGCCGATACGGAACCTTCCGGACAGCAGTCACAGAAGAGCTCATTTGGAGATAGCAAAAAAAAGGATATAAAATGCAGACCCTAAGTGCGCAATCCTCTCGCTGATAAGGCTGCGGGAGTGCGGTGTGTGCACAACGCTTCCTTCCTCTGATCTCATGTTTGCCCGGCAGCGAAGCGAATCAATAATTTTCGATTTTTCTTCCGGAGTCGATGATTTCAGGGAATCAGGATGGCCTCTCTCCTTTTTCTTGGGGAGTTAAAGGGGCCCTTTGCTCCCCATCGCTTTTGATGCGTTTCGAAACGGGTAGACTTGTACAGCTGGCAGCTTAAAGCAAACAAATATCCTTATCACTGTGTGATCTTGAGCAAATCTTTTTCCCCGGAGAAACGCTATTAGGCCAACTTATCAGGCACTGATAGAGTAGTCGTCGACTTTGTGAGCCACCTAGCGATCGCGCCTAACATGTCTCGGCAGAGGGATGCGTGTGTGAGACGTTACAACCATAAGTCGGCATACTTTGCTAACGCTTTCGTAAATCCACTTTTAATGCAGTCATTAGGAGAAAAGCCGATGGTGTGTGTGTGTGCGTGTGTGTGTGTACTCGCAGATGGTGCAGAAAATTACAAATGTTACAAAATACAAGACGACAAGCGTTCCAAGCGTTAAAGTACAAGCGTCACAAGCGTTACAAGATACAAGCGTTGCACCCTACAAGGCGCTGAAACCGAACTATTGGTTATAAATTGAAGTTACCCTCCCACTGCTCCACCCCCTGTCTCATTGAGTGAAAAATGAAAACTGTTTACAATTTTACGTGATCTTGAGTTAAATGCAGCTCCGCTGTCTTCTAATCGACCTCGATTGATTGGTATCTTGTCACTTTGACAAAAAAAGGGGGCCAAAATTCCGCTTTTTCTTTTCGTTACCATGGAATACATCTCCTGGTAACGCAGTTCAGAAATGGCCACCACGACATGTGATGCGCAGTTACGTTGCGTGTGTACTTATTCTTTCGGGTTTGGCCGTTCTTTCTAGGTGAGGTTTTTGTTTTGAAACGGGCTTAGCCGCCTTTGGGATGAATTGCCGAAAGACATGGGACAACTCAGCCATCGCCGCTGTCACGAAGGGCAGCGACAACGCTCTGGTTGCCGATGTTAGAAGGCTTGCTCCTGTGGGGAAACCGATAGTTTACTCTTTCTGTAATGTCCAATGTCTGGTTGCCAAGATTCCCCAGAGCTAAAAAAAAAAAATCATGTCAGTAGTGCGCCGTCGTATCATACACTCATGCTGCCATTGGTGCCTCTTCCTGAAAAGCAAAAACGAAGCTCTTCTTCCTTGGACCCGACAGAAGCCCAATTTCACCCGGATTTATTTGTGCTTTCGAAATATATGACCCATTCTTTTTGCTTGTACAGTTTTTTGGGGACAGTGACGATGATCTTCAGAGATATATCTGCGTGCTTCGGATTTAGATGCAGAAGTTCGTCATCGCATGCTGAAGCAAGAAAAGAGCATTATTCTTACCTCGTTCATCTGATACTGCGCAACCGGTCTTCTTCATATAACGTCTGTCAGAATCACCTGGAGCAGCGTAAAAGAATTTCAGTGGCAGTACTACCATCGAGGGCTAGTTCCTAAGCTTCGTAACACGCGTATTCTTTTGGCGTGATTTGCATATTCAATACAATGAATGACGACGTTGGCTCATGTTATTATTCGTGAGGGGCTGCAGTGTTTAGCTCTCACATCACGGTCGCATTTTTTCAGAAGCTTCTAAGGGCGAAATTTTTTTTATTTCTCAGCACATCTATACGCAGGAAGTACTCTGCATAACCCTTTCGAAAGATCACCGCATTTATTATGGTTTCCATGTAAAGTTTGCTTTCCTAGCCACTACTTCAAAATAAGATTTTACCAAATATGCGCAGTGACTAGACAGAGCAGGAAGGTGATACGCTGCTCTCCGATGTCTTTTTTTTTTTGAAGGCCAGTTGTTTAGAAAGGGACCGGTCGTTAGGCGTGCGTAACAGAATAACTTGATTAGGGGGAGGGCGGTTTGCAAACGCGACTGACGATTGGAGTGCGCCCTTCGTAATAGTGGGAAAGAACGTGCGCAGTACACTCGAACACAGAGACGCGAAGACTTCTCATCGTCAAAGAAGAGGGAGTAAGATCGCGTTACAACGTTAGGATAGATTTCCACTGATTCATTTATGATGTGCTCCTGTCACTGAGAAGGACGGTTAATACGATACTGGTTGCGAATGCAGGTATTCCACAAAACTGCAGCCATGGGTACGCAAAATGAACCAAATTCCCGATGTCTCATCCCCACGATATACGGATTTCCAGATTTTTATGCTAATGTTAACGGCGCTGACAAAATTTTCACACGTACTAAATAAGCGTGCCCTAACAGACATAGCTTCACGTGATTTCTTGCTTGATTCGTTCACGATTTTCGCAATAAATTGTTCATGTTTGTGTTTATGAATACGTGTATCACTTACGTATACTGTTCTGCTTTCAATTAATCAGGGCTTTGTTCATTACCGATTTAATAAATTTTCTCATCCCAAGTCATGTATCCTCATGGGAATAACGGTATGTTATGTGCTTTTGTTATGCGCTTTTTCTGTTTAAACTTTCGTTCCCCAGAGTAAATCGAAAGGGTCCCCCTGCTATAGCAATCACAACAGAATATCACAAGAACATAATGAAAACTAAGCTTCAATAACCGCAAAATTCCACAAAAATTATTCCCATATGTCACGTTTAATTTATTCTCTCGTTAGAGAAAAAGAATAGAGCAGTTGACGGCGCCAAGTCTTCTGCGCTTTCAAGCCACCTCTTCGTCGGGATGCAACCACCACATTTAACTACACTTAACTACATTTAACTACTCGGCTATAAACGTCAGTCTCGATCTCCTGCGTGCGTTCTGCATTTCCCATTTGATTTCGTTGTTCCTTTTTTTTACTTCTTCCAACCTTACCATTCATTTTAATTTCGTCCAGGAATTATTTACCTGAATAACTCTCTGTGCCCTCCAATTCTTGGCCAATCCCTCTATGTGGGCATGTGCCATAGTATTACAACAACAACAACAACAACAACAACAACAACAACAACAACAACAACAACAACAACAACAACAACAACAACAACAACAACAACAACAACAACAACAACAACAACAACAACAACAACAACAACAACAACAACAACAACAACAACAACAACAACAACAACAACAACAACAACAACAACAACAACAACAACAACAACAACAACAACAACAACAACAACAACAACAACAACAACAACAACAACAACAACAACAACAACAACAACAACAACAACAACAACAACAACAACAACAACAACAACAACAACAACAACAACAACAACAACAACAACAACAACAACAACAACAACAACAACAACAACAACAACAACAACAACAACAACAACAACAACAACAACAACAACAACAACAACAACAACAACAACAACAACAACAACAACAACAACAACAACAACAACAACAACAACAACAACAACAACAACAACAACAACAACAACAACAACAACAACAACAACAACAACAACAACAACAACAACAACAACAACAACAACAACAACAACAACAACAACAACAACAACACTGCATAATGAATCTGTGCCATCCCTCTCCTCGCCTATATCATAGCGTAATATATGTGAGGCGAAGCAGTTAATTTTCAATAGCAAGCTGGTACTATATGCTGATTCGCTTCATCGCTTTTTCTTTTATCTGGTTTTACATAGCAAACGTTCACTCACTAGGACTTTACCTTTTAGCAACAAAGTTCTTCCGCACGATGTATGCTGTTCGACAAGAACTACGCGCTAAGGAAACAACTGCCGTATTTTGTTGAAATTGAACGAACTCAGCTCATGCAATATGCTATTTCGTCAACCCCATCTACTTCTGACGAGCTCGTGTCAGCGAACCTTGATATGTAGTTGCATCATAGTACTGTATTCATGTGGCAGCGCGGTTAAAGCCCTTTAACCGGGTAGGAAAGTGATTGGAGTTGGCATCAGATTGCCTAACATTGCAGGGATATTGTGAGTGCCGAACTGTGAATAGGCGCTGCTACATTAAAGAAAAAAACTGCGTAGTCTCTAATAAAAGGGCGTTAGAGGAAATGTGAAAAGGAAAAAAAAAGTGAAGACACAAGTTTACTCGCTTTTACCCCCTATTCGGTCTTGAACCTCATTCACGATAAACGAACTGCGAGGTTGTTCAACCTGCGCGTTTTCTCAAGAATTCCGCGCTGTTTGCGAAAAATGTTTGCAGTGCAAAGGCAAGAAAAAATTCGCCGCTTATTGGCAGCATGGCTGCACCGGGTGTCGGCGCCCCTTAGATAGGTCGTCCTCGGCGAAACGTGCAACAGTCTGTTAATAGTTTTTCTTTGCTTTTACTCGTTTCACACGTTTGGAAAATTCCAGGAGTGAAAGATTTCCAGCTTTTAACGTAGCACGCCTTAGCTGCTTAGGCGCAAAAGAATTAGCAAGTCATAAGATTCTCTCTTTAAACTAGCACAGCCTATTTGAACAGCTTCTGCCTCACGGTCTGCTTTGTCCAATACAGAAGTCCCGGGCCTACGCCGGACGCGAGCATTAAATAACATAAAACAGAAAGTTCGATACCCTGAGGTCGTGGAGGCTTTGAGAGTTGATGTAGCTTGACTTTGATTTCACCGAAAACATGAAGAAGAGAAACCATTAGAGGAACAAAGCAAGGTTCGCATGAACCTTCTTGTCAAAGACTTCGTTCTCTGAGGAGACGAATTTTGAAGCGAAAAGTTTCACTACGGTAGGTAAAGCAATCTTCGGGTAGGCAGCACAACGACCTTGAACGACCTTCAGTCGAACCAAGGATAGCCGTGCATCACCATATGTAGTACAGATATGGTGTCAAACCCTTGACTCTTGACTCTTGATCCCTGACCTTTAGTTGACCGTTGACATTGGGTGACCTTTGGGTTGACCTTTGACCTTAAGAACATACCGATGGGGGTGACGGGAGTCAGGTGATGACATACGATGCGAGTGTGGCAAGACCATGTGATACCACGTCATAGCCACGTGGTCGTGTGGGCCTATATAGAACGGCTGTCGCGATCGTGTAGCGGAACTGCCATGGACGAGCCTCAGACGCTTAGCAGGCGTTCTTGCTTTTCGCTGAATTCCAGGGTTAGCTAAGTTAAGCCGCTTCCATTATTTTTTACGCATCTTTTGTTAGAGCTCTCGCTAAGCAATATTCAGGCACCGACGTCTTATTCCGGCTGGCTTTGTTGCGGTTGCATGTAATGTTCGAAGCGTATGACACGAATACAAGCGGGGGCAAATTATTCCAAACACGAGAGGCTGGCCATCTTCAGGGGCAATGTTTCAGAGTAAAAAGAAGGGCCTATTTTCTTATTCGCCACTAATTATTCCAAAGACGAAAGCCTCGAATAATGCAGCACGTAAACTCCTCGGTTTAGACAAGAATTGAGCAGTCAGGGTTTTTCCCCACTTGTTGCAACCTAAAGACTGAAAAATATTCGATGATTACAACGAAGTCCGTGCATAGATTACTTGCGTTTTTCTTAAGGTTCAACCATTTAAAGGAGGACGTAGCTCCTTCACTCATGGCAACAAAGCTTTTATTCAGAACATTATTTTTGTAAAAAGATCTTATAAATGAAAGAAAGAGTGGCTGGAACAAAATTTCATGATGTCATTAACTCTGCAGGGTAAAGTCTGCCAAGTGGACAAGATACAGGAGGCAAATTTTATTTTGTGTTGGCCTATCATTTTTTTTAAGCAAGACTCGTGATAACTGAAATAGCCGTGCTGAACGTAAAAGCGCAAAAAACAAGGACGTTGAATAAGATACACAACACGAGCGCTCGGCGTGGTAAACCAACTCGCCCAAACTCAGCCTTTATTGAAATAGCCGAGGAAGCGTAATAATTCACACTGTAGCGAAAGGTGAGAGTTCTGACTTTTCCAAGCTTCCCAAAATCAGTAAGCGGGAATTCTTTTTCTGATGGAATGAGAACTAATAATTGATTTGGCATATGAAATTAATCTTTGCGCAGCTGCTGGCTCGAAAGACGCGGGTTCGATCCCGGCCGCGGAGGTCGAATTTCGATGGAGGCGAAATTCTAGAGGCCCGTGTAGTGTGCGAAGTCAGTGCACCTTAAGGAACCCCAGGTGGCCGAAATTTCCGGAGCCCTTCTCTACAGCGTCCCTCATATCCTGAGTCACTTTGCGACGTTAAACGCCCATAAACCGTTAAGTATAAAATTGATCTTCGCACTTGTCCGTAGTGTTAGGTTGAGGTGGCAGGCCACGGTCTCTGACTCTGAGCAAAAAAAACAAAACATTTGCACTGGTGTGACGACTGACGAGGAAACAAACAAAATTGAACAGAACCCGCATGACAGCGTGTGGTGTCGTCGGAAGTCAGCTAAAGCGCAATGACGCAATGACGACTCAGCTCTGTGCCCTCACCTGCAGCACCGACTCCCACGACGCGAAGTGACTTTGCCTGCTGTTTGTGGCTTGGCGTTGCGTTCAGAAAGCAACTCTGGTTTTCAATGATACCAGCGATACCACCGTGTGCTCCGTTGGTGGCTGTTGCGAGTCGATACAGCGCTTGCTCCGTACATGTCCTGCGTTCAGTTCGGACAAACAATCGCTTTACCGTGCCATAGCTCGCCCTGTTCTTCGCTCGCTGACAAAGATGGATTCTGGGACCGTGACCGCAGCGACCATAGGCTCTGAAGGCCTGCTAAGCACTGCTCCGTTTCTTAAGGGCATCTTGGCTGCGTGAAAGTTTATGACTGCCGTCAGCAACGTTCTTATTTGCCTACTTCGCGCGCAGTTTTAACCCAACTCTCATTTTCTTGTTCTACATATCTTCCATCCCTTTCCCTTAGTGCAGAGTCAAAAACATGCGCTTTCTGCAAGGTGACGTCCCGGCCTTTCATTCTCCTCTTTGTCTAGTTCCTTTCCGTCCTTGAGGAAATACTCAACGTACAAGAATAGAAACAAAGTTAAGCACGCCTAGCTGCCGCCACGTTTCATCGGCCTTGCAACTCTCCAAGCTTGTTTTTCACGATCCGCTGCAACATTTTCTGAACATTTGTGTTGCCTTCTCTCCTTCATTGATGACACGCTTGTTGTTGGACGGAAAACTTACGAGCGCGGTGTTGGCGTTAAAGCTGATGGACGTGCGTTAACACGTTTTGAGACCCTCGCAGAGCTTCAGTCCGAAAGGAGACCGTAAAAGAACAAGGTTAGGACCAAAAACAAAACAAGCACTCAATGCCTGCTGGCGACCGCCATTACGGTGCTGTTGTGTTGTATGTCGCATTTTCTGCAGCTGCCAGCGGAAAAGTCATTTAGCCCTTTGCTACGACGCCAGCTGGGAATCAGCTTGGGTTTGCTCAAGTTGTACACGGGCGATTTGCACTGCCGCACTTCAGACGTTCATGACGTCACGGCAGCTTTGAGCGAAATGAAACTCAGCACTGTCACTTCTTCAAACTGCCTGCTATCCTATATTTCCGCTACTCCAGCTCAGGTGCCGCCGATTAGTGATGGCAGATGCCGGGGTGAGCAAACATCTTTTACCTTCCTTTTTGTTATTTTAAATAAATATTCACTATATATTTAATGTCTACGAGCACCCACTCACACTTGGCGGGAGCTGCCGACCTCAAGCATCGGAAGCACAGTGCGCAAACTCAGGAATTGCGAGAGAACGTTCTTTCGGCTCTGAACTTAAGCTGGGAAACTAATGCAGAGAAATAACACGGACTGGTGTCGACATATATGAACGGCAAGACTTTCACTGAAACAAAAGAACAGGTCTCGATAAGAGAATTACGAGTGTACAGCATGTTTGCTTTAGCTGAGTTTGTTTTATAGGGTTTAACTTCCCAAACCGACTCAGGCTATGAGGGACGCAGTAGTGAAGGGCTCCGGAAATTTCGACCACCTGGGGTTCCTTAACGTGCACTGACAACGCACAGTACAGGCGCCTCTAGAATTTTGCGCCCATGGAAATTCAGCCGCCGCTGCCGGGATCGAACCCGCGTCTTTTGGGCCAGCAGCTTAGTTTAGTTAATTGTTGCGAACCACTTCCACCGCGTAGCGCAATTTGAATTACACAGTAACAACTTGCCACTTGAAGGCAACAAGTCGATTTTAAAAGGAAGCCTTTTATGGCAGCCTGTTACTGGTGGAGATCATGAAGACAGGCAACTTTTAGCACCATCTCATCAGCAGCACTTTGCGGTGTTTGACATGTGAGCAGGCCTCTGCGTATGGTCTTGTCAAATGTACGCGATAAAGTATTTTTTCAGCTTCCTAAAGGGTAAAGTATTCCTCGCATTGAACACACAGAATTCAGGAGTATTAAAGTTGCTTGAGAGATATTCGCTGCTCGTTAAACGCAAGGTATTTGGATTTACGACTGCGTGTTCACAGCAACACGCTTTTCGGTCTGGGTAAAGCTGTTCATGCTATTGCTCTTAATATTGCTTTCCTTATGACCAATGACATTAATGAGGACGAATATCTATTGAACTTTAAATTCTTGTAGCCAGGCCAAATATGCCTAGCGATCTTTTACTTTATGTGGCTTCTGAACGGCCACCAGGGAGCGTAGAATTGCAACTCTTTGAACGGTGAAATCCAACGTGAAAAATGGCATGGCCAGAACCTATGTAAACTCTTTTCACTGCTCTGCGGCTTGTCTAATACTGCATGCAAAAGGGCGAAATGTTTTAGTCGCATCCACAAGAGAATGAAACCATAGTACATGCCAGAGTTGACCGGGAGATATTTAAGAACTGTGACAAAATTTTCCACCCTAGATTTTTTCCCTTTCTGACCGGTAACAAAGTTGCTAAACATCAACATTTTTTGAAGCGCTATTTTTGTGAACTCAATATAAACGCCGTGGGACAATTTTCAAGCTCTGTTGATTTATCCATTCCTTTTGCACTTAGCTCACGCGAAAGCATGGTGTGTTTATGTACCAAGTGCACATTTATGTACCTTCACATGTCAGCTAGCCCGATGTGCCAAGACCATTGGTGCTGCTCGCCGCGAACAAGTGTGTTCATCGCATGCCGGGATAAAGATTGCACGGCAAACAATATGAACGTTGCAGTTCTAGAGTTTGCCCATTTGCTACTGATGAGTAAAAAAAATTGCAAATTATTTTATTAATAACTTTCGTGTGCCATATAAGCAAAGCCCTTCTAGAAGGTGCTGCCCGAACGTATACCTGGGAAGCTGTGTTTCTTTTCATTCTTAAAATTTTCAGCGTACTAATATTGTAGAATGCACTTTGTGCAAAAAATACAAAGATTACATTGTTGAGAATATATTGGACTATTCTTTTTTTCAGTTAAACTGATCGGGTTTATGGGGCTTAACGTCTCAAAGCGACTCAGGCTATGAGGGATGCCGTAGTGAAGGGCTCCGGAAATTTCGACCACCTGGGGTGCTTTACCGTGCACTGACATCGCACAGTACACGGGCCTCTTGAATTTCGCCTTCATAGAAATTCCGCCACCTCGGCCGGGGTCGAACCCGCGTCTTTCCGGTTAGCAGCCGAAAGCCGTAACTACTGAGCCACCGCTGCGGGAAGTTAAACTGCTCGCGCTCTCTAACATATTGTTTGAAAAAATTGCTAAGGTGTTAATTTAGGAGTAAAATTTTATGCATCCCTTAAAACATGGTTCTTATGAAAACACGTTTAGAGCAGCGCACTTGGTGCTGAGCGATTTCATGTTCCGTAGGGATGACGCTTTCTTTTCCGCTGGAAATATGAGTCACACCCGGTATGTTTGTTTTATTATACAATTATGCGGGCAATATTTTGTCCTTCAGTATTTAATATTTGTGTACATGTTTATACAGCTGCATTTCTGCAACGGCAGGGTTCAGCCGAGTAAAGAGCTATGTTTTCCACAGCAACCGTCTCACCTGGAGGAAGTTGCTATGCCCACTTGTACCAAGCTTCCAACCGGAAATGGTTCGGGAGCCCGAATGCAGTGTTGGCAGAGCGCAAATCTCTTTGTCAAAAGGGCAGATAAGCCCGCTTTGAATAGGAAGGATGCGCCTTTATCGCAGCTACTTACACATCTAGTTAGGTTGCGCAGGCTGCTGATTTGGGTGTCGCTTTCTTTAACTAATAGCGGTTTTTCTTATTGGCAAAACTGAAAGCGTTTTAATCAGCTGTCAAAATTCGATTTTCGAGGGGTGCCTGCATCATGTCTACTCCTTCTCTCGACGTCTAGTAAAGAAGTCTGCTATGAAAGACGAGCAACGAAATAGCACTGGTGCGCTCCCATAGGTCTCTTTGTAGAAGATAAGTTCACAAAAAACAGGCCTTTGAAAACGCTTTTTTTTTCTGCGATCAGGAAGCACATAAAGCAAAGTAATCATTTTTGCCGAGTATCAAAAGTAATGCACAATTAAGTAGCCAGGAGGTATAACATAGTTTAATGAAGGTACGCTGCATAAACCAAAGCTGGAAGTGATACGGAACCAGAGGCCGAGCTGAGCCCACAAAATTAGGAGTAAAAATTTAGGCAAACAAAATGAAAAGATTGGCGTTGGTTTAGCTCTGGTTAAACCTGGAGTGACGCGATAGCTACAGCTGGCCGAGCGGAACTTGCTCAGTTGAATTGCAAAGTTAGCCTTTCGCCGCTTCGTTTCACTGGGCGTTCCTTCTTCATGTTCGTCCCACTTGACACTGCACATGCGCACAGCTGTGGCAGCTCGGTTTCGCCGGCGCTCCGCGCCGCCGGCAGGAGCAGCCACGGCACCGCGCCACCGGCAGCTGCTCCGCACCACGTTACCAACTACGTGACAGAGTGGCGGCGCAGCCACAGGGTGGTGGCGCCGCCACGCCCTGTGGCTCTAAATGCTACCGTAAAGTAGCTATCGCTACAAAATGTATTTAAGGAAACATAGTGAACTTATTGCGAAAGACGCTAAAAATTTCTCGGGAGAAAATAAATCAAGAAACAACAAAGACCGCAATGTCACGTGTACAGAATGCCGAACAAAGCTGGTGTGCAAATGAGGCGAAGAGGCACGAAGAGAAGGTCAATGGCAATTTCCTCCGCTTCCGCTTCCGCGGCGCTAGTTCCGGCCAATCGGCCGAGTGAGGCGAACACATGCTATACCGCGGACGCTTAGACAGGAAGTTATCGATCCACTTGGGCCTGCTGCTCTCACCGGCGCCGACGCAAACAAAGGCGAGCTTGTCTCGATCAACGCGACCTTAACAGACCGTACAGACTGATGGTTAGCGCAAGTTGTGACTAGCCATGCTGTGCTAGATACATATGCATCAGCAGCGCGAACACAAAACAGGAAGAAGAAGATAGGACAGAGCGCTGAACTTCCAACATTATTTGAAGAAAACTGAACCCGCACTTATACACACACACCGGGTAAATGCCCACCAGGGGGAGAATCAGGGCGCGTGAACCACCGGGGAGCCACACGTTATCCAGGGCATCAAAAGATAACAAGAATCACGCTATACAATGAGTTGCATGAAATTAAGAACGAATGACATGTGTAGAAACGAAAGGAGAAAAAAATGCAATAAAACAGGGCTTGGGGCGCTGTAATGACAAGAAAATTGAAAAAATTGAAAAACAGGGTTGAGGGCGCGAATTTTGCTAAAAAAAACATGGACAGGCGAGAAAACGGTAAAAAGATTAGCGATGCGAAGGATGAGTGCCAACCGTTAAACACGGCTAGAACGAAAGAGCAACATGTGAAGTGTGCCTCTAATATCCTGACAAAATCAGATAAAACCAGAGAGAAATGTGATTTCTTTTTAAGATAATGAGATAGACGAGGTGCTTGGGTGACCTTCCCTAAGCCCTGAGATGTAGGCGGCTTCAACAATTTCGCGCGTCAGTTGGCTTTAATGTTTTTTCAAGTCGGTTGCTTCCTTAACACGATGAATGCATAAAGCCCGGCAGACGGTGTTATTCTGCGCTAGGTGTTCACGCTAATTCTACCGTAATCTGTCCCGCACACGTGGACCAATTTGGGGGCCCACAATATTTGCCAGATGCGCATGCATGCTTTAGTTTATGGTTCGACTCGCGACCGATGGCTGGCGGAAGTTGAGACTAGCCGTGCTGCGCAAGATCTCACGCAGTATTGCAATAATTAAGGGGCCCACAATATTCGCCTCGGAAACCACCGCCTTACCGAGTGTGACCGCGACAGAACGCCGGGAGAACGCCTCGACGGGCTCCTTATGCCATCGCATAATAGGAAGAAGAGCTGACAATGCTTTCCTAGCACACTCGGCACCTCCCCAAAGCTGAACCACGTTTTCTCAAATTGTTTTAATCATGCCTAATGCTGATAGTTGGTGTTGAGGACTCGTATCCGTCCTGTGAATGTTTTTCAGCAGTTATCTTTTGCGCACTGCGACCGCGAACAGGGGCTTCAGTTTTTTCTTCAGATGGGTCTTGCTTGTGCCAAGGAATGTAGGCCGCACAACTATCGCTCTAAAGGACACCTGGAGGACAGCTCTTGCTGCTACTGGCCCTGAATGTATTAGGATATTCACAAGTGAAGCGTGTTAAACCCCGATCGCATTTATTTCACAGCACTGACACGAAGGCATTAATTTTTCATCGGAATTCAAGTCTCTGGGATTTTTATCATCTTGTTATTTATATGGCGTCATTTTTAACTAGTTGCATATTGCTCGGCAGTTTTCCAGCCCTTATTTGCATTCGCCTCCGAAGCGATGCGTGTCGAGCCGCTTTTACCTGGGGGGAAGAAAATGTTGTTAAGAGTTACAAAGTGTTGACTCTCCTGCTCTCATTTTTCTTGCAGTAACTGTCAAGCGTAACTCACTGTCGCATGCAGGCCATCTCTTCTGGGTGGAAACATCGCTAGTCAGAGTGCGCCCAGAACAGCACAAATGGAGCTCCTGTTGGTGTCACTAAAGACGCTTCATGGCTCTCCGATATATCACTACACGTTATGAATCTAAAGAATGGACGCTAACTCATGCTATTTGATTTAAACCGCGTGCGCACTTTTCTTCAGCGCAGGCCTAATCAGACATGAATGGTTCAAAACTTTGCTATCGAGAACAAGTCACTGAGTTGGAGACGACAATGACTGCAATGATCTTGAAGGTATTGGTGATGCGTTTCTTTTGTGCTAAGAGCGAACAGACGCCACCGGCTCTCAAGGCGGCCCATTTCTGAGCGAAGCTTGTTCAGGGGCCATTCGGGTGCAAAGTTTTTGAGAATTTCATTTTTTTTCTTTGTCACCGACTGCGGCGTCAGTACAGGGGTGAAAAACCATTACCGCGAACACTCGAGAGTGCTTCATTAGACACTATTGGGATACCACATCAGGACATTGTACAGACCTTCACTAGAATCGAAAAAAGTCACGTGCAAGATTACGCGGTACTGCAGCAGACGGGCGTGTGACAAGGTGGTAGTTATTTAAACAGCTCTCAGAATGGAGTAACGTGCCACGTAGTTTTAATTCAAACACTCTGAAAGTCTGCGTTTTGATGATGAAGTCATGAAGTCGTGATTTTTTGGGCATCAATTTTAATGTGAGGCACGTTTAGAACATTTCATATTCCATGGAACTGTTATCAAAATGTTAAAGGCAATGGTCCATTCTTCTTATGCGTAGCAAAATCTTTCTTTTAAAGTTGTCTGTCGCTCGCATCGACTACTTCCGACAGCCATGAAAAACCAATAGGAAACATTTTACCATATCAAGAACGTTATTTAAAAAGAAATGCAAATCTGGCAAAGGGAGATCTGCGGATATATGGTTTTTTATACTGGAATCTTACGATATATGAAGACAGTGCGTTCATAAACAACTTCCCGTTGAAAACTGCCCTTGTCCTGAATTTTGGCGTATGAAGGATAAGGTTCTAGTGCAAAAGCTTTTATCCCCTACATTATCTTCGAACAAAACGCGCTTTTCTCAAGAATCAGATTACCCCATCTTCGATGAGATTTTATCCTCACACTTTGCAGCCGAATAATATATATAAAAACGACAGCATTTGAATATTCCTGCAGTCAATGTTTCCTTGATCGCGCACTTTGTATTGCCTTTAGTTGCTCTTCAAACTGCCCCAATCTCTGTATGCTTGGTCACGTAGAACACGTCTGCCTAGAGACGCCGCTTTCTACAATCGCTTTATTTTTTTTTTCTCCGAGCCTACAGATGCGCCGATTATGGGTTTTCTAGCTCACAACGCGATGACCTTTCAAATATTCTTTGTTTTTAAGCAGGACTTGTGATCTTTCGTTTTACATGTCGTCTTTTATATTGAGATCGTAATGCACCATTACGGCTTCCTCTGGGCGACCAGCCGAAGCCCCAGCATATGTACCTAGGGCACGTACGGGTCATCACTACTTTTCAGCTTCGATCGAGCATGCTATGGGGGACATGCTTGTCCCTTCGATTGGTTTCTACGCTCGACCTTCTACCGGATCCTTCCAGTTCCCTTATAATTCATTCGGCCTTCAATGCAGCCTCTCAAAGCTGCTTCGGCATGCGCTGGAAGTTCCCACCGCATTTTTCTCTTTCCGCCAGATAGAGTTATCTTCGTTGTCGCCCCCCAGTGCTTCGCGTACTCCTCTAGTCGTCATAGGGTTTCCTTGTTGATTTACGCGATTTGCCGTCCGACGTTCTTTCTTTTATTTAATTCATTGATTCCTTCTCTTTTATCTGTAAAATGCCCTCAAGAGTTCTTCGATCTCCCTCATTCTAAATCCTGCTGAGTTGTTCTCCACTCGTTGTAAAAGGTTACACGGATTAACGAATCTCTTTCCAAGTAACGAGCTCATATGCGTCGTAAAACTTCTTTTGAGCCCCTTGAACTTTCGAACTGAACATAACTCGCAACGCCTGCATTTTACGCTGATTCGCGTTCGCTATCCAATTGGTCGGATACGCCAATCCCGCGAATGCTGTGTAAGCTGAAAGAGATCACGCAGTGCTTTTCTTTTACAGCTGTTCAACGAAATGCCACCGTGTGCTTCGAAATCCAACCGCCAAGGAGAATTGTGCTAGCGTGAGCTGGAATGCTTGCAAATGACGATATATGCATTTAAACTCGAAGGACTGAACCGAAAAAGCCCTTTTTCACTGATTAGGAAACCGTAGCGCACTCGAATTTGGAACCGAAAGCATTCAAATCTGATATGAGTTTGTTTATTAACTCCAAACTTCCTGAGCAACTCAGTTGTAAATGGTTCGGGTGTTTCACTCAAGTGTCTGCTTTTCTTGGTTCTGATACATGGTGCGAACAATGTACGTTTAAATACTGCCCTGTACATTTCTTCGTAATGTTGTGTTGCCAGTACTTAAATTATTTATTACTTTGCTTTCTTGCAAACTGTTTCGTAATTGTTCTGGTTTCACATTTGGCTAGTGGCTCACTATCATGGTTTTGTAATGTAGCGCTTTTGAAAACTTCGGCACAATCCCTGTTCTGTTCTGTTTCCTGTTATTGTGTTGAAGTTTCCAAAAGCGCTACATTTCATGGCCATTATAGCTTATGCCTTCAAAATATTAATTTTTCAACAATGTAGCGCTAACGCATTAACTTGCTTTCGAACCTAATTATTCGCAATTGGGCTGTATCGGTGCGGATGTTTTCGCGAGCACCACGGAACATGACGGTTGCGAGCTCTTCCATTCAGACCTACAGAGAATTATTACATTGCATATTATTTAAGAACAAGAAAAATGCAAACGATTACCTCTTATTCGAATTTATTAGCTTCCGTTCGTTAAGTGGTTGAAAGTTTTGGCGCTCAAATAGGTTCATGAATGTTATAAAAAGTTGGCCTGAAATGACGATGACAAAAGACAGAAACGAAGTGACGAGCCTCTGCTCTGCAGTATTTGTTATGCCATTTGTAGGCGTCATTTCAGTGCATGTTTTTGTAAGATCCCCGCCGTGTCTCGCCGCATATTTTCCAATCTTGTTTGTCCTGTTCTGTGAATCAGCAATCTTGAAGCTTCTTCTAACAAAGCAAACTTTACATATTTAAAAAAAAATATTATTGTTACCCTTCTTGAAAAGTCACAGATAAGGATTGTTCTTACATATTTTGCGTCACTTTGCTCACACTGTAGGGGGTGAAACAAAGGTTCCCAAATTTTCGGCACTGCATGAGAGACTAGAGGTGCAAGAGTCAAGTTAGAAATGAAGCAGCTCAGAGCTGCGTAGCCTTGCACATTCTATTCACATCTCTTCGGCTTTTTCCTTGCTGAATGATGAAGGTAAGCGCCCCGAATCTCCTTTTACTGAATCTTTCTTTTCGATGTATAAGCACGCCACGCAGAACTTTTTCGTATTTAGTAAGAAAATGTTCACGACGTTTGAACGCTGCGTTATCGAAAATTGATTTTTTCTCGCTACAAACGCTCTGACTCTACGGCCGGCTTGGAATGAGTGGAATGCTGCGCCGAGCGCAAAGCTGCAGCGCGCGCGTATTAAACCAACCGCGAAAGATTGCTGAAATAGAGAACGCACCGATGGCAATTAGATCTCGGCATTCCCTATGCCATAATAACTCCAGCTTCAGTGCGAGCAGAGCAGAAACTGTTCTCTTGAGACGTCGAAAAAGCTGTTTCTTGTTCCGGCAGAAAGCCATTTAAAGAACTTCAACGCCTGCAGTAATTTAGTAAACATTTCGTTGAAGAAGCGATTTTCCCGCGAACATGAATCTGTATTTGTGCCCCCCGGTTTGTCCACCGCATTTGTTAATAAATTTTGCAACTTAAAGAATTAAAGTCCTCTTCAGAAAGGGGGATGTTATGGATGGGCCTTTTGTGTATATGAAATGCATTCAAAGCGAGTGGGGCGTGCGGAATGCCCTGCGTTCTGTTCCATATCGCAAGGACAGCCCTCGTGTCTTTGTCCAGTATACGTGTTTGACTTTCGGATAGCAACACGTGATGCTTGCAAGGAGGCGAAAAGAAATTTTGTGCTGATTTTTTTTGCGCGACATTCAGCTAATCGCTAATAATCGGAATGCACATAGCCTGAACGAAGATGATGCCATTAAGTTATTGAAGCGTGGCAGGCATTGAAAGTTTAACCAAATAGTAACTGGCCTATCTGTGCAGCTTGCTAATGTTGCATGAAAGCTAATAATACTGTTGCATACAGTTGTACAATAGAATGCCGCCGTGGTTCTGCGTTCATTAGCTTCGTCCACTGTTTTCTGTCAAATACGTTCGAGATTTCCTGAAAATAACTGAACATTCAATAACTTATTGAAGTTGTGTGGGCGGGGTCATGCAAGATAGCAAAAGATACTCATGACATCAAAGCGCATGTTCTTTAGAAGTAAAAAAAAAGATACCCAAAGAACTTCATACCATATTCCGCACATTTACTTGTTTTCTAGAAAGATTTGTTCAGTGCTGCAGTTGGTCATACAGGGATCTGTCAGATTATGACTCTCCACAGTCTGCTAAAAGGACAACTACCCGCCAACGCTCTTTATTTTCTGGCAACTCCGATACTAGGCCCGTTGTCACCGTTTATATCCCGACGCTTTGAGACATTGTGACCTTCTCAGCTAGAATAGTTGTTTACTGACGCTGACTGATTACTAGTATCTTTCTCCTACGAAATGGAGAGAACGATGTGAACGAATTCCAACTTCCTTGCGATGAAAGCATGCTTAAGACCACAGGAGTTATCCGTGGTAAACTTTTCCACTCTTTGAATACTGTGCAGTGGTCGTTGGACGAGTGGAAGCATTTTATGACACCGAGTCCCGCTTTGTACTTGCATTTGTACTTGTATTTGTATCAATACCGCAGCTATCTCGGCCGTAACCAGGACTGTCTTGTGACTAAAGCTATTACGTTCAGTCTAAGGCTCCCTGTTAGCCTTATAAAACTTCTCCGTACCTATGCGCAAGTCTATCCTGTCCGTACTTTCGTTTTTTTTATTTGCTTCTCTCGCCAACCTACCCGACTGGTAACAGTGATTACGAGTCATCGAATGGCCGCACATGCGTTCTCGGATGGGTGAATTTTAATCGGCAGCTGTATTGTGGCCGCTCTGTAATGTGCGTGCCAGGAAGCCCAGTCGCAAGTAGCAGTATTGAACCCGTAATAAGAAAGAGCGTCCCTCATAGCCTGAGTCGCTTTGGGACGTAAAACCCCCCAAAATAAAAATAATAATAAAAAAGAGAAAAATAACGGTAGTCACATTCAATGCCAACGCCTTCGCAGCGCTGGCTAGAGTTCCCTTGCTGTCCTGTTGCTTAGATCGAAGTACGCGAAGTATGATAATAGAAAGGGGGAAAAATGACTATCACAAACGGTAAATGAACGAAACACACCACATGCATTCCTTTGCACTTAGCCCTCGTCATTTTTGCGCAGCTTTTTGTCCTTTCCTTGTTCGTGAACCAACTAGCCCGCAAGAACGTTCTTCTATATGATAATAGCTTGAATCGATTCCAACTGTCAAACGCGGCAATGGAAGAGATGTTTAGTGAAATTAACGTGGAGTATTTGGCTTGATTGGTCTTTGACTGCAACAGCTTGGTTTCTTTGAGTTACATCTCAACAATTGTACATTGTCCCTCAATTTAGCTTCAACATTTTCGGTTGTGAAAAGGAACTAAATGTTGCGAGGTCTGAAAGCACCCACAAGTTCAAGTCCCGTGCTTTCACCATTTTGTTTTGACAGTGACGTACACTGCCCAAGTATAGACGAGAATGTATAGATTAAAGCAAACCACGTCCTCGAATATTATTTACAATATTTATAATTAGGGCTTTTGTTTTAGCTGTGCCACCTACTCTTTCTATGAGTGCAAAAACTGCAGAGTTCAAAAACCTTCCCCAATTCTTGGCTGGTTTACTTCGAAGTCTGAAAAGACTCCAAAGTGGGCACCGAGAATGCCCGAAATTAGAAGCCGCTTTTGTCACACGTTCAGAAAATCTCCACATTATTAAATTAATTAAAAGAATGAAAGTTTTCGCATCTTTTCAAATCATGCCGCATTCTATTCACAATTCCAAGAATTCTAGTCCATAGAGGCTTCCATACGTTTCTTCACCACTCCTGCCGTTGGTCACGCTGTATTGTTCATCGATTCTACATCAATCATGTCGCCGCGTTTAGCACGCTTCGCCACGCCACGAATAGCGAGGCGGAGAAGGCAACCGTATTCAGCTTTTGCTCCGGTAGCTCGACCTTTTCGGAAGGATGGCAAGTGTCGTATCACGTCGAGGCCCCTTGCGAATGCTGGTGTGTGCGCTTGTGTGGATACACCCCCCATTAATGCATTGGCGCTGAGCCGACGTGTATCGTAAGCCTCGCGGTTGCATCCTACACGCTCACGAGCCCGAAACGCCGTCCCTATAGCTACGCCCTTGAAGTGGCTGCCACAGACAGTGGGCAGTCAAACAAAATCGCTAGCTTTGTTATTTCTCTCTTGGTTAGATTTTGCCCCCGTTGGTAGCTTGGTGGCGTGGCACCGTTCGACATTGTTCCAGTGTTTTATTTATTACATCGATAGCTGTTAGGCGCCCGTCCCTGGCTTTCTTGTAGCCGTCGCCGTAATCAGTGTATGCGTTAATGTCTCGTGGCAGTATGTCACGTGGCCTTAATGTCACGTGACTTTAATGTCACCCCGGTCAGCCTGGGTCGCATAAGCCTGCACGTGGCTCTGTCTGCAACAGCCGCCTGCCAGTGCAGGGTTGCCTCACTTGACCACCACACCAGTGCGCCAGGAATATAATTTCCAAAACTAAACGCCTAAACAGCTATCGCTGAACATAGCGTTACACTACCGTAACCGTCCGGTGAGTTTTTTTTTTCACTTTGTGTGCCTCTATGACAAGTTGAAGTTAATTGCTTAAGTATGCGCGTGATGTCTTTTTTTTTTTCAAGGCACTTGCACAGATGTAAGCGGCTACGGTGTCTAACCTTATTTACTTGACACTAACATTATTCTTTTCTTTCAATTATATTCTGTTCCTTATCATCCACCCCGTAGATTTTCCCGACCTTGGTGTCAGCACGGGTGTGGTTTAGCTTGAAGAAATGACGAAAATATGCATGAACGGAAATAAAGCTACATAGGAACGTTGCACTATGCTGGTCATGGGGCCCAGTTACAATTTTTTTCCCGGGCAGGTTGGAGTCAAAAGAAACATGTTCACAAAGTACGTCTTCTCTATTGTGCGCCACGGGTGAAGAGCAGGCTCAGGAGGAGAAATAACTTCATTTTATACTTTCGTTCTCTGTCCTGTCAACCTCCAGGTTACATTAGGTTCACACGCAGGAATCGGAGAAGAGGAGGAAAGTGAGGTTATTTGATGTCTTTAACTTCTAATTGCATTTGTTCACCTTTGAATGGGGTGGGAACTGTACTTTGTTATCGTAACTGGCAAGTGGCGCTCCAGCAATGTGGTTTTCTTAGAATAATGTGCGGAAAAAAAATTCATCTAAAATGTGATAGGAAGTCGCGATGACGTTGCGATTTCAAATAACGACGAAGTAACCACTAGCGCCCTTTTCAGACCCTGTCTCCGGACAGAGCTGTTGGGCGACAGGAAATGCATGTCCCACTGAATGATTTCATGCCCCGTGAATTGATTGAGTAGTAAATTCACAGCAGCTGCACTCTATGGTGGATCTTTCTCCTTTCAGTGAAGACGGTCTAATTCTAATGCAATTTCACATGTTTTATCGCGGAAAAGGGGGGCGGGGATGAGGAACGATATTTTTTTACAGCATTTAGTTCAAAAGCAGAAGCGCAGAAACTTCGAGGAATGAGAGCACGTAATTAATCACCGCTTCCAACAACAGCAAAGAAAGAAAGCGTATAGCCTCTGAAAATCGCTTCTGGCTTTTGTTTTTATTTTTTAGATAATCACGCTGAAGGCGGAATCTACAGGCCCGAGAAAGCTTCGCTTTTGTACCACATGGCTCTGAAAAGAAAAAAAAAACATGAAGGTAAAGGAAGACTTGACGCAGAGCCTTTGTGTTCCTGCACCGGCGTCTTCTTTTCTGGCCGGTTCAGTATTACTTTGTATGGCGCTGTACTAAGGAGCGGCACTTTATGTTGAGTAATTGAAAGAACAGTTTATCAAGTGGTGTGAATTCGGTATTGGACGTTCCAGAACGGTGGTGACAGTTTAGGTGCATGGCCTGCCAACAAACTCTAGTGATAAGCCCTAAACAAACGGGACAGCGCAACCTTCAGTTTCCTCTTTTGTCTATGTCCGTTACAACACCTCGTAAACCCCGTCGTGCGGAGCGCATGACAATTAATGAGAACGCTACACGGCTCTGCACTTATGTGGATAAGCTTGTCTGGAAGGACAGAGGCGGTGCTTTTGGGTCGGCTTCGGGGAAGCCCGTCTGTATAAGCAACGACCTGGAACGACTTTTGTGTTCGTTTCGATATTTAGCGGCGCTGTGATCACCATAAAAGGGATGCGCATTAGGACGCAAGGCAACGGTAGTCGCGGTTAGAAGGAGATTAAAAATAGCGTTTATTCCGAGAAAACAGTCATCCCACAGTGTAGGGATCCAAATGTGGGCAAACGTTCGCTGGCTGGAAACGATGCGCTCTTGCAAAAAAATGTCGCCTTCGAACGATGCTTTTTCTCGGACAGAGTTAGTTCGTCAGACCTGAGAGCTGTAGGGGTATGGAATGGTATGATATGTTGCGTGACTGTATCGTGTACTGTCGGATGTTGTGTAGTGCAGTAAGGTGTGTTATAACATCACCAAGGCGGCACGTGAGGCGCGAGGGACGTTGCTGTGACGGGGTTGACTCAGAGCATGTAAGGTTCGTCAGCGCACACTTAAAGCCGCTGAGAGTGGAGGTGATGCTATTAACGTCGACTATATTAGCATTATAGTAGTCGTGATGGCAGTTGCTGTTCTGTCCTGTAGCTGGAAACAGTTCTCTGTACTACAGCTTTTGCGGTTGGTTAGATCCGTATAAAGATTTCCAAAATAATCGAGCTAGCTGAGGTTTCAAATTCCGCTCTCCTGGGCAGCTCAAACCGAACGATGCTCTGAAATCTCTGATCTAACCTAACCGGCTTATTTTATGAAACCTGCGCTTCGCACCTTTCCTTGCGAAAAGCTTGTTTCACTTACCACGGTGTTCCATCACTAACCTCATTAAAATAGCCTCAGTTCTTAATTTTGGAGTCCTTTTTGATAGGAATTCTGGCCCCAGCTTATATATTAGAGGCTTAACTTAATCCGGGCACTTGAGTACGGGTTGAAATAAAAATAAAAAAGGCCGAAAATATAATGTAAATCAAACGACATCTAGAAAAGATGAAAAATAAATTAGAAAAGAAAAGAAAAAGTGCGGGTCAGCAGGAAGAACACTGGTCACGTGGTTCCTCTTAGTGTTTGCTTCATTTATGACGTGCAAGTACTATTTAGAACAGGCCACTGAACTATCCCTTGAACGGCGAATCATGGTTCAGAAGCAGAGTAAGTACTCGATGCTATGGCATTCTGCTGTCGCTCGCGCTGTCGTTAGCGTAAAAGAGTTGTATATTACCCTTAGATCGGCGTTTCTTGCTGCTTACGTAGTCCAGATGCTGTTATCTCTGGAGCATTGAACGCATTTTTTATCTCTATGTGCCTCCAAACGCTGACATCGATCATTGATTCCAAATTAAAAGTGCGAAAGCTCGAACTAATTTTACACACAAGGAGCCGGAACCTGCTCAGGTTTCTCGATAAAGATAGTCTCTACAACCTTCTATACGACATAGTGACTGTCTCATCTTATGCGGCATGGCAAGCCCTCGAAATTAAAAAAAAAACGCCCGAGGCGCCATCAAACAAAGGGACTCGCTCTTACCATTTAAAATGACATATCTAACTAAGATTACTAATTATTCATGTCATTTGCTCTGATGAGTTTATTTAGAAAGAATTGCACCCTAAACATACTTAGTTGCATCGCTAGTTCTAGAGCTGGCGCGGTTTGATACAGCAGATAATCTCGATTCTTCTGATAATTTGCGTGCATATTTGTGGACATCTGGAGTAATAATATCGGGAGTAATGAATTGTTTCTGCACTAAGGTAGGAGATTTGTCTCTTACGAAAGACATCGAATATGGCTTTTTATTGTCTTCTGAACTCCGTAAAGCCGACACAAACATACTGGCTGAGCTGTCTATTTTACAAAGCGAAACAAGGGAGTCTGGCAACTTAGAAACACACGAAAGCACCTCGTATACACTTTACATTTGATTGAAAGACATGCAATGCAAAGAAGTTTGATAATCCTCATTTATTATTGTATCAGAATTCGTAACTCACTACTAAAAAGACACTATGTTTACTGAAAAAAGCAGATTTAGATTAAAGAGTGAAACAACGTCGTCTTAATACTCAACAAAACCCTTCCACAATGGTTTCTGATTCGTTATTGAACAATGTTTTCGGTGGCTAGTTTTAAATAGCCGCTGTTTTGGTTTCGTTGTCATTTCTATGTTTTGCAAGCGCCTTCTTTGATGGTGCTTCGCTTTGTTCAGAAGAATAGCTCAGGTTCCAATCGCCAACAGGGAACCAACCATGTAATACTGTGCACTTCACGCTACAAACTTTTTAAAGGATTGCCTGCCAACTGCATTCATGATCCGCTTTATGGGTTTCTAGTATGACTGCGGTGGGCACTCTGCTGGCTTCGCTATGCAGGCCACAGCCTAACAGAACAGGCATAACATGACAGTATATATTTTTTTTATCATCAGCCGCTCTGTTTACTGTTTACTTACGAAGAAAGCCAGACACTGCGGCAACAGGCGGGACTTGAGGACAGTAGCAATGAAAAGGAGTAGACGACTTAGGGCCCCAATTCTTAGAGGGTATTCAGGTTTAGATCGCATAAAAAAACATGCTCGGCCGGCACTACGAACTAGGTCAGCAGAACCACTTCAGAATTTTCGTGTTCCCAATGCGGAAGGCAATGCAGCAATTTTTTGGGAGAACTGTGCCTGTACACCATTTATTGAAAGCGTGCTTCGGGGACCCTCCCAGACTTAAAACGAGGTGCATTTTTTTTTTTTAGTTGCGCGTCGGTTGGCTGCATCCAATGTTTGAAGTTCATTCGGCGCCGCGCCAGTAATACGGACAATACATCAAGAGCTTCCGCAGAATTCCCAAACATCAGCCATTGGCGTTGTTAACCACTTCATTCAAGATACATATACTATGGGCAGAAAAACTAAATGCACCATGAGTGTGGGTTTAGAACTTTATTTGTTACAACCTGGCGGCATCAGTAACGGCCGTCTTACTCTGTCAGTAGATGCTCCTTACGGTAGACCACACTTGTCGCGCATACCCTACTTCAGGCTGCTATAGTTTAGCGTTAAGTTCAGTGTTAACACCTAGTTCCCTAGCCATAGTTCAGTGTTAGCACCTAGTCCAGCGTTAAGCTGCACTGCAATAAAACATTAAAGCCACTTTTGTGGTCAGTTTACTTTTTCTAACAATACTACCTTCTATTTGTTGCCTGAGAGAGTTCACGGAATGTTTTACGGCACACGCCTTTCAGGAATTTTCAAACACGTTTTGCAGGAGAATAGGCAGTTTTGTATAATGGTTAACAAAAATATAGCAATGGTGAGTAGATAGTTTTTTTTTTAATGCGAGCAAGCAAGCATGCGATGGAAAAGACAGTGGTGACTGCAGTTATTGGTTTTGGTCACTTTTCATGAGGCATAAAATTTGAAAGCTAGTCGATCTTTGATCAAATCGAAAAGAACGGTTTCCTTTTGGCTGCTTCGGGGATCGGTACAGGCTACCAAGTGTTTTCTTCAGTGCAGTAGACCTATCTGGCATATAACATAAGGACACTTTGTAAGCTTAAAATGAAACACAATGAAATGTCATGACCAAACTGCAACGCGGGCTGTTGTTGTTGGGCAAACAGTCGATCGGGTTTCTATCTTCTTTCTTTCTTTCTTTCTTTCTTTCTTTCTTTCTTTCTTTCTTTCTTTCTTTCTTTCTTTCTTTCTTTCTTTCTTTCTTTCTTTCTTTCTTTCTTTCTTTCTTTCTTTCTTTCTTTTTTCTTTCTTTCTTTCTTATTTCTTCCTTTCTTTATTCCTTTCTTTCTTTCTTTTTTCTTTCTTTCTTTCTTATTTCTTTCTTTCTTTCTTTCTTTCTTTATTCCTTCCTTTCTTTCTTCCTTTCTTTCTTTCTTATTTCTTTCTTTTTTCTTTCTTTCTTTTTTCTTTCTTTCTTATTTCTTCCTTTCTTTATTCCTTTCTTTCTTTCTTTTTTCTTTCTTTCTTTCTTATTTCTTTCTTTCTTTCTTTATTCCTTCCTTTCTTTCTTCCTTTCTTTCTTTCTTTCTCTCTTTCTTTCTTTCTTTCTTTCTTTCTTTCTTTCTTATTCTGTATAGTTAGCTGCGATTGTTCTTTTCCTATGACATTAAATAACTGCAGGAGTTCTAAAAACATAAACGAAACTTCAGTTCTATTTAAACACTTACATCGGTTTCCTCATGTAAATGCAAGTGCAGCGAAGACAGAATTTTTCGATTCAACACAGAAAGAAACATTGAAAAGTTCACTCACCGCTAAATCAGCACGTTGTATTTAGTGATTGTGTCACATGGATCATAAAGAAGAAAGCTGGCTCATCTATCGAGAATTTCAAGCACTGAGTCCACGGAGGGCACTTTCGGGTCAGATAATTACGAATAATTTAAATTTTGTCTTCTAAGGAGTTGTTGGCCGAATCCACGAATATCATGTGTGTATGTAAATTGTTTTGCTATTGCAATCCTCATTTTTACAAATATTTATTTCTCCCTCAAGGAGAAGGAGGGTGGGAAGCAGTCTTCATGGGCTGGTAATAACCTGTGCATTGAAATTCAACCAAATGTCATCAAAGAAGGCGAGGCGAGAGGAGAGCACATGGACGAAGGGAATGCAGGCTGGACATGATACGCATGCGCCATTTCACCAACTTCTGGCTCAATTTCTCTTTGTCTTAATTTTGTTTCATTGTTACTACACAGCTATGGAAGGGAATTTTTTAGGCTTCAAGATATCTATCTGCCCATATAACAGTGAACAAATCGCTGCGGCTCATATCCCATCCCTTTTTCGTGACAATAGTGAAAACAGCGCTAAGGAAGAAGCCGGAAGGCGAAACGAGGAAGTGACAGGAAAGAGCGCGGCTCTTCATTCAGCGCTCTTTCCTGTCACTTCCTCGTTTCGCCTTCCGGCTTCCTCTTTAGCGCTGTTTTCACTATTGTCAGAATGGACCAACTAGCCCAGCAAAAAGTTCTGCTAGATTACCTTTTTCGTGCTCACTGACTCCCCAACATTGATGGTGCCAACATGCAAGGGCTTTCGGTTGTGGGCAGCTCTTCAGCTCTTTGTTTGCGATTTGTCTGGCTTATTTAAGAGTTTATTGAAACACATTGTAACATTTTCTATTTGCTATGATATCATCAACGAATAATTGTCAATTCTAACCATGTAACTCTTTGTTTTTAGCTCCTCTTCTCGCAAACTCAGGCGAGCATCGTCCGGGAAGAACGGAGAACCGGAGGACAAATTTTCGACACTTTGCACCCGAGCGGTTATCATCTTGGCGCACGCAATAACAAACGGCGCACTGCAAACGGAAGGACTCCGTGTTGGCTTGTGAAGCCTCTGCTTTCAATGCGAAATCTGGCTGCCGGAGGCCGCTATTCCATTTCACGGCTGGTAAACCACGACGCCCACTGGTGTGAAAGTAATTCAAATCATTAGGCTACGCTTGCAGGCGTTCATACTTGCGTCTAAACAATGAAGAGCCGCGTGGCATCCATAAAACAGGAGCAGAGAGGGAGGGCGGTGTTGAGGGGCCATTGCGAAAGAGCGGCTCCGCGGATGTTATGGATTTGTTCGCAAACTCCGAGCCCCTGTAGCGAAGTACGATCTGATTCCGGATGCAGTGAGGTGACAGACTTGTGCCGGTGGCTCGCGCCACCTATGGCGTGTCCTGCGCTTAAACGAGGCCGGTGGCAGAATGCTTTGTAATACTTTGTGGCGTGGCATGTGCCAGCGAGGTACAGGGTATGTCAAAAGTTTCCAGGACACAGGGTCTGCTTTTTTTTTGGTATATCATGACACTAAATATGCCGATGAAGTTATCAATGTAGTCGGAAGTTAGTACAGTACTTCTTGTACCCTATACAGGTATCATGAGCTTCGCGGGTGTCGTAACTGTCTGACTATACTGCTCAAAAGCAGATGCTGTGACCCGGGAACTTTTGACCGATCCTGTACATTTAAAAAATGCGGCTAGCGCCATCCGTAACTAGAGATTAGACTCTTAGGTTTAACGGCAAGGCGCCCGTGTGCTGTGCGATGTTAGCGCACGCTTAAGATCCCCAGGTGGTCGAAATTATTCCGGAGCCCTCCACTACGGCACCTCTTCTTCCTTTCTTCTTTCACTCCCTCCTTTATCCCTTCCCTTACGGCGCGGTTCAGGTGTCCAACGATATATGAGACAGATACTGCGCCATTTCCTTTCCCCAAAAACCAATTATTATTATTAGACTCTTCGGTTTAAAAGGAAAAACGCCGTCCGTTGAAAGTACGCTGAATTGAATAGAAGTTTAGAGTTTTAAACGAGAATGGTCAGTACCTGTGACATGGGAGGCAGCTTAATGCGCGCAAAACAAGGACTTGATAGGGACACAGGCTCGTCCTGTGTCCCTCTCATGCATTTTTTTCCCGCTTGCTCTGAACAGCTCCAAACTCATGACTTACAAACTAGCCCAAACTATCACTTTACCCCTTGACCTTCGCACGGCAACTCGCTGGCTTTTCAGTAGCATATGCATTAAGCAAAAAAAGGAAATAATGAAATATGCGGAAGCCAGGGGCATGTTGAGACAGTACTACCATTGCATTAAAGAGCACAGTAGTTGGTTTTCATGCATTTTTGCGCAAAATTACAACACCTCTGCAGACCGGAAACTATGTGTTCGGAAGATAGAAGCTGAGAAAACGGCAGGAGTCGGCTGTCAAAAAAAAGTTGTCCGGGAAGGCAGTGAGGTGTCTACGTCTAAAGGTGGCCTGCAGCATTCAAAGGCGAACTCAACAGGAACCCATATGAAGATTGATCGCTATCATGATGTGGTACTCGTGAACGGAAACAATCTTGAGCTGCGCTGGGAATTTGGACGAGTGTTTCGCGTACTTCAGTGTTCCTCCAGCTAGAGTTCGCGGAACCTGGTGCACACATTTTGGCAGATTATGCAAGGAAGAAGACGTGAAATCCCCAATTGTCCTGAGTGGTATGTTCGGTTTGTGTAGGTTGGGTGAGACGTAAATGGCAGGCGCAGAATGATTCTGGCAAATACTTTGTGATAAAGAAGTCTGTTCACCGGAAAAACAAAGTTAAACATATGGGCTAGCTATTCTTTAAGCGCTGCTTCCATTTTTCTTCAGAGATATCGGATCAGTGTGGCTTAGGTTCCTTAATTTTGGAGCACGCCGGACATCTTTGAGACATACTCAGTGCGGTATTACGATCTTATTGCTGTAGCCTTTCCCGTGTCAGAAGGAAGGATCACGATCTTTTATTTTTGTTTGGTATTTTTTATGGTTATGCTCACGCGTGCTCAGGGGTCATGATTTAGAGCCAAATAATGCAGCCAGTTCGTACAACTTTTCGCACCTGAAGTCATCTGATTTTGCTCCACGCCTTCACACTAGGCAAATGTCACTATTGCCTGCAACATGAGTGCCAAAGCACCTTTTCGTTATGAACTACTGTTGCATCCGACAGCGTTTTCCTTACCAAATTCTGTCATTACATTACGTTGGCTGTTCCCAACAGAGCCGCATAAATTTTCTGGCAGTTTTGGTGACGGCAGTGTAACCCCTGCTCTCGCACCTAGCTTACTGTTCCTGTGCAAAATCTGAAACGGTTACAGTGTGTGTTTGCATGAGGGCTATTTTTTTAAAGAAAACAGAGTTTTGCCAGTGACAAATGTAAAGAATACGTTTATCATTCGAATGTCGTGATTATACCAGTAAATGGAACAATACTCTTAGGAAAAGGCCATGCTTGCTTTGAAGCAAAAATTTTTTAAAGTGTTCTCCTTCGCACCGATGAGCCCTTGTTATATCCCTGGAAAGCCCGTAGCACCTGAGGCGACATTTTAGCGTAATTCGAGTGTGCAAGTTTCTGTCTATTTAGCTGGCGTCATAACTTAGATTTAATGCGCTAATGTCTTGCCGCATGCCAACAAAAGAAACAGAAGGTATCCCCTTACAGTGGAATCCGAAGATGCTTCTCTTGGGACAAGATTTTTTGTCCGCTGTGGATATGTATGTGGCGGGCATGCTGACGGTTCAAACAGGGTTTGAAAAGAGAACTTGGTGATTTTGAGGGGAAGTGCCACGAACATAAATATAGACACCACTTGGCGAGAATACGCACTGCAAACCCATTTTTAATTCATAACCGTAAAAACACGACAAGGTGAGTAGAGCTGGTCTAAGAGTTGAGCACGTTGGACGCTTCACGTCTCGCTAGGATTTTAGATTTATAAGGTGAATTCACCTTCTCACTTGCAATCTTTTTTTTAAGCAAAAAACTTCATGATTGCTAGCTTTTTTGAAGAGACTCGCCGTCCCTGTCCAGTGTTCCCGCTCAGGATGTACGCGAATGCTCTGACAGCAGCAACCAAGCATGCATAGTACCGCACCTTTTCCGCTATGAAAACAACGGGCGCTGCAGTCGCGGAGAGAAACTTCTATTTGAGTTCCATATTGTGACTAACATGCGCCGGATATTTAAGTATAAAATTTGCCTCCTAAAAGGCACTTGGGACAATCTGACAACGTGCCTTTCTCAATAATTTTAATCCAATACTTTGGCTTGAAAACATATGTTCATGAAAAGAAAAGTGGTGGCACACAAAATGAAAGAAAAGAAACCATTAGGTTATAGTCATGCCGAGACGAAAGAACTTGACGTACACTAAACCATTTTTCATGGCTATACTCACTCCTTTATCCCTTCCCTTACGGCGCGGTTCAGGTGTCCAACGATATATGAGACAGATACTGCGCCATTTCCTTTCCCCCAAAATCCAATTGTTATTATTATTATAAATTGGTAAGTGGAATCAGATAGACGGAGTTCCGAAAAACATACGTGTCCGCACCCGATCACGTAGAATATATGTACGCCATATTTCCCGAATATCGCCCAGTTTCATACTCATCTTAGGCAGTCGCTGAGCGATGTTCCCTGCGACATCAAGTCATGGAGAAAAGTGCTCATTGCCAAGGCTAGGAAATGACGGCAACGGTTATCCTGCGGCAATCGAAAAGAAGCGGGTAATACCTGTTTGCTTAACAAGATTGCATAGGCACAAAGACAGATGTGAGTCGATTGTACTTAGTGCGGTGGCTCTCCTTCCTAAATTATTAAAACCTCTGCGGATCCAGTCTACTTAGGCTCATGTATTCTCACTGATAAATATGCAGTACAGTATAAGCTACAGCATTCTTCATCTATTTTTCAGGAAAAGAATGCCGAATCTAGTTTGCAAGGATAAGTGCAGTTATTGGTGGAATCAGCCTCTATGCGGTCCAAGACCACACCAGGCGATTGATCAAAATGCTGGACGGTCTAACTCAGAAAGTAACACGTAATGTACTGTGTCCCAAGGAGGAAATGAAGGGCACGAAACGGGCGCCACCTTCATCTAGCCTTTGTTACAGGAGAGACCAAGAAATACACGTAAATATAGAATCCGTTACACAGATGTTCCACATGTTTGCTATTGTGTCCAGCAGATGACCCGCCGACAGGGACTGTCCTAAGTTTTTATGGCAAGTGACCGCATCCCGTAGCAGTAAAAGACGCATAGAAAATGGCCTTGTAGTGAACCGAAAGCAGACATTGGAATGCCTATAACAAATTACTTCGAAAAGCGGGGTCGCAGGGTGTGTTGGAAATTTTAGAAACACGGCATTGTTCCTTCTCGATAGTGCGTGCCGTTATGATACATAAAGTACCTACTGACCTATAAAATAGAATACGAAGAGGCTGCAGGAAAAATGATGTTTGTTGACCTCTGATTCCTTGGTCGACTTGATAGCTGCAATGTTTCTTAAAGCGTACTTAAGCAGCATTGTCAAAAACATTTGAAAACATATAAAAAGGAACGAAATATAGCACGCACATACACGTAGAAAAAAAATCAACAGATGGGCAAAAAGTGTTATTATGAAAAAAACCCTGTTGTTCTTTTCAATGTAAAATTAATCGGATGCTACCGCTGAGTCGGAGGAAGGCTCCCACACTTTTTCATTACCAGACCCATTCAGGCCTCCCATTTCTGTTTATTTTTTTGCCACGCCCTGGCATCCATCTTTGCAATCAATGGAAGAGCATTTATTATTCGGATGCATGCGCTTAGCTTCCTGCAGCCACGTGACGTCTCCAGCCGCACGCGTTTATCACTGGTGCAAGTACACTGCTCTCTGACCATGGCGGTACCGAAAAACAAAAACAGATTGGACGTGCATGTAGCTTAAGCGCAATCTGTTACCATTTTCATGGGCACAGTATACTATAGAGCGCCATCTTCAAAAAAACAACAACAAACGATTCAGCTATTCCTAATTCGCCCCTTGAGTTCTAAAATTGCAACTGCGTTCTGGTGTCGTTGCAGTGACAACTTGTATGTTCACGTGAAGCCATTTTTGTCTTTTTTTACTGAAGCAATCAAGTTTATAGTAAGACACGTCATAATACTTGTGATGAATGGATTCAACGAATTAGAACAGAAGCATTTATTCGGTTCGCCAGCTTTGCTTCATGTGCTGTCACAACTACGCCCGTCAGGAACGTTTATCCCGTCTTCTATATGAACTGCTCTCTTACGATGTTGGTACCGGAAAAAGCCGGTGGTTGTTGATGTTGCTGCCCAACGTAGCGTCATCTGCTTTAATTAAGGTTAATGATAGCTAAACTTAACATAGTGGGGCTTGTCAGAACAGTAGTCTTGAGAGCTATTCATATGTTGAAATTTTTCGTGATAAAAAAGCTTTTAGATACAGTGCTGTAACACAGCAGTATCTGTATAATTATTCGCATCATTCAAGTAAGATTCGCAATATTTACTCGTGTGCTGTGCGATGTCCGTGCACGTTAAAGATCCCCAGGTGGTCGAAATTATTCCGGAGCCCTCCACTACGGACCTATTTGTTCCTCTCTTCTTTCACTCCCTCCTTTACCCCTTCCGTTACGGCGCGGTTCAGGTGTCCAACGATATATGAGACATATACTGCGCAATTTCCTTCCCCCAAAACCAATTATTATTATTATTATTACCTTAGTTTTGTGTTTGTGAGTGAGGCGTTTTTTGGTTGTTCTGCATTAACTTATTCTTTGGATATTTTTGCTGTCTGTATTTACTTTTCTGTTGTCTTACACAACTTATTACGTGGGCCTGCGGATAAGTGAAGCTGTGTACTGTCAGTCAATTTCCATGGCTCTGAATCTTTTTCCCATTTAATGGCAATGGAGGTCTGAAATTATATAACGCTATGGCTTTAGCTTGAGCTTCTTTTCTGATTCGGGAAGAAAAACAGTGCAGTCGTTTTGTAGTAGATAGGGTTTGTAAAGTATTCCTGCACCCTTTTCTAGAAATGCATGTTGAGGATTACTGAAGGTAAATAATTAAGGCAGGAATGATGATGCTGCTTCGCAGATATCGCAGGAAAACATCACAAAGCTGGTAACGAACGGTGTATGCCAAAAATAGTCATAGACGAGGAAGTTAGGTCTAAAAAATATCCAAGAAAAACACAAACCCGATTATGAAAAGCTGCAAAAAAAACACAAAAAAAAAACGTGCGATGCTTGGGTTAAGCCACGCCAGAAATAGATTTAGTGCCAAAGCGAAAAATAAGCGAGCTTATTCCGGAAGCCCTCAATCAAGTCCCAGCCACGAAAACCCGAAGCGGGATGGCAAAAGCTCCTTTGAACGGACGGCGTCATGATGAGTGGTCGTGAATAAAGCCAAATGCGGAAGCGGACGTCGGCAGCGTTCAACACGTCAGATGCAGAACGAGTTAACGGGCAGGCGAAGTGTAGTTCCATACATTCACGCGTTTGTCTAAGCCTAAGACGTCCAGCAAAAAAAAAAATAAATAAACATGTCGGAGGAGAACTTTAAATACATCAGCCCCTAGCTCCTTTTTAGTAGAACAGAACAAGAAATTTTCAGTTGAAGCAAGCAGAAAGAGCGGTCCCGCGATTACATATGCATGCATGCAGGCTTGCCGTCCCGGTCTTGACTCCACAAAAGACCCTTCATCAACAGGATGCGGAAACCCTTCCCTGAGAGCAGCTGCGGTTGTCGTAAAAGGAGTACCATTAACGAAGGAAGTCGAGCTCACACACGTCGCTCAGTACAACTGCGAAGGGAGAGATGTTCGAACCAAATTAGCTACGCTTGCTGAACAACATTAAAAGGCGATCGAGTTTAAGTGATAAAGCGCTAGATTAAAAGATCGCACACAAAGAAAAAACAAAGGCAAATATTTTGTCGAAATTTAGGCCTAAATGTGGCAAAACGTTTCAGGTAGCGAGCCTAATGCGGTCATTGCTTCATTCACGCAACTCTGTTGAGGAACAAAAACTTCTCATAAAGGACATCGTACTGAGGAAAATTCCCGACGCTCAATAAAAATGTCGCCCATAATAACTTAAAATTTACTGGTTTGGATTTCTAGGGCAGGCGCTTGGATGTTAAGTACGTTCAAACGCAATTTAAAACGACGGGTGCACCTCCGCTAAAATATGCAGTACTGCGTGCATTTCAACCGCACGTGCTGCATCGTAGCCCTTTAATGCATGCACTCTTCATAGACGAGCTTTAGGCTTTTTGTGCAAAGGCTGCATCCCCACGTTTGTTACTTTGTTTCGTCAATGGGATGACCTTGTATTTGTCGACATGACAGAGAAAAACCCACTAAGCCGTCCTGTCACTGAAATTTATTCAGCCTTTCGTAACATCAGAACAAAAAACGTGAAGCTAGCTTGTGGGACTATCGCGTTATCATATTTTGAAAAACCATTCTTAAAGCGATAGTTTTAAGAGTCCTGTTCTACGGAAAATGCGGCAGCGTCCGCTGTGAGCGAAAAATGCGGATTGGTCGACAAGACGGATACGTCACACGAGAAGGGGCGGATTTGAAAGCGAATAAAACATTAGAGAACTGGTGATTAAAAGGTCGCAACATAACTCAAACGTGATTAGGATATGGAAGCATATAAAGAAGTAAATAAACTGCGCTGAAAATAAAATTTGGGTAATTAGTCGAAAATCAAGCCCCTAAACCTCAGGTTGCGAGTCAAACACGGTGCCCATTGACCGCGCAGAAAATGTTGGCACAGCTTGTTTAAAGCTGCGCTTATTGTACAGGGTGTTTCACCTAAGGCTTTACACAATTTTTAAAAATATGGTTTTTAATTTAGAAAAGTGCTTTTTTCGGCATAGCGTTGTTAGCAGTGTAGTACATCAGCATACAACTAAAACGTGCTAACTAGGTGGACGCATATAATTATGGCGCGATGTAGTCAAACGTTGTTTGGCCCCAGCGGCAAGGGTAACAGCGTTTGCATAACATCACATTAAAGATAGCATCCCAGAATCCAATTTGCGATGTTGACTGCGCAGGGAACGCACCTGCACATATAGTGATTATCAGCGTGCCGGAAATGAGCCAGGAAAGCAACTTACAGGGAAGGCAGGAATAGAGAAATGAGGGGCTGAAAATTAAATTCCCATAGGGAATTTAATTATTCGGTGCATTTCGGAGATTATATGATGTCTGCAGGGAGAGGCTAAAGAAGAGTGAGGTATCTCCTAAAGAGGCCTACGGCCCGCGTAACCATAATGCAAACCAAATTTAATTGCAAGTAATAAAATCGCCGGATAATGTAATTGTTATGCTGCGTTGTCCGAGTAGGCAGAGAGAGAAATGATCATTGCGTATAAAACATAAATGAACAGAAAGTTGAAGAGGAGGCATAATCACATGACACCGGTGGAATCTGAACTCAAGTTCTACCGTGTTTCGTGTGAGAGGGTTTCAGCACAATTGTCACTGAAGAATAGAGCATTCGGATCAATAGCCTGCGTTTAGGGCACTGCTCCGAGGCCTTTGCCCTGCAGTGGGCGTAGTCAGGTTGATGATGATGATGACCCATCTGCACTTCCTTTTACCACTGGAATCTTGAATAAGACGAAGATACGAAGAAGGAACGAAATTTGAGGAATGAAGACCCGGAATAAAACTAGACGCGAGCAAGTGCGGGCACGGTGATTTCCAAAAGTCCTTGGGGCACACAGCTCGCAGCGAGGCAGTGTCGGGTGATGTGCTCCGGTAGAAACCAAAACAACATTCAGCCTTTACACAGTCGCTATACTAAATGGTGTGCATAGACAATATATAGCAGCTGTATATCGAAGCGAATAGCACACTTTCCGCATCTCTGGTTGAAGGATCCATCCATACTTTATCTTTATATTGCAAGAAACGTTTTCAAAATCATTGTGCCAGCCCTCAGTCCTGTCCCTTAGCGCCCACATATACGTAGGCAAGCTGCACTTACAATAGTACTCAAACCGCAAGGAGGCCAGGACATCAATCAATCAATCAATCAATCAATCAATCAATCAATCAATCAATCAATCAATCAATCAATCAATCAATCAATCAATCAATCAATCAATCGTTTATTTATTTATACCGCACCCTCCAGCGAAACTATCGCAGGAGTGGGGTAGAATAAAAGAAACAACAATACAAAGGACAATGCAAAGAGGAAATGAAGCAGTCATAAAACATTAGGAACAGGCTTGTAAGAATTCTTCTAACGGTAATGAACGGATGTTGCCTGCTAAGGAATTCCAAACTTCAATGGTATCAGGGTAAAAGCTGTACTTAAAGAAGTTAGTGCGGGCACAGAGGGGCGAAATGTTTAGAACATGTTTGCTCCTTGTAGATGAAGGCGTCTTGAAGATGAAGATGAAGAGCTGCCTGAACGAATGTTTCCATCTTCCCGAATAGTTCTTTGCAGTTTTAAGTGGAACGGGAACAATGAAGCAAGATGTAAAAAGAACGCGCAAGCCGGTTACGAATAAATTAAACGTACGGGAAAAATAGTGGATGGCTGGCGTGACTGGAGCGATGGGAAATACGGGAATTCCTAAGGTGCGCGAGCTTGACCTTTTATAGGGGAAAAGGAAAATAGACATCTGCGCCCGAGGAGAGGAGGAAATGGTGCCTTGACACGGGTTTTGCATTTCAGCACAGCTCGAGCTTCGAGAGCTCTCTCGTGCCACCGGAGATGACTGCATGTTAGAGGAGATTCGGGAAGTGTGTGCTCCTGGAAACGCTCGAAATTCTTCGGCTGTGGAAGCAAATATGCGACAGTACTATGACGTCCGGAGTTGTCAAGACTTTGAGGAAATGAAAAAAATATTTGCACGCTCGGCGGCAAGATCTTGAAAAATAACTCAGCAAAACAGGGAATACGTCGGATCAATGAGAATGAGGTTCTCGTCTCGAACTTCGTCGCGCATTACACAACACGGACTGGTGTTTCCAGAAGTCTGCCGATACACGCAGATGTGGAGATTAAATGTAATGCACTGTACCGAGCTTGCGCTTCTGCTTGAACAAACTTGAGTTCGTGGGCTTCCCTACTTCGGAAATCTCTTTTTGCAATTTACTTGCGGAGGCATTGAAAAGCTCATCGCTACAACAAAAAAAAAATTCTCGACAGCAGAAATCATCTGATGACTTCAAATGCTATTCACAGTGTCGTCAAGGTATTCGAGATGATGTATTCTTCTTTGCGAATACTTTTCACGAATTCTACTCTCCTTTGGTGATTTCCGCCATTTGTGGAATGCCTACAATGAACCAAGAGCATCCAGATAAGTGTCCTTGTTGTTGGGGATGATTGAACCCTGCACCTCCCGCATGGGAGGCGGATGCTGAAAAGTCTAGGCCACCGCTGCAGTATGTGTACTTGTGTACCTGCCTTCTGACAGGTTTCTTATCAACTAAGCTGCTCTTAGGGGGCGCCTTTTAACACACGCATTTTGTTGATACAGGTGAGGTAAGGACGTAAGTGGTGGTTTATTCTGTTCTTAAATATGATAAAGCCGTTCTTAAGCTTACATCAGTCCACTCCGTGATTCAGTGATAGAGATATGAACGTAGTGATGACGAAGTGGTTTCATCATCCGCCTCGCATGCGGTAGGTGTGGGGTTCGATGACCAGTGGTGCCGGGTCGCCACGAGTGATACATTAGGTAGAACCATTGAAATGGTCTGGTACCTTACTTATCTGGGATGAAATGCTTGGCAAAGGGGAGTGCAACCCCACGTTGAATAACCCCAAAAACGTTGTGCCATGGTGCTCTTTTGCCAAAGCTGTCTGGCATCGTAAAAATATAAAAATTAGCCGTCATTACCGTTACTGGCAGCAAAGTGACAAATATCGAATGTACAAAAGTAATGACAATCACAGCGTCCCACCCTAAATTTTCATAAACGACCTAAACTATCGCAGACATGCGCGCCTCTCCTTAGTAGGAATTACACCTCATTCTTTCCCCCTACTTCTTCCATGTCGATGTCTCAGCCACCCTCAGGATGAGGCGGCGCAAAAGCACTAACGTTTGGCTCAGCACAAATACCGAACTAGCATCACTCGCTGACAGTGAGATAAAATGCTGACATTGAAAATGTGCACTGCTTTCGTAGCGACATAAAAAAAAAAAGCTATCGATCACTGACCTTCTAGGTAAATAGGGAGAAACAACCGCAGAAAATTAATGGCCAGTGTCACGCTTGGACACTGGGTCAGCGAATTGTATTCGTCATGTCATAGTACGCAGCTAGTGTCTCTACGTAGAGAGACACCACCGCAAAATGTGTTTTTCCCTCGGGCGATACAGAGATGCCTTGTAAACACCGAGGTCACCTCTGCTTCCTTCTCACAGACGTCCTGATCATTGGCACTGCTCTCGTGGGCTGGGAATAAACCTCTCGACAAAAAAAACCGATAATATTACCGTAACAGAAAGGAATCAAGAGACTCGTGATTCAGGATATCTCGAGAGCTACAGTCAGATGGGATTTTTGTTGCAATCAAAAGTAACTTTTCAAGACACCTAAGAACCGAAGGGCGGAGAGAATACAGAACCATTTCAGGTCTTCAAGATGAAACGGGTATGTATAAATAATTACCGCAGTCAGTATAAATAACTAGATAAAAAGTTATGAAGGGGATTTGGCAAGGATCTGCAGTGTTTTTCATCGGACTGCAAAAGCAACACTTACATTGAGAGAAGCACGTAACATTTTGAAGTTGGCTTCTGAAAGAGAGAGGCCTGGACCACTTTGCGTTACTCCTTGCATTAAGCTTTGCAGGACTCAAGTATTTTGAGCCCTTTCTATGTCATTCTTTGAAATTTTTTTTATAAGTTCGCAGAAAAGCGACGAAGATTGTATCAAATTCTTGTTACAAAATTCTGATGGAGCAATCAGGGTTAATAAGACTGAAGACTGAAATTATATCCCTCATGATGCTGTGGCACCGTTGCAAATACACTTCATTGATTTCTACATGTATGATTCCAAATATAGTGTGATGTGAGGATGCTTTTTGGTATATCTAACGATTCTAGGAGTTGCTTTAGATTTTTTGTATATTTCAGATACGGACGAAATGAATTGCTCATTTTCAAGTTTATTGCTGTATTTTTAGACCAGGTAAATGTTTTCAACAAGAAAAATAATTTTTCTAACACATGCCGCCTGATTTTCTCATAACTGACCTGATTTCATATATTTTCCATGAAACTGCATAGGAACCGGCGTGGAAAAACTTGCACGGGCCAGCTTGAAACACCCACCACCTCCGTTTACTCATGGCAGTATTGGCAAACAAACATATGGTACTTGTGGGCAGTGACTAATCATGACAACAAGCTATTCGCAGAGTAGAACAGCAATTTCATAAGCTGCACACAGAAGGAAAAATAACAAAAAATGCACTAAAATACTTAGACTACTACATACAATGAAAATAAAGAAACACCTGTATAGAAAAAAGAAGTCAGACAGCCGTCCGTTGAAAAATAAGCATGATCATTCAGACAAAACTGTACATCAGAAGAAAAAAAAGAAATTATTTCCACGCAATGATAGTTCTAAGTTGATTTAATGTTAATGGCTATGCGTCAGCGTGTTGTGCGTCAAGTTGTTCAGAAAATGTAGTTCACAGTATAGCCTTTCACGGAGTACATGCCGTGTGCTCTTTTTCAGTATAGTACAAAACTACTTCACTTTCTCAATAGACACCTGCGCTTTTTTCCTTTGGTGGTAACTACGACTTAAGCTGGAAAATTCTCAGAATCCCAGCACATTTTGGGAGATAGTGAGCACGATAAAAGCGCGAAGCTACTCCGGCTAGAGGCATACTTTCGATCATGACACATAAGTTGCTCACCAACCACATGTAGCGCTTTCCAGTGAAGCCTTACTTGCTAAGCATGAACTTTAAAACTCACTGCGATTGGTACGAGCCTTACTTGTATATTTTAATAAGACGGTGCGAGCTTTCAAACTGCAGTGTTCGGTGCCTGTTATGAAACATCAGTTCGAGCAAAAAACACAAATCTGAACAATACCAGAACCAAAAAAGTTGCCTAACACATTTTGTAACTGCATCTCTGGCGCTGCTTACCGCTCGAGTTTCTGGAGGCGCGCTCGAACGAGCCTCGAATGCATTATTTCGATCAGAGAGAGCGATTTATGTCCTCATGTCAGGCTACCGCGCTCGCTCGGGCATAATCGCCTTCTAGATCGCATTTTCAACGCCAGTGGTTCGTAGAACGATGCTGCGCGAACGAGTTAAGTTGCGGAATATTTAACGCTTCACCTTCTTTCAAACAGTTATAACACGGGTTGAGCGCGCGTCGGAGTTTGAGCGCTGGAAACATAGTTGTAGGGAGGAATGCAAACTTTGGCGCTTTCGTAGGTGTGCTTGTCAGCAGATGACCTAGAAATATGCTAAAACAGTGAAAATTCTGGCTAGTTTTGAAGCTGAGCTCCTATCTAGCGAACTCTGATGGGCTTCAAGCAATAAGATGTGCATTTTGATTTCGGCAGATGCAAAATCTAGCTTAGTTCAGTTTTACTTGTTTTCTGTGATATATCTAGACCGGATGGCCGCCTTATTCCTCTAAGAACTTCTCAGCATCATGCAGCCAGACGTCATCGACTACCACTTGCATCACACGTGCGATGTCGATGCACTTTAAAGAACCCCAGGTGGTCGAAATTCTCGAAGCCCTTCAAGAACTTTCAAGGTCATAGAGGGTGAGTTCTCTAAAACAACTTTTCGCTGTCACAGTTTATTGCATAGTGTACTAAATGTATAAGCGCCACTGAGGTTCAGCGGCTAAGGAGCTCAGGTATTTATCCCATGATCACTGGCTCGAATGGCGGCCGTGGGAGGGACAGGGGGGGGGGGGGGGATATTTTAAATAATAGGGGAAACGCAGGAATGCCTGTGTGCTCTGAAATGGGTTTGCATGTGAAAGCACCTGAGGTGATCAAAATCACTCTCGGTCCCAATTCACCTCAACGTCTGTAATAGCTCAAGGGCCTACTCACACAACCAGATTCCTTATAACTTACTTGACATCTTCGATCTCAGTAGGTGATGGTGCCATCTACTGGCTTGGTGATTAGTTAGTGGCACACTGCCAACTTTGTTTTCTCAGCCATACTCATATTTTGAGCAGCGATAAACAGTTGACCTAAATGTCGAAATGGGCGTCACAGTAAGCTAACTTAGGACTTTTAAATTAATCAGAGAACAAGATTTCGCTTCTGGGCGGCACTAAAGAGTTTAGCCGCAAGTGTGGGTCATAGATCTTAAGAAAAAAGTTTCAGATTTCAGAGGAGACCAACAAAATTGTAGCAAAGAACAGTCTGACCTCTGTGAAGTAGAATTACGCCTGAAACACCACAAACAGCAAAAAAAAAATCATGCAAGAGAGAGGTCAACTGATTGTTTTAGAAAAGAAAAAAAAACTAAATATAGGTATGTAGTAGGCAATGTACTCGGCGAACGTATTAAAGCGCATGACAAAAACTGAACTTCTGTAATATAATACTGAAGTTAGGCCAGTTGTTACAGCAGTTCACATTCTGTGCGCAAAGGGAGATGGACCTCGGGAAGCAAGACAACACAGTGCCTGCGCTGTATTTCGTCCCCGCTGTCGTTGTCCTTTCCCGCTTAGGAACATGTACGCTATAAAGTGAGCTGACAGATTAGCCAATACAGTTAATGCAAGCGGGCGTGACAGAGCGCGTGGAAAATGTCATGAAAAAAAAGGATTCCTAGACATGGCTTTGTTCGGTGAATGGATATATTTCTAGCAAAACAACGTGAAAAAGCGGAGTCGTCAAGAAGATTGACTTTTCCCAACGTAACGAGAAATCGTAGTAAACGCCTGCAGGCCTTATACGCATGCAGGAAATTATCTTACTTGGAAGAGGCGGAGGATAGATGTAGCGATGAAGATCTAAGGAGTCACTGAAGGTTTCTGGAGAGATATTCAATTCAGAAGTCTACTTAGAGTGTACTCCTAATAACAGAAAATACAGGGCAAGCATGATGCTCTTTTTTTTCATCTCTCTTTTTTTCTTCTGTTTCTATGGTATTCTCTTGGCTTCCGCCTTAAATCCATTATTTTCTTCTTGATTTATTTCATAATTTTTAGAAGCTCTCCTTATTGTTCAGAAGATATGACACTGGAAGGAAATATTTACGACCCAAAACACATATAGGAGGAACAAAAGTGAAAGCAGGTGCATTAGTAAACGCATCTGGCCACAGGATTTGTAAGTAGGAAAGCAAGAAGCGCTGTGACTGAGGGAGTGGAACAGTCTATTCACGACTATTTATGGCAACTTATGAAGAACGGGTACCCTTCACGAATGTGGACGAAAAGGCTGTGTCGTAATGTTGGCCAGCTGCATGATTTTGGAGACAGTGAAGAACCCATAACGGCTGTGGACTGCACGCTGGGTACAAAGCATCAGGAGTGGAACGAAAACCAAACCGCCACATCATCTTGAGCATTGCAATGGAATGTTTAATAGCCTGGGAACATTTAAAGAGCTCCGCAGCTGCCTGAGCGCACCTAATGCATGCATGAAGAGATATCCAAAAAGTAGGCTTGTGTTTGTTTGAGTGCGTGAGTGCTTTAAGGAGTACTAAAGGTACATAAAAGTATAGAGACTTCGATAAACCAAACGTTAACTGAATGTTCTTGAACATCCGCCCAAACACACAAGTCAAGTTGCGAAGACGCTTTCGCATGCTAGTTGGTGAATTGCTGGGATTGGTCGTAAGCACGAACTGTACGGGAAGGAAGCATAGAGAAAAATGAAGAATATTTATGTGATGTGCAGAATAGAGGCAGTAAAAGGTGAGGAACTAAACACGTCAGCTAGACACGAATGAATTCAGGAAACTGGAAAAGGGGAACAGGCTGGCGTGACAGGGACGCAAGAAAAGAACTTGCCTGACTTGCGAGAGCTTGACCTTTTGGACGACAAATAAAAATATGGCCACGGCTTCGAACGAGGAGGGGACAAAGTGGTGCCCGGATGGCAGTTTTCCAGTTTACCAGAGCGTCCGCGCTTTGAATGCCATGCATTGTCATCGAATACGGTGAGCAAAGCGCTGAAGGAAGCGGGGGCGCAAGCATTTATTTTCAGGTTCGCGGAAGAGAACGGGTTTCTGTTTGTGCAAGTGCATGCCACATCTTTCTCACTCTCTGCAAAGACAGAAAAAATGATAGGAATTTCAGACAGGTACTTAAACTGAAATGTGCGCAAAATATCAAGGAACATTGGCGTTCAAAGAACGCTGGTGTCTTCCAGGAATGGCGCAGTTCCTTCACACTGAATTTCGCCCATTCTGACAGTCCTGAAAGCGTACCGATGTCAAGAAAACTTGCCTTGTGCGAAATAGTCTGAAATATAGTGGGTGCAAACCATCTCTACGGGCACACTTCAAACCCTCTCCCCATTTATCTTTCAGAATGGGCGACCTTCTTGCGCCACACGCAGACTGGCTGACAGCGAACTTTTACTTGAAAATGGAGAAAATCTATGCAGAAATCATACGCTCAGATTCGTAGTGTCGTGCAAAAGATACCTTGGTTTGGTTGTTGGGTGAGTGTAATGCGATAGATGATCTTAGTACATAAATCACTGGTATGGTTAAGGTTTTAATTTTTTTGGATGTGTTATTTTTGCTTGCAAATAATTTGAGGTTTCTAAACTGGCAACATTGTTAACACTTGATTGTTCTGCTACTTACAAGATGCCGGTAAAAACAATTCATTAGGAGAAGCTTCTTCCAGAGTAGAAATTAATCGGCTTGTGCTCTTCCGCACGAGTTTGGTGGGGTGGATCTCGGCCAGCAAATTTTTGATGAGCAATAATGCAAAAAGAGTCTTTATACCCGACCACCATAGATTAATTGTAGTTGAGTACAATAGATGCGGTGACAGAAGAGTTGCGGTAATTAGTCTACGAGAGCTGTGGTGATGGCTGTTCGACCCAAACCTGCCATTGCTTTATCGATGATGATTCCGATGGCTCCAGATTTCAACCTAACGAGACTGCTGTTATCAAAAGAAAGTGCATCAAAATTCTTACTGCCCTCCGTCATCCCTTAGACCGATGCATCGGGATTAATTATTCTGGTAACATTTTTATAACTTACTAATGCAGACAGAGGTATCGTCATTTTTACAGCGTTGGCAACCTAGTCCTCATTTGGTGACAAAGCCTTTGGCCAGTGTGTCTGTGTGAAGCCTGCACCACACCGCAACCATAGCGGGTCTGAGGGGCTCGGGAACTTTCAGATAGGAGCCTTTTCCGGATTTCACTTCATTTCAGTAATGATGACAATAATGATTTTAGTAAACTAAGGCTCAATTCGGGAGCCTAAGTTCAGTTTTGTTCTGCAATCACAACGACCGACCCAACTGAAGACCCCAGGGGGCAATGTTCGTTCTATGACTGAGTGCTCAGTGCGTCCTGCAATTGACTCAAAGTCTCGCTGCTGGCTGCGCTCTTTGTCCACCCGCGAACTGAGTGACGAATTCTTCATGAGTTATTTTTTTATCAGCGCTTAGAATGCGACCTCAGCGGCGGGAAGCGGCCCACATGTTCCGAGGAATGTTTCATCACAACGGTCCCAGCAGCGTAGCGTTCTCCCAGAACTTTTCCACGATCACATACTAACACGTTCTGTTTCACGCTTAACACACACACACACACACACACACACACACACACACACACACACACACACACACACACACACACACACACACACACACACACACACACACACACACACGCACACGCACACGCACACGCACACGCACACGCACACGCGCACACACACACACACACACACACACACACACACATACACACACACACACACACACACACACACACACACACACACACACACGCACGCACGCACGCACGCACGCACGCACGCACGCACGCACGCACGCACGCACGCACGCACGCACGCACGCAGTGCTGCATACAGTATCACATAGAAATGCGCAAGCTCGCACACAAATGAAGAATCAGAATCTGGATCTAGAGCACAGGGACGAGACTGCGTTGCGGGTTACACAACTGCCTGCGTTTCGAAAGTTTTCTGCGTACACTTAGCCCACATTACTTCGTTCTTCGTGCTATGGTCCCAATCATGCGAGAAAGATCTGATCGCTGTTCCGGGAAGTATTAAAAAAATGATAGTGCACTGCTCGAAGCAATCCTTTCGTCACCTGGCGGTGTTCCAGACGATTGCGTTTGCGCGTTTGCACGCCACAAAGCATGCCAGGCAATCGACGGTATCCCACAAGAGCAACCTGATATCTCTCGCTCAGCTTCAGTGATGAACACGTAGTTTTTTTTCATGTGGCTTCAGTGATGAACACGTAGTTTTTGTATGTGGTGTTGTTTGTGATTCTTTTCTTTTCTTTGTTGTTATGTTTTATTTACTTCTAGTAGAGACCCCATGAAAGGCAGCTGCGCTGCTAGGCGTACGTGGGAGGAAATACTTCCACCGTGGATTCTCGTTTTCATTGTGGCATCAATGGTTTGCGCGTTCGCCTGTCTTAAAAAAAAATAGAAATGCAGGCGCTGCGTTTATAGAAAAGGAAAAAAATACGTGGCTGTTGAACCTCAGCGTACATGTAGAGTTATTTCACAGTTATATAGCGGGAATTAGCTTCCAGGAAACAGCTTCTAAAATTAATCAGGTTTCATAGCGAAAGCAAAACTAGAATAGCGCAACGTTTATCCACTTCAACTGTTACGCAGAGAGCAGGGATTGCAGTAGGATGAGATTGTTTCGAATTAGGGCACGGCCAACCGACATTATTCAGTACAGAATAGCCTGCAAAGCAAGTTATTGCAAATTAGGGGCTGTAGTTAAGTGACCCTGTCGCATATCTGGTCGAATTACCGGGTTTTCGAGCATCTCGCGACGCAGGTACCGGTGTGACTCTTCGGGCGAAGGCAACCTCGAAATATCAAGGTTAGTGGACGCCATGGCCTTCAGCAAACAGCAGCTGCGCAGGGTTCACGAAATTTTTTTATGACTTTTTCAAGAATATGTACTTAGCGCTTTTTCTGCCTTTTCAGTACAAGCTTTCAGTAATCGCTCGAGCTACGCAACAGCAATGGGCATCACACTTAGCAGAGATTGTCACACGTTAATAATTGAAGCCTCTCATGCAATAATTGTTGTGTTTAAAACATCAGTGCTACACCTCTTTCACATGAACAAAAAATGCGCTTTCGTCGTGAATCGTGTGCAGAAGTGACCTTGAAGATGGCACGCAATATCCTTGAAGGATAGAATCGAAACTGCGACACCTCAAATCGGTAATATTTTCCTGTGGCAAGAATACAAGCGTAATATGCCGGCATTAAGGGGAAGTTGCTAGACGACTCTCAATCCAGGAAATACATTTTGGCCTCTCAATCTCGAGTATACTTTTTGGTAAACTGAACTCTAATTTTTTTCGATACGTACTCTTCAGAAGTTTGGCTAGGTGAGGAATTTAGGGTTTAAAAGCAGGAAGCGAAGCTAATTTTTTTGTCACATTTTTGCAAAGACGAATATTAAAAAGAAAAATCGAAGGAAACAATGAATTCAGTCCCATCACAGGCTCTGTTCATCTCCTATTTCTCGCCAAAAACTGTATTTTCGAACCCAGATCCACTCCTGGCAATGCTTGATTCTCTAATGCATGCATATTGTGCGGACATATTTATATACGTGGTCACCATATTTTGAAAGCAAACACCTATTGCTAGCAAGACTGCATGAGATTCTCCAGGATGCAGAGAGCTCATTTACTTACGCAAATCAGGGGAAATTCGAAGAAATTTCCAGAAAGAGTTCTTGTATGAGTGGTGTGAAGGAATAGCTGAAAAAGATAACAGTAACTCCCAGTGAGGATCGAAAAACCGATGACCATTTTTTTTCCTCTCTGAATTCTTAAGTCATTACATGAAACTGTTAATAATCAGAGCAAGATTCAAAACTTAATCGCGGCAGTTTGATGCTTGCAGGTTCCTTCTATGATCAGATTTTGTAAATTGACGAGTCCCAGAGACAGCAAAACCTATAGATAAAGCAACTTGCATTCATTTCGAGCGTGCCAGAGCACAAAGTCTGCTTATTTGCGACGACGTCAGTGACTGAAGTTAATAAATTAATTACAGTCAAGCTTATTTTGACTTACTTTATTTTCCTTGCCCCTTTAAGATGACAGCTAATCTATTTTGTAAAGGGAGGTCTGTCCGCGGCATATGCGCAGTATATTGCATTACGAGCCATCGGAGGAGCAAGAAGGAATAGTTCGTTTTGTACCGACGACTGAGCGTAGCAGGCAAATTCCACGGATAAGTTCAAAATCAATGTCGCTCTTGTTATCGGGCATTAGGAGATCGATATCGCCTCTAGTCACATGGTGTCACCAGAAATCTTCTCAATCGCACTGTTACCGTCAGTACGAGTGTTTACAAACTCTAATTACAACATGGCGTAAAAGGCCGAATGTCGCTGCCATTGACTTCGACTCCCTATAGACACTAGTACTCCGAAGCCGCGTAAACACGGGTGGGCTTCGTTAGAACGGGTGCCCTATTCGATTGTTCTCTCCCTCGAGGAGTCCCGCCCGCAGTGATTCCGTGGTTACCGTATATAGGAGCGCTTACGCACGAGGAAGCTCAGGTTGTCGCATATAATCAGTCGACTAATCTCTCAAGCATGTTCGCCAATTGTTTCCGCCTTGGAAGAGTCGTCGCGGGGGAGGATGGAAACGACTGCTTAGTCACCCACCGCATTGGCGCGGTGACTGCCATGTTATTGAGCTCGACCTAAGATTACAAGGTCTATTTTAACACCAGCGGACGAATTCAGGAGGGAGGGAGCGAAATAAATTAGCAGACTAGCACTATTGGCGGTCACAACCGTCCTAGGCGTTGGTTCGGAACATAAAAATTGATAGGCCGATGAGATACGAATCCTTTCCTACCGAGGTAAATTGTGACCTATTCTTGAAGAATGTAGAATACGTATTCTTGAAGAATATGCATTTCCCTTGTCTTTGCCTGGGTACTATGCCTTGGATCCGGACGACTAGGCCGTAGTCCTGAAGTCACGAAACACGATGACTTTGAACGTGAGGTGAGTATAGCGTGCGATGTTTTCCACGCAATAAAAAAAGAAAAACACTCTAGGTGGAGTTATTGGAGCATGTGGTTAGTAGACATCGAGGCAGAACCGCCGCCGCTTCGTTCATCTAAATGCTGTTCGGGCTCGACACCGAAGGCTCTGAACAACCCTCACCCTGATAATTGGGAACGTTAGCAAGACTCACAGAATTAGATGTGCAATCACGTGACCACTCTCGAACAGAATGGCATCGTCTCGCGACGCAGGTCAGGTGACTGCCGCTTGAATTTAAAACAGACAGAAATAACAAAGTGGTCTGTCGGCCGTAGTAACAAGAAAAATTTAAAACACGAAGTAATCAGAACAAAATAATCTTCGAAAACCGAATAATCTTCAAGACTGCATAGTAGTAACATTTGAATCAATCCTGTTTTTAAAGTGGCCGTGCTATCATCGTAAACGAAGGTCATTTTAAAGGGTGCACTCTCCATGCCTTTGTTCGGTTTTGATTCATGAGGTGGTAAAGACTTTAAAAGGCGGAGTAGAAAAATTGAGCGGTAGGGGATTCGTGGTGAACAAAACTTGAAACGAAAATAATAGATGACCTTTTATAGGGGTTATCTATCGCTGAGGAGGCCACGGCATATGTTAAATGAAATTAATGGCAACCATTTTACGTGTATCAGTTTATTTCTGGCGTAAGCATCTTCGTGTCGGTATTATTTTTTTTCTGGAAATATATAGATGTGGAAAAGCTCGGAAAGTTCAAAATGAACGAGAAGATGCAGTTATGACAAAAACTAAGAGATGATTTTGGGGCTAGCCGATTGATGGTGACTGCCAAAAAACTTGTCTATAAAAGCTAATATAAGAATGAATTAAGGAAAAAACCACTATAACGCAAGTTGAATTATTGATAAAATTTATAGTCAGTCTAGTTTGCTTGAATGCTGTTTTAAATTGGGCCACGACTGCTCAATTCAAGAAGTCATTTTCGGTCTGAGCTTGACACTTTGCGAAAATTGAAAATGGAAGCACGTCTTCAGTTTGTCTGGACCGGTGCTTGTAGAAGGTATTGATATTTAAATCCACGTTTTAGATACCTGCTGATCATGAAAACGAAAAACAATTTGGTGTAAAGCAATCACATTTGCCCATTCCGCATGCATTTAGAAATCTCAGTTCTGTCAGCGACTGCTGCAACTTTTTTGCCGTTCTAAAATTTTGATGAGCGAGGATGCTCAGCTGACGAATCGTCGACATTTGGCATGCATTATAGCGCATACTGTGTATGCTGAGTTTTATTTTTTTGGTATATCGCGTCCGATCTCACAGTTATGATATATTCTGTTTGGTAGTCGTAATAGTCACTGACTTCTGGATCTGATTTTGTATGATGGATTATACAGGTCCTTATCATGAGTAAATAAAGATTACTGGAATGCTTGACTGGTTGATTGATTTACTGATTCGGTGTGTATCTAGCCATTTCTGAACACTGTGTCTGCGTATGAAAATCTTCATGCGATTGAAATTTATATATGAGTACTGCGTATACCGAGACTACACTAAAAAGGTCACTGAAAATCGTTATACTATTAAGTGACCAGTCGCTAACATTATGCCTCGGTAGTGAGTCGCGCTCGAGCTGAATGAGAGTTTTATAACAGCTGACAAGCACTCCCCGTGACTGTTCATGGCATAGCTCGTCTTTGTGGCACTTGGCTTCTGCAAGTTCTTGTTTGAGCCTTCAAACAAAAAGCAAACACGAAAAAACTTAGTGTGCGCATTTCACTGACATTGTGAACTGAAGTGTCGTACATCCCTCGAGGGAACACTGGGGCACGTTCCGAGATAACGCCAGCGATGAACTCCTGCTGCTGCAGCAGCAGCGCAATTACTTCGCAAAGTAAATACCGTAGGCTTACTCTATGAGGAAGCGAAGCCCAGAGTCCTGACAGAAACTGTCCAGGTCACGCACACTAGCCGCAGTTGTTTGCCCAACTCTGACGGAGCCGTTACTGGCGCTCTTTCAAACAAGGAACTGCCGAGCAGAGTTACTGGGAAGCGTTTAGTTACCAATATCATGAGTAGAAAGTTGGTGGCGTGAGGTAATAGCGGTGCAAAAGAAGGAAGTGAAGCAATGCTGGATCACCGAGAGGACTAACAAAGCGACAACCTATGAAAAGCTCCCCTTGGGTACGTGGAAAGCTCGCTGTAGAATGCCCGCCGGGCGGGAGTACTTGCTATACTGCGAGGTGCTTTACTCTGTCATTCTTCTTGCTGTTCTTGTTTTTATTCTGCGGCACAATTCTCGTCGCGTGCCGTGGAAACGCCCTATATATTTAACACTGCCTCGCAGTAAGACATGTGCGCTCCAGATTTTTTGAAGCCTAGCGCAATAACATTTTAGCCCTCTCTTCTTAGTAGCCTGAAAACCAACACCATTTGATTCAGTTATTAAAACTTTTAGTCGTCTACAAAGATATTATTCTGCTCAGTCCTCAGTTGGTGTTGTGAGGAGGAGGAGGAAGAAGAGAAGGAGGAAAGGTGGGGAGGTTACCCAGTAGATGAAACCAGTTCGCTACGCTGCATTGGGAGAAAGGGATGAGAGCATATAAAGGTGAGGGAGAAAAGGGGGTGATAAGAAAATGCAGAAGGCGAAAAGGCTGGGGCAAAGTCACAGCACTATGAAAATGTTAAGGTTATGAATGAACCTAGTATGACGACTGTCTGATGCCCGTCGTTTGAGTTTTTATGTCACATAGAGCAGCATACAGATGCGGAAGTGACGGCTACATGGTGACAGATGGCGGAACTTTCCTGTTACATCACCTGGAATGAAATTGCGCTTGTCATAGCAGTAGTGACTGCTGCATGAAAGTGTGTATAGAGAAAATGTTTTATATGCACTGGTGATTCATAACATAGTGTTCCAAGGCGAAACAATCGTCTGTGACTGATTTAAAGGAGGTGCAAGCTTCTACACGACTAACGCGTTCTGCTGCCAGCAGTTTTAGCAGTTTAAGTGTATTATCATTAGAAAATGCTTTTTTTTATGTAAGAGTTAAATATTTTGATACAGCGCAGCCATAGGAGAAAAATATGAACAGCGCAAGTTAACTGGTTAGCAGTCACGGCAACTTTCAGATCAAGGAATTTTGGTGCTCTTGAGTTAGAGTTCGGATGCGCAAAATCCAATTGAACTCAATAACTCGATAATCCCTGGTTTGAAGAAATAGTGGCAAGGAATTTCGTCAGCTGTAATATTGCTTTGGTTCATTATGTGGATACATCAAAAACACGAAAGTGCGGCGAGATAAAAAGTGCACAGGAAAAATATTCAGAAATTGTGTTAAACGAAACAAGCAATAAAGTTAGAAGAAAAAGAAAAAAAATATCGAATGTTTTTATGCCGCGCGATAAGAAACAACAAAGTCCGTCTCGCCTCTGGCGCGTTCATATCCGGAACTTGGAGTATGAAAATACACGCGCGTAACAAGAAATTCGAGGCCTGCTTCTGGTTCCTTCTTCGTACAATTGAATAAGGGCTGCTGAATATAGTGAGAAAATATTCGATAATACTGAGAACCTTTAATTATATTTTTGTTCCTGAAATTTTGTGAGGCGAACTTGAGGCCACATTTTAGTCAGTTATCGAGAATTTGCAAGACAGTCTCGAAACGGCTGTCTCGTTCTATCTAAAAGCCCGAAGCATTTCTAGCTGACCTTCGCGCATATCCATTTTATGCCCAGAGAACTTAAAGGCTCAATTCCTAGGTGTCAGATTGCACCCTTTTATGAACCAACTGGTAGTAACAGCACCATCAGAACGAGTAACAAAATTTCCTGAGTACCACAACGGAGCTCTTGACAAAACAGTTACCTGGCAACGCACTGTTTCGTCTACCTGTTTAATTATATGCAAGGCACGAGGAGCACGTACAATCGCGCTAAGGAATAAACCTAGTCTCACGTGCCCAAGCCCGTGGTAGGCGCTCACAGTGCAGCTATTGCGAAAATATTTCCAGTTCCGATATCCGTGTCGACGCCCGCAATCCATCCTCAACGAGATTGGTTTCAGGAATCGCAAACGTTACGACAGATTCCACGCCTTCGGCGCGTGTCCGAAGGTCAAAGCAAAAAACAAAATAAATCATCACAAGGCGAGAGTGAAAGTATAGTAAACACTTTTCGTTGGAGATGCTGCGGCGTTAGTAGGGCCTCGTGTTTCGGACACTACTCCGTGAAAGCCATTTCCCCCCGCAAAAAAAGGCGACAAAACAGGACCAAGGAATAGTAAAGAGAAAAAAAAACAAGGAATGCACGCCAATGGACCACCGGCATTATTCCAAGAAGAGACCTAGTTCCGAAGAATCGACTGCTGGGTGAGTTGGAGCATGACTCGAAGATGCAAGGCGCATGAGTCGACAGGACGAACAAAGAAGGAACACGGACAAGGAGCTTACTGCAACGGTAGTTTATTGCACGAGCTCGACTTTTATAGCAAGGTGCAAGGGAAAACACAACCAAACGAAACAAACGCATGACTGTGACGATAGCTGTGTCGATATGAAATCGCTCTCTCGGCCAAATACACACGCTCTTTTTTTGTCAAAGATAAAGAGGGGGTGCTCACAGTCATGCGTGTGTTTCGTTTGGTTGTTTTTTTCCTTGCACCTTGCTATAAAAGTCGAGCTCGTGAAATAAACTACAGTTGCAGTAAGCGCCTTGTCCGTGTTCCTTCTTTGTTCGTCCTGTCTACTCCTGTGCCTTGTATTTTCAAGAGAACTAGTGCTATAAGCCTTTTTTTCTCAGCCGGATTTATAGAAGTTGCGGCTTCGAGAAAGAAAACCAAATGGCAATGGAAAGTATGATGATGTTTTCTTTCATGGCTTAATAAGAGAGTTCACGAAAAGGGATAACGTGTTGTTGTTATTCGCTGTGGCAAAAGTGTCTATGAGGTTACAAAACATTCTTCATTCGTATAATTCTTATGCACGGGAGATGGTACGTCTAAAAGCGTCCGCACCGAATCGGACGGTGTGTTCAGTGTAACACATAATCTCTTCACGTTTTCACCTGGGCCTCGCGCTTTTCCAAGAGCACGGAATGGAGTTTGGTTCGCTGGGCGTTGCTCCACAGCCTACGAGAGCACAATACAGGCCAAACTGTACGTTTTCATAAAAGAAGCAAAGAAGCAAGTGGCATGCAGTCTTAACCGTCCGCTAGCGATTTAAAATTTTTGGGGATCTTCAAAAGATAATCTCCGCCGCAACCAAATTGATCGATTGTAGAAAGGAGGAATTTTAATGCAGTTTTTGCATTGCTAGGTTTCTTCGGTGGTTAAAAAAAAAGTGGAAGAAGATGCGAATTTTGAAAACAAGGGGGCACTTCAATTTGTAAGCACCGCGCATCAAAGTGCACCAATCAATCGCCCTATTCTACTCCACTTTAACACCGTGTTTTCACACTCTTGTGCAATCCATCATGAATATGGCGTCCATTATGCACACATGCATACGAAAACTCTTTCCTGAAATTTTTTTCTTCACACGCCTCTTGGAAGCTTTTTTTCTCCCCCGAAACCTTTCGCTTTCATCGATCGCCGTCAGCAAGTGTGGGCGGCGATGAATGCGCGTTTTTATGTCATAGTGTCGGTGTGGGGTGCGAGGCTTTCATTCAAGCAAGGAAGTACTTCACATAGGGAAGTACTTCACATAGTCGGCTGCACTTTGTTGCGATGCGGGTCGTCGTTGACAGATTTGTGTCCGTTGTTTTAACGTTGTTCGCAGAGTACGCCGTAAGGTTTGCTCTCAATGCATATATTATTATGACAATAATGTGAGAAAAAATGTGTCATGACTGCACATAACTAATGTTAGTTCAAGGCTTGCTATATTGCTTGCTTTAGTTTACACGTAACTTTATATTCAGTTTTGTAAAAACAACTATTTCGAGGGAGAGCGCAAATAATTTAACTGGCGATAAACGAAAGCTGAGAAAAGGAGCCTTGATATGGCAGTCGGCAGTTCTATCTGCTGATAACAACTTGTAAAGGAGAGCGTTAAAAATATTTTGTGACTAAGACAGATATTTGTAGCTTCCTGGAAACTGCCATCGAAGACGTATTTTCAAGCTATAAAGACGTGCGCCAGTGCGTTCCTACGTACGAGCTGTCACACCTTTTTGTATACATTTAATGTCTGTCTTTAGTACATTTTTTTACTTAGAACTGCCGAGTCTCTAGAGTTTGTCTCAGAGGTAAAGTACGCGAAAATATTGCATACAAACAAAAGAAATTTTTGGTGTCTTTGATTGCGTTAGCCGTGATATAACAGGACTAACAATAAAAATTTTAATGATATAATCAAGGGTTTGATGGTATACGGTTTGGCGACGTATTCCGACGGTACACCTCGAGGCGCAATACTTTCTGCTGAATGTTGCCTAGTGTACGTTTGCTGCTGCGTCAATAATTTGAATGCTTTTTAGGAAGCTCTAAAATACCAATGACGTGGCCCTAACACAGAACTGACAAATTTGGAAACAATTGTTTGGTCGAGAAGTAGGGTCTCTTTTCCAGCTAAATGAGCCGGTTCAAAGCTACTTATTTCTCAGCTCAGACTTTGGGACCAAACCGGTGCTTAGTAGCTGATGCTCTGAAATGGCTCCAATGGCTCCAACAGAGTTTTACAAGGAGATAAGACTACTGCAAAAATCCATGCTAGTTCCTGGATCAGTCGTTTCCGCCGAATATATCGCCCTGAAATAAGAGCAGTCACCCGACAGACTTACAGTCGCTTTATAACTCACAACATTGGACTGCAAGATTGCTCAAGTGAGAGTCATAGGCAAAGAACAGAGTTCGTGAATCCACCCTCAAAGACAAGAACCTTGGCGTAGACCATGCCCAACACGCGTTTTACTGAGATGGTTTTTGTGGAAGCAACTCGCCTGTTTTTTCAAATTTATCCTTGTGAGCGCGCGAGGACTCGTATACCAATCAATAGATATAGAGGAAGAGGAAAATTCACTAACATCAGACGTGTGAAGGGTGACAAGCAATTGTGCTAGAATATTTGAAAGACAATCCGTTTTATATATTAAGATCAAGAAGAATAACTTTTTGATATAAATGATCAGCAAGAAATGTTTACCACAGCGCGTTTTTATACAGTGTGCTGGCTTACATTTACGGACAGGAACATCTTTGCAGGGCAGAGGCGCACAACTATGGGAGTAGCGGCGGACGGAGCGGCGACCAAAAGAAAGCACGTTTTTAAGACGGCCAATGTTTGAGCCGAAGCTCAAAATGGGCCTAATTATGGCAGTTTGAAGCTATGGTCTTTTTGGCACGAAGTGGTGGCTTTCTTTGTCTACTTTCCCACCGAATTAGAGATAATAAAGCCTTATTGATTCTGCATTCAAAAAAGTGTTTCGTCACTGTTAACGGATCAGTGCGAAATTTGAACTCTGGACAAGCGCTCACTTTATAGAAAGCATCCACTGCGGCTGAGCGGTGATTCGCTTCTCACAGCTTGCATGCGTGGCAAAGGTCGAACGGTGTTTTGGTGGAAGCAATACTTTCTCTCCCGATTAGAAAGTTTTGTGGAAAGTGTAATGAATCAAGCCCCGCCGCGGTGGCTCAGTGGTTAGGGCGCTCGACTACTGATCCGGAGTTACCGGGTTCGAACCCGACCGCGGCGGCTGCGTTTTTATGGAGGAAAAACGCTAAGGCGCTCGTGTGCTCTGCGATGTCAGTGCACGTTAAAGATCCCCAGGTGGTCGAAATTATTCCGGAGCCCTCCACTACGGCACCTCTTCCTTCCTTCTTTCACTCCCTCCTTTATCCCTTCCCTTATGGCGCGGTTCAGGTGTCCAAAGATATATGAGACAGATACTGTGTCATTTCCTTTCCCCAAAAACCAATTATTATTATTATTATTAATGAATCAAGCACTCGCAGTGTGGAAGGGGAGGCTATGAAAAGGACGATTTCCTTGTCTGCGTAACACAAGGACCAGTGTGATGAAAAATTAACAACTAATTCGATTATTCGCGCTGGATTAGTGCTTCGTTCGCGCATGCCAAGGTAACTAACACTCGTGGGGTGATGTGAGAATTAATTTATTGGCATCGCTTCCTCGCTTCAATCTTTTGTCTCAATTTATTCACAGCTTGCGGAAATTGGTTTTTGTTGTTTTTGTTTTTTTTGGGGGGGGGAAGGAAATGGCGCAGTATCTGTCTCGCAACTCGGCGGACACCTGAACTGCGCCGTAAGGGAAGGAATAAAGGATAAGGAGTGAAGGAAGGAAGGAAGAAAGAGGTGCCGTAGTGGAGAGCTCCGGAATAATTTCGGCACTCAGAGAAAGTTATGACTTGCATTGTGCGATGCCAGGGCGTTGAGCTAAATATCTTCACTTCAATTCACTTCACTTCACTTTATTACATTAAATGCCCAGCGCACTAGGTTTTCATTTCGAAGTCGCGAATACCGCTCTTTGAATTTATTACTGGACCCCGCATGAAGTTACTTGCCAGCCGAAAATGTTTCCGCGCTTTTGTGTTCGGCATGAGTTTGGCCCTGATGGTGGTCTTACTTCTGGTGGTTACAGCGTTATCAGTAACTAGAACGCCCCATCCCATCCTGACGGTCATAGCATTCATACGAACAATGAGAGGCGATTCCAGAGAAGAAAAAATGGAGAACTATGCGCCTACAGGTCCAGTGCGGCCTGCAGTTCGTAGGCGTAGGCTGTGCGTTTGCTTTGGCTTCCTCACGCTTTTTCCGAAACACCCCTTACAAAATTTCTTTAGACAAGCTATACACTGTCCATACCCTTCTTTCTATAAAGTCTATAGACTCTCTAAAGACAAACCTTAGAGAACAGTCTATAGGCGATAGAAATCCTATAGACAGTCTATATTGATTTATGGCCATACACTTTTAATAGACTATTTTCTATAAACAGTCTATAGACTATCAATAGATAAAATGAGATGTATAGGAAAGCAATAGGGTCTACAAGAAGTCTATAGACTATGTATAGACAATTTTTGGGCGGAAAGGTAGACGCGGCGTCCCGGCGGCTTTTTAGGGTCTTTCCCCCGACTTGTATAAAGGTCACGGCTGGTTCGGATTGCCAGAGTTCCGATGAAATCGGCCATCGGTAAACACAGATCAGATGGGCTGGAATCCCCTAAGCTTCGGAGGCTCGAGCGAACATAGTGCTGTCAGGGACGTGTGCTGCGGTTCGACGAAATACGTTGCGAAAAGCGCGCAGACGCTCCGAACTTGCTCACCGCCCACACCTTAATGCGAGAGACGGGGAGATTTTTTATCACTCAATTTTATCGGGCTGTTCGATACTGGAGCCGGTAACAAGTAAATGAAAAAAAGCGCGTTGTTCTTTCCAGTTTCGGCCTCATGTCGACAACTGTTCCCTTCCGTGAATGGAAAAGCCCACCATGGTGGCAGTGGTTATGGCATTGAGATCTTGAGTCTAGAGTCACTGGAAAAGTTATCCAGTGAGTCCAGTTGGACCCCCCGGCATATTCAGGGATTAAGTAAGCACCACAATTTTGAGGAAAGAGAGGTGACTTCAAAAAAGACACCTACCATTAATAATAATTAATTGGTTTTTGGGGGAAAGGAAATGGCGCAGTATCTGTCTCATATATCGCTGGACACCTGAACCGCGCCGTAAGAGAAGGGATAAAAGAGGGAGTGAAAGAGGAAAGGAAGAAGGAGGTGCCGTAGTGGAGGGCTCCGGAATAATTTCGACCACCTGGGGATCTTTAACGTGCACTGACATCGCACAGCACACGGGCGCCTTAGCGTTTTTCCTCCATAAAGACGCAGCCGCCGCGGTCGGGTTCGAACCCGGGAACTCCGGATCAGTAGTCGAGCGCCCTAACCACTGAGCCACCGCGGCGGGGCCACCTACCATTAACTTTTTATATTTTTTAGTTTTGCAGCCAAAATTACGAATACAATCTTGGCAGTTCCACCGACTGTGTGATACATATTAGATGCGATCAGGCCATGAAATGCTTGTGAGCCTACACTGTCAGTCTGCAAATGACGAGGCGAGTTGGCTGTACTGGCTGGATTGGTGGAATCTGTGAGTGGGAATTTCCACTCTGGCATCAATAAAACAACTTCACACTTAGGACGTGCCTGAAAAGACGAGCACACAGAACTCACTTCGTCTTAACATCTTCTTACTTCCCGGGAAATAGCAAACAAAAATAATGGCTAAAATATATTTTTCCCTGAAATTTGAAAATTACATCCATGGAAAATGAAAATTCTGAACGCTCTGACTACTCCCTGTCGCACGCTACAGAGAGCCTTAGCGAGGCCGCAGCTTGGATTAATCGGACTCGAGTGCCTCTTCTGAGAGACTGTATTGCTTTCATATCCCATCGGTTAGAGCTTAGAAGGGCAGAACCTTCCAGGAAAACCACAGTCGTAAATCATGGCTGCACTCGACCTAAGTATATATCGGCCAAAGAAGGAAAAAAAAAAGAGAAGAGTTTCTTCGAATCATTGGGAGTGCTTCTCTTTTAATTTATTTCAAGATATTGTTTGGTTTGGTTTACGGTGGTTTAACGTCCCAAAGCGACTCAGGCTATGAGGGACGCCGTAGTGAAGGACTCCGGAAAGTTCGACCACCTGGGGTTCTTTAACGTGCACTGACATCGCATAGTACACGAGCCTCTAGAATTTCGCCTCCATCGAAATTCAACCGCCGCGGCCGGGATCGAACCCGCGTCTTTCGGGCCAACAGTCGAGCGCCATAACCACTCAGCCACCGCGGCGGCTTTCAAGATATTGTATAGATTCTCTTGGTTTTCATGTTTTAATTTTTTTTGGTGTTGCTGTAGAGAGTTATCCCAGCCCCATGCTTTACCGAACGCTCCTTCCAGTGCCTCATGTGAATGGGTTCCGCAGGAGCTTTGTTTCTTGCAGCGAAAGCTCTGGACTAGGCTTCCCGGGATTCCGCTTCCTTAAGTTCGATTATTTGGGCGGAAACTGAAGAGAAAGAAAAGGTCGAGGAGGTTGAGAAATGACGCGTCGAATGTCCAATTCAGTGGCACTTTACGAATGCCAAGAATGACTCTTCTAGAAACCTCAGTGTCCGCATGTATAATCTCTTTGAAAATATTTCTCGAGCATTTATTTGCAACTTTACTTTTCTTCTGCTGTTTTCCCTTTTGTGCGGTGACCTTCGTTTAAGGTTTTCGCTTTTCTACTTTTTCCATTTCATAACGCAGATCGCTATGTAATAAAAAACAGCATATTTTCATCTTACGGGTTAATTTCTGTTATACAACAACATCTTTAATGAATTGCGAAAGAAGCCTCTTATATGGTATGGTAAAATATCAACGGTGAAGCGATCTTGCATCTACAAGTATAACAGTTGTGCGAACGGACAGAAACCGCGCAAATATCAGACACAGCAGCAGAAGTAATCGCAGACAGGCGCTGACAGCTTCTTCACTGTGTTTTCAACGGTCGATCCCTCCATGGTCCGCTTTATTTATATACGGCTTCTGTGGTGTAGATGGGTTCGATATTCTTGCGTTTGGGACAGAGTCAAACTACGTTGCTGCTTGCTCTGACGGAATTACCGTCAACGAAATTAGGCATCCGTTCAATGCGACGCTAAGTCAGATTATCCAAGACAATAGCTAGTTTATTGCGCTCGATATCACAGAACCAAAAGAACAATGCACTCTGGTCATGTTTTTTTTTTCATGTGTATGTTATTGTTTCTATAGAACTAATATCTTCTTTCGCTCATTTGGTACATATTTTAGTTGTTTTAACCATCGCCTAAGAAGGAATTCAGACGACTGTTTAATGCCGAGGCAGGGCCTCCTTAGCTTCAAACAGTGAACTCGCACAAGTGTTTCGGAAACCCTAGTGAAGAGGTCATGTCCGGCTGTTCGGTTGCAGCAGCGGGACATTAGCACGCCGCCCCGCCTCCCCGGCTTTTTGCGCTTCAAGGAATGTTTCCTTGCTTACGCTTTTCCAGAACTTTCACGATGCTTATGGTGTCCATTTATCGTTCATTGCTTCACAGTTCAGCCTTTAATTTTTGTTAGCTCTTTCACAACGTCATTGCTGAGAAAAGCGTCAAAGTTATGAGAAGGCTTTCACTAACAGTGGTGTCGAGCGTATGTGAACACGTTTACGAGGGTTTCATGTCGCTTGAGTCAAAGCACTTGTCATAAAACAACGTCTTAAACTAAGAACAGAAGCAGAATCAACGAGCTTTTCAGGTGATGATGACAGGTTCTATCGCAATATCGCTTCTCGCCACCTTTGAAGCAGCGTGGGTGTGATGAGCTTGCAGAGGCGTGTTTTCGCACTCCCGGGTTAAGCACGTGGATGACGTCATCACAGCTTTTATCTGCGCAATGAAGCACAGCATTTGTTCATGATGTCTACGTGCGCGCATCTACAGCAGACGCACGCAGTTGACCTAGGTGTCAACGACACAGTGCATTAACCCCAAGATTGCGAGGGAAAGGTTTTTGACTGAACCGTTGGGCTTGGTAGAGCTAGCAGAGAAGCCGTATAGTCTTGTCTTCACGAATAAGGGCGCTCACTTTTTTTGCCTATGTTTAGCGAACGCATGTAGGAAGGAAAACACGACAGTGAGCATTTTCCTAGCTCAAGTGACGCCCTGAAAAACAGGTTATTGACCTCACTCTTTTTCGAAAGGTGTCTGCTGAGAATGTAACCAGAACTCCGGAGGAACAGCCCCCTTTCAGGCGGCGGCAATGTTCTTTTAAAAGAAATAGACTTGTCATTTATTCATTTGTTACGTGCTAGAATGTTTTGAAGCCATATGTGCATTAGACGGCATGGAAGCCAAGGAAATGTCTACACAAAAAAATAGAACAATGTAGGCTGAAGAAAAAGTAAGTAATGGCTTTTCACTAACCTTTCCGCATTAATATTTGCACTACATAGAAGAGCTTATACAGTTATTTCATGTGCTTTGTTTGTAAAGGCCTCTAATCGAATGCTGAAATCGTTTTCGTTATTCCTGTTGTTACGATGCTTGCCAATTTCTAAAACTCGTAGTGCAAATTTTATTGCAATCGTACCTGCGAAATACCATTTTTCTATGTCATTTTAAAAGACACGAGTAGTCCAATATTTTTTTCCCAGGATAATAAATCAGGGCTTCAGTCATGGCTGCAATTAGAAAATTGTTATTCGGCTTTGTAGTTTACTTACAGGAAGCTCGGCTTTGATTTCTTGGTATTACATTTGCGGCTGCGCACTTTTTTGTGTTTTTTGCGGGCCCAGTAGACCTAAACGACCTCCAGATATGCTGCTGGTGATCGTTCAGGCAAGCTTTCTTGATTTGTGGAACAAGATGGATCCCAATATGCTTAAAAACGTATAGTGTACCTCTGTCATCGTTGTGAAATGACACATGCCATCAAACTAAGCAAACAGGAATGAGGGCATCATGACTTCCAGACTTCCTGTGTTCCAGATCCCTTGAATCAGTTTTGTGAACGTTTCAGGTAATAAATAGAAAATAAAAATAGGCATAGATGTCAAGAAGCTGTCATAAAAAGTCTGACCGAAATCATGAACAACAAAAATAAGTATTAATGCAAAAAGTAGAGTTTTAATTGTCTGGAAAACTTCTTAAGGTTTAGTTTCGCAAGAAGCCCGGGGAGTTATGGCTTTTGGTTGTTCCTCCTTAACGGTGTTAATTGAGAAACACAATTTTTTTTGGAATTTGCTCATGAAGGAATCAGCATTATCATGAAAGAATGATCTGAAATACTGCGTTTTAAAAGTGGCGTCGTACATTAGTGGTGCTCTTTTTCCTGTAAAGAGTACTCCTCCTCAAAGTGTGTCATTGTGGCAAAGCCATCATATGGTTGAACAAAGCTTGCCTGCGTCTTAGTTAAGAAGTGCAGCCCGACACAATGATTATAAACTGCTTTAACCGAGTATACTGAGGGGACAGTTGGTCAGACCATTTGGCTAGTGAAATCTTGGGAGCCCAGGAAACTTCGATATGCAGTGAAGGCACGTGCATTAGTAGCCCATCTGTGTATCTGATGGAGAAGGAATTGAAGTTTTTAAAACGCACTTGAGTTTTCTTAGCACCTTTTACCATCTATCGCTCTTTCTCTTTTCTTCTTTTTTTGCTCTTTTTCCACACGTTTTAAGAATATCAGTTTGTTTTTACCTTGTTTCCTTGTTTTATGTCATGCGCATGCGTGTTGTTGCTCTCGCATGGGGTGTGGTTTACCGTCTCATTTCATTCTATTCAGTTGTAAGTGTACCAACCGTCCTGCCTTCACCCTTCTTCGTCCCGTCAATATGCTACGTTTTTGTTTCTAATATAAACTGCTTTCTCTCAAAAATACCACATCTATTACCACAGCTACTGCACGTTGGCTAAGTTAACTTGATATTAGGCGCCCAAACAGAAGGATTTAAATAGTTTGTTCGGTTTATGGGGTTTAGTGTGCCAAAGCGACTCAGGCTATGAGGGACACCGTAGGGAAGGGTTCCAGAAATTTCGACCAGCTGGAGTTCTTTTACGTGCACTGACATCGCACAGTACACGGGCCTCTAGAATTTCGCCTCCATCGAAATTCGGCCGCCGCGGCCGGAATCGAACATGCGTCTTTCGGGCCAGCAGCCGAGCGCCATAAACACGGAGCCACCACGGCGGCGGAGTTAAATAGCGTGGGTGAAGCAGGATTATACAGATTTGTGCACGTATAAAAAATTTAAGTTATAAAATTTGCCTTTAAAAACTGACACACCGTTGCTTGCTGTCGGCACAAAAAGGAAAAGTATTTATTCTGCAGCCGTAGCATTTTCCTGTATGTAGTAATACTACTAATAGTTTTTAAACTTTGTTCATTACCATAAAAATTCTTTATTGCAAATTTTCATACCAACCAAACAAACGCTAGGATCAGCGCAATTTTAAATAATTTTTTCTATTTCGATGTCGTTTTGCGCGCTTTTCTAAAAGGTCCCGGAATTTGAAACTACTGTGCTAGTAGTCTGCATTGTCCGGACCCCGTAGAATATCTCACTTCACTTCCGCCACCGGTTGGCCCGCTATTGCACTGCCTCCGGGATCGGCCTTGGTCTTTATTCCGCGCGTCTTTGCTATCCTGTCTTTCTATCCCATCTTTCAAATCTCCTACTATCTGCACATGGTAGCGATTGTGGCTCGGCTTGAGCCAGTGGGCAGGCCTGTGCACTTTCCTTTTCTTTCTTCCTGGCATCAACAGACAGACAGACTGTGCTAGTAGCGCCTTCTGTGCACGTTCAGTGCTAGGTAACCCTTCGCAGTTTGCTGTAGAAAGGGTATGTGCTACTCAAGTCTAGCTTTCTGGGGCAAAAATTTTAAAAAAATTGAGAAATTATGAGGCATTCTTATAGAAATACTGAAGGTAATGGTTCATTATTGTCATATGTAGCTAAATATTTCTTTTAAAGTGTTTCCAGCGATCGCAACGAATAGTTAGGACTGCCCTAGAAAACCAATGTGGAACGCTTTTGACGGTAGCAAAAACTTCAGTGAAAAAAAATTCAAAACTGTCATCGGGTGATGTGCTGATATATTGATTGTTATAGTGGAACCTTACATTATACGAAACAATTGAGTTCATAAACGGTTTGCTACTCAAAAATGGTTCTGTAGAGAATGGCTGGGTATGTCGCAACTGGAGGTGATCTGGACGCAAGGCAAGTCATCAAAGTTTCGTTCATATCGAGTCTTGCGGTACTCATAATAAGCAAGACTACTGATCCGGAGTTCCCGGGTTCGAACCCGACCGCGGCGGCTGTGTTTTTATGGAGCCGAAACGCAAAAGGCGCCCGTGTGCTGTGCGATGTCAGTGCACGTTAAAGATCCCCACGTGGTCGAAATTATTCCGCAGCCCTCCACTACGGCACCCCTTTCTTCCTTTCTTCTTTCACTCCCTCCTTTATCCCTTCCCTTATGGCGCGGTTCAGGTGTCCAACGATATACGAGACAGATACTGCGCCATTTCCTTTCCCCAAAAACCAATTATTATTATTATTAAAAGCTTCGACAAAGTCACAGCCTGTCGTGCAGGGGCAACACTCTTATTAATCGCAGGAGGGCCTGGGAGGCCCTCACCGCCCATGATCGCCGCGGCCGGTTTCCAAGAATCTTGAGCTCCGCTGGCGGTCGTGAAACGGTGTGTCCCAGCACACGGCGTCATGTCTTTGAGAACTGTACGCTGGGCACTCACAAAGAATATGAAATATGGTCTCATTGCGGCCACATATGTCACACTAGGGTTATCAGGCATGCCGGTCATAGTAGAGTTATGGTTTCTGTTCTGAGTATTTAAAAATAAATTGACCATGTGGCTAACGAAAGTTCGCAATATGCAGAGTTTCGATTTAAGTCGAATGAAGATAGAAAAGCCGGTGCTACTCCTTCCGCTTCGTATGTGCATCCGGGTTTTTGCGAGTTATGACCTTTAAAGGGACTCTGACAGAATTTTAACTATTTCCGATAGATGTGTCCACTTCGAAGAACGAGCACACACACTAAATATCAGTCTCTGGAACGGAGCCAGATATTGGTTGAATTATTTAAAACATTTGTTTTTTTTAATTTGAAGGCTAATAATTATGGCGCAAGGACCTTTGTTGAATTTATTTTCCTAGAACGGGCACATAACTAGTACCAGTCATGCCACGGTGAGCTACCGGGAGCCCTGCTGCCATTTGCTCCAACCGTGACGTCACGGCTCCAGTTTTCGTAGTGGGACAGTTGTCCGCCGGTAGTGGGACAGTTGTCCGCCGCCGGGCTCAGCGGTTGCTGCCGTCGGCGTAATTCAGCTGCGGGTTTCTATAGCGGCCATGCTTGTAGGGTCAGGAGCCCATAGCGGTGGTCACCTGCACAAGTGGCGTCTTGAGGTGCGTATACATGATGTGCTCGCATTGAAGGTGATGAAAGGTACACAAGGGACTGCGTCGAAGGGCGGATGAGCGGGTGCGCTAGCGGAAGTAAACAAAGCAGCTGCCGACGCGTGACGTATTGACGGGTGCGGCTCAGTCTCAATGAATTTTCTTTATTTTTCCCGGCACGCTGGAATGTATTTGTAGGAGAGAGAAGCAGAGTGATATTTCATCGATGATACGCGCCGTGTTAACGAGAATACCTAAGTATTCCTTGCGCAGGGCAAAGTAATAATGGAATATCTGTCTTTCTCATACCCTTACCTAACACCGTTAATTATCTTTTCGCCGCCCCTCAAAGCCCGTGCAATCAACGGCTCCGTTTTTCGAGACACTTCGACGGACATGGTTCTCAGTGATTTCAAAACCGAAGCCTATCCAATGCTGCATATAATTTTTATTCAAATAGACTTTATTTCTCGGTGTATTTAGCTACACGAATAATTTTTTCCCCTAATAAATGTCCCAGGTAGCTGTGACTTGCTCTTTGGGAAGAAAAATCTGGCGTACTCCCCACGAGTGCTTAGAGGCTATGAATTTCGACTGCTGAACCAGCCGACGTGGAATGAATTCCAGGCCAGGGTGGCCACATTTCAATGAAGGCCAAATTAAAAACTCTCGGATGCGGTTCGGTGGATATGCATGTTAAAAAATTCTACGCAGACTAATTTAATTTGCTTCGTTAACTATGGTAGCTTTGATACCCAGTTTGAACCTTAGGGCGTCGAACCACTCGTACTGTGTCATGCCATATCGTAACAGTTTGTCCCGGGGCACCGAGGCATAATTAAACTGGAACTTAGTATTCTACTGGTGTCGCGTTAAAGCTACACACTTAGATTTTGATGTGATATTGAAATAATACTGTCGCTTAACGCAATATTAACCAATCTGTACTCCCCATCACAATGCAATTTCTGAGCCTGGCTATATTATTCAAATTGAAATTTTCTTGTTCCATCTTTTATCGATTCCACTTTGTTACCTCATTCCGGTGTCCCACCTAGACAAAAATTGGGGGTGGGGGGGGGGCACTTAAGCTCCGACTTAAGGGTATGACGCGTTACCGTAATGGGTTAATTCTCATATAAGCAGGATTGGTCATTCACTACTTTACATTCATAGAACACTTGGTGTCCTCACACCACCCCTGGCGCAGTGGTGCAGCGGTTAAGAGATGCGCCACTGCCCTGCGATGGCAAGTGCTCCCAGCGGTGGGCATTGTGTTACCCAGGTTGCCCTTCCTGAGACGACCAATCATTAACTTAACTGTCACCTGCCACGGTTGGCAGTTTGCTCACCATCCGGTGGGCAAGTTGCGATCTCGTCTCAAGGTGACTGTCCGGCTCATTCATACGATTACAGAGATATCCTGAATCCACCAATGTTCTCATTAGGCGTCCAAGTACCCGAGAAAAAGCACATGCAACAGATTACTCATGTTTAAGGATCACATTTCAGATCGGTAGTTTGGGCTGCAATACAGCTTCAAGTTATAGATAGATAAAGAGGAGGAGGGAAAGGCAGGGATGTAAACCGGAAAGGGGTTCCGGTTGGCTACCCTGCACTAGGGAAGAGGGATTAGGGGACTAAAAGGAGGAAGAGAGAAGGGAAAAAGGCATAACACACACACGCACAACGCTGTCACAATTTGTCACTCAATCCAGTCGCACTCAAGGAGGCAAAGAGTGCCTTGTATGCCTTGAGGGCAGTCGACTGCTGTGGCCACGGACCGAGGATCTTTTGCTCTGTTAATGGGCGAGGATCGAGGCGGTCCAGGACACAACACAGTGTATGTCTTGCACTCGCAAATGCAGGGCACTCACAGAGAAGATGAGCGATGGTCTCCTCACAACCGCAGCTTTCACAGGCAGGGCTGTCGGCCATCCCCACCCGGAAAGCATAGTAATTGGTAAATGCAACACAGAGTTATGCTCTAAGCTAAATAATATATCCTCTATGAGAGATTATACTTGCCTATCATGTTGTTACAGCCGAAGCATAAATCTATCCGGAACAATTTTAGTTTAAACATTTCTGCGCATAAAAAACCTGCCTATTGTCTTATACTCTTCGTCTTCCCACCCGAATTTTACAAGGTATTTAAAGTACCTAAAAACTGTTCAATGACGACATGAACTGGCGTACTAAACTTTTAATGAGGTTTTCTTGTACCTTCATGTGAGATGCCTTCGAGTGCGCATTCATGCACAGCCAGTGCATATTCATGTAAGCGTATGTTTATTACGCAGCCCTTGTAATACCATAAAATTGTCTATAACTATTTAATAGTATGCACGCGTTGCTTTAGGATACGCGATTCACATGGCTGTAACTAGCTCACGCAACAATATCTCTGCATGACTCTCAAAAATGCGACTCAAGATTGAAGCCGAAGTAGACATTTAGTTTCGGCGCTGTTGCTAACAAGCACCCTTTAGTATAGGCTGGTTACCACAGATCCACTTTAGGAATCAGATGAAAGAAAACAAGCAGTCTTTGACAATATTTTTCATCCAGTGTCGAAAGGCTTACCAAGTATTGCTATCTCCACAGTAATTGCCGGTTAGTCCTTCTCCTTCAGGAAAGGACAGAAAACGTAATTATTCCTGCGTGACCGTGTCAGCAATGCCGAGAGGAGATGAACGCTCTCGCGTGGTTTGATGAGGCATTCTGTTTCATTCTGCAAAAAAAAAAGGCAAATAGGATCAGACGAATAGGTTCGCCTTTATTACAGGTCTGTGAGCACATGCAACGAAATCATACTTACCAAAGAGGATACGTGGTATATCTCAGCGTCGTTCATAACCAGAATCTCATCAAGAAACACCGAGGCTCATGCGAGGATTGTTTCATTTGATCGCGTCCGCAGAATTGGTGAAATGTTTGTTCATCATTCTGGGCGTATTAACGGCTTCTTTTACTTGTGCAGAGATGTCGTTGAACTTTTCTTTCATTTCTTTCTTTCTTTTAGGACACAGCGCTGTGATCGTGGGCAGCGGGCTCTAATCCGTAATCAAATTACGCCGCCCGAATCAGTCAGCGACCCCTTCCTCGTTCAGTGAACTCTTGAAGCTTGTAGCTCCTGCATGATCACAAAGAAGCACAAGCGCGCCTGTAACTCTCGGTGCTTCTGTAATTGCGGGTTGTGACCACGCTTATAGAAGGCAGCTGCAGCTTAGCAGTAGACGGTGGCGAAACCTTCGAGAGGGGTAGGCAAACGAAGCTGATTATAAACGCGTTAGACTCGAGACAAAGGAATCTCTACCGCGTACAAGCGTGGATCTGCTCTTTCTTTACCGTTAGCCTTCTGTTCACTGGAGTAAAAATAGAAACTGCCCGCAACGTTGCTCGTCTTCCTCAGGGTATAATTATGACGCACGGTGGTCTCCGGTTCCAGAGGCTAGTGAACTCTCGCTTGAATGCGAAGCCTTTGTAAAGATATATGTTCATGTGTGTTTTTTTCGTTACCGTTATATGCGTTCTTCATGCCCGCTCTACATACTGCCGGCGTAGAAGTTCAGTGGACTTAGCGCTTGGGGGCTGATCTCCAAGTCACGGGTTCGATTCCCGCTTTGGCGGGCATACTCCGTCCGTGTGCTGTGCGCTATCAGCGCACGTTAAAAAAAAAAAACTCAGGTGTCATAAATTAATCCGGAGGACTTAAGAACGGCATTTCTCATGACTCATGTGTCGCTTCGGGACGTTGAAATCCGAAATCTAATCAACGTTTCTACAGCTACTACTCTTATCCGTCAATTTCTAATGAACTCAAATAAAAACATTTTATTTTCGCCCTCGTTAAGATGTTGAAAAAAATTGCTCACTAGGAGCTTCGCCAGTCTGTTATGATATTATCGACAATCCTTTTAAGCCACGCAATCCAATGAAGTTGGAATAGCAATCCACGCACTCACTGCGCAAATTCACTGCGTGTAAAGGAGACTCAATGTTACTTGATCTAATCTAATCATATCGTAGTTTGCTTATGCTTTCGACACGTAGAAGAGAGGCGTCTCTTACATTTTTTTAAGATGCGGCGGTTACATTGAATGTAGGCGTGTAACGTTTCCAGTTAAAATACTGAAGGGCATATGTACTGCATGCAGATAACGCGCAAGAGTAAAAACTGTTACTTCGTTTAATTACAAAACAGTTACTAGTGATACAGAAAATGCTGCCAGGCACCAGATATTACAAATTCTTGTCTTGAAAGCATTTTCTATGCTGTGGAGGTGAAAAATTGCTTCTGACGTCGCCCCATTTCATCGCCGTAATACCGCAAAGCGGTGAGGGGTAATAAATCTTTTCACTGGAAAGCCACAATAAACTTTTTTTTCCTTGCTATACACTTCTACTCAATAGAATGTCGCTCCCTTAAAATTAACGGACCTAATTTTACACAGGCTGCGTTTAGAACGCGTGAACTTTTGTGATGGGGTGTATAATACTTCGCTATTGCTGCGGTGTTTCACGCCCTATTTTCTCCGTTGCGGTAGGCGTGTCTTGCGACCGGAGGCTATTGACTTGCGTTCCAGCGTGGGCGTGATGGCCTGAACATGAGCAGAAAGCAATTTCGGCAATAGATTACGATAAACTTTACACTCGTGCTAAAGGCACATATAATTCTATTTTGTCCTTCCTAAGTAGCTTCTTTTTTCTGTGCAAGAAATAAAAAGTAATGAGGAGTTTTGTTCTATGGACCAAAAATTTAATTTGAAGCGAGCAGTGCTTCAAATTAAATTTTTGGTCCATAGAACAAAACTCATCATTACTTTTTATTTCTTGCACAGAAAAAAGAAGCTACTTAGGAAGGACAAAATAGAATTATTTGAAGCACTGCTCGCACCCGCCGCGGTGGCTCAGCGGTTAGGGCGCTAGACTACTGATCCGGAGTTCCCGGGTTCGAACCCGACCGCGGCGGCTGCGTTTTTATGGAGGAAAAACGCTAAGGCACCCGTGTGCTGTGCGATGTCAGTGCACGTTAAAGATCCCCAGGTGGTCGAAATTATTCCGGAGCCCTCCACTACGGCACCTATTTCTTCCTTTCTTCTTTCACTCCCTCCTTTATCCCTTCCCTTACGGCGCGGTTCAGGTGTCCAACGATATATGAGACAGATACTGCGCCATTTCCTTTCCCCAAAAACCAATTATTAAGCACTGCTCGCTGGCTGCCACGGGGATGTGTATTTTTTGTATCCTTCCAAAACAAGCTAAAGTAGCGAGAGTAAAGTGTACTATAAGGGGGCAGTGGGCTTACTCTCCAGCCAAGCTCCCAATGGCGGGCGCGCCGGAAATGTCAACGATTTTTGCTTCACGCACGTGCTCCAACACGGTCGACACGGCCCGCTACAGTGAAGTTGACATCAGCGCCGCGCCGCGGCCTTTCGGCATAAAAACGCTAACTAATGAATTCCTTTGCAGATCATGTACGGAGCGTACGTCAGCCGTTTCCCCCATAAAAGTAGGTTCAGGAATTAAAGCAGCGCGTACATATATGTGAGCGATCGAGCAGCGCCGACCAACACGAAGCTACAGTGAAGTTGCTGGTGGCGCCACCTTTCGTGCTTGACATGAACGGCATCAGGGAACGACGGGCAGTGAGCCCACTGCCCTCTTCTAGTACACTTTAGCGAGAGTTAAATAGGTGTTTGCACTTATTATTTTTACTTTTCTACTTTTTCGGGTTTTTTGCGCATGATTGGGGGAAAGAAAATTGCTGTCGAAAACCATTACGCCAAATTTGACTCCGTAGGTCCTTGAAAAGATGCAGAGAAAATATACAACACCATCCGCGACGAAGCTGTGAGACTAGTATTGGCCCTGAAATGTGTCTGCGGAAAAAATTTTCAACAAAACGACTCTGGTAGAGTAGTTTACGCATTTTTTAATGTCCCGAAGTTCGACTTGGGTCACCAAGATCATGCTTGAGGAAGGCTGCAGGTTGATTTTGCCCAGAAATACGAAAATTGCGCAAACTGGACTGGGTCCAGAGAAAAGACACGGAAATGACAACAGAGGAGCCGCCAGGAGGGAGTGAAACAAGAAAGGGAGAAAGAGGTGCCGTAGTGGAGGGCTCCGGAATAATTTCGACCATCTGGGGATCTTTAACGTGCACTGACATCGCACAGCACACGGGCGCCTTTGCGTTCCGCCTCCATCGAAACGTGGCCGCCGCGGTCGGATTCGAACCCGGGAACTCCGGCTCGGTAGCCGAGCGCCCTAATAATAATAATTGGTTTTTTTGGGAAAGGAAATGGCGCAGTATCTGTCTCATATATCGTTGGACACCTGAACCGCGCCGTAAGGGAAGGGATAAGGGAGGGAGTGAAAGAGGAAAGGAAGAAGGAGGTGCCGTAGTGGAGGGCTCCGGAATAACTTCGACCACCTGGGGATCTTTAACGTGCACTGACATCGCACAGCACATGGGCGCCTTAGCGTTTTTCCTCCATAAAAACGCAGCCGCCGCGGTCGGGTTCGAACCCGGGAACTCCTGATCAGACTCCACCGGCAGAAAGCTCCTGGCCAGACTGGGCTACCAGGAATCAGAGAGGAACAAAGAACGGCGAACCTACCGGATGAGTTCCGCAGCTCTATCAAAGTAGGACCGCTACCAAAAAACATGGACCCAAGTTTACATATGGCCAGGCGAAACGCCAGGACAAAATATGTAGACAAATGCCTAGCGACCAAGGAGAACACGGTCTACACAGACGCCGATGTTTATTCTTGGAAACGAGGAACGAAAGAGCAAAAGGTCGTAGCGACAGTGATAGGCTCGGATTTTAAGGAAATAGTTTGCGTGTCGGCACGGGATTGGTACGCTAGCCGAGGGAGAAGAGATGGCTGTTGCACTAGCAGCCACGGAGTTCTCCGCACAAATACATTCCTTGTAATACTAACAGATTCTAAGGAAGCATGCCGTAATTGTACAAATGACAGAATTGGCCGCAAAGCGCTCCAGATCCTCCTCCGCGCTGGGCAGAGCAAAAATCGATTCAGACACACCCTGTTTTAGATACCGGGACACGCCGATATTGAAGGCAACCAAAGGGTCGAAAAGATCGCTCGAGAGCGTACAAACCGAGCTGGCTTGGACGGAGACCCCGAGGACTTCATGACGGTGACCTCGACGTATTCAGATCTACCAAATTATCACAGAGGAACGAGAATAAGATACTCCCCACCCCACAGCATACTAAACCAACATCACACAGTACACCGGCGGAAACTGCAATTCGGAACTTTCCAAAACTGAAACATACTAAGCAAAATGTTCCCTGGGCAATATAGGGGCACATGCCCATGGTGTGGCGAAAAGCCCACCCTTTATCACATTACATGGGAATGCAGTAAAAACAAAGCATTCCATAGAGTAGAAAACTCGAGGGCGGAACAGTGGGAGAGGGTGCTTTCCAGCGGCGACCCGTGCATACAACGGGTGCTCATACGGCCTGCCCGACAAGCAGCCACCCTCAGTGGAGCCCTGGCATAGGGGCACCAACCCTGCCAGACAGAAGATATCACCATCAGGAAAATGCAAGAACTCTGTCGGAACACTGAATGACCTTGTAATTAGAGCAAATATTGTTTATCCTATCCTATCCTTCCCCCAGGTGGTGGAAATTATTCCGGAACCCTCCACTATGGCACCTCATTCTTGTCTTCTTTCAGTCACTCCTTTATCCCTTCTCTTACGGCGCGGCTTAGGTGTCCGCCGATATGCGAGACAGATACTGCGCCATTTCCTTTCCCCCAAAACCAATTTCACTTTCATTTTATCCCTCCAACTATCGCTGTGGCTGCGGCGCTCTGGAGCCGCGTTCTGAATTGATTCTACGATACAGAAAAGAAGATCCATTTACTGTGACTGCGAAGTAATTTTTCTTAAGGAATTAAAAACTTAAGGCTTTCTTTTGAGAGCCATGCGCTCCATTAAGCAATCAAGTAGTTTACGTAAATCAAGAAAATACGTACAGAAAAAGATACACGCTGGATTAGTGCGCTCTTTAGCGTCCTATAACGCAGCTTTGAGCTGTTGTTTGTTGAAGGACGTGTTCTTGTTAGCGGTTTCTTCATCTTCCTTGTCATGGACTGCCACATGTGGCTTGTGGTATGATTGTATTGACAGAATAATGGTTAGGCCTGTGTTGCAAGAAAGCCGGCGTCGTTGGTGGCGTTGAAATGTTTTCCACATTATAATGCGAAAGCTTTACTCCTCCCCTCCGTAGTTTCTTCGTTGTGTGTGGAAGTTAAATCTTAAACCGAGTGGAAACCACGCGACAGCTATGACATCACTCGGCCATCGCTGCCGAAACCGAGCGCTCGGCTCTGTTTCTATAAGCCATCGGCGTTCATTGTGACAACGCCCTAGACTCCGATGATTTTGAGGAAAGGAATGGCGCATAACTTGCTCCCTGGGTCAGTGGACACCTCAATCGCGCTTTGAGGTACGTGACGGTGCCGAGAGAGAGAGAGAGAGAGAGAGAGAGATGTGGGCTGCATGCATTAGCGCTGACAATATTCTGGCAGACACACGGCGACGCAGCAATAGGCCTCAGCGTTCATTTGGGTGGCCAACCTCTCGCGATGAACCATTAACAGCTCCCCACCAGCCATCACTCAGAAGTGGCCTCAGTACCGAGAATTGTTTCCTCGGCCAGGCTGTTCGAAATGTAAACACGAGGATATTGAGGCCGACATTCGTCACTTACTGTGGGACTGCCCAGCTCTCAAGCCTACAAGGATCCGGCACCGGATGGTAGCAGGTCTTTCAACAAGCAACCCTGCTTCATACATTGCCTGGACAAGGAACCGTACCATCGTTCTCTACTGGACTTCATCAAATCAGCTAACCTTTTTCCATTAATTTAATCTCTACTACATCATTCATCACACCTTCACCCATCATTGATGCCCTGGGGCAATAAATTTTGCTAAAAAAAGAACAGCCCTCCGCCAGGGTGGGCGTGCGGAACGCACTCAACGTTACAGACGCCAAGCTGCGTCTAGTTGCCCGATACACCACCGTTTTCGCTGTCTAACCAGGTTCGGCAGTATTTAAACGACAGTTATTTTTCTCACAAAATGAAATTATATGTAATAAGAAGCATTTTCGCAAAAATAAAAAACAGCCAGCACGTTCTTAACAAAGCATTTTTTTTCTCGCTCTGTTGGGCACGACGTGCGGCGTTGTGGAATGCCTGTACGACGAATTGCGATTCTGCGAATCATCCGCTACCCGCCGCGGTGGCTCAGTGGTTGGCGCGTTCGGCTACGGATCCGAAGTACCCGGGTTCGAACCCTGACCGCGCCGTCCGGTTTTCGATAGAAGCGAAACGCAAAAGGCGCCCGTGTACTTTGCTGTCAGTGCCTGTTAAAGATCCCCATGTGGTCGAAATTATTCTGGAGTCGTCAACTACGGCACCTCTTCCTTTCTTCTGTTAGTCCCTCCTTTATCCCTTCCCTTACGGCGCGGTTCAGGTGTCCAACGATATGTGAGAGAGATACTGCGCCATTTCCTTTCCCCAAAACCTATTATTATTATCTTTCACGTGCACTGACATCGAACAGCACACGGGCGCCTTAGCGTTTCGCCTCCATTGAAACGCGGCCGCCGCGGTCGGGTTTTGAGCAAAGGAAATGGCGCAGCATCTGTCTCATATATCGTTGGACACCTCAATCGCGCCGTAAGGGAAGGGATAAAGGATGTAGTGAACCTCCGCACTCCTAGGCGGCGGAGGTCCAACGTAGAGACTACCAAACCCAAACGTCCGCGGAGTTTTTTTCTTTCTGAAAACGTCCCTTCTAAGACGCAAGGAGCGCCATCTGCCTCATGCATTTTGCAAAACTATTGCGATTTACAGCCACCTTCGCTATATGCGGTATATTTCTTCGTTATATCGGTTAATAGATTTTATAAACGTCTGCACTGCAACACGCCGAATCACTTGACACCATCCGGAACACCTTGCAAAAAACAGTTCGTTTGTAATGGCCGTCTTGAAGGCCCTCGGAATGCACGGCTGGGGGGGGGGGGGCGGAAATGTCGTCGGTGCAAGGGGAGGGTAAGGTGCGACGTCAGTGTACTTTAAAGACAATTGTTTTTTTTTTGGTATAAGAAATGGCGAAGTATCTGTCTCATATATCATCGGACACCTGCACCGCGCCGTAAGGGAAGGGATAAAGGAGGGAGTGAAAGAAGAAAGCTAAAAAGAAGGGCCGTAGTGGAGGACTCCGGAATAGTTTCGACCACCTGGGCATCTTTAATGTGCACTGACATCGCACAGCACACGGGCGCCTTAACGTTTTGCCTCCATGAAAACACAGCCGCCGCTGTCGGCTTCGAAGCCGACCGCGGCGGCTGCGCTTTTTTGAAGGCAAAACGGAAAGTCGTCCGTGTGCTGTGCGATGTCAGTGCACATTAAAGATGCCCAGGTGGTCGAAACTATTCCCTAGTCCTCCACTACGGCACCTCTCTTTAGATTTCTTCTTTCACTCCCTCCTTGCCCCGCCGCGGTGGCTCAGTGGTTAGGGCGCTCGACTACTGATCCGGAGTTCCCGGGTTCGAACCCGACCGCGGCGGCTGCGTTTTTATGGAGGAAAAACGGTAAGGCGCCCGTGTGCTGTGCGATGTCAGTGCACGTTAAAGATCCCCAGGTGGTCGAAATTATTCCGGAGCCCTCCACTACGGCACCTCTTCTTCCTTTCTTCTTTCACTCCCTCCTTCATCCCTTCCTTTACGGCGCGGTTCAGGTGTCCAACGATATATGAGACAGATACTGCGCCATTTCCTTTCCCAAAAAACCAATTATTATTATTATTACTCCCTCCTTTATCATTCCCTTATGGCGCAGTTCAGGTGTCCAAACAATGATATATGAGACAGATACTGCGCCATTTCCTTTCTCCAGGTGGCGGAAATTATTCAGGAAGCCTTCACTACGGACCCTCTTTCTTCTTGTCTTCTTTCAGCCACTCCGTTATTCCTTCCCTTATGGTGCGGTTTAGGTGTTCAGCGAAATGCGAGACAGATACTGCGCCATTTTCTTTCCCCAAAAACCAATTTCACAGTGGGTGCCCGGCCACTGCGGCATCGCCGGCAGCGAAGAAGCTGACGACCTCGCGACCGCTGCACACCAACTACCTGCCAGCGATCTGCCCCTTGCGCTGGAGGACGTGCGTGCGGCCATCCACGACCATCTCCGAAAGCAGCACCCCGACCCACGCATCGCGGGAGGTGAGCGCATCGACAGTGTCACCGGCTGTCGCGCACTTACACGGTCACAACGTGGAATGATCCTCCGCGCGCGCATTGGCTGCGTGTGGCCCGGGGAACGACGGGTGCGTCACGGAATCGCGACGAGTGATGTGTGTGACGGATGCGGTGCAGTGGAAACACTAGAACATCTGCTCCTTCGCTGTCCCGCGTTCGCCGATGCTCGTCGCGATATGCTCGCGGCCTATAGGGCGCAGGGCATACTACCAGACTCAATCAAGACGCTATTGTGGCCGCAGGGCAGTGCGCGCACTCGTGAGCGAACTTTGGTGAGCCTCTGTGCATTCCTCGAACACACGGGCTTGACGTCCCGTCTATTCTCCGTCAGGTAGTTACACGCAGTGACCGAACGGTCCGCGAGTTCTACCTTGAACGATTAATAACTGGACGCCCCACTCCAGTTGTAGCCAACACAGTGCTGTGCGCGTGTGTTTCAATTCCTCTAAAATGAACTAATCACGCGCACAACCTGGACACATTTCTTATTGTGTAAATAGTTTGTATATATTAGCTCTCCCCCTAACCTCTCGTCCTGTCCCCTCACCTCTTTCATTTCATTTCTCCATTCTGCCTGCTATCCTTTATTTCCGCTGCTCAAGCTCAGGTGCATCAGTATCGATGACAAATGCCGGTTCTAGTAAAAATATTTTCCTTAATTTTTATTATTATTTTAATCGAAAAGTCCCTATCACCACCACTTTCATTTTATCCCTCCAACTATCGCTGTGGCTGCGGCGCTCTGGAGCCGCGTTCTGAATTGATTCTACGATACAGAAAAGAAGATCCGTTTACTGTGACTGCGAAGGAATTTTTATTTAGGAATTAAAAACTTAAGGCTTACGTTTGAGAGCCATGCGCTCCATTAAGCAATCATGTAGTTTACGTAAATCAAGAAAATATATACAGAACAAAAATACATGCTGGATTAGTGCGCTCTTTGGCGTCCTATAATACAGCTTTGAGCTGTTGTTTGTTGAAGGACGTACACTAGTTAGCAGTTTGTTGAGTTCGAGGGTCTAATGGAGCTTTGCATGCATGCATGCATGCATGGATGTTGATGGTGCTGCATGTGGCTTGATTGTTTTAACGCGATAGCAGTTAGGGATTCGTATCCTAGAAAAGCCAGCGTCGTTGGTGGCGATAAAATGTTTTCCCACATTTTAATGCCGACCGCGGCGGCTGCGTTTTTATGGAGGAAAAACGCTAAGGCGCCCGTGTGCTGTGCGATGTCAGTGCACGTTAAAGATCCCCAGGTGGTCGAAATTATTCCGGAGCCCTCCACTACGGACCTATTTGTTCCTCTCTTCTTTCACTCCCTCCTTTATCCCTTCCCTTACGGCGCGGTTCAGGTGTCCAACGATATATGAGACAGATACTGCGCCATTTCCTTTTCACCAAAAACCAATTATTTATTTATTTATTTTAATGCGAAAGCTTTGACCCTTCCATCCGTACTTCGTTGTGCGCGCAAGTTTGATCTTGAACCGAGGAGAAACCACGCGACAGCTATGACATCACTCAGCCGTCGCTGCCGAAACCGAGCGCTCGGCTCCGTTTCCATACGCCATCGGCGTTCACTGTGACAACGCTCTAGATTCCGATGATTGTGATTAAAGGAATTGCGCATTACTGGCTCCCTGGGTCAGTGGACGACTCAATCGCGCTTTGAGGTACGTGACAGTTCTGAGAGAGAGAGAGAGGGAGAGATGTGGGCTGCATGCATTAGCGCTGACAACATTCTGGCAGACACACGGCGACGCAGCAATAGGCCGCAGCGTTCATTTGGGTGACCAACCTCTCGCGGTGAACCAAAAACTGCCGCCTGCCAGGGTGTGAGCGCTGCCTATCCAGTGTGCGGAACGCACTCAACGTTATAGACGCCAAGCCGCGTTTAGTTGCCGGATAAACCACAGCTCTCGCTCTCTAACCAGGTTCAGCAGTATTTAAACCGCAGCAAATTTTTTTCTCACAAAATGCAATTAGATTTAAAAGAAGCATTTCCGCAAAAAAAAAACAAAAAAAAACAGCGAGCATGTTTTTAGCAAAGCACTTTTTCCCCACTTTTTTGGGAACGACGTGTTGCGTAGTGCAATGCCTGCGCGACGAATTGGGATTCTTGCGAATTGTCCGCTACCCGCCGTGGTGGCTCAGTGGTTAGCACGCTCGGCTGTTGAACTCGAGTACCCAGAATCGAACCCGACTGCGGCGTCCGCTTTTCAATGGAGGCAAATAATAATAATTGCATTTTGGGGAAAGGAAATGGTGCAGTATCTGTCTCATATATTGTTGAACAGCTGAACCGCGCCGTAAGGGAAGGGATAAAGGAGGGAGTGAAAGAAGAAAGGAAGAAGAGGTGCCGTAGTGGAGGGCTCCGGAATTATTTCGGCCACCTGGGGATCTTCAACGTGCACTGACATCGCACAGCACACGGGCGCCTTAGCGTTTTTCCTCCATAAAAACGCAGCCGCCGCGGTCGGGTTCGAACCCGGGAACTCCGGATCAGTAGTCGAGCGCCCTAACCACTGAGCCACAGCGGCGCGTAGGAGGCAAAGCGCAAAAGGCGCCCGTGTGCTGTGCGATGTCAGTGCCCGTTAAAGATCCCCAGGTGGTTAAAATTATTCCGGAGCCCTCAACTAGGCCACCTCTTTCTTTCTTCTTTCAGTCCCTCCTTTATCTCTTCCCTTATGGCGCAGTTCGGGTGTCCGCCGATATGTCAGAAAAATACTACGCCAGTTCCTTTCCCTAAAATCCTGTTTTAATTTTTTCTCTGACGATTCGCTTGCGGATGCACTGCAGGTTGTGCGAGTTCTTCGTTAGCCATAACGATATACGGCTTGGATGAATGCTAGACCGCTACACGTGCGGGACGCGAGCGCGTGACATATCAAAACGAACGAAAAATAGCGTAATCAAGTGTGAAGCATCAAACGCCCAGTTTGATAGTATAGTGCGGTCGCTACAAATAAACGTAACACAGCTGGAGGACTTAATTTATGCGATAAAATCTAGTATCGCAACCAGTAAAAGAGAAGTATCGAAGTAGGAGCTGCCGTTGTGGGTCAGTGATTACGGCCCTCGGCAGCTGACCCGAAACACGCGGGTTCGATCCCGGCCGTGGTGGTCGAATTTCTATGAAGGCGAAATTCTAGAGGCCCGTGTACTGTGCGATGTCTGCTCGTTAAAGAACCCCAAGTGGTCGACATTTCCGGAGCCCTTCACTACGGCGCCGCTCATAGCCTGAGTCGCTTTGGGACGTTGAACCCCCATGAAGTAAACCAAACCAAATCAAAATTACCGGAGAGAAACTTTATTTACTCAGAAATAAAGCACATGGGAATCTAGAGTACTCCCCTTCACCTTCCTGTCGAGATCATTTCACCAGGAACTTCTTTGAACTTGCTTCCTTTAAGGAGTGCTGTGTGACATGGCGCGTCTCCCTCGATACAAAGCCAGCCTTGGTTGAAGGGCGTTGAAAGGGTTTCAGCGTGTCCTTGTGACAGGGGTATTAGTCCGCGTGTCTTGAAGGTTAGTTTCTACTGCGTTTGCTGACAAATGAAAAGGCCAAGTAACTGAGAAAAAGAGAAAGAGATGTGGAAAGCAGGAGGAGGGCATTAAGTCTGAAAACTGCCTTCCTGATATGAAGCTGCTTTCTTGGAAAACGAAAAAATTACAAAAGGCAATTAAAGGAATGGTCTTCAGTTAGCTAGCCAAGCTAGCGTGAAGACAGTGAAACTGATTCCGAGACGAGCGGCACATATATGGAGATAGCTCGTTTGCTTGTCCTTCTTTAGTCGCGAGGAAAGGCAGTCTAACTTCTACTGAGCCGCGGTTAGCAACCAGTTTTTTATCCTCTTTTACTTCATGGTTCCATCAACAACTTTCGGGAAAATGACCGTGCTGGCAGACAAGAAGCGATTTATATGCAGAGTGTTGTACTGGAAGGCATGGTTCCTTCGACAGACCCGTGAAACTTTGCTGTTCTTTATTTTGCTTATCTTGCAGAACAGGGCGCCGGGTTGTCTTTCGAGCGAGGATTATTGCCTGACATTCCGCGGAGAAGGCGAGTTTTTCAGATGGGAGTAATAAGTGTGTAACACTGCATCATGAAGTTTCCTTAGCAAATACCCGTGCTTCGGTAGATTTGTTCAATTCTGCTATCTTTCATCTCGTTTTTTTTTTACCTCATTTGAAGCGTGGATAGGACGCTATACTTCCTCTCTTTTAGCCTGCCTGGAACCCCGCGTGTCACCAGTCGGTGTAGTTGCCCAACCAAAGTCTGATAACCTTGATACCTGTTCTGCATGTTGTGGGGGCAAACAGACGAATATCCAGAAAGAAGGACGACACACGTTAACTATAAAGGTGTTGCTTACGCGTTCTTTTCGAGCTGTGAGGGGTCATCTTTATGAGAGCCGTCCAGGGATTTAATTACGCATGTAACTGTCCAGCATAAATTGGATAGCGGGATGCAGTGATGTCATACTGGTAGAGCATCCACTTAGGCTGCAAGAGGGCAGCGGTTCGAATCTCGGTCTCACTGAAATTCTGAACCGCATTGAAAAATTCCCCGATGGTTGCCCTTGTGGAACAGGATATTCAGGGATAGCTAGCATGATATTTTCCTTTCTCAAAATATATAGGAGAAAATTCTCAGATTAACATGATTATATGAATAATTATAAAACACTCTTTTATAGTTGTCATCACACACACGCATCCTTCTAATCACTACTTCGCGAAATTCGGCGTTCTTGCGCACAATACTCCGTGCTTAGCGCGCAAGCGCTTCGCAGGATGCAACCACGCTCAGATAGAGCCGAGACTCCTCGCTAGGCCTCCAATCGGCGCTTCCGTAGCTAAGGGAATCTCCAGCTTCATTACGGTAGTCACGCGCTGGAGATAATAATAATAATAATAATCAATCAATCAATCAATCAATCAATCTTTATTTTTCGGTGCCCAGGAACAACCCAAAGGTCTTGGTGCTGGTACACCATTCACACGCACAAAATGTAAATTTATTTCACTACAAAGGAAGACACTCAGGGGAGGTAATGCAGCAGTCAGGGCGATAGAAAGACATATAAACTAGGCGTGACAGCAAGCATGAAGCAAAAAAGCGAAAACAAGAAAACAGCGATAACAGCGGTAAATGAAAACAGCTAGAACAGGCAACAGACATATAAATAACTAATGAAACAATAAACAAAGAGAATGAACGACCGATAACAGCCAAGTACAGCATATAGCAAAATACAAACAAGAATAAAGCCAATACTAATATGAACGAATATGAAACCTCTGAAATACAAACTAGAAATACAATCATACACAATAAGAAACGTAATTAGTGAACGCGTTACAGTCAATCAGGCGTGAGTATACAGTATTAAAGAAATAATATTAATGAAAACAAGTACACGTGATGAACAATTAAGGAGAGAAAAAACAATATAATACCGGTGCAAACGCACAAGTGTAGTAAAGACAAAATGCATGAAATGGGAAGTTATGTATGAGAAAAAGAGTGCTCAAAGGGGAACGTCACGGACATCCAATATAAAGGAAGGGAGAGAATTTTCGAATATATCTAGGTGAGGACAAAGAGAATTAAACAACTTTTGCATTCTGTCCAGAGGGGAGAGGGAGTGCAGGAGCGCAGAAACTTGGAATGGTCTGAATTCCCTTATGCTCTTTCGCGGTACACGCAAAAGGATACGCGCTAGGAGCTGAGGGCATAGAATGTGACCATGAAGAAGTTTATACAAGAAAATTATATCTGCCCTCACGCGACGGCAGCTAAGAGAAGGAAGCTGCAGTGAGTTACTCCGTCTGGGACGAGAGCTGGAAGTTTTGCAAGAAAACCGATGTTGAAATATGCGTAAAAACTTTAGCTGAACTCTGTCGATTTTTACACAGTTCGACTGGCAAGTGCCGTTCCAAACAACAGACGCATATTCCAAAAGCGGCAAGCATATGGAGAGGTAGAGCTTTAAGAAAGGAAGTGGGGATCGAAACTCTCTCGAAAGCCTGCAGATGAAGCCGAGTGTACGCATAGCCCGTAGAGCAATGCGTTTTGTATGAGAGGAGAAGCTGACGCTACGGTCAATAATAATAATAATAATAATAATAATAATAATAATAATAATAATAATAATAATAATAATAATAATAATAATAATAATAATAATAATAATAATAATAATAATAATAATAATAATAATAATAATAATAATAATAACGATGATGATGACGATGATGATGATGATGATGATGATGATAATAATAATAATAATAATAATATTAATTTTTTTGCGCCAAATATTTTAAAAATGTACAAAAATCCGGCCTGCAGGAGCCTCATAGGGCTTGAGTGGCAGAGCCCGACAGGCAGCGGAACCGCGCAGACATGCACACAGGCATAAGCGCACATTAAAAGTTACGGAACATCAATTTAGTACAGGTGCAAAGTCAAAATAGACGGAAAACCCATGTTACATGTAAAAAAAAACTTCAGAATAAATTGCGAGGAAAAAAAACAAAATGGCATGACAATACCTCAGATCAGTGAAAATTTACGGCAATAACCAATGAAATCACAGGATTTACTAGACAGCTAGGTGGTAAAGCATGTGTGCACAACGTCGTAAACCCACAAATTAGTGTATCGCAGCATCGTTTTCATTTTATATTTAGTTTTAGCCTGGCGAACACTTGGAGGTAACCTGTTAAAGTAAAATAGAACGCAATAACCCTTTACTCGCTTTCCATAAATTGCAGACCGTGGGGGCTACAAAAAGGTTCCTTCGGTCGATGTGACCGTGTGGGCACATACGGATTCTTATAGTCACAAGCTAAAAATATTTCAGGGCAATCATTTCCATCAAAAGGCGATCAAAATCAGGGAGCGAAAATACCATAAAAACATCAGAATTGGAGTGAAGGCCTAAATCATAGCTGATATTTTTTAACAAAGATCGTAGGAGAGAGTTGATCCTGTACTTCCAGCGAACTGCACAGTGACCATAAATCGTTATGCCGTAACGCTATATGCTATAACCAAGAGCGTTTACAAAACTTTGCGTATTGAGAGCGGCATGTAGTACCTAATGTTGTAAAGCACACAGGAGACCGTTGGGAGCTTTTCACAAACGTGGGATAAGTGATCATTCCATGAAAGAGCACTGTCAAAGTATACTCTTAGGTATTTCGCTATAGTTGTATAACTCAGGGGTACACATTGACACTGAGAACAATTGGATCCGTGCGAGAATGGCTGATTGTTTAAATCTACCTAAACTGATCTACTATAAGTCACTTTTAACTACTCTAGAATTAACCCTGTGCAGAAATGTTGAATAAATACTTGAGCTTCAACGCCTTCGTTCGTGGAGGAAAAAGCACTGTAGCAAAAAGTAAAAACAAAAAAAAAAACATTTCGCTGATTTCTATGTCGGGATTAAAAGTAATTGGAAGAACACTAAGCTTCCCAAGGCAATATCGTGCGATTCAAAGCGTGTAGTAGCAGTTCTGAAAGATACAAGGGCCATAGCGAAGATTCAGGCTGTGGGAGAGGTCAGTCGTCGTAGCTGGAAGAACTGAGATTAACGAGATGCTTTACCGGTCAGAGAGAGAGAGAAAAAAGTGGTAGAGGAAAGGCAGAGAGGTTAACCAGTAAAATGTTCCGGTTGGCTACCCTGCACTGGGGGAGAGGGATGAGGGGGCGTAAAAGAATAAGAAGTAGAAAAATGCGGTCGGTAGCAAGCACGACAGGCAATGACTGCCCGTCGACTGCTGCAACCTGAGTGGTACAGATCGAGGGTCCTCCATCACAAGGCAGCGCAGACGTTTCACTGTCAAGAAAGGCTGCTTGCCGTTGAGGATGATAATGCTGATGACAACGTAAGCATCGGACTTCTTCTCGGAAGGTTGACGCTAGAGGATGCATTGTGCCAGCTATTGGACACTGCACTGCAGATGCTGGATTTGTTGAATACAGTGCTTGAAGCTTTACTGGTGAGAAATGCGTGCACAAATTGCGGAAGAAATGGCGGCAATTCATTGCGTAGAAATTATATGCGCCACGCACCTGAACCTTAGCCACTTCTTCGCACTTCTCTTTGGAAGCCGCTGAGAGAAGCCCCCTGTCACACCAAAGCGTGAAATATTGAGCTCATTACCAAGACGACTGAATGCCGACCGCGGCAGTGTTGCGGGAACCAACAAGACACAGGGTATCCCTGGTTCTGTAGCAGAAGCTCGTGGTCCATACTCACTGAAAACTGGAAACCATAGTAAACGCTAGACTGGCCGCAGAGAGTTATTCATGCGCAGTCCTCCATGCAAGGATAAATGGGGTGAGTGATCGAACCAACGTCCTTGAGGGCACTGACCTCAGCAGGAGGATGGGGCAAAATACTAGCTAGTCGAAGCTGAGAAGTAGTACGTAATGTGCAGGGCCAAAAAGAGGGAACAAAGAAGGGCATGAAACGAGCACTGAATTAATCGAGCTTTATTTGCAGGTAATGCCAGGAAATACAGGGAGGTATATATTCTGCACGCTCAAATACTTCCACGTGTTCGCTGCTCCCTTCAGAAAATTGGCCTGTCGACATTTGTTAGTCCTAATCTTTGTCTCAGATGGCTCTCTTTCATGGAAATAGAAGATGCGCAGCAAAAGGTTTCTGAGTGTAGTGAAAGTAGGCATCGTATTGCGTGCCATAAACTACGTCGAAGAGCAGCATTGCTCATAACAGTATGTCTATTATTTATTTATTTAGAAATGCTGTCAATCCCAGGTGGGAGTTTTACAGGCAAGGCAGAAACACATACAAAAAGTAAGACAATATTTGAAAACGGTTTTATAGTAAGGACAGTAATTTGTTTAATGAAAGAAAATTGCAATAAGAAATGAACGAAGAAAGGAAATGTTCAGTGTACATTAATAACCATAATGAAGCGCTGTTAGATAAAAAAATACATCAATAATGACTCAGCGCAACTGCTGACGCACACCAATAAAAGGTTACAGTGAAAAGATATATGAATAAAAATTCATAAATTGTGCATAACATAGAAACATTTAGTACAATTTTCAAGTCATTCTTTCATCCTGATTAATAATACGGGATAAAACATTCACGAATTTGTGTGCAAAGAAGTCTTCCACTAATTTAACAAATTCATCGAGCGTTCAACTGTGTGCAATTGATGGTTTTTAAGCTGTTCCACTCCCTAAATTCAAGGCAAAAAAAAGTATACAAGAAGGGACAGAAAAGCTGCTGTGTTTCTCCCGGATAGCTAATTTTGTTGTCACCTTAAAAAACGTACCTAGTAACCTTCGGAGGAGAATGGAAATAAGGCGTAGAAACCATTTTTTGTTGGCTTTTCTTTGTGTGATCGACATGATGGCCATTATAATTTTGTAAACGAACCCATGGAACAGCAAAGCGAAAGTGCAACGCCTTGATGTGCCAATAGCAAAGAAAAGCGAGAACAAAGCATATATAGAGTGCAAATATCGAGACACCGCGGAGCCAGCACTCAGTGCGTAAATACGGCAAGCAAGCTGATACGCACAATTATGAAGCAAAGGCTTCTGTTCTTTTTTATAACGCCGTATAGTTGCAAGGCTATGCTTGTATCAAAAAATGTATCGCAAGTTTCCTCACAATTGTCCTATCCAGCCTGCTTATTGTTCTTCAGCCCGCACAAGCCACCACAAACTTGATTACCCGCCTCTTGCTCGCACCGTTACCCATCTCCATTCCTTCTTCATCCAAACAGTGCGTGGCTGGAACAGTCTTCCCACTAATGACATCCTTCTTACAATCCCGGACCATTTCGAGAAAGCCACCGAAACAATGTTTTATGAACAACAGGTGTAATAAAATATTGTTTCGGTGGCTTTCTAGTAATCTTTCCGTATACTTCGCTGACTGCTCGACGGATGTGCCCCATTCCATGAAAAGTTTTAGGGATTAAAGTACTAGCCCGATTACACGCATACCTAGCGTATATATACGTACAATTGATGCTAAAATAGTAAGCAGCATCGCATAAACGTACAAGTATAAGTAAAAAATAGCTGCCTCGACATACGCTTTTCTTTGCGCAAACACAGCGCTCTAGCTTTCAGCGGAATCGGGGAATGAAACCATGAGAATGAAGCAAAAGACGAGCAGGAATGCAGAAAAAAAAATCAGGAAAGAGAAGGTGAATGCTTTGACGGGGCGAAGGCAAATCGAAGAATTTCTAACGTGCGCGATCTTGACCTTTAGAGGCCGGAGGAAATAAGTATGTCTCCGCGCAAGGAGAATACGAGATGGCCCCCAGATGCCGAGTTTACAGCTCAGCGGATCCTGTGCTTCGACAGCCGTGTCGTGCTATCGGACACAACTGAACCCGAGGGGAGCTGCGGAAGATGAGTGAACCCGGAAATACTTGGGGGTCTTCGGAACCGAGTGGGTTGCAGGAAGAGGAAGTATGTATGCGATCCTTCTCTGACTCGCTGCAGGATTGGAGGCGTTGCACAGGAATTGAAAAGAGTTCAAGGCACTGCATGAAACTATGTTTGAAAAAAAAAGAGCTATGCAAAAAACGATGCTGTGCTCGAGGGGGTTCTCGTCACGAGAAGCGATTTCGGTGCACGACACGCCGCACGCACTGGCATTTCCGAAACCTGTTCGAAGTATGAAAATCTTGGCGTGAGTATCGAGTTATATTCTACGCTAGGTTGGCCTTGAAGCTCCTCGCTGAAAATACTTGACATCCTGCCCTGTTCACATTCCGAAAACGTCTTACTCTTGCGTTTTGGGTTTACAGACGTCAAGGAACGTTGGAAGAGTGGAGAGTTCGGCTTGTTTGTTTACGATCATATTGGGAACTGCGCTAACAAAAGGAAGAGAGAGAACACAACACAGGCGCTGAGTAGCAAGTGGCGTTTATTTCAGAAATACAGATATATGTATATATATACAGACCGCAACCCCGCAATCAGGAAAAACAGATTCAACTTGCTGCGCGAAAAGATGGCGAAGAAAAAAGCCACGTGCTCAGCTCATGCCAAAAGAAACTTAACTAGAGATGAACCGGCAAAATGGTGAACGGGGGTAACAACAGGGTGACTGGGTGAGGGTGAAAGCAAACAAGAAAAAACAATAATAAGTGTAAAAATTTTAAACGGCTACAGGCGCGCGTCAAGGATGAAATGTAAATAAGTGGCGAGGTGAATGGCACGTGCTCATTTCGAAGGGAGGAAAAGGGGACGATAAAACGACACATAAAAGGGGATGATCTGGTGAAAATAAACAAGAACAACACCAACAGGGGTAAAGGCACATCGGGGAGGCGGCTGGCGACTATCAGGACTGATGCCCAAGAAAAGCGATTTCTTTTGAAAATTATGTGATGGACGGCGCACTGACACAACTGTGATCTTTCTTATTGTTTATTGCTTTCTTACAATGCTTTCTTTTTTTTCCTAGAAAAAAGATCAGAATTCATTTGTGCATTGTACGAAAACCGTTGTGTACGGAATTGCGCTTTTCTGTGGCAGGTCCTATTTTGGACGAACTGGAAAGTGTATTAACCAGAGGTTGCGCTTGCACGCTAATTTTCAGAATGCTACTACGGGGTCTAACCTAGTCATTCCCCGCACCAAGTGCAAATGCTATCTCCTGCTTGACAAAACCCACATAAAAACGCTAAGGCGCCCGTGTGCTGTGCGATGTCAGTGCACGTTAAAGATCCCCAGGTGGTCGAAATTATTCCGGAGCCCTCCACTACGGCACCTCATTCTTCCTTTCTTTCACTCCCTCCTTTATCCCTTCCCTTACGGCGCGGTTCAGGTGTCCAACGATATATGAGACAGATAATGCGCCATTTCCTTTCCCCAAAAACCAATTATTATTATTATTATTATTAATTAATATTTCAGCCAGCATGCTCGAGAACTCTGGGAAGCTTTTATCATCAATAAGAAAGGTCACAGTTGTGTCAGTGCGCCGTCTATCACATTACTCTCAAAAGAAATCGCTTTTCTTGGGAATCAGTCCTGATACTCGCCAGCCGCCTCCGCGATGTGCCTTTACCCCTGTTGGTGCTGTTCTTGTTTGTTTTCATTAGATCATCTCCTGTTTTGTGTCGTTTTATCGCCCCTCTTTTCCTCCTTTTGAAATGAGCACGTGCCATTCACCTCGCCACCTACTTTCATTTCATCCTTGACGCGCGCCTGTGGCAGTATAAACTTTTTTACCCTTGTTATTGTTTTTTCTTGTTTGTTTTCACCCAGTCACCCTGTTGTTACACCCGGTCACCTTTTCGCCGGTTCATCTCTAGTTAAGTTTCTTTTGTCATGAGCTGAGCACGTGACTTTGTCTTCGCCATCTTTTCGCGCAGCAAGTTAAATCTATTTTCCCTGACTGCGGGGTTGCGGTATGTGTAAGTATCTGTATTTCTGAAATAAACGCCAGTTGCCAGTCAGCGCCTGTGTTGTGTTCTCGCTCTGTCCTATGTTAGTGCTGTTCCCAATATGAAGGAAAGTTGCGAAAGTTGCATACTAGAATGCAAAACAGTTATCTTTGTGAATACCTTTCATGCACAGTGACGGCCGGAGTTAAATTTGAGTGTTTAATGGCGCAGGAAGAACAGGCGCATAACACAAAACCTCCATGCACTTATTTTTTCTTGTGTGTTTTGTACCAAATAGCCTTCTCTTGCGCGGTGGCTAAAATCGCACGCATTTTGTTCACAGGTGCAAAGCGAGGACAGTAGCAGTGTTTATTTTGTTTGTTAATCCGGCGTAACACTAACGCAGATCCTTTCCAGGACTTATTGATAAAAGGCGTCAAAACAGAGAAATTACCAAGTAAAAGTCACAGAATCTCTCATAATAATGTAATAACTACTCAGTGCCATCCACCCAAGCGCACAATACGGCTACAAAGGAAAGCTACACAGCTTTGTCAGGAACTTCGCAGTTAAAGAAAAACTCGTCCTGGTCCTGGGTTCGAACCCGGGACCACCGCTTCACCGAAGTAGTATGGCTTGGTACGGCTGCGCTTGGGTGGATGGCAATGAGTAATTATTCCCTTATTACAATTTTACTCCGCCTTGGGGGCTTCCTCGAATTATTTGACCAACAGAAGCTCTCAGATCTTGCCAAACACACCGAAAGCACAACAAACGCCTGAACTACCACCAAACGAGCACGGATTACATCTCATTGTTTCCACATCTACCAACCTTCTCGATGTCGAAACTGCCCTAAGGATTATGAGCGGCAGGAGCACCGTTGTAAGGCTCGACTGAGAACTAAATTGGCCAATATGCGCCGGTGCTACTTAGTGGGTAATGCGATGTCACAAGCTTCATGCTGCACTTTCAGCAGGTATGAAAAAAATGTTTCTAGCAGGCACTATCTTGCAATGAATTTTTAATAGTGCCCAGTTCCTCAAAATAGTTGGGCTACTTCACTGATGCGAATATTTCTGGTTTGCAGAGATATTTAAATGGCGTAATCAGAGTTGGTCAGGAAGTGCTGCTTCTTTCCAAGCATCTTCAATCAAAGCTACAGCTCCATCGCCACTTTTTTCACGGGCCTTTAATGGGCTCACGCTTATAGAGCGTCGATAGCTGCAAAGTTCCGAATGTGAACTTTTGTGATCTCACCCCATCTTATATTTTGAGCGATGCGTCCCATCCTGAGCCCAGAAAAAGCTAATTTTAGTGCCTCTAAACAGCACGCTCCTGTCGTAAAGTTGACCTCTAGAAGAAGCTGCAGAAAAAAATATTTGAAATCAAATTTTCAGTTTCTTGTCTAATCAAAATGGAATTTAGAATAAATAATTGAAAATCGAAATCCTGAAACCTGCAGTAGTGGAAACAGCCCGAGTTTAGGGTAATAGTTAAGTGTGTTAGTTCAGTGCGTGGCACCGCTGAGTTTGAGCGACCTGTTGTACAAATATAAGCACTTGCACGCATTCTTACAGCATTACTTGGAGACCTACCGCAGCGGTGGCCAAGTGGTTGAGCATCCGCCTCGCATGCGGGAGGTGCGGGGTTCGATCCCCAGTGCCGCCGGGTACCCACCGGTGATACAATGGGTAGAAGATTTCCCCAGGTCTGGTGCTCGGCTTCTTTAGGGTGAAATGCTTGGGAAATGGGTCTTCGACCCCACCTTGAGAATTTGAAAGTACTTTGTGCCATGGCGCTCTTTAGCCATAGGTGCCCTTGCGCCATAAAACTCCATCATCATCATTACGTGGAGACGAAGCTTGCATTTGGTTGCTAAAGTGCACAAGCGAAGAGACAGTACTTAGCGTTATAGGTGTAAGTGGGGCAATGAACATAATTTCAACCATTGAACACTGGAACCTTGTGTTGAAAAAACTGCCATAAATACAGCAACAAAATGACTGCAACCATCGCTACAGTCAGCCCTCCTGTTGCACCATGGTTCCCAGTTGTTTAAGATTATGGCTCAGCAAGGAACTACAGATTACTTTTGAGAAGAGAACAGAGTGATTCATGTCGGTGTCACGTGATAAACAAGACACATTGGTCAAAAGAATCGCGAAAGCCATCACAGGGTGATAAGAGACAAGGATAAACAGGCGCCACTTTCTTTAGGCATTAGCTTATGCCGACCTAAGAAACACATAGCGACTGTGCAGCATGGATGGCTGCTTTTGTTCTGGAATAAGCTGCCAGCTTGTTCACTTCCCTCCCCCCCCCCCTCGCCCGAGCGGCGGTGGTGAAGGGGGGGTTTCATGTTTTGGACGAAGTTCATAAAATTTCAAAGGTCACAGAGAGGTGGATAAAAGGAAAAAATATTCTAAAAGGAATGAAATATTTTAGTGTCCTCATTGAAAGAACATACGTATGGATGTTGTCGGACGGAACAACACGTTTGTTGCCGGAAATCGCGAAGGAAGAATGTTGCGAATATTGAGTGAAAGACAGAAAAGATGTTAATGTTGAAGGAAGGAAATAAACAGAGAAGGGATGGACGCAAGGCCGGTTGGACTATCGAAGATGTTTCATCCCGTGTTCGCATTGCAAACACGCAGGGCAAACAATTCCTGCAGCTTTCCGAACGCAAGACGGCAGCAGGCTGCTCTGCGAGCGCCACTCGCAGAATTTATGCATTGCGCTGCGTTCCAAGGCGGTATGGGATAACCGGGATGAGCAGCGCAAAACAAACAGTTCTACAAGGCTTTATAAAACGTGAATACAACTTTTTGTAACAATTTCGCCGTTGGAGCTTACTTTTTTATTTTTCATTGGACATTCATGCTCGTATTTGCAGTAGCCCAACGCAACTGTCTTTCAGAGCAGAAGATTGCTTAGGTATTTCATCGTTTCTATTAGGCTGCTGTGCAGTTAAAATAGATTAAAAGTGAAAAAATTAGCCGTGAACACAAAATTTAGATTCAATGTTTCACAAATCATTATTATATTTCGCTCATAGAAAATGCACGCAGGCGAACACTGATACTGCACCCGTGCGCTCAGATGAAGACAGCAGAGAAAACTTATGTGCCATTTTTTTTATTTCGCAATATAAGCCATTGCGGTAGTTCAGACGCAGCGGTGAAATACGAAGGAGGTTTCAGCATTATTGGAGCTGTCGACGAAATCTACGTGTCTCAGAGTTACCAGGGTGCTGAATAACTAATTAATAGCCTTCACGTACGCACAAATACTCTGAGCACAGTGAAGGCTTTTGCGTTGGCTGCTTTTTATATTGCCTTATTTAAGCCCTCGGTTTTGATCTTGCACGTAGACGTCTTAAGCGAGAGGTCGCCATACTAAGCGTCCAATGAGGCGCTGGTTGTGCGATAGTAAAGGGAGACTAAGGTCAAATTGAAGCTGGCCTGTATGAACACAGTAGCGCTACCTTGTGGCAATAAGGCTACTTTCACATAGCAATGAGAATTTATAATGCAGTCAAGGTCGAAATATAAATACAGGTGTAACCAACACGAGCGGCTGTTTTCGCAAGCAAAGTGAAGTGAAGGCATGAAGTATTTTCGCGCGGATCGCTGAGGGTATGCTCTACTTGTTCTTTATTGGTCTTGACGCCACAAGTTTTGTTCACGTGATGGGAAAATTTCTTAACACGATTTTCTCATCAATAGATGGGTGTTTTGCTACCACACAGACGTCCACGTGCACTCTAAACAGAAAGGAGAAGAAAGGGAGTAACCTGCCTTCTAGCCCGCACCCTTTTATAAAAAGGTGAGTGCTACACTGTAAACTCAAATACACCTATATGGCAGCAAAAAGGGAGTAAAGTGTCCTCTAGCGCACACCTTTATATAAAAGGATGTGCGCTAGAGGGCAGTTTTACACCCTTTTTACTCCTTTTGTTTAGAGTGTAGATAGCTTACTCTCTTTTTACCTCCCGTATAAGGGTATTCCCGTCAAGTGTGTAGCCAGAAAGTCCCATGAAATAATATGAACTCTTCTCCCCCCCTCCCCCAGAAAAAAAAAGTGAAGAGAATGATCCTCTGTGTCCCTTTAAAATGAGAAAGCATTATCTCACTGCGCACTGCTTTAGTTCCCCGCACCTCCTGGGGACCACACACACCAGCACAGCTATTCACACGACAATGAAAGCTCCGCTACACCTGCAAGTGTAAACCTAGACAAAAAATTGACATGTCTGACCAACCGTCGCAGAGTAAAGGCTCCGTAACAAAGCAAACGCCTCCTTAATACTGCTTCGCCCTTACCAGGAACCCAGCTTAGCAAAACTTAGTCCATTTGCCGCAGCCGTCGACTGCGGCATTGCTTAGAAACAAAGCCCACAGCGACCGTAAGCGGAGGACGGCGTCAGTTGCGTACACAAGCTCGCCCAGTGTTTGCGCACGAGATTCATTATGCGTGTAAGAACTCCTTCCGTAAGCGGCACCGTGAGCTACGAGTGGGCTCGAGCACAGGAAGGCGATTAGTTCCGAGCCCTGCTGGGCCCTGGCTCAGCTAGTGTTACAGTGGGTGCAGGGTGTAAGACAAAAAAAAACATAACAAAAACAAACAACAGCGGTGAGGTGAGGAGCAGAGGCGAGAAATGTGGGATTACCGCAGACACTAAGCGGGCCGCGCAGGTGGCTCTCGTCGCTCGCTTTGTGTTGTAGTCACGCATGCGCAGTTCTTGTCTCGGAAGGGAACAACGGGGCGAGCGGCAGCTTGCTGCTATGACCTGGCAGCAAGCTTCTCTGTGCGGCATCTCGGCCGCATACGTGGCTGTGTGCGGTCAGAGGCGTGCAGTGAGAAATGTTAGCGAATTTACGCAATGCGACGTACTGCATGAGGGCCTTGCCTAGAAAGTCAAATTTATTTCGGCCCATTACCTGAGAGCAAGCGCGGCGTGCTTCAGGTGGTGGTGCTAGGTTTGTTAACATCTGGCAACCAGGAACTCTTCTCAAGACCACTTGGCTTGCTTTGGCTAGTATAGAAACCACAGTGTTCTCAAAGTAAGGCGGTCATTTACTAAGTGTCAGCGAGAACAATTGTGCGCGAGATAGTTTGTGATTTCCATCTTTTGCGACTGTAACTGTCTGTGCTGATTTCTGGCAATTTTTTTACCAAGGATAATTCAAAACACTCTCTGCCACTTTTGGAGCATGAAATTGTTTTTGGCGGCTTATGGGTGAGAATATTTGGAGTGGAAAACGCTTTAAAGGGTGCTTCAAGCGAATTCCGCTAGTGTGTGATAATGTTCATCGATGTGTGCGGTAAGAGTGGAATCCACCGCTAATTAAGGCGCGCCGCATTACCAACAGCGCTTTGAGGTAAAATTTTTTTTGAGCCGGTTCAGGTTGTGGATATCAGATTGATCAATTGCTCCCAGAATAATTTCGAACTTCGTCAGAAGATCTTCAGGTGCCAGCGAAAGCCTTCTTTTCAGTCTGGCAACAGCGCTTCTGCAACAGCGTACTTTGTGGTAATTACTAAAGTCTGGCAGCTTCACTTTCGAAGTGCTAAGGCTCGTCCTGATATTCTCTCGTTTTTCTTTCGGGATTTTAGCACGCTGATCTCATTTTCGGCCTGTCGAGAACCCTTTATCGATGGCAATTACTCAAGCGTTCATGGCGACATGAACGCTGGATTCCTCCCGTCGTAAGCCGCATTGCAACGTGCTCTAAATTCAACGAGGCAGTTTAGCAGCTTTCGAAATATTTGGGCTTCACGCTGCGCCTCCAGAATTTTTTATGCGAGCAATTCACGCCGCATTGAAAGCGGGGTATGTGCCTTCTTTCACAACGGTTCTTAGACACTTCCGCGCCGGGCGTGAATAGCAAACGCGCTATTAGGTGGCGCTTCGAGCGCTTGACATTGGGACAAGTGTCTTTCTCGTTGAAACGGGCTCTCACAAACGACAGTATGAATACAATAAGTCAAGGAGACAGTAGCCTGGAAAGTTTCACGGTTACAACCGTAAAGGCTCGTTTCTTTGCTCCAAATGGCGCCCGTTTGATACGTCGTAACAAGTGAACACACTGCTCTTCCTGGTTTTCTTGGTTTCGGAATGTAGTAACCTTTTTGATCACAAACTTTAAATGTTTATTTTTTAAAGGACTATAGAAACCCACTTTTTGTTTGTGTTTTGTGTTTTTTTCTTTCTAACAATGCGCTAGACATTGGTATAAACGTAGCACCCCGTGCTATTCGCCTACCTCTAAATAATTTATAATTAAATTTATTGTTGACACTGTGTCGGTTTCATCAACTGAATGATGGCTCTGACGTGCAGTCGAATTTTAGGTCAAGTGAGGCACGAAAAAACGGCAATACAACTGCTGATACGTCGTTTGTTTGGCATTGTATCTCTTGAAGTAGGATTGTTTACGTGCTGTAGTTAGTTAAAACTATGTATCAGAGTTTCTATTGTAGTTTTTCTGTGCCTCACGTGACCTGAAGTTCCGCTACACGTCACAGCCGCCTTTAGGTTGATGATACCGTAACCGAAACATCATGAGAGAAGAATTTCAATTATAAATTATTAATGGTCTAGGCGACTACCACGCGGTGATTCGTGTATTCAATGCCTAACGCAGCGTTTGAAACAAGAAAACATACAATAAAACATAATTAAAAAACTTGCGCCAGCAAGCGCTCGTTTAAGAGGGTCTAAAAGTTTCCTGCGCAAGCGTTAAGTTCTGTGAAAGAACTTTTATGCGTTTAATTTTGCGCGTTGTGTGTGTTCAGAGAGTGCCACCAGTTTTCTATGGAAGCAGTGAGCAGATTCGAGTGCATCGACTAAGCTGTGTTGCCACAAAAAAAAAAGCAAATAAGACTTGCATATTCTTATGAGAAAACCATCTTGCTCGATGGCATTATAGGTGGTCTCAAAGTTTATAGATGTACTATACGCATTCGGCTATTGTTATACATTGTACGACTGCACGAAAGTATGTGTTGAGTAAACTATTTCCGCTAATAAGCGGAAGATTCTGAGTTGTTAAATTAAGCACAGTCAATCAAACAATATTTTATTAGTTTTAATTTCCTTATATTTAGCCATATGTTCTCAATGGCATTCTTGATGGCTGAACTGCAACCATTAATTAATGGGTCTTTCTCGTGTCCAAATTGAAGTGTTACTCATGTGTGTCTTAGCCACATAAGAACATGCGGCTGGGGTTAAAGTCAAACAAATACGGAAGGAAGAAAATTTGTAAACATACCTCTCCGGAGCTATGGACTAGAAAGTAGAGCAGGCATTGCCATATAGAACTGCTAAACTTAGTGTACACATCTCACCTCAGTAACGTTAAAGCAAGGGCACAGACTGGCGGCTGGGACTTTTCTCCTTCATAGCAAACATGATTACTAACGAGATCTTCTTTAGAGATTGGTTCATGCATATTGATGCTGCCTCCAGATTGCAGATCTTGTACTTTGATTAAACATGCGCCAGGCAGGTTCATCTTGTGGCTTCGCGCTGCAGCGAGGGTTTAAACACCAGTGTCGGTCTCGCATCAGCAGTGCAGTTATCACAAGGCATCATTGTGGTTGTCTTTCCTGGAGTTAATAATCTACGTCCTCGTACTTACCCAGCAGCCCTAAGGCCGCATCTTCTTAATCTGTCAATGCTAAATAGAAATTTGTATTTTGATGCTCCGAAAACTCAAAGCTTTACCTTCACATGCACTGCCTCCTTACGAGCGGTGGTCGAAGCAAGGTATCATCTGTCCATGCCTATTTCACGCACACCCTTCTCTGCGATACAGGAGTTCAGTGCTGACCAGTAATGTGTGATCCTAAAAATAAACTGTGTATTTAGCGATAACGGCTACTGTTGTATCAGGTGCCTGTAGGGCTGTCAAGCGAAATTGTGACGGCAGGCTCTGTCCTGTTTTTTTTTTTTAAGGCACGCTAAGCCTGCATTTTGGTGTTGTTGCTTAAAACGTTTATTGAAGCTTGGCGGGCAAAAACATTTCGAAGGTGAGAGGAATACGTGTCACGGCTGAGCGAAATATCTAGCGAAAGTACGTTATGACCATAAAATCTTTGTACAATGCGGCGACAGTGCAAACACCTACAATTTCTGACCTCACTCCATGGGAATTCTCAACTATTACGATGAAAAAACGACTAAACTAAAAAAAAAGCTTGGGATTACTCCAAGCAGCAGGCATCCCTAATTTTTTCGTAAACACACGGGTCGATATTTTCTCTCGTAAACGCTGAAGCTGGCACCCTTACAATAAGATGTGTGAAGTGCCAGTGGTTTTTGAAGGAACATAAATTCGCGAATAAAGACACGTGTTTCTTTATTCAGCCTTCTTAAAACAGAAACCGCCACGCAGAACGACCGGTGGCATGAAAACCACAATGCGTGGAGCATCTGCGTGCCTGGTCGCCCCCATGTTCACTCGTGGTAGGCTCAAATAGGCGGAGTGGCATGGTGCCGCATTGGCACCCATCTGCCGCCCTATACATCACCATGAGTAAATAGCGATCGGTCTGTTTCGTGCTTGCGTTCTTAGCGTTGCGGGAGTGGTTGTGCGCCAAAGAAAACGCATCCCGCACTCTTCATGTTTCCAAGCGACCCGGAACCTTACCCGTTGATGCGGAAAGAATCTGTTCAAGGCATGGGTCGAGAAAACGCCCTGCGGCATCGGCAAACTCATAACGTAGACAACTGAAGCGGACGTACATTTAACTGTTTCAAAAAAAAAAAACATATAAGGAGGTAAATCTGGGTGAGAATGAATGTACAAGGGCTGGTTTGTGAACTCTTCTTGAGAGTACACTTCAGAAGTTATCCAGAGTAACCGGTTTTAACGTTTTTGCTTTAGAGTGCAATATTACCGCACGCTTCCAGCTGTCTATTTTCTATGATACGTTTTTTTTTACTGCCAATTGCCTGGGGTCTCAACATTTTGTCGGTTTCACAAGACGCGATCAGAGCGCTGTCGTGCAAATATAATCCCGCGCCACGATTTCTGGAATATTTGGAACTTTTTCTGGTCTTTCAGGATTGTTACTCGTACCTTGAAATTTCGCTCCTCTATTTCGATTCTGCGCAGCAGAGAGAGACCCGAATTATTGTTTTCGGTCGGCGCCGTACGCACTCGTTGCTAAAGAAGCGGCCGAATTGTTTTATGTTTGTGTGACAGCATAGCATAGCCGTGCGGCAATGAGGAAACTCATCGCTAACTACTTGCGGCCCCGAGAGACTAGGCGTTTTTGTTCATCGTTCAGCCCACCTCGTTGAATTGAATTGAATTTTGATGTCCTGAACATTTATGCACAGCATGTTTGAAACAACATCTGGATCCCTAGCTAAAAGCTTGTTGTGATCCATGCAAACCATATCTAGTCAAACTAAGTTCGGGCATAAGAGCAAACTGTTTACATACCACATGATGAAGGCTCTCGCATTCAAATAGAAAGTTGAAACCAATTTAACCAACAAAGGTATAAACTAAACCAATATGTACACACATACAAATACGAGGTCTCTACACAATCCGGCATACAAAGAAAAACAAATTGCACAGAAAGTACACTCTCAACCCTCTGATTTATAATATTTTTTTAACAGGACTTGAAAATTACTACTTTGCTTCACGTCATCTGTAAGGGCATTCAACAGCTTAAAAAAAAACCCGCATGAGATATGGGTCCTTCTTCGTAGACATTTTTTGTCATCGGAAGAAGTAAACTTACATGTATAGCGTTACGGGTGCGACGTGATGGCAAAGTGAAAATGGATCAGTGTAATGGGTAATTGTCCACAAGACATGCACGTACCGTCAGTAGAGTCCTGTATTCATTACATGATTTCTTCATGCCTCCACGCTAGCACCTCTGGGTTAAAAGTTGCTCAGAATACATCGACTTCGAAAAATAAATAAAAAGAGAACGATCAATGCTTGGTATTGTCCCGGAAAACAACAGCATGCGTAACTACGTAATCGTTATAAAAAAACTAAAAGAATGGAGGCGAGAACACAGCCAAAATGTTGCACGCGTGACACGAAAAGTAGTTCCTCTTAATAAACCTGGAAGACAGCCATTCAATGGCTCCTCAAGATAATACATTCCATGCGTTAACATTGGCAGCTTCTACGTTATTATTCAGTGAATCATTACGTTGCAGTCGAAACGAACATGCTGTCGTGGGCGGAGCCTGCCGTCATCATTTAAAGATCATAAAATAGAAGAAATCTCGGAGCCGCCCAATGCTACGTGCTTCATGAACGGCAGTGTTGGTTTGCTCGCAGAAATTGTTTAGCGATAAACCATGACCTTCAATAGATTTTGGAGGGTAGGACATAGCAGCAGGTAATCTGCGACAGACTACACACTTACAGATGCCTTACTTAAAGTTGGACACAGCGCGAAAGGGACAACACGAACACGAAAACCAGACACACATAGCGCTGACTATCAACTCTGAGCATCTTCTACATGAACTACGAACCCCCCCCCCCCCCCTTCTACTATTTACCATTGTACGCCTAATTAACAGCCGTTTATCGACGTGGCGCGTGGATGAAACGACCCATAGTCACCCTTGGGTTATCCCTTACAAAAATTTTTTAGTCTATAGACTGTCCATAGACTTCTGTTCATAAAGTCTATAGACCCTATAGACAAGCCTGGTTAACAGTCTATAGGCAATACAAATCCTATAGACCGTCTATAGACAATCTATAGATTTATGGCCACGCACTTTTGGTAGACTTTTTTCTATAGACAACCTGTAGAGTATGAATAGACAAAAATAAATATCTATATGAAGGCAATAGAGTCTATAAGAAGTCTATAGACTGTCTATAGACCACTTTTATAAGGGGCGGGATACCAGATGTATGACTTCGTAATTTATCTCTAGCACTTGCTGGGCGTATGGCCGAGCATGCTTGATATAGGATTAAACAAATTTGGCTCTTTAGAAAAGCACAGGCAGCGTAGCTTCTTGTTTGCGCTTCTCGTCACTCCTAAAAAGAAATGGAATAACGAGCTCAATTATGCTTTCATTGCAGCAAAAAGGGCAGATCTCCGATTTAACGTGTTTTCTTTAGAATATGTTTGAACTTCAAACTGCATGCCTTGACAACGACGGAACTGTAGTACACTACGCAGTTGCTCATGAGTGAGTGGTGAGCTCCAAGCCTTGGTGCAGATAATTCGGTATTGCTTCGATTTCGTAATTTGACTCATAGTCCCTGTGTTGTTGTTGCGACTGCAGGAAGAATCAAAAAAGGAAAGTGCACGGGTCTGCCCGCTGGCTCAAGCTGAGCCACAATCGCTGACACGTGCAGACAGGAGGAGAGTTAAAAGAGACGAGAGAGGAAAGATTGAAAGAAAGCACGCGGGTCGCAACAACCGCGTCACCTGAAGCGACTACGACGGCCCCGAAAGGCCAGGAAGCCATTTCATGAGCATGAGAATGGGTCCGAGTTGGTCCTGTATGCTGTTCCAACCTGCTATGCAATATGCGGCACGAACACGAAACAAACGGCAGTGTGTGTGCAAGGGCCGTTTGTATCCAAGGCGTGCAGAGTCGATCACACTTGTCTAGAGCGCTTAAGTGGTGTGCTCTGGAGCAAATTAAACTGAATCTTATCGCAGCTGCTTTTCTGATGATAAGGCACTGGTGCCTGCGCGGTTCACGTGTCTATTAGGCTGCTCTCCAACGCAATTATTATCAGTGAAAGTCAATACCTACTTCAGAATTTCGAATTTATTGCCACGGGGTGGCACAGCTCGAGCACCCTAGACAAGTGTGATCGACTCTGTACTTATATAGCTCACTGTAGCTCTAATCTGATTTGAAACTGAATTTAAAAATAAGCTTTGGGGCATGTCTTACTCCAGGCTTCGGATTTCGTTTTGGGGCTCTTCGGGAAGTGTGCGAACTATGCCCGAATGATGAATAAAAAAGTGACACAAGTAACAACAGAAACAGTGAAAGAGCTTGAAAATTTTGTGTTAAATATTGTAAATGCGTGCTGAAATCAAATTGCTATATTTTCAGCAAGCAAATTTGTTTTTGTTGTTGCTAATTCCGAGCGCAACTACGTATAAACACTCTGGACAAGAGGTCGCTGCTTGAGACAAAGTATTAAAGGAGAAACGAACTAAATGAGCGCAAAACGGAGGAGTTGAGTCACTTCTTTCCGTGTGGCTGAAAAATTCATTTTCAAGAAGAACAACCAAAATTAGACAAAAACTGAAGGAAGACACACGCGGACAGGCACTTTCTAATTCGCGCTGTTCTTCTTCAAAATGGCATACCAACTCGCCCAAGCATCATTCCTGAAAAATTCACATTCCTCTAATTTCTGTGTGCTTATGGCTTGCTCAGTGGTACTAAAATGTATCAGAAAGACCGAAATGAACATGGGCCTTCGAAGCAGCACAGTTAAATGCCGATATACTGAGCAAAGGTGGCGCAACGCGGTGAGCGTGCCATGTATTCCTCTCGCCAAGCTTCATTGATTCCTCGCTTAGTATGCCCTGGGCCACCTGGGATCTCCCACGCCTCTCGAGAAGACGTTGCGATCTTCTAGGCTCCATCGATAGCAACCCGATAAATTCCTGGTGGGGAAGAAGACAGCTACAGAGCAGTGAGGCGGTATCGAAACTTCGCCCGTTAAGAATCGCATAACGACGCTAGCTGCAGCCCTGTTTGCTCCTGCTGGGCGACACTGTTGCTAACCGACCATTTCGTCTCTAGCGTTGTACGTCACCAGTGTAAGGGTCCATGAACGTAGGTTGGCTTGCTTAGAGTGAGGAAAAAGGGCATCTGAATTGCGCAGTGTGGATTGCTGAGGCACAGCTCTCCTGTTGTGAATGGAACATACTGGGTCCGGATGTATTTTCTTATACACAAAATTTTAAGCGTTTCCTTGCCAAATACCACTCATAGATGGCACTATTAGTGGTGAAGAAACCCAAATTAGGCAGCGGTGTAATAGCAAGAACAATATTATGGATGCGCGCATTTATGCTCATTTGTGGGCGCAGTTCCTGTCTATTTGGATCCCATGTGGCGGGCTCATATGCAATAAATGTGCTTTGTATTTGAACAAGGAAAGAATGTTATGCAATAAACGTTATTCTCAGGTAAGAGCGAGCATGCCAACTTCTATAGAGGCGAGGATGTTTATTTCAAGTACCTCTAGTCTGATTTGTTTCTTGATTAAGTTATTCCACATAAGAATGTTGACAGTTGTAACCTCATGAATGACATGTACGGAGCTTACTAGGCGTAAACAATGGAGTTGGTCAACAAGAAGAAAGACAATATAGCGTGGTCGAAATAAAATAAAAAAGAAATAAAACAATATATAATGGTCGCTTGGCTGAGCAACTAGTATCGATTTAAACTTAGTAACAGTGTCCTCAGATATGCCGGCGATACAAGCGATGCTTTTTTTTCGCACTAGTGTTTTGGCTTACCTGCTCACATGGAATAGTGCGGTTTTGAGAGCTTCTGACTTAATCAGAGGGTTTTTTTTACTCACGAAAAAATAGAAGCGTTGAGTCACACTGAAGCTGCTCAAAGAAAGGGAAAACTCAAGGTCAAAAAAGTGATAGGATTTTTAACGCATATTTAAACCGAGTAGCCTTTCGAAAGCGTGTGCTTATCTTGGTTAGCTCAAGTTTTTAATTTGCAAGGTCGTCGGCACGTCCGGCTATGATAGTAGTATTAGTTGATGAAGACGACGATGTGCAATGCACAGAGCGAGGGTGTGTTGCAGTTTAAGACAAGGCATGATTGGCTGCGGTGATAGGATAGTGCTCTCATTCAGTGGCCAGCGAAGGTGATCTGTTCGCGCCGCCGCGTCTTGGGCACCCCGTCGTGGCAATATTTATTTTATTTATTTATTTTACGTTTGGCGAAGGTCACCATCAACGTCAAGCTTCACATAAGCTTGGTGAGACGGTTAGACCTCGTGAAGTAGTGTTTTCGCTCTGAAATATATTGCACTCGTTGTTTCATTTTGTTTCGCTTTCTTACCAGGTTTTCAGCAGGTTTAGTTTACGTGGTCTATGCTTTTGTGGCACAAATCACAGCTTCTCGACACTTTTTGGTTTCAGAAGATTTTTGTCTTATTTTTGACAACTCTCAAAGATCACACAAAAGAAGATGTTTGCATCAAGTAACCTCCGCCACAAAACGCAAAACCACTGTTCTGAACCACGCAGCAACATGGTGCAACCAAAATGAAAGGTTTATTGTGGCGGAAATGGCGCATATTTGTGTTCATGGTTTTAAAGCAACATTATTTTGGTCTCGGCATCGTTATTATCTTGATCGTGAACAGCTGCAACAAAATATTTAGAGGAAGAAATAAGGAAAAAAGAAATCTGTGTTGCTCCGAAAGGAAAAAAATAATCAATTGGGGGATACAAGAAGCAGCAGTGGAAGTCTTCGGATTAGTCCAGTACACCAGGCATTCTTTAAACTGGGCGGACATGGCAAAGCACGGAGGTATTTTTTGTATTTTGCTTCAAACAAAATACGGCCACAACCCGCGATCATGATATCACCAGCCGTACACCGAAGCAACTGAACATCTTGGGCGGGTCGCTTCTAAAGAGGACAAATAGCTACAAATGTCTTTAGGATCACCGATCATCGAGCAGCGTTATGATTGAGATTGTGCGCTGTTTATTTTCGACGTGCTTGTAACCACACGAACTGGTGGCTTATCCGCCCATCGCGTGTTCTGGGCGCATTGGTCACCCAGACTTCTCGACGATGGCTTTATGTGTTTATTGAACCTTTTTCCCTCATATTTAGGAGCGATTGGGGTCACTGAGGTTGCGGTCGGACAAACGTTAATACGCGGGGTTGCCGAGCCGCTTCTGCGCTGAGCAGAAGGAGCAGAGTAAGGGATGAAAATCAAAATAAAAAATATGGGAAGGTGATGAAAAATTGAGACATTTTGAAGGCTCTTTTTTCTGTCGCGTCTAGAAAAGCCAGTACGAGATTTGAAAAAGTTCAGCACCTCCACTTCTGCTCTTGATCGCATTACCTCTGAAAGGTTCCTCTCAGTAACCTGATTGTTGAGATAAATGACAGGATAGGTGTCTTTAATTTGTACCCACTTTGTCGCCGAAAGTTTGGGCGTGGCACACATTATTTGGTACGTGGCTGTGTAGAAGGCTGAATCTGTTTTTGTTTTTCTTATTAGGACAAAATTTTGGATGAATTGCAGAAAAAAGCAAAAAAAAATTACTTTCCCATATTTCTTTCTGTAATCCTTTTAGCAGCACATAATACGCGCATACCACACCTACACAAGAAACTAGCAGCTAAAGCTGTGCAATCTTCAAAAATTTCAACTTTCATTGCTCACTCAGAATAACAAAAAGGCTTATAGCAGCGAACCTCCGGGCCAGCGTGTTCAAGTTGAAAGCCAATTTTGAGAAACATTCCCATTAATTTTGTGTTTGTAACACGCGACTGGGTATTTATTTCTTAAATATTACGTATCAAGGTTGAACCAAAGAGATGCTGAAAGAATGCCGTGGTACAGCAATATATTTGACAGAAAAGCATTGTAACGTAAACAATGAGATCGGATGCTGAATTTAACGAGAATAATAATCTTAGGCGATAAAATTCAGGTCAGCGCTGTGCCTTCATAGTTTCGGACTTTTTAATTCTTGACCACTTGAATCTTGACTCCGAATGTTTTTAACAGCCACGTGATATCACAAGTAACGACATATAAAAAAGAAAAAGCTGCCAGAGGAAAAACAGAGAATAGAGTGCTCCCTGAGATATCAAGTATTCTGGATTTTGTTTTGCTTTGCAAACAGCTACACTCCTGCTATGAAGACTAGTTTAATACATTATACGAGAGGCTACGTTTTACTACCTTCTGGGCTCATTCAATTCTCTCTCCTGCAGTAGGAAAAAATAGGGCTGTCCGCTGGAAGCTGGATGCTCGCAATAATTTAAACCATCATGAAAACAAACTTAGTTCTCAGCCGAAACACGAATGCTGAATGTACATGGTAGCTCGCAATGTTTACTTTAAATTGACAGTGATGCATTGTTCGTGTATTGCACAAGTATGAGACGTCGTAGATGCAGTGACATAAATTTGTGGAAAAGCTCAAGTGTGTGCAAGACAAACAGAGACAACAAAAAGCCTCTCTCAGCTGTCTCTTTTTGCTTCCTATATAAAAAAATCAAATCTTTCTGTAGAATGTCAATGTCTGTTCCAAATAAATGGATAGGAAATGTCACATCTGCCTATGCTATTTTGGTGTATGCTGTAGATTTATATCTATAAGGGTGGCTCTTTCGATAAGTAATTTTAGGAAGCAGAAAATCCCCCTAGGGGTAAAAAATAAAGACCCCATTTTACTTGCCCTACGTCGTCCATATTATTAACGTTCTGAGCAATTCTTCATTATCAGCCGTGTGGTATCTGTATTCACTGCTAGCATTATACAATATATATTCTTTTTGCACTGGAGACGCTGTGCCCACTGCAGGAATAGAACAGGTCTTTTATGTCGATCTTTTATTCGGGTTTCGGAGAACACTTGTCTCAAGGTTATCGCAGGTCTTATCAAATGGCCTATTATTAGATTCAATCAGTGAAATTCAAAGCAAACAAGATATGGTGTAATATTCAAAATTAGTATTTATACAGGACGCAAATTTAAAAAGAAATCTTCGGGAAAACCGTGTTCGCAGTTTTGCCTCATTTATTGCGTCATGCATTGAAGAAGGTAGCTTGTTAGCAACGACACACAAGAAAGATTGGTTTGGTTTATGGGGGTTTAACGTCCCAAAGCGACTCAGGCTATGAGAGACGCCATAGTGAAGGGCTCCGGTAATTTCGACCACCTGGGGTTCTTTAACGTGTACTGACATCGCACGGCACACGGGCCTCTAGAATTTCGCCTCCATCGAAATTCGACCGCCGCGGCCGGGATCGAACCCGCGTCTTTCGGGCCAGCAGCCGAGCGCCATAACCACTCAGCCACCGCGGCGGCTTCCACAGAAGAAATATGATATAAAATTGAGTGGCCTCCCTGAATAGCAAACAAATAAGAAGCTGTGTTTTTAATTTCTAATATTGTATATATAGGCCTTTGTACGCTAAGATTTTGCCTCTCCATTTCTTCCCTCGTTTTCTTCAACCTCATTTAATTTTAGATAACGGCACTTCTTATTTGCGTTGAAACCCGCTTTCCGTCTGCAGGAGTCTCATCTGCTGCGGATATTCACCCTCTTTTGTGGAGCACAAAAGTCTCGACACTTAAACGAGCGAATGACGCTGTAACCGCGTTCAGCTACGTTGGAGCCGTCTAAGTAAAACGAGCCAAAGTGCAAACAGTTCTCGGAAAGTTTGAGTGGGGACTCGCTTGATAGCCTCCGGCAAAGCACGCTTGAAAGAAGATGCATTGTCTGAATACAAGTGGTCGGCGAAGTTTTTTGTGAAGTTACCAACTTGCGGTCTTCACTTCACTACATGGGCATTCCGTGGTTTTGATGTCAGACAGTAATACTTCATATTCAACGCACGTAATCTCAAACGGCGTTTGAAGGGAACGTGATATTTTGTTAGAAGCGATAAAGGCGCAAATAATAAATAAAGACGATATAAATGAAATTAAATGTTTTAACACTACAATACCTCTGTTCCTCTGTACAGTTTCATCCGGAGCATTTTTTATGCTTAGCCGAAAGACGATTAGCAGAGTTATGTATAAATGTTTAACCAAAATAACTAAACCAACGTCCGAGACAGCATGGCGCCACTCGGCTTGCTAAACAAAAAAGGGGCAGTGGCTTAACTTGGCTAACCCTGGAATTCAGCGAAAAGCAAGCACGCTTGCTAAGCGTCTGAGGCTCGTCCATGGCAGCTCCGCTGCACGCTCGCGACAGCCGTTCTATATAATATACCCACACGACCACGTGGCTATGACGTGGCATCACATGGTCTTCGACACCCCCATCGAATGTCATCACGCTTCTTCTCATCATCCCAATAGGATGTCATTAATATCAACCCGAAGGTCACCCAATGTCAAAGATCAAAGGTCAGAAATCAAAGGTCCACTAAACGTCATGGGTCAAAGTCAGGGGATAAGGGTTCGACACCATAACTGTACCCTATATGGACATATACGGCTAACGTGGTTGGGCTGAAGGTCGTTCAAGGTCATTATCCGGCCTACGCGACGACTGCTTTACCTAGCGTAGTGAAGCTTTTCGCTTCAAGAACCACGACGTGAAGCTACCGGATGCCTGGTAATGCTAAACGAGTGTAATGTTGAAGAATGTGCGGTAACCCTGAAATATAATTGCGTTCTGTTGAAACTGTAATGTCGAAACAGTTGCGCGGTGACCGTGAAGACCGTGAACTTGAAACTCTATTGCGTATTGTTAAACCCTCTGACGTCGAAGCAAATGCGCTATCGCAATAAACATGAACTAGAAGTGTTCATGAAACACTGCCTGATTGCAACAAACTGAACCCAATATGTTGTTGACGATCGGGCAAGGTTAGTCCGTCCAGTATTAGGCGATAAGTGATGGAAGAGGTTTTATAATCAATTCGCGAGAAAGTAATTAAATTATAGAGGCTCTAAAATTATTAATGAAAACAGGCGTGCATTCATTTCGAAGAAGGCCCTTTCGCGATGGAGCCCGCTTCTGAGTAACCCTGGGACAACTTCACTCTGTTCGTATATATGTAAGGCTTATGCATTTCTTTAAAAATAAAGAAGGCACTGTAGAATATCAGTAGTTACCAAAACAAAGTCACTGGCTAGAACATTGAAGGTATGTTTCTGAGCAAAACGTGCTAGTTAATCCCATTAAAATATCAGAAGCAAAAAATCTAACAAAAATTGCAAGCCGTCACCCTTTGGAAACAATGCAAATGGTTTGAATATGAGTGACATAAGACGTAGGAGAGAACAATAGCTCCTTTTTTTAGAACGAAAAAAAGTGGATTAAGTAGTTTCGACAGGTCGTAAATATTTATTTATTTCTTCCTCTTTTTCTGTACAGCACCTCGGTACAGGAACGCTGTCAACACCAGTTGAGTTGAGTTGAGTGGTTGTAAACTACCGGTGGGATTAGCCTTGCAGTTGCTGCCGGCAATTGCTCCACCGTAGCGACACTTAAATAGAAATCACAGAAACACTGTCCGCAAAAACCCAAATAGACACTCCTGAGGTCACCATGTGGAGGCCAAATCCGTGTCCTGCAGGTAAAGTAGAAGAAGGCGAGAAGCATCCCTTCTACTCGACTGGCTCCCGCGCGGGAAAACAATGTCCTGAAGAGAACTGTGAGGAACTCCTGCCTTCTTGAGGGATCCGAATAACACAGCCCGTTCCGCGTGGTACAAAGTACAGCACAAGAGGTAATCCCGGAAACATGGGCGCCCAGGGAGGTAAAAGAGGAGCGCATATAGTAGGACCCTTTAGGCTACGTTCCTGACAAAGATACGCTCACCTTCTAATTACTGCTGTTTGTTGTTTCTCTAAAAACGGCACTGCACTGGGCTCTCTTTCGAGGCAGCATAACTGTTTCACATGCTGCGCCAAGCGAGAGACTTTCGGAAGGAGCTAATCAGCTGTAATCCGGCGGACCGTTCTTTTGTGCACAGCTTGTCGCACTTCGTAGTATTTGTTTCACTCCTTTTTCGCTGTATTTAACGCCCAGGATAAAAAGACAGAGTGCATAAGGTGGCGGCAGCTGGCAAAGGAGAGGGTTAATTGGAGAAACAGTGAGAGGTATTTGCCCTGCAGTGGGCGTAGCCAGGTTTGTGATGATGATCATGATGAGTTTTGAGCGTAAATATATAACAAACTTTTCAATATTGCTGTCTGCTCATAATAAAAGTTCACTCGATTTACGGAAAGGAATTGCCGTTTTCTGCAGCAGTTTTACTTGGAATTGATAATTACGCACTGATATAAAAGCATCCAGAACCAGGCATTCATTTCATTAATGATTGAAGCAGCACTTGTGCTGACCGGGGCGACAGTTCAATGGAAGCCGAACACAAAAGCATTTCTGTGGTGAGCATTGTCAGTGCACGTTAAAGAACCTCAGATGATTCAAATTAATACAGATTCCTTTGCTACGAATCTGTATATTTTGTAGTTTTTTGTAGCTTTTAAGAAGAGTTTCGAAGTTATTACATTTAGTGGCTCTGTTGTCTTGCAATCAGTTAACCCCCTGCATTTTCCTTACAAGAGAGACAAATGCGCACGTCATCAACTAGCAGAACACTCAAGGTTTTCCCTTGATGTGTAGACCACGGTATTTTATTTCAGATGTGTGCCAGTTGTCGTATTTCCAATTGCTATGAAAAGTAGAAGAAAATACGGTACCTCAGTTCGCTTCCGAAGCCAGCACGGTCTTCTGTGTTTCTGAGGTCGTCATAGCCGCTCCACAGGACCGCGGTGTAAAAATTGACAACGATTAAAATAGCTCATTGCACACACCTTAGCTTATTAAGGCGATATCGTTTAATGGCTCATACTCGCGTCCGTCCGTTACATTTTTGGTCACGTGATCTCTGTGCCACGCTCACGCCAGTTGCTCTTCTCCTCTGTCGTGATATGAATTCAAGCGTAATAATAATAATTGGTTTTTGGGGAAAGGAAATGGCGCAGTATCTGTCTCATATATCGTTGGACACCTGAACCGCGCCGTAAGGGAAGGGACAAGGGAGGGAGTGAAAGAAGAAGGGAAGAAGGAGGTGCCGTAGTGGAGGGCTCTAGAATAATTTCGACCACCTGGGGATCTTTAACGTGCACTGACATCGCACAGCACACGGGCGCCTTAGCGTTTTTCCTCCATAAAAACGCAGCCGCCGCGGTCGGGTTCGAACCCGGGAACTCCGGATCAGTAGTCGAGCGCCCTAACCACTGAGCCACCGCGGCGGGTGAATTCAAGCGCGGCAAATTCAAATCAGTGCAATGGGTCGCAAACGGCTTTCGCCTTCCCGCAGTTAAGAGATATCTAAGTGCCTCCAACGAATTTTTTTTCCTGTTGCGTAATTATGTTTGATTGCTCTGAATTTTTTAACTAAGAGATAAAAGAGGCAGCTCAGTTATTCGTCACACTACAAACAACCTTTATTTTTACCACTGGGGCTTTCGTGGCTTAAAAGGCAAGTGTCCTCTTATTTAAGTATATGCGAAGATTGCAGGATATGCCTATCATTTTTATAAAACCGGAAATAATTCACGTTGTTGCCTAAACATTGACTGTTTTCCTTTCTCAGTGATGAGCCCACAGTGGGAGAACTTTATGGTGGTTCTACGTAGCCTCGACAACCATATTAATTAACCTTGGGCGAGCACGCCCAATCTTCCAACAACAATTTAAGTGCCCTGTGTGATAACACAGTCATAACTGTGGATCAGGTCACCCTTACTTCCAGAATCATGCTGAAGTTTAACCGGAGACAGTGCAACTTAACGCCGCAGGAAACCCCGATCAAACTTGCAGCTCACGCGATATTTTGCTCTTTACAACCATCTTGAGAACGTCGCTCTGACCAGTACGAGGTAATAATTCGCGCGCGAGATCACTCGTAAAAGCGAGAGCACACGAGAAGGGTTAACACTACGTCCCTTCTGGAGCTTCACTTCACTCTTCTACTTTATGTACTCGGTGACATTTAAAACATGACGAACGGGTCACGATATCACCACATCAGTTAGATTAGCTCACGCTTTACTGCCCGATAAACAGCTGACTCTTTACTTTATCGTTTACGGAGCTCGTGAAAATACATGAACTCTCCTCCGACTTACATCGTTTCCTGCCTTTCGGTCGTACTGAATGCTTTTACTGCTTATTTACTGCTCTCGTCCTTTAAAAAAATATGCATGCACTTCGCATAAACGACATTGACTACGTTCTGAAGAGCCAAGCGCAAGAAAGCGCTAATTCGAAGTATACATTTTTGATGCTATTACTGTCAAGTCTCTTAAGTGAAGCCGCTTGCGCCTCGCGTACCTTATTTAAAGTTGGAATAATTTTCGTGCACTTTCGTCTATTGGGAAAACATTTCATTTTTCTCGCTGGATGGCTGACCTGAGGGCCAGCATTAGCATATAAGCGCTAACAAAGGCAACACATCTATTCGACAGGATTTGTCGAAAGTTCCAAGGCCAGAACGTCCACTTTTAAGCAATATGGCCCGGAACTTACGGCGCCCATGAAGCGGCCAAGTTTATCGGGTGTAAGAGTGAGACCGCTCCTTGTTATGCAGAGATTTTAAGCTCGGATTATTTATAAAATGAGCCACTTCAAAACTAGAAAGGGGCCCATGTAGCCAGGTGCCTTTGAGCAACCTGTACTTTAATCATAGCGGCAGCTGTTGCACATAGCGATTCATAAGAATACTAAAGGTGCATATTGTGTTTAGACACTGAATGAATATAACGTACAGGGAATAAAATGCACAATAGAATAATCAAACGTTCGATAAATAACTCAGGCGATGAAGCACGGCCGTGCTCGCTCTATCCAGTTCAACATGCGCTACTTCAAATGCAAACATAAAAAATACTATAAGGTATGTTTATTACTTTATCTATGAAAATAGCAGTTTGTTTGCTTGTTCGTTTTATTTTGACAGAACTGGGTGCACAACACGGGACCGAATATCCTGTATTGTGTCTAGGATTTCTGTAGAAAGGCAACAAAATATCTGCCGATGCGACACCTCCTTTGCCGCAACAAAGTTCGACATTTGCTTAAAATGTATATAAAGTAGAAAGACGAGCGAGGCAGCAAACAAAGCCAAGTTCATCAAACAATAGAGAAGCATATATTAACTGTTGAATACAATCACACGCACGTAGCGCTAGCCGCCAAAAACCCCAACTACATTCAGGGATTCGGTGCTTACAGAATTATAAAAATGTTTCACAAGAATTTTGTTCTCATTTTCTGCGTAAATATGAATCTGAAAGAGCAAAACGGTCTATTTTGATGCATTCAATTTTCGGACACCTTAAACGTTAATGTGAACTTAGAATCAGGATCTGGATTTGAACTCGATGGTTTATCCTTTCTAGGGTAAACCCTCATAAAATAACCTTCCTTGAAATCTCTGATGTGGATGCCTATTAAGAACACTAGCGTCTCAGATATTAGCGTTAGCTAATATACTGCGCCATTTTCTTTCCCCAAAAACCAATTTTCATTTTTTTTATGATTCCTTCTTTTCCACTAATCCTGCCTTCTAGTCTTCTCTCATGCTTGCCTTTTGTTTACACTTTCTTTCGTTGCTTCCGTCACATATCTAAACATTCAAGCTATGTGAATGAAAGCAAGAAAAAAAGTTAACGGCGAACAAACACGTTTACAAGCGAGAAACTAGTGCACGGTGCTCTTAGAAATTTATTCCATTGCTTCATTCATAACGAGAACAATTGACAAACATCGATCCATTGATATATGACCACCGCGGCCGCGATAGTACTCTGGTCAGCAGCAAAGTACCCTAACCTCTCAACCACCATGGTGGCTTTGGTGGAGGTGTTCCGGTTCAAGATTTGGCGCTGCACATATTTAAGTCTCTATATTAGATTACGCCTGTAGGCTAGGCTTTCTGTCTAGAAAGCTAGGGGCGTAACTGAAACCACACCGCACTGCGCCGGGAGTGTCGTCATTGTGTGTATAATTGCCTAGAAACATTGCATAAAACTGCGCTAGCCTGCACACTCATACGTACACGCTTAGAGAGATATAGAAGTTGACAACGTGTCATCGTGTGCCTTGTATTTGTACACAGGCTGCTGAGACCTCCCTAAATCAATCAATAATTATATATATAATTGGTTTTGGGGGAAAAGAAATGGCGCAGTATCTGTCTCATATATCGTTGGACACCTGAACCGCGCCGTAAGGGAAGGGTAAAGGAGGGAGTGAAAGAAGAAAGGAAGAGAGAGGTGCCGTAGTGGAGGGCTCCGGAATAATTTCGACCACCTGGGGATCTTTAACGTGCACTGACATCGCACAGCACACGGGCGCCTTAGCGTTTTGCCTCCATAAAAACGCAGCCACCGCGGTCGGGTTCGAACCCGGGAACTCCGGATCAGTAGTCGAGCGCCCTAACCACTGAGCCACCGCGGCGGGGCTCAATAATTCGCTCTAGTGAAAATCAGAACACATTGTTAAATCCTCAAGAAAAAATTGGCAGTGGCTTAACTTGGCTAACCCTGGTATTCAGAGAAAAACAAGCACGCTTCCTAAGCGTCTGAGGCTCGATCGTCTATGGCAGCTCCGCTACACGCTCGCGACAGCCGCTTTATATATACCCCCACTACCACGTGGCTATGATGTTGTCTTACGACAACCCCCATCGGATGTCATCACGTGGCTTCACAACCCCATCGGATGTACTGAAGGTCAAAGGTCAACCCAAAGGTCACCCAATGTCAAAGGTCAAATAAAGGTCTTGGGTCAAGGGTTCGACGTCATAACTGTACCCCATACGGTCATACACAGCTATGCTTCGTTGGGCTAAAGGTCATTCAAGGTCGTTGTGCTGCCTATCCGAAGACTAGTTTACATAGCGTAGTGAAGATTTTCGCTTCAAAAAAGAGGCAGTCGGAAGACTACGGGCAGAGGTGAGAGCCGAACACGTGAAGGTAGGAAATTCCAGAGGACCTGGTTGAAATCACGGGGCTGATGTAAAATGAGAAAATTCCTCTCGTGTGCGAGCCTGACCTTTCGGAGGGCAAAGTATGACTATAGCTCGAAGCAAGGAAAGCGGAAGAGATTGTGACCGGATGCCAGTTTTTCAGTCACCGGGACCCGCGGGCTTTGAGAGCTGTGTGGCGCCACCTAAGACTACATCATTGAAGGAGGCGAGCACGCAAAGTATTTGAGCCATCCGGAAGTGAATGGGCTCCGTCCAGCAAAGGAGACAGAGAAAAGGCGCTGGAAAAATAAAAATAAATTACAGACGGGACATAAACCTGAAAAAAAAGCTCTAGGTAAGAACAAAGATCGGCTCTCAAAGACCGCTGGCTTTTCGTTATGAGCGACGTAGACTCGTCCCACTGAATTCCGGGCATGCTGGCATTCCCGGAAGAATGCCGATGTGAAAAAAAATATTTGCGTTAAGTTTTTCAGAATGGTCTAAGCTCTTGTGCCGAGCACAGCCGCTCGCAGCGGTGAATTCAAGCCGGCATTCGCTAGTCACTTTTCTAGAAGACGCTTACTTCTTGCGTCACGTGTCTGTCTGTTTTAAAATAAGCTTATCTTGACTTTGAGGAACGTCATGCGGAAATGCAAACATCAAGTGCGATGTAAAGTGACGTGCAAACATATTCTCAAAAAAATGGTGGATGCTCTGGATTCTTTCTTGGCGAGAGGATTCCGACAGACCAACCTAACTCATGAGCAGTGGTATTTTCAAGGATTTAAATTTCAACGCGAGAGCGTTGAGAGCCCCCTGTCGCAGAAAAGCCGGTGTCGTCGGCGGGGACGGTGTGCGAAAAATCCAAGAAATATTAACAGACAAATCAGAGCAGGAAATTGTTCGAGTTGGGAAATCGAACCAGGGCCACCGGAGTGCGAGACGAACACGCTAACCACTCCACTACGCGAGCACTTTTTTTTCTTTATTGCATGAAAATAATGCAGAAAAGAAAAGTCTAAGCACGCATCTACCCGCCACGGTGGCTCAGTGGTTAGGGCGCTCGACTACTGATCCGGAGTGTCCGGGTTCGAACCCGACCGCGGTGGCTGCGTTTTTAAAGAGGAAAAACGCTAAGGCGCCCGTGTGCTGTGCAATGTCAGTGCACGTTAAAGATCCCCAGGTGGCCGAAATTATTCCGGAGCCCTCCACTACGGCACCTCTTCATCTTTTCTTCTTTCACTCCCTCTTTTATCCCTTCCCTTACGGCGCGGTTCAGGTGTCCAACGATATATGAGACAGATACTGCGTCATTTCCTTTCCCCAAAAACCAATTATATAGACGCCATGTTGTGCGTGACAAACTGCAAGTACAGTGCTGTCTGTAAGTGGCGTTTCGCTCCTCATAGAAAAAAAAAAGATCTATCAAAAATGATCTGTGCAAGCAGCGAAATTTGTGCTATCTTTTCAACGCCGAAAAGTGAACAAAAACGTCAAAGTTGCACACCAGCTGCTGATTGACACCCTGAGGCAATAACGCCGTCAGCAATATTTGAAACTGATTGTCAGCTTCTGATTAACGAGCGAGTGTTTCAGCATATGGGCCGAGAGCTAAAGGAAGTGGATAGCAGTTTTGTGCTCACTTTAGAGAGTCCGAGGGCCTTCATTAATAGCTGCCCCCCCCCCCTCCTTAAGCATGGGCAGTAAAGACATTAGGGTGAAGGATAAAAAATAATACCGGAATGAACAGGAGGTAACACATCAAAATAAAGGAGAATAAAACCATAGAAAATGGCGGGAGAACCCTTAAGCACTTACACGCATGTAGAGTCGGGAAAATATATCCGCTGGTTCACAAGAAGTGCGCGTAATATTTCTTCTTTGCAAAAAAGTTTGAAACTGAATGGGTGAACAGTTTTTTGCACGCATAATGATACGTGAAAAAAATAGCATTTATGGTGATGGCTGCCGAGGAGAAATGAAAAAGGGTGTTGCATAACCTTCGCGGCATTTAGAGCAAAAAACACACAAGAGAAAAAATCACACACGGCTTTACTACTGTACTGAAACTAGTGCAGGTTCGTTTTTGTTCAGAATGAATTGTAGTTTGAAGACAACCGGAGGGACCGACAGGAAGACAGGGAACAAGCCGGACAATATTTCATGAAATTTTACCACAGCGTACTGTGGAAGAGAAAGCTGCCGACGGCATGCGCAACATGACCAGCATTCGCAGCTTACATCTTTACTGGCGCTTAGGGGATAGCAGTATGGGCGTCATCGCCCCACACGGACAGGGATCATGCGCTGAACACTGCACATGTTGCCTGAAATTTCGTATGGATGAAGAGCCCGAAGCCTGGGGCAGTGTAGGCTTTTCTGAAAAGTGGGTGGAGAGCCCACCTGCAAGAGCTGAACAGCTTGCAAGGCAAGTGAGCTTCGCGGATTTTACGTAAGGCATCCAATACAATTTCGTTCCTCTGGTCGCACAAAATAGCAGCGCTCACGATGTGAACGCTTGCAAAAAAAAATTGTAGAAAAAGTTTGCGGCACTTAGTTTTTTTTTCTCATCACCAAATAAGTGCCAAAGACAGCAATGCCACTAAGATGCAGAATACCCTAAAAGAACGGAATGCATGTTACTTTTCCTGGGAAAGAAATGTTGCTCCAGTAGATCATTATCTCATCTGAGGGCGCCATTTATAATCCAAAATTTACGGTTTACCTGCACACAATGAAATTCAGGAGCTTGCACAGTTCATTATCTGGTATGCGCATAGCTTCCGAAAGATAATATTGGGGCAGTTATGTTTCCGAGCCCAAAGCAGTGGCCTTGCATCACAAGTAAATAAGACTGCTGCTCCAGGGAGAAGTTCTACAGTTTTCTGATGCCGGCAGAACGAAGGAAGCCAAGCCATCAAAAAGAAATGCGGGAAAGTTCCCGGGCACAGTACTCCGCGAGGAATCTCATTAGCATTCGTCCAGACTCATTAAGCGTCAGGCACACTGTCGCTAGCTCTTTACTGTAGCGCATGACAGACATTTCCTCGGCATGTTCCCCCATGCTGCATATTCAACGCGCTGTTTCTGCTGAACAGGAGAAAGGAATGCTAACAAAGAGGCTGGCAGACGTACTACATCAAGTGGAACTTTTTTTCATCCTCCTCATCTGTGGCCATCAGCTCGGGAATACAATAATATATTCTCGCACCATCTGGCAAACTCGAGAGCTAGTGATTGTTTTCGAACAGCCCACGATGGTCGGTGGCGGACCCTCACAGAAAAAAGAAGCAACTGACACATCGCGCTTATGGTAATAAGGTTACGGAGTGTTTTGGTATGCACGAAATCTCGCGCGTAAAGCAATAACCAGTTGCGAAGAATCCACATTGCACTGCCGTGATTCAGAAGAACCTCTCATTAGATCAGGGCGCCGGTTCCTCGGTCTGACATTCAAGTTTCAGGAAGCGAACATTTCCAAGAAGTTCACCAAGAGGAACTCCTGCGCTTTTATTAGAGAGGCGCATTTGTCGCGACAGTTCATGGTTTGAATTTCATGATGAAAAACAGGAGATAAAAGCTCTACGGATCTAAAAAAACACTGAAGCAGCAACTGGATTCGGAAGAAAAAAGTCGAAGAAAAACAATAATCAAGTCGGGAATTGCAAGCGCATGTGTGCAACACATGATAACCTGTATGCTGGAATCATATTTCTTATTTCTAAGCTTTCTAATTGCGGAGCAAATCAAAACGCAACCATTTCAAAAGAAATAAAGACTCTGTGAGCCACGGTGGTGCTCAGGCTGGTGCGGTTGATAAGGGTCAACGAAGGCGCAGCCTCTTCAACTGCGGCGGCCTGCGAACGAGAACTTAGTTTTGATCCCACTGACAGCGTGGGATGAATACACCTTGTTTCAAGAGATAGTGGACCAAGATTCAAAGGGACACTCCTGAAATTTGGCGTTGCTCGATACGTTAACAGATCAGCTTCTGAAAAAAATTACGTGTTCAGTAAGTCTAGAACCTAAAGGGAAGCTGAAAAGATGTTTTGACAATTTGAGGTTATTGATGAATTCGAATCTAATCAGCTTCTAGGTAAAACATGCAAAGTTTTTTGCACTAGCCTTTAAAATAGAGATGTATTCGTATATTAAAACCACGACGATTTTCTTTTATTCACTGCATTGTAGAATGCGGGGAAACTCGTAGTGACGTCATTGTCGCCGAAATTTCAGATGTCCGCTGTCTTCGCCTGCACGCTGCTATGCGTCTTACGATGCCGCCAAACAATGCTTCGTAAGCTTCACCTTCGATGGCATTAGTTTCCTTCCATGCAACAACCGTTTCATCGCTGGAAATGTAGTGCCGTGACATGTGACGTCATTATCGGGGCCTCTGCCCGTCGCTGTGCACTGCAGAGATTCCTCAACGCTAACGCCGCTTAATTCGGTGGTTCCGCCACCATCTCAAATGCTAGCTCACAGCAATTTCGCAAGATTTACCAGCAAACTTCACAGATTGGGCCCTTTTAAGCTCATCGAATTCTAAAACCGCTTCAGTAGCACTTTAAACAAAGCAATGTTCATCTGCTATGATTATTCCAGAACACAAAATTTACTACTCGCAGCGACCTCAGGGACCAAGGGACCAAGGAACAGCAAGGAAGCGTGATTTTCTTTTATTGCTTCCTTTTGCCCTACTAACATCGCATAATAAGTATCGTGCAATGATACAGTAATCAGTGGTTCCAGAGAACCGAATAGAACCCATCAGACTAGTCCTGTACGACGAGCTTTTAGAAGGCAATCCTCCTACCGGCCAAGCAGAAACAAGAAATACAAATCGCTTTCTTCCGACTTGCGTCGCCCGCATCTTCCAAGGTCAAGGTCAATGTCACTGTTGTTGTCGTGCATTCTGAGATCGATGTCGCCTTCAGCCCCATAGCGGCACTACAAATCTTCACGGGGCCTCTCCATACTTGCCGTCAGTGGAGGCATTTACAAACAAGTCCTGTCCGGGCCATTTCGTATAAGGCGGAACACCGTCAGCGAATCGAGTCTCATTTAGCAGAGACACTCGCATTCTGAAGCCGCGTAAACAATGGCGAGCCCATTTGGGATGGACGACGTTTTCGATCGGCTTGTTGTCTAAGGACTGTTGTTGCTCGTAGTGATTCTGTGGTTAGCATGTATACAGAGACACTTGTACACGAGGGAGCCGCGGTCCTCGTGTACAACCAGAGGACTGATCTGTCAAGCTTGTTCGAAACTTGTTTCCTCCGTGAAAGTGTTTTTGCTTTGGAAGAATGATGCGATTACTCAGACGCCCGCCCCAGTGGCTCAGTGAATGTCAAGTTCGGCTGCTCAGCCGAGGGTCGTAGAGTCGATATCAGAAAAAAATGAAAATTGGTAATGAGGAAAGGAAATGACGGTGGAGACCCGAACCGCGCCGTAAGGGAAGGAATAAAGATGGAAGCGAAAGAAACAAGAAAGAAAGAAAGAAAGAGGGGCCGTAGTGGTGGGCTCCGAAGTAATTTCGACCACTTGGGGATCTTTAATGTGCACTGACATCGCACAGCACACGGGTGCATTTTGCGTTTCGCCCCAGAAGCCGCGTTTAGGTGCAAGGGATGGCAATCATTTGCAGGAGTCAACTACGGCGCCCAGAACTGCGCTAGACCTTGATTCGACAAAAAAACATTCATAATAAGGAAGTAAATACTCACTGACATCCACCCGAGCGCAGCCATACGGCTACAAAGGAGAGCTATACAAGTTTCTCAGAAACTTCGTAGTTGAAGAAAAATTCGTCCTGGTCCGGAGTACCCCGGACCCCGGACAAGGACGAAACTTTTTTTAACTACGAAGTTTCTGAGAAAGCTGTATACCTTTCTTTTGTGGCCATGTGGCTGCGCTCGGGTGGATGTCATTGAGTAATTACTTCATTATTACAAATCTACTACACCTTGAAGGATACCCCTAAACATCTGACCAAAAACATTCATCTTACAGTTAATCATACATGGCTTTGTTCCGCGTAATGAAACAAGTGCGCTGATGAGGAGCACTGGACACTGACCAAGGTCAATAAAGATGCAAATTTCTTTCTTTGCAGTTAATCATACATGACTTTGTTCCGCGTAATGAAACTAGTGCGCTGATGAGTACTGGACACTGGCCAAGGTCAATAAAGATGGATCTTTCCATCTTTGTTGACCTTAGCCAGTGACCAGTGCTCCTCATCCCCATGATTCCTGACCAGACGGTATGCCGTCAAACCCTCGACTACATCAAACTAGTGCGATAATTATTTATAATCAGCCAAAAGGCGCTGAGTGCTGCTGTGCTTCCCCTTTGTTATTTCTTGTGTACTGTGATGTGGCTTCGAACGACGAGAGTGTAGCTGGTGGTGGTAGTGGTTTTATTAAAAATAATAGCAAAAAGGAAGGAAAAGATTTTTGCTAGCCCCGGCATCTGCCATCGATACTGAAGCACCTGAGCGGGGGCAGCGGAAATAAAGGATAGCAGGCAGAATGGAGAAATGAAATGAAAGTGGTGAGGGGACCGGAAGAGAGGATAGGGGGAGAAGTGAAAAGAGTGTTGCTCAGAGTGTAGCTCAGATGTCTGGAATGAGGACGAATTCGAACGTTAGCTGTGGGTAAGGTGAGCTTCTCTCCAGAAAATAAGACATTGGGCGATGTCTATGTGAGGCATATGCTTGGTAGAGAAATGTGCAGATTGTGACTAAGCTGTATATATCGCCTTCATAGATTATTAGAAAGCATTTGATCGGCGGAACCTCAGTAGTCATACAGGCTTTGGGGAATCGGGGTCTAGAAGAGCCTTATATAAAAATGCTGGAAGATATAACGGCTGCATAGCTACTATAGTCCTGTCGTCCATAAACTCAACAATAAATTCAAATTAGGGAGGGTGACAGCCAGGGAGACACGATCTCTCCAATGTTGTTAACCACCTTTTTCCAGGAGGTACTCCGAGACCTGAATTGGGAACAGTTGGGGATGAGAGTTAATAGAGCATAGCTTTGTAATCTGCGATTCGCTTATGACATTGCCTTGCTAAGTCACTCAGGAGATGAACTGGAATGCATGATCAATGAGTTAGGAAGGCAGAGCACAGCGGTGGGTCCAGAATCAGTACGCAGAAATCTATAGTAAAATTCAGCAATCTCGAAAGAGAGCGGCAGTTTACAATTGGTAACGAGTTGATGGAAGTGGTAATTTAATACGTCGAATTAGGGCAGGTAGTAACCGCAGATCCGGCTCACGAGAGTGAAATAACTTGAAGAATAAGAATGGGTTGAAGCGCATTTGGCAGGTTCTCCGAGGTCATGAATGGCAGTTTACGAATAGTTTACCAGTATATAACAGCAGTGTGTTGCCGGCACTTACCTACGTGGCAGAAGCGTAGAGGATAACGAAAAGGGTTCACCTTAAGTAAAGGACAACGCAGCGAGCCATGGAATGGTGTAACGTTAAGAGACCGGAAGAGGGCAGAGTGGGTTAGGGAAGAAACGCGTGTTAATGACATCCTAGTTGAAATCAAGAGGAAGAAATGGGCTTGGGCAGGGCAAGTTACGCGAAGGCAAAATAACCAGTGTTCCTTAAGAGTAACGGAGTGGATTCCAAGAGAAGGTAAGCGTAGGAGAGGCCTGAAGAGATATCGGTGGGCCGACAAGATTAAGAAGCTGGTGGGGATACGGTTGCTGCAGCTGGCAGAGGACAGGATTAGTTGAACAGACGAGGGAGAGGCCGTTGACTTGAGTGCGCGTAGTCAGGCTGATAATGATGATGATGGTAGATATCGGACAAAATTTTTACGGCTGTATCCCAAACGGTATTCAGGTTTGGCACCCCGGAATTCTCTAGCTAGCCCGAGTCCGGAAAAAGTGAACGTAAGCAGATAAAACTATAGAAGTAGTCCGTCGGTGGTACTAATTCTTCTAGTCAAATTTCGCTTTCGATTTGGTTGATGGACTGGCCAACGTTTTTAAAAGCATGGTATGAAATCTTAATCCTAGCGCCAGTTCTTGAACGCTATTTGAAAAAGTTACAAAATTTCGCCCCCCCCCCCTCATCACATCCAGAGCTTTTTCAGAGTGTAGCATTATTCGAACTATATTTGCGCTTGCTTCCCTGATCAGGTGGAGTTCGTTGTAACTAAGAATATGCTTTCCGTATGTAACGAGACAGATCACAGCTCACGTTGTGCTTGAGTGTCGATTGACAGCCGCTGTCTAGGGTAGAAAAGAATGCGCAAAGAAGCATGATGCTGCAAAATTTTCACGAACTTCTATTAGCCGGCTGTCCCTGCTGTGAACCCTAAAGAATCTCTTGTTCCGGCTTTTAACCTACCATCTCCATGATGTAATAGGAGAGAACTTAAACGTACACTGCTGAAGTGTTAAAGCAAGCGCTTTCAGAAACAATACTGCAGTGCAAGCAGCAATAAAAAGAGTGACAAACAAGTTGTTGCTACCCGATCTTGGTTCTATGTCAAATCTTTATAATGATGCCAGTTTGACGCATCCTTCAATCATAGAAAGGTCAGAAGAAGACGTGAGCGTGTTGTCGACATATCATCTGTTGGCGATGCCTCTTCAGCAGCATGCGATCAAGTATTAGTGTTTATCCAAGCTACGTTGATAACTTACGTTCGTATCATGACAGGGCTCGGTAATAAGCGTTATCAGAAGGGCACAGGCACGTGCGGCCGCTCAGAGCGACGCACAAAACAGAAATCTTCCTGGTTCCGGTTATTCGTTACGATGCTCGTAATCTATCCTCCGCGAGATGGCTTCCATGAAAAGCTAATATCATGGCGACTTTCTCGGTACTTGACGTGTACGAAGGTGAATAAAAGCAACAAGAAAAACATCACAAGATGAGAAGGAAAGCACAGTAGTATTCTTTCGCTGGAGATGGCGTGACCTTAGCCGGCAGTCGTGCTTAGGCCATTGCCTCGTGAAAGATATTTCTATCGTACAAAAAGCGATATTATAATATCCAGGGAGTGCAGAGGATGAAATCAAGAAGCGCACTCCATCGGACCGGTGCCACTATTCCCAGAAGAGCCATATTGCTGGAAACCTTTCCCCAGAGTCGAAATAGCGGCAGTGGACAGCACGAGAAGGAAGGAAAAGTAGCAGTCGTAAGCGTAGTTGTAACAGCTTCTCATGCGGCACTTTGTCGGGTACCCAAAAATGGTGCATCGCACTGTTGTTTATTTTGTGTGGTAAAAGTGTCTATGAGATTAGCAAATAAAAGCTGCTTTTGTTATATTCTCATCTATGGCAGATGGAACGACTTGAAACATTTTTTCATTGTTCGATTGTCGTCAATTTACGAATGTGCAGCTGTGTCTTGAACTTTTTCTAGACCACGCAGCTTGAGTTTCTTTCGGGGTTCCCCATTCGTTAAGCCTTGCTCCATAATCCATGGGAACAGAATAAAAGGCGACGATGTACATTAACATAAGGGAAACCAGAGCATCCACGTTTACATGTGCGCTTGTAATTTAGGATTCGCACTTCTTTGAAAGTTCCGTTTCTCCACGAACAAATGAATGATCGTCGGTAGAAACAAGTTTATTACAGTCACTGCAATTCTCTGCTTCTCTGTCGGTTCGAAGTCAACTACAAGAGAAAATGTCAACGTGAAACCACGGCAAGCTTGCTCTTCGTAAGCACTGTGCTTTTCATAGCGCGCCAATCAATTGCCCGTTCACATGCCTTTAAACACCGCGTATTCGGGGTCTCCGGTAATCTATCAAGCAAGCAATGCCCCTGGAGCGCGCATTCAAGGGTTTTCATTAAAATCCTTCTTCGTGCTCGCTTTGGAAGCTTTTGTTCTCAACACCTTTCGCTTCATTTTTTTGCCGCTAGGAGCCATCATGGTCTGGGTGAGGGGTGCTGGCATTCGCCCATACGGAAGAATGCGGGTTGACTGCGAAGACAGTATTTTATTGCTGTAGGCCATCTTGCTGAAAGTTTGGTCTTCGTAGGCTTCCCGCTCGTATCAAAGCATGTCGGTAAAGGTTACTTTCTGACTATATATATATATATATATATATATATATATATATATATATATATATATATATATATATATATATATATATATATATATATATATATATATATATATATATATATATATATATATATATATATAAATATATTCGCAGACAAGTTTAAAGGAAATGAGGGGGCCCGTTTGACAAATATATGAAGGGAGCAACAGTCGTGGGTCGTGGGGTTCGGGTTCGTGGGTCGTGGGTTCGGATCCCACCGGCGGCATGGTTGTTTTTTCTGCTGCTTTATAAGTAATTTTCTTTAAGCGATATATTTATCTAAGTATTATTATCCCACTGATAAACATAACACATTAAAAAAAAAAATTAACGTTCCCCTATGCACCTTGGTTTCGGTGACTGTTGGCTCCCTTCATATATATATATATATATATATATATATATATATATATATATATATATATATATATATATATATATATATATATATATATATATTGCCACCTAGTGTTGCCAGGTGGCGCAAGCTGTCCGCGAAGACGATGAGGTTGCGATCGTGCTATCGTGGATCGGCCGCCATTACCGTCTCCTCTTGCCGACTCCAGCTGTTGAAGCGTCTCTCCGTGAGAACTCCGTGACAATTTGGTGGAGCCTGCTGGGTACGAGTATCCCATGCAAGAAACCCCTCCAGGGAGCCGTGCCGCCAGCCCTGCGCCGATTGACACCCCGGTACACCGCTTCAGCCGGAGGCTGCAGGGACTTTCACCGGAGCTTGGACCACTAGCGACAGTCATGATGCCAGCCACCGGTATTCTCACGCAAGCTGCCGGTGCTACACCTGCCCACTATACCTTGCAGACCCCGCGGGTTCCCAAGGCCTTCCACGGGGACCTTTTCGAAGACGTGGAGGACTGGTTCCTTCACTTTGAGCGTGTGGCTGCTTATAACCAGTAGGACGACGCCGCGAAACTAAGAAACGTCTACTTTAGCCTAGAGGATGGCGCCCGCACGTGGTTTGAGAACCGTGAGGAAGTTCTAACTTCCTGGCGAGAGTTTCGCCGTCGCCTGCTGGAGGCCTACACCAGCGCGGATCGCCGCGAAAGAGCGGAGCGGGCAATCCAGTCCCGCGTCCAGCTACCGAACGAAAGCGTACAAATGTACGTCGAGGACATGACGCGGCTCTTCAGGAGAGCTGATCCTGCCATGCCTGAAGAGAAGAAACTTCGGCACTTAATGAGAGGCGTCAAAGAGCAGCTGTTCGCAGGCCTCGTGCGCAGCCCACCATCTACAGTTGCTGCATTTCTTTCGGAAGCCACAACGATGGAGAAGGTCCTGCAACAGCGTTGCGCCAGTTACGACCGGCCCGTGCATGCTGCTGCAGTCACATCATCGTTTGCCACCATCGGACAGCATCCTGATGATTTGCGGGAACTTATTCGCACAATAGTGCGTGAGGAGGTTCACAAATTTTGTAGCCCGTCGCAGCCTGCGCTCGGTTCCATCTCCGCTCTTGTACGAGAGGAGGTGCAACAGGCGTTCCGGGGCCCTGTTCCTGTGGTCGACGTACCACCTCTGCCTGGGGACTACCACCGTCCGACGTACGCCGAAGTTGCAAGGCGTCCGGCTCCCGCTTCGCCGCCACCAATTCACGCCACGCCTCAAGCCCCGCGGCCCTCTGTGCAACCGGTGCAGTACTTCGAGGATCGTCGAGCACCCCTCCGAAAGGCCGACGTTTGGCGTACACCTAACCGACGACCGCTCTGTTTTCACTGCGGAGAGCCAGGTCATCTTTATCGAAATTGTTATTACCGACGCATCGGCATCCAAGGCTTCCGCACCGACTCACCGAGACCCCGTCAAGGTGAACGACCCCCTGAAATTGAAGAATTCCTTGCGGACCAGCGCAATCCATCCCGAGCGCAGCGGCAGTCGCGCTCACCCTCACCGAGGCGCTCTTCCCCGACACCTCCCGGCTTCTCGCGAGCGGCACCGGGCCGATCGCCAAGTCCTCGTCGGGAAAACTGAAACCCGCGACCTTCGGGGGCGAGGTCGCTGGGGGGCGCTGTGCTGAAGACCTCCCGTCGTCGCCGCTACAATCCGACAAAAACCCGCCGACGCCATCACCAGAGTTAAAAAACCGCGTTTCTTTAGAAATACCCGTTCTTATCGATGGTCGCAGAGTAAGCGCATTAGTTGATACCGGGGCCGATTATTCGATCTTAAGTGGACAACTGGCAACCATTCTGAAAAAAGTGATTACCCCTTGGCCTGGCGCGCACCTTCGAACTGCCGGCGGTCATCTGGTTACGCCCAAGGGTATGTGCACTGCTCGCGTTCAGATCAGCAAGTCCACGTTCGTCGTCAGCTGCATCGTCCTGGGCGAGTGTTCTCGGGACCTAATCCTCGGCATCGACTTTCTGCGGGAGTATGGAGCAATTATCGATCTGCGCAACCGAATGGTCATGTTTTCCACAGAGCAAGCCGCCGAACTCGACAACTCCTGCCAACGCAGTGCCGCACTTCGCGTTTTCGCCGACAGCGTCACACTTCCGCCCCGTAGCAGTGTTTTGATTGAAGTCGCCTGTGCTGAGTTGCACGACGCTGAAGCAGTCGCCGAGGCTAATCATTCGCTCCTCCTGACTCAAGGCATCTGCGCCGCTCGAAGCTTACTAACAATTCGCGCTGGCCGGTCTGCGATCCTTGTTACAAATTTTTCTCCAGAGCACCGGCACCTTTTCTCTGGAACTGCGATCGCTACCGCTGAAGCGGTTGTGGATGTTCCGGTCTGCTTTGCGTTCGCGGCAGCGGCCCCTGACGACCAATCATCGCGCGCCACTGACGACCAATCTGTTCCGAATGTCGACATCAACTGCAACCTCCCCGAAGGAAAGCGCCTGGCCTTAGAGCATTTGCTATTGGAGTATAAACAGTGTTTCGCTTCTTCGTCGAAAGTTCGTCAAACGCCCCTAACGCAACACCGGATCATTACGTATGACGACGCTCGCCCTATCCGCCAGCAGCCTTATCGTGTTTCCGCCAAAGAACGGAATGTAATCCAAAAGCAAGTTCAGGAGATGATTGACGACGGTGTAGTTCAACCTTCCCAAAGCCCGTGGTCTTCGCCTGTTGTCCTTGTTAAAAAGAAGGATGGAACACTTCGATTCTGCGTGGACTACCGTAAATTAAACAATGTGACTAAAAAGGACGTCTACCCGTTGCCCCGCATTGATGACTCCCTGGACAGATTACGGCGTGCTAAGTACTTTTCATCCATTGACCTGAAGAGCGGTTATTGGCAAATTGAAGTGGACGAACGGGACCGCGAAAAAACTGCCTTCGTTACACCAGATGGCCTCTATGAATTCAAAGTGCTGCCTTTTGGCTTGTGCTCTGCGCCAGCGACGTTGCAACGGATGATGGACACTGTCCTCACCGGCCTCAAGTGGCAAAGTTGTCTTGTATACCTGGACGACGTTGTCGTTTTTTCAGAAACTTTTGAACAGCATCTCGTGCGCCTGCGAACTGTCCTCAGAGCCCTCCATTCCGCTGACCTTACGCTGAAGCCCCAGAAGTGCCACTTCGGTTACACAGAGCTCAGGTTCCTCGGTCACGTTGTGAGCGCCGACGGAGTTCGACCCGACCCCGACAAGACAGCCGCCGTCGCCAATTTTCCTACTCCGACTGACAAGAAAGCTGTCCAGCGTTTTCTGGGTCTCTGTGCATATTACCGACGGTTTATTGCGGACTTCGCAAAGATTGCAGAGCCGTTGACGCGCCTCACCAGGAGCAACACCTCCTTCGTTTGGACAATAGACCAAGAGACGGCTTTCTCTTCGCTCCGCCAACGCCTTCAGACATCTCCCGTTCTTGCACACTTCGACGAAGAGGCCGACACCGAGATCCACACCGACGCCAGCAATATCGGTCTTGGAGCTGTCCTTGTCCAACACCAAGAGGGCATTGAGAGAGTTATAGCCTATGCTAGCCGTACTCTCTCCCGCGCCGAACGCAATTACTCTACGTCAGAGAAGGAATGCCTTGCTGTCGTATGGGCCACCATGAAATTTCGCCCTTACCTTTACGGCCGCGCATTCAAAGTCGTAACCGACCACCACTGCCTATGCTGGCTGGCTAATTTGCGAGACCCGTCTGGACGATTGGCCCGCTGGAGTTTACGGCTCCAAGAATTCGACATTACCATCGTATATAAGTCGGGCCGTAAACACGAAGACGCCGACACGCTGTCGCGTGCACCACTCGACTCTTCCGGTCCCGAAATCGACGACGACAGCGGTTTCCTCGGTATACTTAATGCATCGGACATAATAGCCCGGCAGCGGGCTGACACGGACCTCCGACCGCTGATTGACAACCTTGAAGGTCACGCCATGCCTCTACCACGACACTTCGCTCGACGTCTCGGCTCTTTCTGTTTGCGCGAAGGTATCTTATACAAGAAGAACTCGAGAGGCCAAGAAAGAGCTTACCTTCTGGTACTTCCGGCCGATCTTCGCGCCGACATTTTATTGGCATGCCACGACGAGCCCACTTCAGGCCATCTGGGTTTTTCCCGGACGCTCGCCAGGATACGCAACATGTACTACTGGCCCGGACTCTCGGACGATGTCCAAAGGTACGTAAAAAGCTGCCGTGAATGCCAGCGCCGGAAGACGCCACCGCTTAAGCCGGCGGGTTTTCTCAAGCCCGTTACTACACCCCGCTCTCCGTTCGATCAAATAGGAATGGACCTTCTCGGTCCTTTTCCGTTGTCACTCTCAGGAAACAAGTGGATCATAGTCGCTACTGACTATTTGACTCGCTACGCCGAGACCAAGGCGATACCCTGTGCCACAGCTTCAGAGGTCGCCGACTTTTTCATGCAAAACATCGTCTTGCGGCACGGAGCCCCTTCGTGCGTTATTACCGACAGAGGCACAGCGTTTACAGCGCAGCTAATCGACCATATATTTACGTTGAGCTGCACTAGCCATCGCAAGACCACAGCTTATCATCCGCAGAGCAATGGGCTAACCGAACGCTTAAACAAGACCATTGCGGACGTGCTGTCAATGTACGTAGACGTTCAGCACAAAACTTGGGATGAGGTGCTACCGTACGTCACATTTGCGTACAACACGGCCCTCCAGGAGTCTACACGCTTTACTCCCTTTCGTCTTGTATATGGACGTGAAGTCCAGAGCATGCTTGACGCGATGCTACCATGCCTCGATGACGACCAACTCGTACCCGATGTTCATGAAATTGCCCAACGCGCTGAAGAAGCCCGTCAGCTTGCCCGCGTACACATCGGCCAGCAGCAGGGCACTGATGCGCGCCGTTACAACCTTCGACACCGACAGGTCGACTACAATCCCGGTGAACAAGTTTGGGTGTGGACACCTGTCCGCCGCCAGGGCTTGTCCGAGAAACTACTCTGCCGGTACTTTGGCCCCTATAAAGTGCTACGGCGTATCAGTGATGTTACCTATGAAGTGGTTCCCGACGGTGCCGCGCAACCGAGACGTCGACAGCCCAACAGCTCTGACATTGTGCACGTTGTGCGGCTTAAGCCGTACTATGCCCGATAACGGCTTAGCGGCCCTCCGTTGTGACTCTGTGTGTGCTCCGTTTTCCTGCGATGCCCTTCTTTTTCGGAGGGGGGAATAATGCCACCTAGTGTTGCCAGGTGGCGCAAGCTGTCCGCGAAGACGATGAGGTTGCGATCGTGCTATCGTGGATCGGCCGCCATTACCGTCTCCTCTTGCCGACTCCAGCTGTTGAAGCGTCTCTCCGTGAGAACTCCGTGACAATATATATATATATATATATATATATATATATATATATATATATATATATATATATATATATATATATATATATATATATATATATATATATATATATATATATATATATATATATATATATGCTTTTAATAGGCGAGACGCAGCAGTAGAAGCGCACGGTACTATTTCAGATTCAAAGCGCGTAATGTGACGTTCTTTCATATTAACAACAATATATGTTGCACAGTATAAAATAATTCCCTGGAGAGTGACTCACTATCCGAGGAGAATAGAAATCTGCAAAAAGATACATCTGTGTTCCACGTATAATATTATCTGTCTTCAATAATTTTTAAGGCAGGTCGTAAAGGCGTCATTTAGTGCGCAAATTGTTGGCACATTTGCCAGTTTTTAGAATGTACGATCTAAAGCTGATTTTGACGCCACAGAGACGTGTGACCGTGCGTCGAGTTGTACTTGCACTCCCATGGGGTATTTAGAAAATAAATGCCCCTGTGTACTTCATTTATTTCTAACTCTTGCAAAGTTTCTTGACTTCTCGGCAGCAGCCTGCTTAGCCGAACTTCTCGAAAAAATGATCCACTGCATCATACTCTGTTGGTGTTGTTACCCCGAAATTTTAAAGCGTCCTAGAAAGAGATGCTGCTATAAAATTCTTGTTAATATCAGCCGAGAAAAATAGTACACAAAAGGAGAGTCAGCATGCTTATCAAAAAAGAATGGCCGTAACCAGGAGATGGTTTTTCGTCAGAAAAGTTACTTCGTTTCACTCCCTCTCTTATCCCTTCCCTTACGGCGCGGTTCAGGTGTCCAACGATATATGAGACAGATACTGCGCCATTTCCATTCCACCAAAAACCAACTATTTGGAAACTTAGTTGATTGGATAGTGAGCGCTATGCTCTCTAGAACGAAACGAGCCGGCGTTAAACGTTATGCTACTCGGAAAGTCAGTGGAACGAGCTTGGTAGTTTCTGAACTCCACAATAAGAACGATGGCTTCAGCGAAACATTAAGGTTAGGCAACTGAGAAATCATTGTCCAAGTTTCTAAATAACTGGGTTATATCTTGCTCCGAAATAAAAGGCGTGAACCGGTAGTCTTCAATTCTGTTTGTATTTCTCTACTTTAAATTCAGAACTTCTTTCAAAGTAAGTCTTTAGCTAACAGCAGAGGTTTCAAAACCACCCTCACGAATTCAATTCTGCTCATTTGTTTGCAGAAACAAGTCTTGGGGTTTTTGGTGAAAGGAAATGGCGCAGTATCTATCTCACATATCGGCGGACACCTGAACCACGCCGTAAGGGAAGGGATAAAGGAGGGAGTGAAAGAATAAAGGAAGAAAGAGGTGCCCTAGTGGAGGGCTTCAGAATAATTTCGACCCCCTGGGGATCTATAACGTGCACTTACATCGCAAAGCACACGGGGCCCATTTTGCGTGTCGCCACCATCGAAACGCAGCCGCCGCAGTCGGGATCGAACCCGAGAACTCTGGATTAGTAGCCTAGTGCTGCAATCCGGATCAGTAGCCGAGGGAAAGAAGAAAGAGGGAATTGAAAATTGGATTTTGAGGAAAGGCGCGGTGCAGCGGCGGAACACCTGTGGCTCGGTGCAACTAGTGGCGCATGCGCCGTAGTGACTAGGGACGCTTACCCGAAATGCGCAGCTGACTAGCCTAGTGTAGCTTTCGCTACAAAACACGGCTGGCTTCTTCTCACTATAGCCATGCGTGACTTCCAGGCTGGAACGCTGAGATTCGGCTTGGCTCCGCTGAGCCGGTGGTAGGAGTGGTGTTAACGAGGGACAGCGTAGAGGTATAATATGCTGGCATGACTGAGGTTGCGTTTTAAACGAGTCGCACTCAGAACAGACACCTGAGATAACTGACAGCCAACAACCTTCGCTTTAGTTGTGGTTGTCCTTAGTTTGCGGAGCGTAAAGGAGGCGCGATATGATGCGAGATGAAAAGAGCATGGTAGAGGAGGGAGCAGCCTTCTTAAGATACGGTTCGACCTTTCTCAGTGATTTTGAAATTGCCGGCCACGACGTGCAGCATATGTTGCATTGGCTTAGTCTGACAAATCTGCTTAATTCTTTTCAGCCATTCTGAGCACCCTCCCCAGGTCAGCCATATTCACAAAATCATCTCGGAGAAAAATATCTTCACAAATTAGAGCAATATCGACAAGAAATTTTGAGCATATCTAGGCGAAGACAGGTTCAATAGTCCAGAGGAGTCAAGGTTGGAAACTTATGTCAAGCAAGAACCGGATCAAAACACCAATAGGTAAACTCAATGAGGTAATTAACTAAAACTCATCCACTAAGTTTAACTGTAATTAAGTTACCCGTTTTATGTGCGGCGTGTGCAGATACATGCTGCTTATCATCCAGCTTCCAAGACGATACGCAGTGAATACAAGCTGCACCTAGCGTTACACCATGAATATTCTCTCTATTCACGGCGGGCTTGAAATTAAGGCTGTTTCGCCACTACAGCAGTATTTCCCTTTGCATGCCTGTGATTCGTTGCTTATGATGACAACGAGATTTCGCTCAGATGATTAGCCGGTAGAAATAGCGGCGAACATACACTAGCTACCTAGGTCACGCTTGATCAACTTCATGCCACTTGAAACAACATGATAGCTGAGACTGTTTAACAATCTTATTCAAGCTGCTCGGGTTTGAGTACCTCGGCTGGCGAATGAAAAGGCAGGTGACCAACAAAAAGCAAAACTTGATGATACTCTTTCTGACATCAAAGTACACGGTGAAATTATGGCGCTTTCCAGGGCTCCAGAATGTGACCGAAAGCAGGAACTCGCACAACCGAAACAGAAAATTCCTAAGAAACATTCAGGCTGCCGAAGATGTCAGTCGCTGTCCCGGGAAGAACGAAGATTAACGTCAGATGTCCACATTGACATCGGCAGAGAAAAAAATGATCCAAGATGTGCCCGCATCCTGTGGCGTATTATTAAAATACATACGCCATGCTCGAGAACGCTGCCAAGTTTCTCACACGCCCCTTTGGCAGGGTGTCACTGAGCGATGCCCCCTGTCACACTAAAGCATGCAGTATGGCGCTCATTACCCGATCGAGGGGATGACATACACGGTTCTCTTCCAGGAATCATTAAGAAACAGCTCATCCCCGGATCCGTAACGAGCCCACGTAACCATCGAGACCGGTGCTATGTGAAGATGAACCGTGGGGTGGCTGGATGACCTCAACCCTCAAAGCCTGTGCCGGGCACGCCGAATCATGGTCATTCATGCTCATAGAAAACATAGTAACGCGGTCAACGGTACAGTTCTCGTAGTCAATTTTTCAGGAAAATGAGCAATACTCTATGCGAGAATAAATGCCCCAATTTAGTTCACAAGGCTATGAAGCGAAAAATATTAAAACCCAGTAACATGTGCAGGGAAGGAAGGTCACAAAACATTTCCTAGTGTTATCTACCTTAGGCTCTAGGACATACTAAGAAATAGGTGATAAAATGCTCCCTATATGGCTGCTATTTGTTAGGCGCGCCGTTCTTGTTGAGAAAATGTGCTGTCAGCAGGGGCGGTACTATTCTTTGTTATAAAGAACCGTTTCCCGTAGCAGCACAAGGTGCATTAGAAATGGTTATGAGGCGTACTAGAAGCATGCATTGCAATACCTGTCACAAACTGTGCCGGAAAGCAGCATTGTGTTTATCGTTATGGAAGAATTGGTTAGAGTTGCTTTGAAGTAACACGGTGGTTTGGGCTAGTTGGTTGCTATTCATAATGCAGACAAGTTTCACAGCATGAATAAAACGCACACAAAAGACAAGGAACAAACAAGCACAGTCCTGTCTTGTTTGTTCCTTGTCTTTTGTGTGCGTTTTATTCATGCTGCAAAACCTGTCTGCATTAGAATTGCTTCTCGGTTGCTCCAACATAGCGACTGTGAAATCAAATCAAATAAAAGTATTTTCTTTCCCAACGAGAAAGAAAATAGCGATAGAAAAAATACACCAAATAGAGCTCAAGTAACACTTGTTGCGGGGCTAGTTGGTGCATAGTTCTATGTACAAATGTTAGCGCAAAAATAAGAGACAATCACAAGAAAGGTGGACAAGACAACGCGCTATTTCTTGTTGTTGTCTTTCAGCGCGTTGTCTTGTCCACAACGCGCTATTCCTTGTTGTTGTCTTTCAGCGCGTTGTCTTGTCCACCTTTCTTGTGATTGTGTCTTATTTTTGCGCTAACATTTGTCCAATAGAGCTCGCAGGACACAATTAAGGGGCTGCAGAAACTGCTGATCCGCCGCGGTGGCTCACTGGTTAGGGCGCTCGGTTACTGATCCGGAGTACCCGGGCTCGAACCCGACCAGGGCGGCTGCGTTTCGAGGCATGGGAAACGCTAAGGCACATGTGTGCTGTGGGATGTCAGTGCACGTCCCTCATTCCGGAACTCCGTTGGTCCTGAACGCGCGCAGGTCCGCCGAACCAGGGCCGGTTGGGTCGATAGTTCCTGGCAGCCGAGCAGAGCCGCCTCCCAGTCCTCTCGCGTAGGGGAAGGGGTGACGGGGGGAGAGAAGGATTTTGCCTGCATGCCCAAACCATGTGAAAGCTGTCGGCCACCTCCCCACAGATTTGGTTTTCGGGGAAAGGAAATGGCGCAGTATCTGTCTCATATATCGTTGGACACCCGAACCGCGGCGTAAGAAAAGGGAAGGGATAAAGGAGGGAGTGAAAGAAGAAAGGAAGAAATAGGTGCAGTAGTGGAGGGCTCCGGAATGATTTCGACCATCTGGGGATCTTCAACGTGCGCTGACATCGCACAGCACGCGGGCGCCTTAGCGTTGCAAAAAGAACCTCTGTTGTTTTCATTGCAAACTTAACCGGAGGAAACCTCTCCGCCACAAAAAGGCTGCCACGTTTTATTATTACAACCAGCTGGAAACCACGCCTCCTTTTTATTGTTATTGTTTCCGCATGCTGCCATCCAAACCTGAAATCAATGGCTTCAAATGGCAGGCACGTTTGTCACTCCTTGCACACCCGCTGGTGTCTGACGATGGCGGGAATGGAAAAAAAATTCTCCGCCAGCACTGCCTTTGTGTTCGACTTAGGAGCGTTAACTACGGGAGCTTAAGGTTTTCACATCGGTGTGCTCAGCAAACGTGATGAAGACCGAATGCAAACGTCCGTGGATGTTGCCTTTCCAGAAACGACCCTTCTAAGACGCCAGCAGCGCCATCTGCCTCACGGATTTTGCCCTACTCAAGCGATTTACAGCCACCTTCGCTATATGCGGTATATTTCTTCGTTATATCGGTTAATATATTTCATAAACGTGTGCACCGCGACACGACGAATCGTTTGACACTATTCGGAACGCCCTGCAACAAACGGTTCGGCTGTAATGGTAGTCCTGAAGGCCATCGGAATGCACGGTTTGGGGGCGGAAATGTCGTCGGTGCAAATCACCCACATATATTGAGCTTCATCTCAATAACTCATTTTATCCTGAAGAACATGCCAAATCATGTGACACCACTTCGAACATAATGCGTAAAACGGGTGGCCCCCAAATTTTATGCAAATTGTGGACCCGTACAGTGGGGGGGGGGGGGGGGGGGTCCACTTCGATGGCCGCTATATTGGCACATACATAACGGATCGAACGTATAGGTATCAATTGTCGCGCTACGCGCCCACTGTTGCTATGTGATATAGTGTGGCCACGTGGTAACTGTTTTGGTCACTTTGGCCTTCATTGCAGACAGACGGGTCCTTGAGAAACGTAAGTAGTAACAGCTAAAGCTCCTAAAAACCAAACAAAAAAGCTTGTGTGTGTATTTCGCCGTGCCAGCCCAGAGCCATCTGTTATGATTTTCATATGCATGGTGATATACAGCAAACGCATCTATGGTGTTTGGTTAGCCTGCGCATACTTTCATCAGGCTCGTGTATCCCTATGTACAATAAAGAGCGATGACAGTTTTTATGAAAGGAATTGACCTCGGTCATTCGACTGACGAAGCAAATCTATGTCGCTGATTTAATCTAGCTGAATTACTTGCTCATCTTTCACTGACATCCCAAAAGGTCCACATTTCATTTCTGTCAGATTTCTCGACGGGTGCTGAATCTTCTTTTCACACTGGCATTTTCGAGTACCGGTAAATTCTTCTCTATATTTGTTTATCGGTTTCAACTAACCCTAAAAGGCCTCTCGAGTTTTATATATATTTTTTTGCTTTCTGACCTTTTTTTGCGATACCAACGTTCTTACATGCTCACGCGATTTGCAGCTATTTTTGCAGTGTTTATTATTTCGATATTGTTCATAGTCAAGCATGTCATAATATGCCATGAGTAGAATCTAAGAATTATAGACGGAGCATTTATTATTCGGATCGTCGGTCTGGCTTCAAGCAGGCCTCGCGACGTCGCCAGCCAAGAACGTTTATCACGCTGTTCATATACACTGCTCTATGATGATGACTCTTCCGGCAAAACGCTGGTCGTTTGTTGATGTCGTTGAGCCGACGCTACGCCATCTGTCTTTACTTAGATTAATGTTGGATCAACCTAACCTATCTTGTTCCTAGTCACGCTTGTAGCATTAGTCTTCAGCGCACCATTCGAGGACGCTGAAGACGAGCGCTCATGTGTCACCTGTCTTTCTTCAATCCCCTTGCCAGGTTGTGTGCTCAATCTTTGATTTCATGTCGTACGAACACGCCTACACTGCGACGTTATTAGCCTTCAGAGGGGTCCTCCGGACTTTCTAGTAACAAATCGCTTAGAAAACCACACCAGAAACTCAGAAAGAAGCAGTGGCTTGTGACGAAACAAGATTTTATCGCCGCGATTAAAAATGCCGCACTAGTAAACAAGATCGACAGACCTAGAAATCAACCATCTTTTCCATCATGATGTTAGTAACATCATCCCGTAAACCAATTTCAAAAATGAAAATTGATCCGCCGTGGTGACTCAGCGGTTAGTGGTGGTGGGGAAAAGCCTTTATTGAATGAAAGACTCTTTCATTCAATAAAGGCTTTTCACCACCACCACTAACCACTGAGTCACCGGCTCTTTAAAGAGCCCCGCAATGGGTGGAGTCCTTATTCCGGGACCCCATTGGTCGAAGCCGCCAGCTTAGCCCTCTTGACCAAAGCCTTTTGGGTCTGAAGGTCCGAACAGCAAAGCAGGGCCGCCGCCTCCCAATCCTCACTGGTAGGGTTGGAGTGGGGGGAGAGAGCTGAGTTGCGCTGGCAAGCCCAAACCATGTGGTAAGTGTCAGCCACCTCCCCACAGTGTTTGCACCTGCCAGTGAACGAGGGATCGAAGTGTTTTAGTACTGCCGGGCACAGCATTGTGTTCGTGAATAATCAGAGTAGAACGCGTTCGTTTGCTTTCCCCAGTCCTTTTGCAGGGGCCGGGTAGAGGCGATGCCTATCCTTATAATAGGATGTGATAGCTTTGAAGGAGAGTAAGCAGTTACCTTCAGGTTCCAGGTGCTCAGGAGCCAATGGGAACGCCCGGTGAATGAGTGCTCGGGCCGCCGCGTCTGCAGCTTCGTTTCCTGCTAGGCCCTGATGGCCAGGGGTCCAAACCAGGCAGTGGGGAGTAGGATCGGTATCCCTGCTGCAGTTCCTTAGTATTCGTTCAGCTAGTGGAGTTATCCAGCCAGCCTCATAACTGCGATATGCCGAACGCGAGTCTATTATTATGTGTTTGAATTTTGAATCAGAAGCAGCTAGGGCGATGGCAACCTCTTCAGCTTGTGTTGTGTTTGGGGATCGAAAGGAGAGCCCATCCACCTGTATATCTTGATGTATGACCGCGGCCGTGTACCACCCCCCGTGGGTAGGCCCAGCTACATCTACGTAAAAGACACCATGTTTGTTGCCATAGTGGTGCGCTAAGGCTTCCGCCCTAGCCTGACGACGACCACTATGATCCTCCTTGTCCATCTTAGTGGGGAGGGGTCGAACTCTGGTTATGGATGAAGAGCCCGAGTATTCGAATCTCTTTGGCCTCGTGTATGGGGCCACTTGTTAAGGAGAGATGTATTTGGGTAGTGTCCTTAGGGGATGCCCTAAGGTGCACAAATTCAGACTTGTTGGGTGCGCATTGGAGACCACAGTGCCCTGCGTAGCGATCCACTACGTGAGCGGCTGTTTGCAGGCATCCCTCCATGCGCCCTAAGTTTCCCCCTGTGGCCCAGATCATGATATCATCGTGATATTGTGCTGACGCCAACTGGATAGATCGCTGTAATACGGCTGCCAGAACCAGTGTCCGGCAAGAACATTTGGAGGCTTTTCCGGAGCCTTATAGACCCCCCGCAGACACGGGCCGAAACACAGCGCCACTTACAACGAGCACACCATAATTTCAAAGGCAGCACAACACAACTTGCAGAGACACTCAGGGACAAGTATCTCTGCTGCAAACAGGACCCTCGCGGTCAGGAGAATCTTTACGCAGGCAAAGATAATCATGAGTGGGACCAACCGTTCCAATTATTTGATCTCGAGGCAGCCCTGACAAAAATGAGGAGAGACACTGCGCCTGGACGGGACAAGGTCACAGTTAAGCTGCTGGTAATCTCCCTGACCAGGCGTATGAAGCCCTTCTGAAATACATCAACACTATATGGAAGGGCGAGAACCCGCTCCCCCTTGATTGGAAAACAGCCCTAGTAACCTTCACCCCAAGGCGGGAAATGAAATCAACAGACAACTTGAGGCCTATCTCGCTCACCTCGTGTGTGGGCAAGCTGATGGAAACCATGGTGCGGGATAGGCTCTCCGAATACTTGGAACAACGAAACACATTTCCAGTGGTTAGGGCGCTCGGCTACTGATATGGAGTTCCCGGGTTCGAACCCGACCTCGGCGGCCGCGTTTCGATGGAGGCGAAATGCTAAGGCGTCCGTGTGCTGTGCGATGTCAGTGCACGTTAAAGATCCCCAGGTGGTCGAAATTATGCCGGAGCCCTCCACTACGGCACCTCTTTCTTCCTTTTTTTCTTTCACTCCTTCTTTTATCCCTTTCCTTACGGCGTGGTTCAGGTGTCCGCCGATAGATACAGCGCCATTTCGTTTCCCCAAAAAACAAATTTTCAATTTTAAAGAATGAGAGCTGGTTATTGATGAAAATAAATGGCGCAGTAACTGTCTCACATGTCTCGGTGTACACCCGAACCGCGCCTGACCGTTCTGGGATGCTGACCGTTCGGGAAATGCACCAGTGAACATGTTGATTAGCCGATGAACCAGACATCCTATCAGCAGATAGGACAAAATAGTAAGATGAGGGGCTCATGAACACGCGTAGGCAACTTAATGCTTCAGTTTTTTCGGAAGAAATCACATGGCGTCCGCGGGGAGAGGTTAGAGAGAACGCGGGGATCTTCTAACAGGTCCTGCACCCCGCGTAACGAGGAAGTGAACCAAAAGTGAACCAAGAATAGGAAAATATCTGAACAGAAGGTAAAAGGCAAGTCACTTGCCACTGGTGGGATCTAAACACTGAGCCTACTGTGTTTCGTTTCACCATGCAAAGTACTTCACTTGAGAACAGATCATTGAAGTCAGTAGGCCACGTGGAAGGCACTCCTTTGAATCAAGCAAACAAGAAGATAGAATGAAAACAGAATGCGACTGTTCTTTGTTTTTTTTTATACTGAGATCCAGAATATGAACAAGGTAATATGAAGGGAGGAAACTTAAGGGACAACGACCCGAAACGAAACTAGATCCCAGCTAGAGTGGACACGAATGGTTTACAAAAGCTACAAGACCGATCAGCCTGCGGTAAGGAATGTTGGGATAGTGTTGGGTGGACGTTGGGCAGTACATTTCATCTGTGCAGAAAACCGAATAAGACTATTCGCATATATCTGGTTTTCTGACCACTGTATATATTATATGGAAAGGGCCCTCTTGGAAATCACTGTACCCGATAGGAGGTATACCCTCTAGGGCACGCAAATGCATACACAAAACGTAGACAAATAAAAGTGAATACAGCACCCTCAACAAATCAAGACCGCCTGAGCGTATATTTTAGGCTCCACGAACAGATTATGCTAGCTTTCATAAAAAAGAGGAAAGTGAAGTCAGATTATATGAACATGTCAGCTGGCCAAATAATCAATATAATAATAATAATTGGTTTTTTTGGGGAAAGGAAATGGCGCAGTATCTGTCTCATATATCGTTGGACACCTGAACCGCGCCGTAAGGGAAGGGATAAAGGAGGGAGTGAAAGAGGAAAGGAAGAGAGAGGTGCCGTAGTGGAGGGCTCCGGAATAATTTCGACCACCTGGGGATCTTTAACGTGCACTGACATCGCACAGCACACGGGCGCCTCAGCTTTTTTCCGCCATAAAAACGCAGCCGCCGCGGTCGGGTTCGAACCCGGGAACTACGGATCAGTAGTCGAGCGCTCTAACCACTGAGCCACCGCGGCGGGGCCCAAATAATCAAAAAGAAATCGAAAATAGAGTAGATGGTGGTGCGACAGGGGCGATGGAAAATGCGAGAGTTGCTAACGTGCCGCAGCTTTACCTTCAGGGAGCACAATAAATATTGAGATTTACGTCCGGGAAGAGGAGGAAATTATGCCCGATCCCAGATTTTTTTTTTTGCTGAACAGAGCCTGCACTTCCAGAGCCCCGTCGTGCCATCTGAGATGATTTCACGGGAGACGAGCTCTTGGTGCTGAGTGCATCCGTATTATACTCGAAGGTCTGCGGGAGCAAACAGGTTGCAGCATTACGGAATAAATATGCGACACTCCTCGGGCTCCCTCGAGCTAAGGTTTTGAGAAAATAAAAAAGCGCTCCATTCCAGGAATCGAGCTGTTCAAGAAAGAAAATCAACAACACGGGGAAACATTGTATCAACGAGCGGCACGTTCTCGTCACGAACGTCGCGATTTCGGCACAAGGAATTCTGCACGAGAACATGTTTTCTTAACTCTTCCGGGACACGCAAAGCTTGATGTGAACTAGAGGAAATATTGTGTGGCGTACTGGGCTTGTAACGTCTCGTTGCAACAACTTATGGTAGTGGCATCATTTCTAAAATGTCTTCTGTTTCGATGTACTCGTGGAGTGTCTAAAAAAAGTGCTCCGCTTAAGCAAATACCAAAACGAAGCAGTCATCTGGGGATCTTGATCGTAACAAACAACGGTGGCAAGCAGTTTTAGAGTTGAAAATTAGTTATTAATCAATGAATTAGGTGCTCATTCCTATTAATCATCTTCAGTCCGTGAATGAGCGCACATGACAATTCCCATTTTCCAGGAGGCTTCAACCGGCGCATGCCGAATGGAGCGTTAGTAAACGGAAAGTTCGTCAGGCGAAACTTCGTCTGCGCACCAGTGCTTATTCCCTAAGTGGCGGGTGTCACTCCCTGCAAGCGAGTTCTGTAAAGAGTACTCTGGCGCTATAAATTAAGAAAACTTGCCCCCCCCCCCTCCCCCCTAAGAAAGAAATATTAAAAGAAATTTTGAATTTTTAGTACTACCAAGTGAACAGATGAATGAATTTGTTGAAAGTGATAGGCCTGAAGCCTGACTTAGTGAAAGGGGGGCTAAGGTTAGGGTAATGGTACAATGACAGTTAGCTGCGTTGTTCAGCTCAAGGGGTCCACTGAGTAGGCGCCGCCTGGTGTACACACACAGGCCCAAGCACAGCCCGTAGGTGAAGAGTCTGAGCTAGCAGTTCGTTGCTAAGTTTGGAGCAGCTAAGAGCTCTTAGGGGGTGAAGTGCCGCAATGACTGTATTGCAGTCATTTACGCTGAAGCTTTGCTTTGAAAAAAAAATCTTTTGAGAAACAGCAGCAACAAGAAGACTATGACGAGCGCTGTAAGTGACCGTCGTGTTGCAACCAAGGTTTGCAGTGGTCGATTATTAACACTATCGACTCAGACAATAACAACAGAATATCAGAAAACAAAAACATCAAACTTATTCAAGTCGCTGCCGCCATATAAACGCTACTTTCTTTGAGCATTAGCGTTTGCGGGCAAAAAGAAAACGCCGTGGGCAGTCTAATGTGCAGTCTGGTTGGGTCTTCGTCGCCGGAATAAGCCTAACAACCTGCCTAGAAATATGTAGCGCAACCCTCCTTAGACTTGGAAATGAAAACTGGGTCAGTGTGCGTTCATACTTATCGTAGCGGAGACGAAAACAGTATCCTAGTACGAGCGGAAGATACGTGCCAAAAAAGTTTTTTTATCTTTGTGGCAATTAAATCGAGTGCTTCGTAAATGAGCTCTGTTGGCTGTCTATTGGCACACTATACCTAACATTTAATTTTGCCGGGTTGTTCTTAATATGGTTGCCAATGCTTTTTCAAATAATTCCGGGGTTTTCACCAAAGGCGCGCGCCCAAGGCTGTGTCGTTTCTATCCTTTGGCAAAATACACGCTTTGCGATGCCGCAGTTGTCATGGTGCCCAGCTCAATCACAATCACACACACACACACACACAGTCACACACACACACACACACACACACACACACACACACACACACACACACACACACACACACACACACACACACACACACACACACACACACACACACACACACACACACACACACACACACACACACACACACACACACACACACACACACACACACACACACACACCACACACCACACACACACACACACACACACACACAACACACACACACACACACACACACACACACACACACACACACACACACACCACACACACACGACACACACACACACACACACACACACATGCACAACACCCACGCTCACAACTCACTCACTCGCTTATTTACGCACTAATTGGCTTGGTTTTGTTTACAGGGGTTTAACGTCCCAAAAGTGACTCCGGCTATGAGGGACGCCGTAGTGAAGGGCTCCGGAAATTTCGACCGCCTGGGGTTCTTTAACGTGCACTGACCACACACGGTAACGGGCCTCTAGAATTTGTTGCTGTAGTGGTTTATTAAAGTAATAATCAAAAAGGAAGGATAAGATTTTTGCTAGATCCGACATCTGCCATCGATACTGAGGCACCTGAGCTGGGGCAGCGGAAATAAAGGATAGGAGGCAGAATGGAGAAATGAATGAAAGAGGTGAGGAGACAGGAAGAGTAGCGCCGACGCTGACTTGAGCAACAGATATCCCCTCTAGAATATCGCCTCCATCGAAATTCGGCTGCCGCAGCGAGATCGAACCCGCGTCTTTCGGGTGAGCAGCCGAGCGCCATAACTAGTGAGCCACCGCGGCGGCACTAATTAAACTCACTCTCATGCTCAGCTGATGTAGACCCGCAATTCAGAAAATATTTCTGTTGTTCAGACGCTACCATCCATTTCATCACGCATGTAACCAGAGAAAAAAATTTAAACTCACGCGCTGCAAGTCAAATTTTAACAACGCATTAAATGCTTCATCATTTGATGCAGCGTTCCAATATGCAAGAATATTTAATGGCGGACTATGATCAGCAGAATGCAAGAAACGGTGACAGGAAGAAGGAGAAATGTGTGAAGAGTCTTTTTTGTATTATTGCTGCTGATGCCAAGTACTGCAGCACGCAATTTCCTTAACTATGGCACTGTCCAGCATTTTGGAGCGCCGTAATAAAATGCAGGTGCTAGGATAATTCTCCGTAGTTCAACAGTGAGCCGCGAGAAAGGACAAGACAGAATCGCAGTGCCTGCGGAGTTGCGATTCGCTTTCACTTGCAACCACGCCTTGGCTTCTCTGGGCCGCTTGCAATTTCAATAGTGAAGACACTGCTGGCTTATTAATTAAAATGACTCCATAAGATTTAGGTAGCCCAGAACGAAAGAGTGAGAAGAAGCGAAGAAATTCGAAACGTTAAAATATAGGCGCACCTTCTGCCGGGGTGCGCTAAAAAATTAACAATGCAATACGACAATGTTTTTTGCGGGAAAAAAAACCCGAGCCTTTGTGCGGTGTCTAATAAGTCCCTGATTTTCCTTCCCTTGCTTCATAATTTGCCTCTCAGTTTCTGAAGTCATTCATCGCTGCAGATGTCGGCACGCGCATGCATGAAGAAAAATTAATTTTCAACAAAGATTCTTCAGAGCTCAATGTTCTTCAGAGAGTTTATTTCGATTTATAATTTTGCAGTCAGATGAAAGAAAGCGAATTTGCTCAGGCGTAATAGCTGTAGAAATTGCAATGGCTGTACTGTATCTTGTTTATATTGCTTTGGGGCTATTTTGTAGGCTATAGTCTTTTTATCGTTATGTTATTATAATCGTTTCACCGCTATCTTGGCCGCTACGATCGTAATCGTTTCACCGCAACCTAGCATTCACACCAAAGGTGTAACATGCCCATGTAACGTGCACTGACATCGCACAGCACACCGGGCGCCTTAGCGTTTTTTTCATGGAGGCAAAACGCTAAGGCGCCCGTGTGCTGTGCGATGTCAGTGCACGTTAAAGATCCCCAGGTGGTCGAAATTATTTCGAAGCCCTCCACTACAGCACCTCCTTCTTCCTTTCTTCTTTCACTCCCTCCTTTATCCCTTCCCTTACGGCGCGGTTCAGGTGTCCAACGATATATGAGACAGATACTGCGCTATTTCCTTTCCCCAAAACCAATTATTATTATTATTATTATTATTATTATTATTATTATTATTATTATTATTATTATTATTATTATTATTATTATTATTATTATTATTATTATTATTATTATTATTATTATTATTATTATTATTATTATTATTATTATTATCATGTTTCGTTGTTAAGGCCTGAACGATCAGTCTACAGTTTTATAAGGTTTATTTCACTGTAAGAGTCTTTTACATCGAGAACCTATCGGGATATCTGGCATGATGATCTGGATGACAACCGAAAAACAAACGGACGAGGAGCGTGGCCGTGAAAAATAAATATGCGCACTTAACCGTTTTACAGTGTTCGTGGCAATACGTTTCATATTTTGTGCTGGGATGCAGGAGTCACGCTTCTAAGCGCACCTGGATCTTAGTTTAGAGCCCCATACAAAATAGTCAGACGTCCAGATCAGTACGTTCAGCAACTGATCAATAAAACAATTTGTTTCGATGGCACACATCTTCCGATCTCTTCGATCTCCTTCGTAATCACTTCGACTTTTGTAAGGACTTCAGTTTGCAGATAAGTTACAACTGTCGGCAATTTTTTTTATTATTCAAGATGTTTGCCATTAGGCGTAATGAGAAAACGAGAGGAGATATTCAAGACAGTTAGACGAAGAAGTGTAGACAAGGCTTGCTTAAAAGTGGCAGAAGTTTTCGATGAAGTGATTATCAATTGCCCACTAGCAATAGTCGCCTTCAACGTCCCATCGCAGGCCGGCCTTCCTTAGGAAGCGTCGCCTCACGGAGGCTGTAGCCAGGCAAGTCCACAAGTGTTTTGCATCACAGTAAATGGGTCTAGGTAAGATGAATGAGGTCCCTCATTCAAGTGGTCGTGGGTGTTGCTTACCCACATTTAACGAACATTTCAGACAAAGCCTGTAACCAAAATACTGCTGTGACGCTCGCGTTAACATGTCAAATGAAAAGCTCAATGTTCTTGCTACAATTACGCTTCTTGGTCACTACTGTTCATTAATGACATCAAGTGCTTTTTTGTTTTTCCGTTCAACATAAGGAGCATCAAATTAGATGTCTGACAGCCTAGCGACGTCCTTCTCAGGTGTGTTCACCCGTCTCATGGCAATTATTGGGCCCGGCTCAAACCCACTTGATGGAGTTAGTCAGAGTACGTGTGGAGGTAAAGATTAAAAGTTCTTCGGTGTACATCTAACTCAGCGTGAATCTTGTTACCCAGTGAGTGATTCATTGTGGCCTGATCATACGGGCGCCGCTGGGACGTGCTTTAGAGCCTGACAGCGATTACTGTGCCTTAATGACATGCGCCTTCCTGACGAGACCAGTGCATTACGGTGAAATTAACCTCCTGTCAGTAATAATTAACCGAAGTGATGCTATCTCTTCCTAATGACAGGCTGCCTCCCTGGGTGGCTCATTGTCTTTCGCATGTAATTTGCATAGCCGCCAATGAGGCGCGCATTTCTAATTATTGTTTGCATATTACTTACTATACTGCATATTACTGTGGCACAAAAACGTGCGCTGATGAATGTCTACAATAATTATCTCTTTGTTTACGCGGGAATACTAATGAACTGTCCAGTAGTTGCTTAATCAATTTGCAAGCAGAGATGCAATTAAGCACCCAAACTGCGTGATAATTAAACAGATACTTGTCTAGGTCCGGTGACAATTTTTGATATCGAAAGGAAATGGCCGCGCCTTAAACACTGTGTGAATATCGTTTCAGTGATTAAAAATAGTTGGGTAAATGGTTTTTGTCTGTATTAAACTCTCCCCGCTATCATCTTCTTCCTTTCCCCTCACCTCTTGGATTCATTTCTTCGCAATAATAATAACAATAATAAATAATAATATTAATAATAATAATAATAATAATAATAATAATAATAATAATAATAATAATAATAATAATAATAATAATAATAATAATAATAATAATAATAATAATAATAATAAGTTTTTGGGGAAAGGAAATGGCAACAGTATCTGCCTCATATATCGTTGGACACCTGAACCGCGCGTAAGGGAAGGGATAAGAGAGGGAGTGAAAGAAGAAAGGTAGAAAGAGGTGGCCGTAGCGGAGGTTACTCAGGAATGATTTCGGCCACCTGTGGATCTTTAACGTGCACTGACATCGCAACAGCACACGGGCGCTTTAGCGTTTTACCTCCATAAAAACGCAGCCGCCGCGGTCGGGTTCGAACCCGGGAACTCCGGATCAGTAGCCGAGCGCCCTAAGCACTGAGCCACCACGTGGGGTGTCTGGTCTCTTTCGTTTCCACTTATTCGTTTATTTTCATAATACTGCAGGCCAGTACACGAGCCCAAGAAGGAAAAAAAAAACAAAAGAAAACCGCGATAATGATGACGCCGGGGACGACGAAAAAAATTACTCACCCATCGAGCTTGTTGCGCATTTTATTAGTCCTGTATTAGCCCCTGTAATGATGAAGACGCTTGCACACGGTGAATTTAAAGATGAGTTAAAAATAGCCAGAGTTGTCCCAGTTTACAAAGGTGGCGGAGAAAGAACTGAATAACCACAGAAGAGTTTCCGTTCTGCTGGTGGTTTCTAAAATATTTGGGCGCATTATTAATGAGAGACATACATACTTTATCTTCAAAAGAATGAAATAGGTAGTAAATCTCAATATGGTTTTCAAAACAATAGGTCTGCAGAACAAGCTTTGGTGAAAATAAAGGACAAAATAATTGTAAGTATTTAGACCACTCACTCTGCGGACAATATCAGATCTGAAAAAGGTGTTCGACACTCTACGACTTGATATCCTTCTTCAAGGAGGGCACTACATAGGGTGTTCGAGGTGTAGTGCAGAATTAAATCATATCTTTTAAATCATATCTTTCAGAAGTATGTATAACTCGGTACTGTGGCATCTCAAAAATTTAAACTAGAACACGGCGTGGCTCAAGGACCCATACTGAGATCATAATGAAAGAGCAGCAATATCTCGCTCTCCTGAAATAATAATGTATGCCGACGACACTAATATCTGCTTCACTGCTGTCACAAAAGAGGACTTTGAAACATCAGCGAACAGCTCCCTCCTTTAAACTTTCCAGCTGGCTTAAAAATAATGGCTGAGTTTAAACACACGTGAAACCAGGTACAGAATTTTAAGCCAGCAAATGAAAAGATTCCTACTCCGTTCAGCTGAAATGTGAGAGATTATTACTGAAACAAGTAATAATAGTAATAATTGGACTTTGGAGAAAGGAAATGGCGCAGTATCTGTCTCATATTTCGTTGGACACCTGAACCGCGCTGTAAGGAAAGGGATAGAGGAGGGAGTGAAAGAAGAAAGGAAGTGAGAGGTGCCGTAGTGGAGGGCTCCGGAATAATTTCGACCACCTAGGGATCCTTGACATGCACTGACATCGCACAGCACACGGGCGCCTTAGTGTTTTGCCTCCATAAAAATGCAGCCGCCGCGGTTGGGTTCGAACCCGGGAATTCCGGATCAGAAGCCGAGCGCCCTAACCACTGAGCCACCACGGTGGGTCAAACAAGTAACAAAGAAAAAGTTTTTGGGCGTGTGCTTACAGAGGACTGACGTGGGATACTCATCATTCACAAATTAAAAAGCAGGCTTTCTCGAGTTACCGGTTTGCAGATATAGAATACAAAATGCATCACCAACAAGTTTAGTACAAACTCTATACTACTCACTTTTGTTTCAAACTTTAGTTACGGCATTTTGGTATGGGGGACCCACGTCCGCTGGAAACTATCAAAAACAAATAACTGCTCAAAAGAATATAATGAGGATGTGTGAAAACTAAGTCGGTAGTTAACGAGCGGTTCGGACAAAACCGCTCTTTAATAAATATAACATGCCTTAAGGCAGGTGAAGTTTATTCCTTCAAGTTGCTCCAGTGGATTCGTAAAAATAGGCTGCGCACCACAGCTGTCGACAGCTTGAAACTCGTATGCAACGCGTAAACCACACACAAAACACCCGCCGCGAAACTAATTACGGGAGGAAAACATTGAATTTTCGTGCTATTAATGTATTAAACAGTGATAATTTTAACGTCCAGTAGCAAAGTCTTTTCCACAGCTTCAAAAAAGACTGCAGAATTTTGTTAGTCGGCAGCGACAATAGATTTACACAACGGTGCACAGTGCACCTGCCTCTAGAATTTTGCTTCCATCGAAATTCGACCGCCGCGGCCGGATCCAGCCCGCGTCTTTCGGGTGAGCAGCCGAGCGCCATGACCACTGAGGCATCGCGACGGCATAAGTGTACGAAAGTGTATTGAATAAAATTACCAGAAAAGTTGTCTACGTGGAAGCGAATTCACTACACCACGAAACCTAACCTTTTAAAAAGCCGTAAAAGACAGATGTGCATTGTAATTCACATCTGCGTACATAATAACCTACAGAGGACTTAATGCAAGTTATCAGGTGTGTTTTAATTTATCCAAACTGCTTAATATTTCTTGGAATCTCACTTTTTGAATGGTCCAGGCATCATTCTGATACACGCACTGCTCTTTAATCGGCAGCAGTTAACTAAAGCTTTCGGGTCAGTGACCTCTGGCCTTCCGGTTTAATTCGCATGGTCTGAGAGGTAGCAGTGCGCCAAACTAAGTCCAGTAGAGATATTCCGCAAGATCGGAGCGAAAGTTTGAGACATGCCAGGTCACGCCCGAGATTGATTTGGGCGAGACGTTCTACCTGGACTCCTCCTCTGGAACCACCCTACGCAGATTCCTCTTCGCCATAGTTACCAACAAAAAGTTTGAGTTAAATTAGTTAAATGAACCACACCAACCTATGCCACATTAAACTGATTAGCCTACGTAGCATGGAACGCACACTCCGAAACAATCCGACATTCATCTGGTGTCCAAGCTTACGAAGTTAAACACACGCGCTTAGGACACCCGTGCGTGAATGCACACAGAATACGTGCATGATTCGGGCTCCGAAGTGTGTGTGAAAAGATGTCTCAATCAAATAAGCTTGCTGGGTCTTGGTGCCAGCTATAAAAAGCTGGCTACTACCAACACTCAACCGAACTAAAGTGTCCGACACGTAATAAAAGTTTGCTAGTGTGGTTGGGACACACTCGCTTGCGCTTCCTTGTCACGGTCCGTTAACAGAAGACATCCTGCGTCGAGTCGGGCGCTTCGCTGGCTGCACAAATATTTAACTCCACTAGAGCGCTTAAGCGGCAAAGTCAAAGTTCCTATCTTTGTTTAAGTAGAAGTTGTCGTATCTTCACATATGCCGGTCTGAGGGCTTCTTTTGGGCCGTCGCACTTAGAGTAAGTGCTTAAGGCTCAGGTAACGAACCTGTGGCTAATGCACAGCACTGTAAGAACAAACTCGGCAGACGGATTTCGAAGTCATTAGAGAAGTTTATGAAGGCTAAGTAATCCAGATTTTTATATTTCCGCTGAATGTTTTATTTTTTTCACCTCGGTAATTTCAGGTTGTAATCAGGAGTAGTATTTCTTTATTCTCGGTTGCTCTGTTACTAGCTAGTGTTAATACAGGGCCATTGTGACAGATCTGTAAAGTGTTTGATTCATTTTGTCGCTTAATATTTACAATAAGCTAAACTTCATTCCTCTGCGGAAAGTTCAGTAATCATTCTTCACCCTATATTCACCATTGAGCCATACGGGGCTCTTGATTTTTAATTCTATGCGGTATCATTTGCCGCAGACATGGCGTCTTTGTTCCTGATATCGAAAGAGGGCAGAAGTGAAGCTGGGCAACGATATGGCGTAAGCAAAATGTGTTTTATTAATTCCCAGGAAGACCACGCTGCAAGCCACAAGTAAAAACTGGCAAAAAATCTTACCATGTTCATTTGCCCGAACGCTAACCTTTCGCATTTCGGAAAGATTGCAGTTCGAGGATGATTCTTGCGTTGAGCGATGCCAGGTATCCGACGAACATTAACTACAGTAATTTTTCTGCCCCTCTCCCTACCCATCCGCCCTATAAAGCATCCGTGTATCTTCTTTAAAAAAAAATCTCTATTTACATTTCTCTTTAACCTCACGGTTGAGGCAGGAACGCAGAGGATGGCGTACTGCACGTACCTTCCTAACTTTACCACTAAGCTACATCCACGGAGGGGCAGTACTGAAAACCATGGTCATTTTATGGCGTGGCAAATACATAGCTGTTTCCGGAGCTCTGGACATACGCACTTGATGACTTAGTGTTCGTGTATTCCTTCAATCCGGAATAAGACGGTTAGTGTCAGGACTAGCTGAGATACGGTTGTAATTCTGTTCTGAGATCAGGGGTCCACCTTATACGCTTACGATTGCAGTATACGAGGTACTCTACACATTTTACATTATCAATCACCAATTGGATATATCAGTGACGCCACCAATCAATCACCAATTCGATATACTAATGACGTCATCAATCAATTACCAATTGGGTTGCTATATCAATTTACTGTGGGTGCCGCCATCTTGAATTCCCTAGCCTTAGAAAGTTTCACGCCGAAGGGAGGTCGTAGAACCCCAAGAAATCGAGAAACCGTGATGAGTAAGACCTAACGAACCCGCCGCGGTGGCTCAGTGGTTAGGGCGCTCGGCCACTGATCTGGAGTTCCCGGGTTCGAACCGACCGCGGCGGCCTGCGTTTTCATGGAGGAAAAACGCTAAAGCGCCCGCGTGCTGTGCGATGTCAGTGCACGTTAAAGATCCCCAGGTGGTCGAAATTATTCCGGAGCCCTCCACTACGGCACCTCTTTCTTCCTTTCTTCTTTCACATCCCTCCCTTATCCTTCCCTTACGGCACGGTTCAGGTGTCCAACGATATAGGAGACAGATATTGCGCCATTTCCTTTCCCCAAAAACCAATTATTATATTAAGACCTAACGCTCTAAAAAAAACTTAAAAGGTAAGGATGCCATTCAGCGCATACCGAGGGTCAATGGAGACTAATAAAATGACGAGAAAGCTTTATATATCAGAATCTGGCGAGATTAAAGAAATCATTGGAGAATCAATTAGCAAATGTACTATAAAAAGAGTGAGGCGGCTCGCGAACCGAACTCAATATCTGATTTTGTTACATATCGTTTACGTTGTTTTGTTTTTCACGGAGAGGAATGGATTTGACACTCTGAGCCATGCCGTTCGGTCTTTCTGGATTAACGGCTTGTCGCTGGCGTTGCTTGCTAGGAATAACCACAGTTGAAAGAAGAAAGGCAGCGGAAGTGGGAGTAGGCAGCGTGGCGTGAGGAGGCCAGGGAAGAAAGAGCGGAAATAAGAGAGAGTCCTCGCACTGGGCGGACGAATGGCATTAGCCAGCATTTCGATCCAAGCTCCTGTTTGTCAAGCTTCCCAAGCGTTCGGCCCGTGCTTGTTTGTTTCGGTGAATTTCTGCGGTCGACTTCGATGTGAGCTTCATATTAACATTGGTCATGACCACCCTTGTGATAAGCAGTAATGTTCATTGCGAATTTATCTCTGATGTCAAAAAATGCTTTTGCGGTTGGCCTTGCATTTCTCTTTAAATTACACCACAAGAAGATAAATAAAAAATTTAGCTCTGGGCCATCAAGAAAAAAAATAATGATGAAGTTTAATTCCAATCACGAGCCATCACGAAAGTGTTTGGCTCAAAAGGTCATCCTGCGGGTTAGAAAAGTTAATCTTTTTAGTACGCAACTTTCTGCCCTGGAGGCATTATCATTCTTATTTTTATCACCGGAATGCGCTTGGGAAAGCGCCTTGCACGCTGAAGCAACCATTTTCGTGTCGTACGCCGCTGTGGTGCGTATATTGAAGCTTTCGGAGGATGGGAAGTCTAGAAGGCAAGAACCGTGTTGCAATTTTGCAGTGTCAGAGTGAAGGCCATGCAATGCACTATATTTACTAGGAAATATTTGGAGAATAAAACAAATTATTGCATACATCACCTTTTACTCTGTGAAAATCGAGTAAAGAGATCTTTTAAAAATTTTTGCGTCATAGAGCTCCACTCGTTTGCTACTAGATTGATCGTTACTGCGCAGTTAGGACTCTTGTCGGAATTCGAGGAAAGAAAAGAGCACGTAATTTTAAAACTAGCCGTCAAAGCAACTTGGCAAGCTTTGTACATGTAACTACACACCTGTGCACTCTTAAAATTAATTGTATCTCGAATGGTTAAATCGCATCAAATATGTGAACTAAACGAGGACAAAGAAGACTGATCACAGTGTCAGCTTCCTGGCAGCTTTATCAAAAGTAAAAAAAATGAAATAAAATCTTCCATTGTGATTAACTTTATAAACTTATATTTCCGAATACTTTTGGAAAAAAATCTCGCACTCGATGAAACATTATTTGAAACACAGAACTCTCTGTGTACGCCTTTATTACGCACGCTAGAAATTCTATCCTTTCCAGAAGCCTCTGCGGCCCAATCCTAAGTGATCCGGCATCTCTGTACAACATTATCTTAGAATTCTGTTTATTAGAAGTTTCGCGCATGGGTCGTAGCGCGGTAATGATCTATTTTAGAGCGAGCGTCGTCTTACATCCAGCCTTCCGTTTTACAAACATCGTTAAGCGACTACGCGATGCTAAGTTTGGAAGTTCTTGCTCAGGTCACAGGAAGACTGCAGTAAAAGATGAACTTTCTATGAGGCCTCTTTTTTTATTAAGGTATTCATTATAGTGTTGCGGGGCGTTTTGGAAACAGAATACGCAAATATTCATCAGTAAATATGCAGCGCCCGAAACAAAATATTCACTCAAGATCCTGCAGATTCCGATCAATAATGAAACCACTGAGCCACCGCGGCGGCTCTTCGCGAGGTTTCAAGGCGCCTTGAGACTTTGAAGAAACAAGCGAGATTACCAGTGTCTTAATAGAATCTTATTACTGAGTACATGGGTTCGGTAACGACACAATTAAATAAAATGTTATGCTCCTTAAGTGCTCTATTCTTCAGGTTCTGTTGCTGTAAACCTAAGCTATGTCAGTAGCAGTACACCTGCATCAGTTGTCGACAGGCTGAAGCGAAGTGAATTATCCCTAAGGTACAATGAGGGAATTAATTTCACATAAGAGATATAGCGTAAAGAAAAAGCCGCCGCAGGCAAGGCACCCTTTGTCAATTCTTAGGGCAGCAGTTAAGAAATGTGATCAACAAAACAAAGCAGTATTAAGTTTTTGTTTCACAAATTCGTCGCACATACACGTAAATGTATCATAGTACAGAAAAATCCAATCGACCACAATGCTACAAGGGTAAGCTATTTTTCTCTGAAAAGGATTTGGTGTTTCAACATCAAGATTAACCTAAAGTAGACGCCTCGTGTTATAAAACACGCCTGAAACCATCTACACACAATAAAATGATATTACTGTTAATATGCCAACTATTTGTAGTGTCAGTCATCTTTTATTGCTTGTAACTAATGCTTATCCTCCCATTCCTTCAAAATGTATCTGCCCTGGCACACTGGGCATTTGAGGCAGAGGCCAGATGCATAGTGATATTTTGTTTGTACGTCACGTGACATACACTGTGTAGTAAAAGCGTGAGTTCTGAAGATATCAGTTGTCTACACTGGCGCCACAAAGTCAGGCAATAAAGACATGTACATTAGTCTGTCATTAAGTCTAGAAATGTGTTGTTACATGTTTCTTGCAACTCTAGGTTCCTAACTGCCTCACGTCTTTAATAAAGTTGGGCTCTGAAATCCCGAATAAGGCGACATTGTTTTGTTTGGTTTTTGTGCTAAATCTTTATTGATCGGAATCTGCAGGATCTTAACCGAAAATTTTGTTTCTGGAGCTACATATTTACTGAGGCATGTTTGCGTATTCTGTTTGCAAAACACCCCGTAAAACTATATTGAATACTTTAATAAATAAAAGAAGCCGCATAGAAAGTTAATCGTGTACTGCAATCGTGCAACCTAACCTGAGCAAGAACTTCCAAACTTAGAAACGCGTAGTTGCTTAACGATGTTTGTAAAACGGAAGGTTGGATGTAAGACGACTCTCGCTCTAAAATAGATCATTACCGTGCTACGACCCATGCGCGAAACTTCAAGCACAGAGTTGCTGGATCATTTAAGATAGTGCCGGAGAGGCTTCTGGAAAGGATCGCATTTCTAGCGTGCGTCATAAAGGCGTACGCAGAGAGTTATTTGCATCAAGTAATGTTTCGTCGAGTTGCGCGTTTTTTTTAAGTACTTGGAAATACCAATTTATGAGTTTAATCACAATAGACGTCTTTGTTTCATTTATTCCTTACTTTTAATAAAGGTGCCGGGAAGCTGACATTGTGATCAGTCTTCTATGTCCTCATTTCTTTCACATTTTTGATGCGATTATATCATTCGAGATACAATTAATTTTAAGGGTGCTCAGGGTACACTTACATGTAAACACTGCTTGCCAAATTTAATTGACGATTAGTTTTGAAAGTACGTGCTAGTTTCTTTCCTCGAATTCCGAGAGAATCCTAACTGCGCCGTAACCATCATTCCAGTAGCAAACAGGCGGAGCTCAATGACGCAAAAATTTTTTTAAAGATCTTTTTACTCGATTTGTAGAGATAAAAAGGTGAATTATGCTATTATTTATTTTAGTTTCCGAAAATTTCTTCGTAAATATATTGCATCGCATGGCATTTACTCTCACACTGGAAAATTGCAACACGGCCTTTGCTTTTAGACATCCTATCCTAAGAAAGCTTCAAAATACGCACCACAGCGGCGTACGGCACGCAAATGGTTGCTTCAGCGTGCAAGGCGCTTTCCCTAACACATTCCGTGATACCGATAAGAATGATAAAGCCTCCAGGTCAGAAAGCTGCGTACTAGACACATTGGCTTTTCTGACCCGCAGGATGACTTTTCAAGGCCAATACCGTCCTTTGGCTCGTGATTGCGATTAAACACAATCATTATTTTTTTCTTGATGGCCTAGACCTAAATTTTTATTTATCTTCTTGTAATGGACTTAAAGAGAGTTACAAGAGCAATCACAATTTTTTGACAACAAAGAAACAATCGCAATGAACATTACTGCTTATCACAAGGGTGGTAATTACCAATGATAATATCAAGCTTACATCGAAGTCGAGCGCAGGAAGTCACCAAAAGAAGCAAGCATGGCACGAACGCCTGGCAAGTTTGATAAGCCGGAGCTTCGTTCTAAATGCTGGCTAATGCCGTTCGTCCGCCCAGTGCGAGGACTCTCTCTTATTTCCGCTCTTTCGTCCTTGGCCTCCTCACGCCACGCTGCCTTCTCCCACTTCCGCTTCCTTTCATCTTTCGACTGTGGTTATTCCTAGCATAGCAACGCCAGCGACAGGCCGTTAAACCCAAAAGACCGAACGGCATGGCTCAGAGTGTCAAATCTATTCCTCTCCGTGAAAAACAAAACCAACGTAAACGATATGTAGCAAAATCAGATATTGAGTTCGGTTCGCGAGCCGCCTCACTCTTTTTATAGTACATTTCCTAATTTCTTCTCCAATGATTTCTTTAATCTCGCCAGAATCAGATATAAAAGTTTTCTCGTTATTTTATTAGTCTCCAGTGACCTTCGGTAGCGCTGAATGGTATCCTTGTTTTTTACGTCACCTTCAGCCTTCCTGGTTTGAGGATACAACTAGAGGAGCTGGTAGCAGGAACAGTCCTTTCCGTGTTCAGAATGTCAGTAGTGTTTGGTAATGCACAAAGACTAACGAGTGAGCTGCTCTGCAAAGAACGGGGAATACAAAAATGTCGTAACCGTATGGCGGTGTTAATTTACACGCCCTTATACCCTTGTTTAAAGGACACTGCAGGATAAAAAATTTCTCTCTTCGATTTTGAGGACACTGAAACGGCGCAAAGCAAAGCCCCTCTATTTGCTTATAAATTCGAGTACCAACATCTGCGATATTTATGATATGACACCTGCAAAGCTAAGCATTGTGTGGCACTCTGTACATATCTTCATTGAATACTTGCTTAGGATATCTCTATTAACCGATGCTGAGACTAGTTTGGTGCTCAGTGGCATCATTGTTACTGAATTTAGCTTTCTTCAAAGAGCGTGTAGCTTCCCGTCGTTCTGCAAACAAAAATAAACAAAGTTGCCCTCAAGTTTTCATTATCCCCTCACAAACCCAGGCACTGCCCATCACAAATCAATCAATGCCTTTTTTTTTTTCTTGAATGACCAGTGGTTCGTGGCCTGCAAGCTTTCTGTAAGAAGGACAAAGATATTTTAAAAAAGAGCGAAAATGTTCTTTTTTTTTCTCGAACCTCACTGCCTTTCTTAGTACTTGTGGTCGTGCTCTGCCTTCGACTCTTCGAACTGCGTCAATCATGACACGTGCGGCCAATATCGACCCAACCATCCACTGCAGCTGACGCGACGAATGCCACCACTTCTGAGTGCTTCCTTGGCTGACTTTCCCCCTCAACCCGTTCATCGGCGATGGCGTCAGCGCACGCGTGTTTTTTTTTGCTGATCTTATTCACCGCAAGATCTAGAAATCCTTGAGCGTATTCCTTTTCTTTAACTCAGAAAACTGGTTCGCCCATTTTTTTTGCTCTTTTTCTGGCACGGCCATCATTCGAAGCCTATCTCATCAAGAGGGGTGATGGTCTTCGAGGCCAGTTGCCCCAGATTGGATGAATATGCCAGATTAATGGCCGCAACAAACTTCAGGGGCAGAGGCGAGGCCCTCCGTGGGCCCTGCATGATATGGTTGCAGCCGAGCCCCGTAAAAATAAACCTGTCCTTGTGGGACTACTAGGAACTTGAGCCGCAGCCGCATCTCCAGAGCAGTGGGCAATTTGTAGTGAAGTTTTGCGGAATCAATGCCACGCTGACCTCTTCATTTCCTCGCCTCTTCAAAAAGATCAACAAAATGACATGTGTAGGCTTAGGATATCTTTTGCATTCCAGCAAAAAAAATCATCAAAAGCGGTAATTTTGAAATCACTCAGCTATTAAAGCTGGACGCACTGAATAACTGTATATAGGATTAAGCCCCACATCGTTAGTAACCTGAAATTCTTTGGAAAAGAAAATGAATCGAGAAATTGCCACATTCATTTATTGCTTCCAAACAGCAACAACGGCGTAGCAAAATAAATTGTAAACTCTTCACTAAATCCCTACAAAAAAATATTAATAGCTGTTGTATTGTTCTTGCAGGTATGCTTAAAATAAACACAATTGCTAAAGGTTTATTTTTTTTTTTCCGTGTGCGAACCACCTGAGCGATGATCCCTCTCCTGTAGGGGTACTCTGTCTCATAAATAGTTCAAGTGTGGCAAAGCCACTAAATGGTTAACAGCAAAACTTAACAGTCATCCTCTTCACAAAGTGAGAAACAGCACATTGATAATAAATTGTTCTGGCTGAAAGACACTCAAGCTATTACTACAACTAATACAAGCCAGATAAATTAGTTTACATTGTGTTCCCAAACAGCAGGGACAGAAAAGTGGGCGCTTAGCAGATTATATACAGAATCGTACACATATAAAAAATATTTAGATATCGCTTTGATGAAGTGATACAGCGTTTTTTGCTGCTGACAGGTGAAAAAAATTTCCGCAGCTCTAGCAATGCCTTCAATGTTGTAGTATTAGTAGTAGGTTTTCATGGTTTTGCATTATTCAAAAAATTCTTGATTGCAAATTTGCAAACCAACAAAAGAAACGCTAGAATCGGCGCAATTTTACGGTGTTGGCGCTATTTCAGCAGCGCTTTCCGTGCCCTTAGAAATTTCCCACGATTTAAACATTTTGTGACAGTAGCGCCTGCTCTCCACATCTAGTAAATGACAATCCTTGTGGTTGGCTGGCAGCCTTGTTCATATCGCGAGTTTCTGCACTCATAATAGGCATGTGCATATAAACAACTGATTTTATTTTCCCGCCAGGAGATTTAGAACACTAGTAGAAGCTGAATATAAGGATGCTTATCTATCTTTTTGACAACCAGGTAACTTTCGGCGCGACATGCGGTTTCTATGATACGAGTAGAAGCCATGCGTTGACATGTCTTGGAGGGTACTGTTTTAGGTCAGTCGGTACACATAATAGTCCCAAGAATCCGCACAAAGCAAAAGATGGTGGAAAGAGAACATAGAGAGTGGTGCCATTTAGATTCTCTCCTTCAACCGTACTGTGTATTTTGCAGCTTTTGGGTGGGGCTATGTGTTACGCAGGTTGTTGATGTCGTCCTGTGTCACTGACTGACACCATGATTCCCATGCGGAGCGAAGGCTCCCGGCGCTGCGGTTTTATTTACCGGCCCGATGTTCTTAGGAATCTCTCCCCTAGCTTTTATCGGGTGTGGACTAGAATATATAAAAAAAAACAGGCGGGCATTAGCAATGGCAGGTTTCTTTCTACCCTGTATAGCTTTCTGTCTAACTTTTCCCGGAATGCATATTAGAAGAGTATTTTAGAAACCTCAAAGAAATTCTTCAGAAACAAAATGAATGGGCATACTAAAGGTTTGGTAAACTTTTTGCGTAGCTTCATTTCTGGCGACTTGGAGTTCATGATTATCAACAGCAAGCATGTAGTTCTTGACGGGTATGTTTATTATACAGCCACGATAACACCATAAAATTACCCTCATTTCTTCAATATTATGCCCGCACTATATCAGAATATCCGCTTTACATGAGTACCACTAGTTTATGGCACGTTATTCTTGCATCCTTGCAACACTACCAGAAATGTGACTCAAGATGGAAGCTGAATTCAAAGTTGGGTTTCATGACAGGTGGTTAAAAGTAACGCTTTATTGAGGCTGCTTGCAGCGCTCCACTTATGAAAAATTAAACGAAGACATGCAGTGTTTCGCAATACTTTTCGTCCATGCTAGAAAGATATACCAATTCCTGCTATCTACGTAGCGGACAGGTCTGAGTTTTTAGCTCTGCACCACACACTTGCGAGGAAAAATTGGCGGGAGCCGAACATTTGGAGACACCATAACTACCCACTGACAGAGAGCGATTACCAGTTTGTGTCTCTTTGGCGATAAACGAAGAACAAAATAAACTATTTCGGCATGACAGGGCCAGCAGTGCCCCGAGCACGTGGGCTCTCTTGTGCGGTTTAGCGAGCATGTTGCAAAAAAAAAGGGGGGGGGGGGGGCGAGCAATTAAGGTCAAAGGAGTAGGTTCGTTTTTATCACGGGTCTATTAACACATGCAGTGAAATGGTTTTTAGCAAAGGCCATATGTGGCCGCTCTAAGCGGCGTCATAACCAGAATCCCATCGAGCACCATCCAGGCTTATGTAAAGATTGTTTCGCTTGATCACCTCCAGAGAATTGTTCATACGTTTGTTCGTCATGCTCGGGTTCTGCCACTCAAGCCCTGGTGATTTTTTTTTATTTTGTCTCTTTTTTATTTCCTTTAGGACGCTGCGATAAAGGCATGCCCCGCGGGCTTTATCTCCAGTGTAACGTGTGATCAAATTACGCCGCTGGGAGTAGTCAGCGACCCCTCGTTAATTGCACCGTTAAACTTGTGGCTGCTGCATCGGCGCAAAAAAAAAAAAGAAGCCGCAAGCGCGCCTGGAACCCTTCTCGTTTCTGTTATTGCGGAGTGTGTGACCTCACTTATAGAAGGCAGCTGCAGCTTAGCAAAAAGTGCGGATGAAACTCTCAAGAGAGGTACACAAGCGTAACCGACTATTAACGCGGTATACTCGACACAGCAGTTTCTCTTGTATACTAGCGTGGGGGGGGGGGGGGGGGGGGGGGGCGTCTATTTTGTGCCGTCAGTCGGCGTCTGCTTAATGTGAAAACGTAAAATAAATATGCTCTGCGCGAAGCTCAACCCGTCTGCTCTAGGGTATAATTATGACGCACGACCGATGTTTCCAGAGGACACTGAACTTCCGCTTGAAGGAGCAGCAATATGCGACAAACGATAAGTACTCGTGTTTGATGCTCGTCTGCGCACCGTCCCGAAGCCGCTGATGTTGCAAGATTTGGCTGATATTTTCATTGCTTACTTCATATCGTTCAGTCTGCGTTTGGTGTTGCCTATGACGTTGATAATGGGATGAAGGATCCGTGTCAATAGGGAGGCTTTTTCAAGGGTTTTTTCGAAGAGCGTACGTACAACAACGATTCACCGTCATTACACCGTCTGCCACTTTTATTCTTATGTTGCCCGGAGACAGCAGCTGTCCTGAAAAACCGCGGACGCTGTTCCCCTTGCGTGTTTTATTGTATGTTCCCATAGTACATGGCACCCTTTTTGTGTTCTTTCTTCCATCCCAATTCTTGCGGCCCAGTGTCTTCTCTCCTGTCTTCGAAGTAGACAAATAAAATAATGGTGGTTTGTGGTTTATAATCTATGGCGGTTTTAACGTCCCAAAGCGACTAAGGCTACGAGGGACGCCGTAGTGAAGGACTCCGGAAATTTTGACCACCTGGGGTTCTTTAACGTGTACTGGCATCGCACAGTACACGGGCCTCTAGAATTCCGCTTCCATCGAAATTCGACTGCCGCGGCCGGGATTGAACCCGCGCCTTTCGGGCCAGCAGACAATCGCGCCATAATCACTGAGCCACCGCGTCGGCTAAGTAAAATAATGAATGGATCGATAAAACTATCTGCGGGTCTCCAATAGACTATTATTGAGCCAGGATGGGTGGACCTCCGAGTCCGGCTACAAAGCCATCAGTGTAGGCATTGCGACTGGATTGCAGATATATGCCACCTGATATGGGAATGGTAAACCACACTTGAGGTAGACAAATAAAATAATATTCCTCTATTCCGGTGGTTATGACTCTCGTGCTCCTCATCTGAAAGACGTGGGTTCGATCCCGGCCGCGGCTGTCGAATTTCGATGGAGGCAAAATTTTAGAGGCCCGTGTACTGTGCGATGTCAGTGCACGTTAAAGAACCCCTGTGGCCGGAGCCCCCCACTACGGCGTCTCTCATAGCCTGAGTCGCTTTGGGACGTTAAATCCTCATAAACCATACACCAAATTTTCCTCTATTCCTTCGCATTCGTAATTTATCCTGGGTACATGGAGTTTTCGAGCTAAAAAAAATGGCCTGGCTTAGCTTATGGTTAAGCCTAGGATGCGAAGCATACGTCGCTTGGCAAGCCGTACTTCTCGTTCTTCTCCCGTTTCCGTGGCTCTTTGTAACTGGCGCTTTGCGGTCTGGCGAGCCGCCCTCTCCCTGGCCGACATCTCGCTGCTCAACTGACTCAACGAGTGCGTCGCCTTTTATACAATTGCGTGACGTCAGTATCTCCTAGCGGTAGGAGCGGGAGTTAGGCCGCCGGCGGAGGCTGCGCGTCCGCAAGCGAGCGCACGAGTTGAGCCCCAGCTTTCACAGCTGTTGTGACGTCATATCACGTGGTGCGCCGACGTAGGTCAAGTGGTAGCTACGCGGCCGCGCGCGGCGCAGCAAGGAAGAGCTCGGTTGTGCGGCTAGTATGCTTCGCATAAAAACACCCCGCGTAGAAGGTATGCAGTCGTATAACCGAACATTCAATATCATGGGCGCTCTTCGTGCCATTTTCTTCAGTGCGTGAAGGTGCAAGTTAAGTGACACGGCCACATGCGCATCGCACGCGGCGATGTCTCACGTGTAAAAGCGCTCCATGCGAGCCAAGCTTCACTTTCTTGAAAAGGAGCCTCGGCTTACTTTCCCCGACGCGTAAGCAGTTCCTGGCGCATATCTCGCCACTACCGCAAAACGCCAAACCCCGTTCTAGACAGCGTTGCAGAGATAAGCGAATTTCTTTGCTTGACCGGCTCTTTGGAAGCTCTAAAACTGCTGCCCAATCACGCGCTTGTTTTTGTATTTCGCGAGCTTTCTTTTCAGATTAAAAGAACCTGCATGTGCGCTGCTTGATTGCACGCACGGCAGCCGGTTATTTTTCTGTGTTTACAACTTTTGCGTCGACACTTTTTCTGAAGCCGAGATATAAAAAGTTACCTAATTAGTCTCTGCTAATAAATTATCTTTGCAGAATTTAAGAAACACTGCAGAGTAGGACACGTGACTCCCAATAACCCTCAGTTGGTTTCGCTGGGCTTGAAACTTCATTCTTTTTAAAAGCTTGGTTATATTCAGCTGGGAGACCCTGTGTATTACCCCCCACCAGAATACTAGAACGTTCCTACACAAGCCACAATAACTGCCTGACGTCCTGAACACAGCGCGATACCCAAACCAATGCAATGGGAGAGAGGTAGAGATGCCGACGAGAAGTCCGGCGACGTCACGTACTAGGGAATGGAAGGTCGTCTCTTCATCCTCCTCGACGTTTGCTTTAACTAGATAAAGAGAGAGGGGGAAGTGCGATGTAATACTGATATGAGTGCAAGCCGGGCAGCTGGTCGACAAGTCTGAAGCAGCTGGCTGCCACGGGGTTTTTACGGAACGTTCTAGGAGGACTCCCAGCGATCTATGAATGTGAAGTAGATAACCTTGCAAACCACGACTCTGTGAAATCAAAATCAAAAACGAAAACCGAAGTGCTAGCGCACCAAATTCGCTTTTGGCCCAACTACGCAAATAGACCGTCATGTTTTTTTTTGTGCTCTTTTTTCGTCTGAGGGCTGCCCTGGCGCCGTGCACTGTAACGATCCCTTTTATTTTCCATTCTGTCTGGCCGTAACGTTAACGTGCTCAAATCAACAGCAGGTAGGAAACCGAAATGCTAATCGGAGACACACCCGGTCGGGTCGCGCCGCCGTCGCTAGCCGGCCTCATGTCGCCGCATCCAGTCCGGCTGAGTCACACGGACCACGCAGCGACAGTTCGTCGCACAAACCTCGCCCAGTCTCGGACATGTCGTCGTGCTTCGTCACCCGTTAACGTCAGCGCCGGTCGGCTCGAGACGCGTTAAGCAAGCAGGGGGCATCTCGGGCATGTTTCTGCCGTGACCAGCGTGACGACGGCTCCAATGCCGCCGTATGGCGCTGGAAGCAGCGACCAATGCCAGAGGATCAAATGCAGCAGAAAGTGGACGAAGCGTTGCAGAATACAGCCCGTGAGTGCGAAGGCGAAGATGGCAGTCGAGGATGCAACGAGTCCCAGCTATGACGTCTCCGCCCACATGACTAGGCGGCTGTACATGCTGCAAGAACTGCTCCGCCGCAGTTATCATTGTGGCTTGGCTACCGGCTTTCGCCCGTTCGTAGTCGGCTCTTACAATATTTTTTGAGACGTCTGTTCCTTCGGCATCGTAAGGCAGCAGACGATGAGCAGGTTTCGTGGCGGTGGTGATGTGCGTAGGTCGGCATTAGACAGCGTTGCCGCGTTCTGCCGCGACAGAGCTTCGCCGATCGAGCTTTGTGACGGCGCAGTCGATATGAGGGCGTGAATGGTGCTGTTTGAGTGCGTGTCTGACTGGCCAGCTGCGTGCCCGGACGGAAGCGTCGCACCGTTTTCAGTTCACGGTACCGGCATGCATCTGTGGCTTGGACAGCCTGCAGCAGCGACCCAGTCTCTTGAGCCACATGATGGAGACGGCCTCAACGCGTACCACTGCCTTGGGTATTATATATGGCAGATTTAAGCTGATGCTACCTTGGGGCTTCCTTACTCCTGAATTAGTCCCGGGGCGCTAATCGCCGCTGGCGGAGTCTTCTGGACGCCATCAAATAGTCCCGTGAGTATGCCAACGGTTCACCTTTGTGGTTGCCCGGGATTATTGGTTTGTTTTTTTTTTTCAACGAAGAAGTCCACGCGGATCTTACCTTTCTGATTGCCACACTAGATCTTTGTCCCGATGAAATACATACGGGCTGTTATTCCACCATTTATGATGTGTTGACGGTATCAGTTAGCATTCTTTTCTTTGCCCACAAGAAGAAATCATTCTACTAGTAGTGGTCATTAGGCAGGGTATTCTTCTTTTTTTTTCAGTTCCCGTGAACTCACGTCATGGCAGATAATCACGCAGTTAGTATTTTGACCCGAACATTGAATCGCACGACACACTTACTACTTCGCATATTTTGTTTGTAATATTCGAAGTGAAACAGCGAAAATGAAAGCTGCAGCGAGGTTACAAGTTCCAGCTAAACATTTTGAACCATGTCTCAAATTCAGTAGCCGCCGTGACTCAGTGGTTTTCCTGCTCGGCTGCGGACCCGAAAGACTCGGGTTCCACCCGGGTTTCACGAATCGCATTTCGATGGAGGGGAAATGCTAGGGGTCCATGTGCTGTGCGATGTGATGGCTCGTTAAAGAACGCCAGGTGGTCGGGATTATCCGGAGGCCTTCACTACGGCGTCCCTCATAGCCCGAGTCACTTTGGGACGTTGAACATCATAAACCAAGCCAAACCATGCCTCAGCTTAAGTTCCATAGAAGTTCAAGGAAGTTTACGCATGAAAGTTATTTAATTAATTCAGTTGGACTTGTCGGAACTAAACCTCCGGCACAAAGAGACGTCATTGCTTGTGCTTTCTTAGCGCGAGAAATCAGAAACACTTGGGTGCTCGGGCAGGATCCTTCCACCCTTAAAAAGCTGCGTAGCTTTGCATTGTATCCGTGTGTATGTGTGTGTGTGTGCGTGCGTGTGTGTGCGTGTGTGTGTGTGTGTGTGTGTGCGTGCGTGTGTGTGCGTGCGTGTGTGTGCGTGTGTGTGTGCGTGCGAGTATTGTGTGTGTGTGCGAGTGTGTGTGTGCGAGTGTGTGTGTGTGTGTGTGTGTGTGTGTGTGTGTGTGTGTGTGTGTGTGTGTGTGTGTGTGTGTGTGTGTGTGTGTGTGTGTGTGTGTGTGTGTGTGTGTGCGTGCGCGCGTGTGTGCGTGTGCGTGTGCGTGTGCGCGCGCGCGAGAAAGAGAGGGAGAGATAGAGAGAGCACTGAAGTACACACGGAGGTACGCTCGTATTGCTGCACATACGAATTCAGTCTCCCCTCTCTCACAGCAACAAATACAGACTAAGAGTGCGATGAGCGAATGCAGCGCTCAATCTTCGGGGGCACTGTTCAGCAGCACATCCGATGCAGCCGTTATGAATGGCGCAATGCACTCGCATGGCGCAGATTACGTGAAATTTGTGGGGCACCCACACGCATACAACGCAGGTCGCTATACCTCTACACCCCGAACTAATACCGCATTTAGTGCTTTTTGCGAATAGGCCTATGCTAATACGCTCTGAACTGTTATTAGAGCATCTCGAGTGCCATGACCTCATCGCTCATAATGAAAACGATGCCTTTATCCGCTGATTACCCGGATCTATTGCATTGCCGGCATGAAATGATTCCTGATTCATTAGCACCCCTCTTTCCGGGCCAGGCACCTCTTGCATCATGCAGCGCGCGTATTATGCGCTATTTTCGTGACACGTGGAGCTGAGCTGAATAGTTTTTAACACTTAATTTGCGTATTCCTTGGCCACTGGTCGGTACTGACTGTTTCTTGGGTGCTATCTCGAGGCGGCAACGTATAAGCAGCGAAACTCGTTGCATGTGAGTGCTCGGTTTCATTTCCTGAAAGTTCCATATTTTAATCAGGCTTACATGCTAGATGTTTGTGGCGGTACCTGTGCGCTCTGCAGAGATGACACAGGTAAAAATTAAAGTGCTCTGAAATTTTTGGAAGCGTGTACTGCGTACTGCAAATTGTATGCACCACCACGTAAAGGGCACACTGTCTACAGGGTGTTTTACCTAATACGTTACAAAATTTTAAAACAGACTTTTTGAGTTAAAAGAGCGCTTTTTTCGCATAGCATTGTCAGCGGTGTACCACATCAGCCTGCAGCTAAGACGTGCTAACTAGCAGGATGGTTAATTAATAGTGAATAGTTAACTTTTAACTATTACTCTTAGGCTCCTTAATTATTGAGAGGCGTGTAGCCCACCGTAAGTAATATTCATATCAGTTTTTAGATTTTCGAAGACTCTGTCACCGTAGGCGCTGTTGCTGTTGCTTGCTTGCTGCTGTTGGTGACAGGAAGAAGGAAAGGGAAAGTGCATGGGCCTGCCTTACAGGCTCAGGCCGAGCCACAATCGCTGCCACGTGCTGAAAGTAGGAGAGTTCAAAGACAGGAGAGCAAAGGGTGAAAGAAAAGACGCGCGCTATAATGTCCCAGGCCGATCCCGGAGGCATTGTAATACCGGGCCAACCTGTGGCGGAGGTGAAGCAAGCTGTAAGCACTCCACCATATTTAGAAAAATAAGTTTAATATCTTGGGTCGAAACGGTACCCGTATCAGATATTAAATCAGACTCATTATGCAACAAATTTTGGCTATTTCACCGAGTTAAGTGTACTGGACAGGTTGTTTTGCCTGCAAGGTCCTCGAAAATGCATGTATTTTGGCACGATGTTGCCAAAATTTTTTGAGCCACAGCGCCAAGGGTAACCTCTCACCCATGAATATTTCACAAGGGCATGTTAATTGTGTCATGTACGTCTGAAATCTGTTTACAGTACATGACATCGGCATTATTTTGAGATGCACATTACGTGACTCTGTTACTCCTATTGTTCAACTTCTGTCTGGTTTCGCTTCATATAGCGTTGATTAGGCATTTACTTATCAGTTAATCAGTTGCTAAATGAGATAGGTGCTGCCTTCCTTGCAAATTTAAATTTATTTACTATCTTGATTCATTATGTCATCATGCTGCGTCTGAAATTTACCAGAATAGGATGCGCTTTATTCATTGGCTAACAAACTGTGTGGTGGTCTGAGTGATCTGTGCTTCAGTAACTGCACGCGCAGCTTGTCTGCACGGCAGACTCATACATCCTTATTCAGCAGATGTTCTGAACATGCTTCGATTTAAGCCCCGTTAAATGGAGACCTAACTTTTCCATTAGTACAATATACTGAAACGAATAGAAATGTGTTGCGAAAGGAATCCTTAAAGGAGGTAAACAAACTGCACAGCTTGTTCAGCTTTGCGGCAACGTGTGGCTTCTCTGAGGACAGTTTTTTTTTCTTAAATGCGGCAGGGCTTCTCAACTACGGGTTCACATATGACGTCTAAAGGAAGCCGTTCAGGTGATGGCAAGTCGCCTTTTAGGCGAGTCAATGAACCTGCTTTTCAAGTAAAAACGCAAAGAGGTAACCGGCAGTCAAATCAAAGAACCTCCAAGAAAAGAAGGAAACTGTATAGCCACTACAGCGGAAATTGCTTTTGAAGGGTAGACAGTGGCTGTCTTTACATGGCTGCAGAGAGGTAATGCGACGTACATGACATGTTCTGAAAGCATAATTTTGTGAAAAAAAAAATGAGTACGATTCATCGTGGTAAGGCCAAATGAGAATTATGTGCGGTTTCGTTTCGAGGCCCGGTTTTCAAGCACGCGCAGGCTTCAGACAAGGATCAGCAAAAATGATGAGCGACGACAGTAGTACTAGAGCACTTAAACCTGGGAACACTTCAGCACCAATTTATGGGGATGGCGCGATAGCGTTAATTGGTTAATGCCCATATATGCGGGATCGGCCTTTCTTGAAATTACATTCGTAGATCCCTGAGAGTCCTCAAACCATTCCTGCTGCGTGTGGGGGGGGGGGGGGGGGGGGGGGGTTAAGCGATGCGCCACTGCCCTCGATGGCAGGTGGCGCCACCGGTGGGGTTTGTGGAGCCAAGGCTCCTCTTCCCGAGGAACCGGCATCGCAGACAGACAGTGGCGAGATTGGTGAGTGGGCGTCTTTGAGCTAGCGCACTTAAAAACGCACCGATATAATCCAAAATAATTGCGTTAAGCAAGGCACAGTTAGGTCGGGGAAATCGTAATTAGGTCCTGGGGCTCACATAGTAGTATTCTAAGTTCCGACAAGTTTCGATTTCAGTATTAATCCAGCAACTCAAACAGCGTATTTGCTTCAATCTCTTCCACGAAATCTCGTTATGTGGAGCAATTAGACGCAGCATTCGTAAGACACTGTTGAGTTCGTGGTTTAGATTCCGTGAGTCAACGGTTGAGAGAAGCGGGGTGAGAAATTCCAAGCGTTCGAAGAACTAATGCAAGTGCTCTTAGTTTAAACAAAAATAATAAAAGACGAAGAGGGAAAAATGTTGGAATTTTGGAATGGGACCTCGGGAATCTGCCACCGGTTCGTTTCCGCGTGCCAATGTTCGTTTCCGCGTGCTGCAAATATTTTGTATTGTATTGTGTTGGACCCGAAACTAGCCCCTGGCTATGGGTCCAGTTATTATTGTACATATTGAATTGTGCTCAGTTTCATTTTCGAATAAAAAAAAATAAGGAGTAAACTGCATTTTACTCGGCCTGGGTTACCCACTCTCGGAAATTCATCAGAGCAGAACTCTGAACACGCGCGCATAAGTGAGCGGTTTTAGTAAGTATACGAATGCTACTAGGATTTTCAGAGTTATTTTAATCTAGTTGTTTCATTGCTGGGTAAGAACAGCTGGCGCATTTCTGTAAATTCGATATGCGAAGCCGCGAGACATTTTCTTAGTTCTTCTTTATATACATATTTTTTTTTTAATTTCGTACCCCTCTATCTCCGACTCTTCCGGCCTTCTACCTCGAGCCTATTACCGCACTGCATCTTACTGGGTAGGATAAAAAAACAACCCAAGCATATCAAGACCAATTCACTTTCCCGGATAGAGATAGGATAGCAGAGATTAGAAGTGCTCTTTTCATGTCTTAGTTAGTCGCTGACGCAGTTTTGTTATTGGTTTTTGAATTGCTTATTCCTCGCCGTACTTCCTTCTTCATAGTGTGGTTTTACTTATTTTGGTCTTTTACATAGTATGTTTGCTTTTGTTTCACCTCAATTAGAATATTTTAGCATAGAAGCGAACCTAGTTTTCGTTCACTTGACTCCTATCACAAAGTGTGACCGGTCCTCGTTCTGAAACAGGCCCCTTTGTTTCACAGACCTCTCAGTGATGTATGAGAACTGCCTGCATTATGTTAAGCCGTGCAATGAAAGCAAGACAAAAGATCGTGATGTGAGTCTGCAGTGCAATTTGAGGTTTAGATCTCGCATATGTTTCACCCCATAGATAGATAATGACACGACCCGCAAAGGCAGCACGAACAAGAATCTGAAAGAAGAACACGAAGAATCTGAAATCAAAGAAGAAATATTTGAAGAGAACACTTGAGCACCGACTTTTTGGCATGACGCGATAGAGTATGGGGTAGGTTTTCTATCCTTTGTGGTTTGACACCTTCGAACGCATTTT